>NC_134689.1:177591928-178329428 GCF_050947455.1 Rhinoderma darwinii | reverse complement strand
GGCTTGACATGTTAAACGAAGACCTGAAGTTCTGATTGGTGAACGGATCTGTGATGCTTTATTTTGACTCTGCTGAGGCTTAAATGATTATGTCCTAATCACTTGTTTTTAAAGTTTTTCGTCATGATGTATTGTAGTTCACAACTATTGTTGATGCACATTAGCACTTTATGTATCATATTTATATGTTTATTGATACCTTAAATTATCTGCTGATAATGATTTTGACACCAAGCACTTTATTTGTTTTTTAATGAGATCAATTATGCAAAGTGATCTCAGCCCTATATATGCCTGTAATGCTAGATGCGTCACTATGCTTGATAAAGATCCTATTGTAGGATTGAAACATCGCTTTTGTATTGGAATTGAATAAACCACCATTTTCTTCATTGGAGTGCTGCATATCTTCTTTTGCTATATATATATATATATATATATAGCAAACAAGAAGGCAGCAGCACTCACATAAGAATAATCGACCAGGTGCCCAGCAAAACGTCCCGATCCTCGGACGTACAATAATATATAGAAGAAGAAAATTTGCAGCACTCCAACATGAAAAAAGTGGTGGTTTATTCAATCCAAAACAACAGCAACGTTTCAATCCTACAATAGGATCTTTATCAAGGCTTGATAAAGATCCTATTGTAGGATTGAAACGTTGCTGTTGTTTTGGATTGAATAAACCACCACTTTTTTCATGTTGGAGTGCTGCAAATTTTCTTCTTCTATATATATATATATATATAATGTTACCCAAATGATTGGGCAGCTGAATGCTGGATGACCGATATCAATCCATAAAAAAATAATTCTTCATCAGCTCTTTAGTCATCAAAGGTTTAAATAAAATAAAACAAAAAAAATGTCAAAGATTGAAACTTGGGCTATGTACAATGTAATTATCACGACACTTCAGAAAATTGGGAAACTAGACAAATAATTTGTGGCAAAAGGTGTGTACATGTTAGTAAATTATTCTGACACTTTTATCCTGATCTTCTCCTGATGAAGCTATCAGTCTGAAGAGTAGATCAGACTCCTCAAATCTTAAGGCGGCCATACTCCTGAGGGTATGTTCACATGGGCTATTTTCGGCCCAAAAAACGTCTGAAAAGTCTGAAGCAGAACGCCTCCAAACATCTGCCCATTGATTTCAATGGGAAATACAGTGTTCTGTTCCGACGGGGCGTTTTTTACACATCTGTTTTTCAAAACGGTTGCGTAAAGAAAGTCTGAGAAAAAGTGCATGTTACTTCTTGAGCCGTTTTTGGAGCCGTTTTTCATTGACTCTATAGAAAAACAGCACCAAAAACGGCCGTGAAAAAACGCGAGCGGCTTAAAAAACGTCTGAAAATCAGGAGCTGTTTTCCCTTGAAGGAAGGCTATCACTCCATTTTGCAACGCCATGCCATACCCTGTGGACAGCGCTTGATTGGAGCCAATTTCATCCTACAACGGGACAATGACCCAAAGCACACCTCCAAATTATGCAAGAACTATTTAGGGAAGAAGCAGGCAGCTGGTATTCTATCTGTAATGGAGTGGCCAGCGCAGTCACCAGATCTCAGTCCCATAGAGCTGTTGTGGGAGCAGCTTGACCGTATGGTACGCAAGAAGTGCCCATCAAGCCAATCCAACTTGTGGGAGGGGCTTCTGGAAGCATGGGGTGAAATTTCTCCCGATTACCTCAGCAAATTAACATCTAGAATGCCAAAGGTCTACAATGCTGTAATTGCTGCAAATGGAGCATTCTTTGACGAAAGCAAAGTTTGAAGGAGAAAATTATTATTTCAAATAAAAATCATTATTTCTAACCTTGTCAATGTCTTGACTATATTTTCTAGTCATTTTGCAACTCATTTGATAAATATAAGTGTGAGTTTTCATGGAAAGCACAAAATTGTCTGGGTGACCCCAAACTTTTGAACGGTAGTGTGTATATATATATATATTTACTGTATGGCACTTAAACGTGCAGGCCAGATGAGAACATTTATTCAGTTTCAAGTGTTTAAAGGGCTTGCTCTTTCTTTGAGTGAATAATTAAAACACGTTGCATAGAAGATCTCAGTTAGGCCCCATGCACACGAACGTAAAAACGCCTGTAATTACGGGCCCATATACTTCTATTGACCACGGGGTACCTTCCCTATTACTGTTCTATTTCAGGCCATAATTACGGCACGGGCAGGCCCATAGAAGTCTATGGGGCTACTGTAATTACGGATGGCTACGTGCGTGCACCCGTAATTATGGGAGCATTGCTAGGCGACGTCAGGGGATAGTCACTGTCCAGAGTGCTGAAAGAGTTAACTGATCGGCAGTAACTTTCAGCACCCGGGACAGTGACTACCGCTGGAGTTAATAGCATTAGTTAACTTACCCAGAACTCCCTGCTTCTTCCTCCAGTCCGGCCTCCCGGGATGACGTTTCATCCCATGTGACCGCTGCAGCCAATCACAGGCTGCAGCAGTCACATGGACTGCCGCGTCATCCAGGGAGGTCAGACTGGATGTCAAAAGAGGGACACGTCACCAAGATAACGGCCGGGGTACATATGAGCTGCTTTTACTTTCAATCGCTGCGGAAACTCTGCCCGAAAGGGCTGCCCCTTCTCTTTATCCAGCACTGATAGACAGCTGTGTATGACCACATATTACCGTACTTGGGAGAACGTAACTATTCATCGGGTGTGTTTCCAGTGGCACAGCCTGGGCACAACATACTTGTCACTAAAATGGCATATCTATTTAAAACAATATCCATTGCTCCACTGTTTTCTGCAAAACGTCTGTGGGGTCAAAATACTCACTACGCTCTGAGGTGAATTCCTTTAATGGTGTGGTTTCCAAAGTGGGGTAACTCCTAGGGTGTCATTCTAGTAAAATATGCTCTCCAGAAACCGGATTGCGCTCATTCCCTTTTGAGCCCTGCTGTATGTCTAAATGGCAGTTTACAACCACATATGGTTCATTACCCATATTCTGGAGATATTGTGTAACACATTTTTGGGTCCTTTTTCTCTTATAGTCCTTGTAAAAATAAAAAAAACTTGAGCCAAATTTACATATTACTGGGAAACAAGTAAAAGCTTCCATTTTTTTTTACGGCCCAATTCTAATAAATTTGTTGAAATTCCTGTGGGGTAAAAATGCTCACAACACCCCTAGATGAATTGCTTGAGGGGTTTAGTTTCCTAAATTTCACTTTTTGGGGCGTTTCCACTGTATTGGTGCCTCCGATGCTTTGCAAAGGGGACATGGTGTCAGAAAACCATTCCAGCAAAATCTTCACTTTTAAAGCCAAGGGCCCTGTTCCCATTATATTTTTTGATGGGGAAACGGTTTTGGAATCGGTTCCAAAAAAAACAGCCTCAAATCGCCCTCCATTGATTTCAATGGAAAGGTAGAGGGTTTTCTTTTCTAGGTGGTTTCAGTTCACTCGTGAAAAAAAGCAAAGCATCATGCCCTATCTTGCAGCAGTCTCCGCCTTTTGAATCTCCATTGGAGGTGGGGGAAAAAAAACATTCATTTTAGAGTGATTTTTGGGTAAATAAAAAAATTAAAAATGCTTCAAAAAAAACCTGGCTAAGGAACTTTCTGTCAGTTTTGCTTGCAAAAAAACATTGTGTGCACATACCCAAATGGCGCTCCTACCCTTCTGCAGCCCTGCTATGTGCCTGAAAAGCAGTTTGTGACCACTTATGGGCTATTGCCATACCCTGGAGATATTGCGCAACAAATGTTGGGGTGCTTTTTCTACTAAATTCCTTGTATAAACTAAAATGAGCTACAACTACGTTTTATTGGGGGGAAAACATGATTTTTCATGTAACAATTCGAATAAATTCTATGAAACTCCTGTGTGGTTGAAATGCTCACTATACCTCTAGATAAATTCCTTCAGAGGTGCAGTGTCCAAAGTGGGGTGTTTCTTAAGTTTTGGTACCTGAAGGCTTCTTCAAACATGAAATGGTGTCTGGAAAACATACTAATGAAAAGGAGACTTAAAATCTAGCAGTTGCTTCTTCGATTCCAAGGCCTGTGTTTGCGTTAAGTAGCACACTAGGATATTTCTAAAAATGGCAAAATCTGGATAATAAATATTGAGTTGCATTTCCATTAACCCCTGCTGTGTTACTGAAATGAATGAATGGAATGTCTTCAAAAACCAAAATTAACTTTGTTAACTTCACCTCCACTTTGCTTTAAGTCCTGTGAAACACGTAAAGGCTTAACAAACTTCCTAAATGCTGTTTTGAAAATGTTGAGGTGTGCAGTTTTTAAAATGGGATGATTTATGAGGGGTTTCTAATATATAGGCACCTCAAAGCTACTTCAGAACTGAATTGGTGCCTAAAAAATGATTTGAAAATGTTGTTGACATTTTAAAAGCCCTCTAGTGCCTTATAACGTCCTAATTTTTTTTTATGTAAAGCGTACCTCCACTTTCACTGAAAAACAATTATGGTGCAGGTGTGTGCAGAACGGCCGCCAGCGCCATAGAATCCTATATTCTGAATACGGGAGCCACGGAGACTAGCAGGACACTTTCTCTCACTGCAGTTATGAGACGCCGGCAGCGCAGACTAGACAGTCCGTGCTGGTTTTGAAAGCAGAAATAGAAATATAAGTTATTTAGAAAAAGGATTATTCTGCACACTCCTGAACCATACTAAATTTTTCAGTGAAAGTGGAGGTATGATTTAACCCCTTCCCGCCATATTACGGATTTTCACTTTATTATTTTTCCTGATCTTCCAAAAGCCGTAACTTTTTATATTTTTCCATCAATATTGCCATGTGAGGGCTAGTTTTTCGAGGGACGAGTTGCAGATGTTCACGGCACTATTTATTGTACCATATAATGTAGTGGGAAACTAGTAAAAAAATATTTGTGTGGTGGAATAGGAAAAAAACAGCGATTTCTTCAATCTTTTGGGTGGTTTTGTTTCTACGACGTTCACCTTGCGGTAAAAACTTAATTTGAACTTTTATTCTGCAGGTCACTACAATTACAGCGATACCAAATTTAGGTTGTTTTTTTTTTTTTATAATGTTTTACTACTTTTACAAGGAAAAAACTAAAAATAAAATTTTAGTTTTGTCGCCATATTCTGAGAGCCATAACTTTTTTTAATTTTTCAGTCGATTTAGTGGTATAAGGGCTTATTTTTTGCCGGGCGAGCTGTAGTTTATATTGGTACCGTATTTGGGTACATGAGTATTTTTGATCACTTTTTATTTCATTTTTTGTGGGAGATGAAGTGACCAAAAAACAGTAATTCTGACATTTTTACTTTTTACGGCGTTCACGGTGCGGACTAAATAATGATCTATTGTAACTGTTCACAGATTTATGGACGCATCGATACCAGTTATGTTCATTTTTAATTTTTTTATTTTACGTTGTGCTTTTATGAAAAAAACTTTTACAGTTTTTTACTTTTATTACATGTCCCCCTAGGGGACTTAAACCAGCGATTGTTGGATCGCTTGCACGATCTACTGCAATACTAATGTATTGCAGTATATCATTAATCTGACATGAATCCTAATGAAGCCCTGCCGGAGTACAAAGATGGCAGACCTGAGGGCCTTCATCAGGCCCCCAGGCTGCCATGACAGCCAACTGCACCTCCCGATCTCGCTGCGGGGGGGCGGCGTTGGAACATTACAGTGCGTCGCCCCCCCCCCCCCTGTTTTTAGTCATTTAAATGCTGCGGTCGCTATTGACTGTGGCATTTAACAGGTTAAACAAGCGGGATCACACTCGCCGACACACACGTCCTATGGAGCGGGCTCAGCCCGTGAGCCCGCTCCATACTCCTCCACTCGCTGTGCGCCGTATATATACGGAAGATGTCGGGAAGGGGTTAGATTTAAAAAAATGATGCCTACATAAAGACCTCTGGTAAACTAAACCTTATTATCGAATTTGTGTGGTATCCTTATCCATTTTAGAAGCAGACTATTTGAAATTTAGGAAAATGCTAATTTTACCACATTTTTCTTTACAATTTCAGATTATTTTTTTTTTTATAAATAGTAAACATGTCAACCAAAATTTACCACTAACATAAAGCATAATGTATCACAAAAAAGCAATCTCAGAACTTTTGAAGCCTTTAACATATCTAAGAGATTCTATAATCACAAAGTGACACATGTCCAAAATAGACTGCATCCTCAAGGGGTTAATGGAGGCGCATTCAGGCTTTGTGTCTAGGACAGCGAAGCTGTATATACGTGATTTCCAGTGATGATGTATCCAATCACAGGGTGCAGCAGTCACATGTTATGAAACGTCATGGCAGGAGGCTAGGTGTTCATGCCACAGGAGCGCCAGAAGAGGGGAGTTTACTGTGCTTTTTGTTTTTGCTTTTGTTTTTTTTCTTGTAAGCTTGACTGTTTTCCACAACAGAAAATCTCCACCAAAATCGGCACAATTTGGTGTGGATTTTTTAAGCGGATTTTAGGTCGGATTTGCTGTAGAATTTTCTGCTGCAAATCTAACCAATGTGGACGTTCCAGAACACTTCAGCCATTTTTTTGTATATAAGGAAAAGTTATGCTGAGCAGCGATTGTCCAAAAGAAATTGGGTGCGGTGCATGTAATAATTGAGTACTCCTAAGGAGTTTACAATTTACGTGTAGGTTCAGTGGTCCCCCCCCCCCCCCCAAAGTACGGAAAATGACTGAACCCTTGCACAACGGAGACAACTGGAAACCATTTGCACCCACCGGATCAGTCACTATTGAAATCAATGGTGATGCCAACGGAAACCTATGGTTTGTCAGGGTTTCGTTCTGATGGAAAGCTCAGACGGAACGCCAGAACGGAGCCCTGACGCAGATGTGAACGAAGCCTTCGCAGTGCGAAAGAGATGCCCTTGTGACTGGTTTATTTGGAGTACTTTTAAAGAAAGCATGTTTTGAAAGTAAGTGTATTGAATCTGAATTTGTACTTTTAATCATTCAGGCATTATGTTTTCCCACACGTATTTCTGAAATCAAAGTGAAATTACAATGAAATTATAAATAAAAAACAAATTTGGACAGTAATAATTATTTATCAGTTGAAGTGTATGTATGGTCTTGGCAATTAATGCTTACAAATTCATATGTGTAAATCATGCCCGCAACAAGTGTTACCAAAGCATAAAATCCACTTCCAAAAAGCTGGAGCATAAATAAATAAATAAATAAAAAGTGGCAAGCCACTGTATAAAGAACAGGGCCTCAACAGCCAGAACATGGTGTTGCCTGTTCCTCACCATTTGGTTTCAGCCCATTGCAAAACGTTTAAACTCGCTGTTTTTGCAACGTCCATCCATTTCTGTGTGCCGGAGCCCGGCAGAAGATAAGACGGAGGTCAGGGGGGCCCTGTTTTAGAGATAGGTGGGACTCACTCCTATTGGTCATTTATGGCATATCATTTGGATATGCCATAAATGTCAGAGATGGGATTATCCCTTTAATATAAACACGAAAAGGTTCCGTTATGTTGCTAAACCAAATATTAATGCAACCATAGACAGGACTGTGCAATGTATAATCACTTCTGTGCCTCACGAACAACTGAATTACTCTTCGTAGTTTAAGAAGCACTGATATAGAGCATTCTACATTCTGAGCAAAAAACCGGAGTGCCACAGATGAAACTCAAAAGCTGCCCATACATTTAAGATAGCTGTCGGCCGAAAAACCAGTCAAGCATGCTTGTGTATTCAATATGGAGTGGGGAATAAGCCTTATATTCTGCGGGAACAAAGGATCAGGCATGTTATAATCCAATATGCCTGATCCTTCTTTCTCCTGTCAACTGCCATCGGGAAGGCTGGTGGATAGTTGGGACACCCAGAGATTTTTGGCCTGTCCTGATGAAATTTGCGAGTTTGGCTGACTGTCAACTGATGTGTATGGGCATATTAGGGCTATGTTCACACATTAGAGTATTAGTGGCAAAAATTGATTGTGGAGTTTGCATCAAAATTCTGCGACCAAGTAAAGTACAATGCAAGTGAATGGAGTTTGACCCCTTTTACGCCTTTTCACGACGGTCATTAAGGGGCTTTATTCTAGGCCGCCATCTTTTCACGGCGGCCTAATCAACGTCCTGCACAGGTGTCCCGTGCAGTCTTACAGCCGGCTCCTACTCCAACGGTAGCGATCGAAGTTTACTTCGATAGCGACCGTTTAACCCCTGAAATGCCGCGGTCATTAGCGACTGCTGCATTTGAGTAGTTTACAGAGGGAGGGAGCTCCCTCTGTCACCCACCGGTGGCCCACAAATGCAGGCATCCGATGGGGTGCCATGGCAGCCGGTGGCCTAACAAAGGCCCCCAGGTCTGCCCTGTGTATATGCCTATTAGGCCGTTCCAGAGGCATGGCCTAAAAGATGTTCGTTTTATACTGACAGGCAATAATGCTTTGGTATACGAAGTATAGCATTATAGCAGCGATCTAAAGATCGCAGAGTGAAGTCCCCTAGTGGGACTGAAAAAAGAATTCATGTGAAATAAAAATGTATAAAAGGTACACATAAAAAAAAAAAAAAAAAATTCCCCATAAAAAAATGGTTTTATTTAGTACCCGCAATCGTAATGACCCAAAAAATTCAATTAGCATATTATTTAAACCGCAAGGTGAACGCCCATATGACGACATTGATGGAAACATAAAAAAGTTATGGCTCTTGGAAAGAAGTCTACAAATAAAACATAAAAAAACAATACATATTTGGTATTGCCATAATTGTACCGACCCATAGAATAAAGGTAGCATGTTATTTATGCCGCACAGTAAATGTAAAATGCATAGAGCAATGGCTAAATTGATGGGGTTTTTTATACCCCCCCCCCCCCCAAAGTTCATAAAACGTAATAAAATAATTCTACATACAGCCCAAAAATTTAATAGAAATGGTATTATATATGTTCCCAAAAATTACACCTTTAAAAATAGTGGACTTGTCCTGCAAAAACCAAGGCCTCAAATAGCTATGTAGCACTTTTCTTCCGTTTTGTAATGTACATGAAATAAACAGTAGTGCTGTTCATTTTCTTACCAAGCACTTTATTCATGAATTATGAGTTCCATTCTGGTCCTTCGTTGTACAACGAGACTGATATTTCATGAATTACAGCGCTCGGTAATAAAATGAACAACTATACTATTTAGCTCATGTACAGAACAAGTGGAGGCAACAATAAGTTTGTCCCAAAATATACATTTACTAGCTTGTTTATGCTGTAAATATCTTGGGATAGAACAATATATTGTTTTTGGAGCTATTCTGTGCAAATGAGTTTTCTTTTTAGTAATTTTTTTGTTAGCTTTTCACTTTCGAGCATGTGTTAGTTGCTTGGCAGTCATTCTCCATGCATCAGTGACTTGATTAATAAGTCAATTACAAAACAGTTGGCTTTCTGTTATTAGAAAGTAGATTACTCTATGTTGGAGTGTGGTACATGAGAGGGTTTTATGCCTTTGTCTGCATCACCCTGGTGTCTGTTTCATCCATTGGTACAATGATGGAATTAAAAAGTATAACATCATTCAGCATGCTTTTTGACCATGACAAACATGTATTTGTTGTAAATCCACCCGCATATTGGTGTTCCTGTGTATAAAATGTTTCATTTCGCAGACGAAAAACGTTCAGTAAACAGTGGCACAATTTTATACACACACACACACACACACACACACACACACCCCCCCCCCCCCCTTGTGGATATATATAGTCTCTTTTTTATTTCTGGTACTAGCACTCCACCTATTTTACACAGGTGTTTTTAAATAGCAGGAGACTGCATAAGAGTTTCTACCTATAGTGAGCCTAAGGCCTCGTGCACACTTCCATCACCGTTTTCACAGCCGTTTTTGACGTGTTCGTCAGCCCGTTTTAGCGGCCTTGTGATTTCCGTGTGCACGCCCGTATGCACTCCGTGTTTCGGTTTCCGAGCGCCGAGCATGGTACTGTCCAGGGTGCTGAAAGAGCAGGGTTGTTCAGCGCTAGTCACTGTCCAGGGTGCTGAAAGAGTTAATGGGCTGCACTGATCGTCGGTAACTCTTTCAGCACACTGGACAGTTACTAGCGCTGAAGAATGACCATGCTCGGCGCTCGCAAAATACAATTTATGAAATAAAAAATAAAAAAATCAGTTCATACTTACCCAGAACTCCCTGCATTTTCCTCCTGTCCGACCTCCTGGGATGACGTTTCATCCCATGTCACCGCTGTAGCCAATCACAGTGGCTGTAGTGGCGGTCACGCAAGTCTGGATGATGTCAGAAGGCCGGCCTCCAGGGATGACGATTCATCTCACGTGACCGCCTCTGCAGCCAATCACAGGCTGCAGCGTCCACATGGACTGCCGCGTCATACAGAAAGGTCGGACTGGAGGAAGAAGAGGGACTCGTCACCAAGACCACGACCGGGGTACGTATGAACTGCTTTTTATTTTATTTTTATCAGCAGCCTCTTCTCTCTATCAGTGATGGATAGAGACAAGTGGCTGCCGATTTAGTGTAATATATCTGTAATGTACTTCTGCCCGCCCGGCCGTTGCTAGGCAACGGCTCCGTCATACACGGACGGCACACGGATGCCTTCTGTGTGCCTTCAGTTTTTTTGACGGCCCCATTGACTTGCATGGGCCTCACGGTCACGGAATCTCGGACCAAAGTAGGACATGCTCTGCTTTGGATCGGAACGGAGCAACGGGACCGTCAAAAAAACTGAAGTGTGCATGGTCCCATTGAAATGAATGGGTCATTGTGCTAGCCGTCAGAAAAACTGCTAGCACCCTGAAGAAAAAGACTGAAGTGTACACTAGGCCTAAGGTGAGCTTTTTCCATCTGTTCACTTTTTTGTGGTGTTGTGTGGGGATCTTTGTTGCTGTGGTGCTCTATCTGTGGGGGGGGGGGACGTGGCCCAGGTGGCTTAGACTGGCAGCATGGGTGCTGTTGGTCTCCTGGGTTGCTCCCTCTGCAGGTGCTGTGTTGCAGCGGCACTGGTTGTCATGCACTGCACTTGATAGAGTAGGGACCCACTTAAAAGAGCTCGATGTGATGTAGCAAGCGGGCTTATAAAATTGGATCAAAATGTTTACTAAGAACCTCTTAGCTGTTAAAAAAAACAAAAAAACTGATGAATTTCATTCATTAGGGTGTTTTGTTTTGTTTTTTGTCCCAACCCCCTAAAAACACCAGTGCCCACTATAGATAAGGCCACAGTGCCCACTTTAGATAGTGGGATTATAGGCATTGCCACGTTCGTAACGGCCTGAACTATAAAAATATCATGTTATTTTTCCAGCATGTTTAACACCGTAAAAAATAAAAAACAACGACAGAATGGTTTTTTTGGTCACCTTGTCTAAGAAAACAAAAAGCGATCAAAAAGTTGCAAGGCCCCTAACAATGTACCAATAAAAACTACAGTTCGTCACGCAAAAAAAAACAAGCCCTCCCACAGCTTTATTAACTGAAAAATAAAAAAGTTATTGTTTTCAGAAAATGGTGACACTAAAACAGGAGTATTTTTATTGTGGGAAAGTAGTAATATGTAAAAAAAACATATCAAATTGGTATCACTGTAATCGTATCGACCCACAGTATAAAGTTAACAAGTTGTGTATACTGCATGGTGAACGCTATAAAAAAAAAGCAAAACTGTTTTAGAATTGCTGGTTTTTGGTTTCCTCGTCTCCCAAAAAATGTAATAAAAAGTGATTTAAAAAAAATAGCATGTACCCCAAAATGGAACCATTAAAAATTACAGCTTGTTCCACAAAAATAAAGCCCTCACAAAGCTCCGTCAACGGAAAAATAACGTTATGACTCTTGAAATGCTATGATGTAAAATGATGACCCTGACTAATTTTTTAGGTCCAATAGTTTTTCAGTAAAAACCACACATCATCATTTGCTAGACCCCACAGGTGGACCCCGCAGATGCAGCTGAGACAAGGAAACTTTAGGGCCTTGTGCTGCTTATAGGGCTATTGAAAAGTCAAAGATTAGGCAATATTGGAGTGTAGATATTTTGTACAACACCCCAGATTTACCACGTAGCTGTGTCCCATGGTACATGAAGCTGGCCGTGCACATCGTACAGATGGCATTGCATAAGGTTTACTTGCTATCCCGATGTGCAGGTGAGTTGGGTACATTCCTTTCAGGTTTAAGGGGTAATTGTCAATTTTCAATCCGCAACATCTATTGTGTACTAATTTTGCAAAACGCTTGCGCAGTTTAAATGCTCACTATACCTCTAGATGAATTCCCAGAGGGACATAGTTTCCATAATGGGGTTCTTTTTTCGGGGATATCCTCTGTACTTCTCAATGCAACATGGTGTCCGAAAACTAATCTTTGCAAAATCTCAACTCCTAAAACCAAATGGCGCTCCTTCCCTTTAGAGTCTTGCTGTGTGTCCAAATAGCAGTTTGCAACCACATATGGGGTATTGCCTTACTTGTGGTAAATTGCATAACACATTTTGGGGTGCACTTTCTCCTGTATTCCTTGTAAAAATTAAAAATGTTGCTCTAAAACTAAATATTATTGGAAAAAAAATGTAGATTTAAATTTTCACGGCCCAATTCTAATATAATCTATAAAACACCTACGGTCAAAGGGTTCACTACACCCCTAATTGAATTCCTTGAGGTGTAACGTCTCGAAAATGGAGTCACATCTGGGGAATTTCTACTGAGCTGGCACCTCAGGAAGCTCTGCAAATGTGACATGGCGCCCAAAAACGAATTCAGCAAAATATGCCGTCAAAAAGCTAAATGGCGCTCCTTCCCTTCTGAGCCCAGCCGTGTGCCCAAACAGCAGTTTATGATCACATATGGGGTATTTCTGTACTCTGGAGAAAATGCTTTACAAATGTTTTTAATTAAGGAATGACCTCATAAGTGTTTCTGCTCTTGTGCTCTCAGTTGGCCACTGGGGGCACATCTAAAGGTGAGTTCATTCCATCTGTTCACTTGTTGTGGTTCTGTATGGTGGTGTCTGTTGCTGTGGTGCTGCACTTGTGGTGGGACGTGGCCCAGAGCCACAGCAGCTTGGTCTGGTAGCAGGGGTGCTGCTGGGCCTCTGGGTTGCTCCCTCTGTGGGTGCGCTATTGTGATAGCGGGCGCCACCGTGTGGTGCTGCAACCAATAGAGTAGGAACCTACTTATCGGAGGTCGCCGTGAAGTGGCAAGTGGGCTTATACAATTTGATCAAAATGTTAACTACGAACCTCCTGTTCATGTTCATTGATTAATATTGTGGATGTGTGGTCCTTGATTCTCCTCTCCAACCAGCTACTTTACAAATGTTGAGATGCTTTCTATAATACTTGTAAAAATATATATTTTTTTTTATTTTCACATCCTAATTCTAATAAATTCAGCAAAAACCTATGGGGTCAAAATGCTCACTATACCCCTTGATGAATTCCTCAATGGGTGTAATTTTCAAAATGGAGTCACTTTTGGGGAGTTTCCACTGTACCTTTAACCGCTTCAGGACTGAGCCTGTTTTGGCCTTCAGGACGAAGCTGATTTTTCAAATCTGACGTGTCACTTTATGTGGTAATAACTTCGGAATGCTTTTACCTATCAAAGTGATTCTGAGATTGTTTTCTCGTGACATATTGTACTTTATATTCGTGAAAAAATTTGGTCGATTTTAAATTCAATATTTATTTGTGAAAACACCAAGATTTGGAGATAATGTGCATTTTTCTAAATTTAAATGTATCTGCTTGTAAAACCGATAGTAATACCACACAAAATAGTTACTAGTTTACATTTCCCATATGTCTACTTTTATGTTTGCATCGTTTTTTTGAACATTCTTTTATTTTTCTAGGACGTACAAGGCTTAGAACTTTAGCAGCGATTTTTTTTTTTTTTTTTTTTTTTTTTTTTTTTTTATATTTTCAAGAAAATTTCAAAAGGCTATGTTTTCAGGATCCAGTTCAGTTCTGAAGTGGCTTTGATGGCCTTATATATTAGAAAGTCCACATAAATCACCCCATTTTGAAAACTGCACCCCTCAAAGTATTCAAAACCGCATTCAGAAAGTGTTTTAACCCTTTAGGCGTTTCACAGGAATTAAAGCAAAGTAGAGGTGAAATTTACAACTTTCCTTTTTTTCTTTTGGCAAAATTCATTTGTAATAAAAAAAAATTCTGTACCACAGAAGGTTTTACCCAAGAAATGCAACTCAATATTTATTGCCCAGATTCTGTAGTTTTTAGAAATATCCCACATGTGGCCCTAGTGTGCTAATGTACTGAAACACAGGCCTCAGAAGCAAAGAAGCACCTAGTGGATTTTGGGGCCTCCTTTTTTTAGAATATATTTTAGGCTCCATGTCAGGTTTGAAGATGTCTTGTAGGGCCAAAACAGTAAAGACCCCCAAAAGTTACCCTATTTTGGAAACTACACCCCTCAAGGAATTTATCTAGGGGTATAGTTAGCATTTTTAACCCACAGTTTCTTTGCTAAATTTATCTGAATTAGTATGTGAAGATGAAAATCGACATTTTTTCTGAAATTTTTAATTTTTACAAGGAATAAAGGAGAAAAAAACACCCCAACATATGTGAAGCAATTTCTCCCGATTATAGCAATACCCCATATGTGGTAATAAACTGCTGTTTGGACCCACAGCAGGGCTCAGAAGGGAAGGAGGACCGTTTGGATTTCTGATTTTGCTGGAATAGTTTTCAGTGCCGTGTTGCGTTTGCAATGCACTGGAGGGACCAAAATAGTGGAAACCCCCCAAAAGTCACCCCATTTTGGAAACTACACCCCCTCAAGGAATTTTTCTAGGGGTAAAGTTAGCATTTTGACACACAGTTGTTTAGCTGAATTCATTGGAATTAGTCTGTAAAGGTGATAATCTACCTTTTTTCTGAAAAAACTTAGACATTTTTAATTTTTACAAGGAATAAAGGAGAAAAAGCACCCCAACATTTGTAAAACAATTTCTCCCGATTATGGAAATACGCCGTATGTGGTATTAAACTGTTGTTTAGACCCACAGCGGGGCTTAGAAGGGAAGGAGCTCAAATTGAGCTGAAATGGTTTACGAGTGCTATGTTGCATTAGCAAAGCCCCTGAAAGGCCAAAACAGTGGAAACCACACAAAAGTGACCCCATTTGGGAAACTACACCACTTAAGGAATCTATCTAGGGGTATAGTGGGCATTTAGACCCCACAGGTCTTTTGCAAAATCTATTCGAATTAGGCCGTGAAAATGAATATCAACATTATTTGCACTAAAATGTTGAAGGATAAAGGAGGAAAAAGCACTCCTACATTTGTAAAGCAATTTCTCCCGAGTACGGCTATACCTCACATGTGGTCATAAATGTTTTTTTCATTAGAAAGTAATTAACCCTTTCCGGACTGAACCATTTGTTTCTTTTTCATTTTTCCCTCCCCACTTTCCAAGAGCCATAACTTTTTTATTTTTCCGTCAATAGAGTGGTGTGAGGGCTTATTTTTTGTGGGACGAGCTGTAATTGTAATTGGTAACATTTTTTGGTACATACAACTTTTTGAGCACTTTTTATTACATTTTATGGTAGAGCCAAAAAAACAGCGATTTTGCAGTTTTAAATTCTTTATTTTTCACGACGTTCACCGTACGAGTTAAATAACGGTATATTGTAGTAGTTCTGACTTTTACGGACGCAGCAAAACCAATTTTGTGTATTTTTTTTTACATTCCTTTAGAGAAAATGTGAAAAGGATTTTTTTCACTAATAATAATTTACTTTTGTTTTTACACATTTTATTAGTCCCCCTATCAGCAATCAGTAGATTGCTGGTACAATACACTGCAATACTAATGTATTGCAGTATATTGTCATATTTAGAGGCTCCTGTAAGAGAGCGACCGCTGTTCCTGTCCGTTAGTCCTGGCTGTCAGCTCTAATACACAGCTGTCACCCGCAGCGTATGGCGCGGGCCCAGCGCGAGAGGCCGCTCCATACATCACCCTCCAC
Source organism: Rhinoderma darwinii (assembly GCF_050947455.1). Taxonomy (NCBI): domain Eukaryota; kingdom Metazoa; phylum Chordata; class Amphibia; order Anura; family Rhinodermatidae; genus Rhinoderma; species Rhinoderma darwinii. Next base: position 178,313,398 of record NC_134689.1, on the reverse strand, counting down.
ACCACGGCATGCTATGTCGTGGTGCGCAAAGGGGTTAATGCGCAGTGGATGATGCAGAGTCAAAATTAAAATGTTCCACTGATATGCCATTTTAGTTCACAATATGTTGTGCCCAGTTTGTGCCACTGAAGAAAAATACCTCATAAAATATTAACCGGGTTCTCCCGGGTATGGCAATGCCATATCGGTGGACGTAAACTGCTGTTTGGGAACGCTGTAGGGCTCGGAAGGGAGGGAGTGGCTTTTGGAGCGCAGATTTTGCTTGGTAATAGTTCTGTTTGGCGTTTTGCTGGTATTTCAGTTTATAATGTGGGGGCATATGTAAGCTAGGCAGAGTACAGCAGGGCATAATAAGTGGGTATAATAATGGGGTAAATAAATAATAATCCGCAGATATGTGGCTGGTGTCGCACTGATAAATGGCGCCCGATCTTATCTGCTTTTGGAACACTGCACATTTTGCATCGCCATATTCTGAGAGGCAGAACTTTTTTATTTTTTCACCACCAGAACTGTCTGAGGGCTTGTTTGTTGCGGGACAATCTGTAGTTTTCATTGGTACCATTTTGGGGTACATGCGACTTTTTGATCACTTTTTATTGTATATTTTGGGAGGAGTGGTGACCAAAATATAGTGATTCTAGCATTGTTTTTTTACTTATTTTTTTTACCAGTGTTTACCGTGCGGGAAAAATAATATTATAGTTTTATATTTGGGGTCGTTACGAACGCGGTGATACTAAATATGTGTATTTTTTTTTAACGTGTTCATTTTTTTCCTATAAAAAAAGACTTCTTATAGGGGAAAAAAGCATTTTTTGTCTACTTATAACTTTTTTATTTTTACACTTTTTTTAAAACATTTTTATTTATTGTTTTACTTGTCCCACTATGAGACATTTAGACTTGCAGCTCTAATCGCTGCTAGAACACATTACACTACCTATGTAGTCTAATGTGTTCTAACTGTCATTGCTTCCATACATGGCAGCCCGGAGGCCATTGTCTGGCCTCCGGTTGCCGTGACAAGGATCGCCAGCCCCCGCAAATACGTGTGGGGGGCTGCCAATCTGCTCTAAACCTCTTCAATGCGGCGATCACAATCGACCGCCGCATCGAAGGGGTTAATTGCCCATTTCAGCGGCAACGGGCCGCTGATCGGCAACGGGGAGAGCAGGGCAGACACCCTGCACAGTTAACCGCCTCTGCGCTGTTTTGCCATGCGTGCGGCGGTTAACTGTTAAAGCGCGGACGTAACTGCATGACCTGGTACGCAAAGTTACTGCTCACCTGGACGTACATTTACGCCAAGGTGCGGGAAGGGGTTAAGGGCTTTGCAAAAGCGACATGGTGCCGAGAAACCAATCCAGCAAAATCTGCGCTCCAAAAGCCAAATGGCGATCCTTCCACTCTGAGTCCTACCATGTGCCCAAACAGCAGTTTATGCCCACATATGGGGTATTTCCCTACTCTAGAGAAGTTGCTTTACAAATGTTGGGATGCTTTTTCTCCTTTATTGGATCTTCATCTTATTGGAAAAAAAATATATTTATCCTTTTAGCTGCCCAATTCTAATAAAATCTATGAAACACATGTGGGGTCAAAATGCTCACTACACTCCTAGATTAATTCATTGTGGGTTGTAGTTTTCAGAATAGGGTGTTTCCTTAGTTTTGGCACCACAAGATGCCTTCTAACCTGACATGGTTCCTAAAATATATTCTAATAAAAAGAAGGCCCCAAAATCCTGTAGGTACTCCTTTGCTTCTGAGGCAGGTGCATCAGTAAATTGGCACACTAGGGCCACGTGGGATATTCTAAAAGCTGCGGAATCTGGGCAATAAATATTGAGTTGTGATTTTTTTGTTAACACTTGCTGTGTTACAGACAAAAAATGGATTCAAATTGAATTTCTGTAAAAAAAAATAATTTGTAAATTTCACCTCCACTATTCCTGTGAAACACATAAAGGGTTAAAAAAAAAAGTTCTAAATACTGTTTGGATTACTATGAGTGGTGTGGTTTTTAATATGGGTTGATTTATGGGGGTTTCCACAAATATAGGCCCCTCAAAGCTACTTCTGAACTGGACCCTACAGAAATAAGCTTTTGAAATGTTCTTGAAAATGTGAGAAATTGCTGCTAACGTTCTAAGCCTTGTAACGCCTTGTAAATAAAAGGACGTTAAAAAAACAATGCAAACATAAAGTAGACATAATGGGAAATGTAAACTAGTAACTATTTTGTGTGGTATTACTATCTGTTTTACAGGCAGATACATTCAAATTTAGAAAAATGCTAATTTTTGCAAATTCTCTCTTAATTTTGGTGAAAAATTACCCCTTACTTTTGGAGAAAACGGTCTCAGAATTGCTTGGATAGGTGAAAGCATTCTAAGGTTATTACCACATAAAGTGACATGTCAGACTTGAAAAATGGGGCTGTGTCGGGAAGTCCAAAAGGGGCTGCGGCGGGAAGGGGTTCACACTAGTTCACTACAAATGGCAGATTTGCCAATATGAAAACAATGCAGTGCAGTTTATAGGACGTGCTGTCTTTTTTTTTTTTTCTTCTTTATTTAGAACTGTGGCATTATATACGATATGTACAGTTGTTTTTTTTGTATTTGAAACTTGTCTTAAAAATAAAGAAGACTTGGGAAAAAAAGAACTGTGGCATTCTAGATTTAATTTGCTAAGTACATTCTTGGGTTTTACATATGGTACTGCAGCTCGTTTTCCGGTAAAGAAAACGTAGTCGTTTTGTGGATTTGCTTGTTCTTACAGCCCATATAGACTGTAAATAGCAAGTTTCTAACACCTTGTTGTTCTGTTTCAGCTGGTGATTTTGATAAAATTTGGAAAGAGCACTGCAGAGATGAAGGAATACTTGGTGAATATGCTGTTGCAATGAAAAACTTGGCAGATAATCACTGGGCAAAGAAGTGTGAAGGAGAAGGCCGGATTGAATGGTGCCTCGGGTAACTAAGAAATAATTTTTACTATAGTACTGAATATGCTTTTGCATTGTTTTATTTTACTCAGTGTTACTACATTTTAATCATTTGGTAGTCCGAGTTGAGCCTCCGGAACACGGTTGTGTAACCAGTTATGTAGTGCCCGTAGCAGGCTGTATTATGATTATGTTCTCCCCAGAAGCCTTGCTAGCAGTGGAGAATATGATACCTCACGAAGACACCATACAGCAACACATGTAGTGCCTAGAGAGCTGTAATACATAGGGACTCCATGTGCAGCCTAAGGCCTCATGCGGGAGAACATTGTTTAGTGCTTAGAGCGGGATTGCACCCTGTTGCGAAATCTGGAACTTTCCCAAAGAACCCACGATTACTCATGATGGGAAATATCTTCGGCTTGACTGTAAATAAACCTCTTTATATGGAGCCATATTAGGGCAGTCTGATATCTCTTCAGTTTCTTTATTCCTCCTAAGGCCTAAAATAGTTTTGTTAGATAAAGTCATGTGGTAAGCGCTTACTTCCTCATTATGGTGCTGGTTTCATTCTGTATGTTACGATTATGTACAGTAACCATAGAGATGATGTGGGCATATGGACCTAGCTCGCCCTGGTTTATACCCAGTCTTCATGGCGTGATGTTGTCATGTACCTGTTTGTCATGTACGTTAACAAATTCTGGAACTTTCTGATTCACATGCCTAAATTCAAGCCTACAATTTTTATTTATTGTAGTCTAAGATATTTATGAAATAAACATTCAATAAAAGAGCTCTGTTGAATTTTTTTTTTTTGTTGTAGAATTTAGGTTTATTGTATCACTGTATACTATGAATTCATTACATTTGTTAACACTTTTATATTTATTTGTTTGCAGTGTCTGTCAAGAGTATTTTTTCAATGGAGGCAAAAGAAAAGCAATTGAAAAAGATGTAAGGAGAGCCGCCTTAAATAATCCCCAACTTCCTTGCTCTGATCATCTACGTATCACTGGCCTTGATGTTTCAAATGTCACCGCAACAAATCAAGAGTATGTATATCGTTTTTGTATTGATTGTATTTTTAATGTAGGCAAACTGATATGCAGCTGCAATTTCAGGGCAGTATAGTATAGCATAGAGGGGTACGAATTCTTGTGCTTTCCAGGTATACCAGAATTAGAAAGACCTTATTTTTTCACTCTATAGCAACGTAAATAGCAACAGTGTGCCGATAAAATGTCGCAAGTCATCACGTGCAACATTTAGAGGTATGATTTGCGAATGATGATTGAGTGGGCGTGTTCTCCAAAGGCGATTTAGTTCAGGCCACGTTTATTATGTGGAATAGGAGGAAATGGCGCAAATCTTTGAGCAAATATAGATTTAATTTCCTCACTGTCCATTTAAAATGCAGCAAATTTATTAAGAGGTGTGCGCCTTTTAATGAATTTGGCACAAATCAATCTAACTGCCTTCATTCCGAAAGCTACATTCACACGACAGTGAAAAAAAAATGGCCATTAAAAACTGATCAACTGTCAGTTTTTCATGATCATTTTGCATCAGTGTGTCTCTAAATTTTCATCCATTTCCAGTCCGTCTGTCCGTTTTTAATGGCCGTTTGACATCCATTTTGCATCCGTTTTTTATAGCCATTAAAAAAACTGATGACTATCATTGGTCACCCAAAGGAAGCTCACATGTTCACCTAGACACTATTTAGAGACGGCCTGTATATGATGCCACACAGCCCCCCTGTATATGATGCCACACAGCCCCCCTGTATATGATGCCACACAGCCCCCCTGTATATGATGCCACACAGCCCCCCTGTATATGATGCCACACAGCCCCCCTGTATATGATGCCACACAGCCCCCCTGTATATGATGCCACACAGCCCCCCTGTATATGATGCCACACAGCCCCCTGTATATGATGCCACACAGCCCCCCTGTATATGATGCCACACAGCCCCCCTGTATATGATGCCGCACAGCCCCCCTGTATATGATGCCGCACAGCCCCCCTGTATATGATGCCGCACAGCCCCCCTGTATATGATGCCGCACAGCCCCCCCTGTATATGATGCCGCACAGCCCCCCCTGTATATGATGCCGCACAGCCCCCCTGTATATGATGCCGCACAGCCCCCCTGTATATGATGCCGCACAGCCCCCCTGTATATGATGCCGCACAGCCCCCCTGTATATGATGCCGCACAGCCCCCCTGTATATGATGCCGCACAGCCCCCCTGTATATGATGCCGCACAGCCCCCCTGTATATGATGCCGCACAGCCCCCCTGTATATGATGCCGCACAGCCCCCCTGTATATGATGCCGCACAGCCCCCCTGTATATGATGCCGCACAGCCCCCCTGTATATGATACCGCACAGCCCCCCTGTATATGATGCCGCACAGCCCCCCTGTATATGATGCCACACAGCCCCCTGTATATGATGCCACACAGCCCCCTGTATATGATGCCACACAGCCCCCTGTATATGATGCCACACAGCCCCCCTGTATATGATGCCACACAGCCCCCCTGTATATGATGCCACACAGCCCCCCTGTATATGATGCCACACAGCCCCCCTGTATATGATGCCACACAGCCCCCCTGTATATGATGCCACACAGCCCCCTGTATATGATGCCACACAGCCCCCTGTATATGATGCCACACAGCCCCCCTGTATATGATGCCACACAGCCCCCCTGTATATGATGCCACACAGCCCCCCTGTATATGATGCCACACAGCCCCCCTGTATATGATGCCACACAGCCCCCCTGTAGATGATGCCACACAGCCCCCCTGTAGATGATGACACACAGCCCCCCTGTAGATGATGACACACAGACCCCCTGTAGATGATGCCACACAGACCCCCTGTAGATGATGCCACACAGACCCCCTGTAGATGCCACACAGCCTCCCTGTAGATGATGCCACACAGCCCCCCTGCAGATGATGCCACACAGCCCCCCTGCAGATGATGCCACACAGCCCGCCCCTGTAGTTGATGCCACACAGCCCTACACAATCACAGATGCAGCGCCGTCTTCTTCAAGTGTGGTATCTAGTCTAAACCACACCTGAAGAAGACTGCGCTGCATCGGTGAGTGTGTAGGGCATTCAGCGTCATTGCGCCGCCGATAGCAAGGGAACCAATAGTTCCCTTGCCTCTTGAATCACCATGTCACAGATCCGTTTTTAACGGTTGTTACATGTATTGACGGCCATTAAAAACTGATCCATTAACTTCTATGGGGGCCGTCTGGCCTATTTTTTTGACGGCCAATATTCACGGGCCGTTGAAAAAGCGGCCGTGTGAATACACCCATAGAACATCATTGTTCCGAAAACGGCCGTGTGACAGCCATTCAAAAAACGTTCGTCACACGGCCGTTTTTCGCTGTCTTTTTTCACTGTCGTGTGAATGTAGCCTTAGACTGGTGTATAAAAATCCAGTCGTAGTAAATGTGGGCTAACGATCCATGGTAAACCCAGCCTTATTGGTAAATTGTAGTACAAGAGGTCATGCTTCATGCATTCTGTTGCAGAGGAATCGTTTCATGTAGTGTGCTGCTGTCACTTAACAGAATATTGCTATAGGCATACTGCAGCAATATTACATAGTTATTCATCCCGTGTATGGTTGAATTGGTTTTAAAGGGAACCTGTCACCAGCATTTCACCTATTAATCCAGCAATACCAGGTGGTAGTGGGTGAAAAATCATTTCTATATAACCTATAATTGTCTTCTTAGTCGGCGCTGTACCTTTTAGTATTCAGTTTTTTAGTGTTCCCACACTGTATGCAAATGAGCATAAGAGTCATACCTTCATTTGAAAAGTGATATCTTCATTCCTAAAGTCTTTCCGAGTTTACCCCGACTCCTTACTTTTGATGGACAGCTCCTCGTCTTCCCCCAGCACTTGTGCATTGTTGTCCTCTCCTGGTGTGTGCGCACAAAGGGACACCAGATTATTACGATAAAAGGCGCAAAATGTTTGCAGACCGTTATTTACAGTCGGAGGAGGAGTTTAGAAGAGGGGATAACGGCAATGAACTTTTGATAGCTTCAGGCAGTGAGGGATAAATAAAGTTCAATAGGTGAAATGCTGGTGACAGGTTCCCTTTAAATACATACCATATGCTTTTGTTTGCTTATACTGTATAAAGAATGTGCTCCAATTGTTAATTAAAAAGCACAATTATTTAGATAGCATACACAAAGCTGATTTAGGTATTCTAAGGTCTCTTGCACACGACCGTTGTGCCACTCGGGCCGGTTTTTTACGGCATCCCAGTGGCACCCGATAGTCTTCACGGACCCATTCACTTCAGCGGGTGAATCGGGTCCGTGAAAAATGGTCTGAGTCTCCGATCCGAGGAAAGATAGAACATGTCCTATCTTTCCTCGGATCACTGACGGGACTCAGACGCCGTAAGGCACTGCCCAAACCAACCCAGCACGGTTTAAAAACAATTTATATTTTTGTAGTTCTAGAAGGAAAGACAACCATGGCAAAGGTGTAATCAAGCCAAAACCAGGAGTGGATTCAAATAAGAGTAGTGTCTGTCCTTTAAATTTTCACTCTCTTTGTGATCCACACATGGTTTTGACTTCAAAAACTGCATAAAAAAAACCTGATCAAAACCTGCACGTGTGAATAGAACCTTAGTGATGTCAATTCAGCAAAAGAAGCTCTTTAGCAAGTAACAACTACATGTCAGCGTGTATTCTTTACTAAAGAAAAGTTACTGTCTATCTGTTGCTACGGAGCATGAAAAAAAATGTTAAAGGAAGTCTGCCACTAGGTTTATTCTGTCCTATCAGAGTAGTGACAGAGACCCTAATTCCAGCGATGGATCACTTACTTTGCAATAAATCAGTAGTTTTCATAAAAACACAGTTTATTTCCTGCAGTGCGAGCTGAGTGTATATTCATGAATGGCAGGGGGAGCTCACCCACCTCTAAGACCTCATTCACAGTTGCGCATTTATGTTCAATCAAGCCTATTGAAGAGATTTTTAACCAAGAAAAAAAAAGAAGCTGTGGAATATGACCAGCAAAGGCTAAATAACAAATCTGGTACACTCCAGTACTAGCAAGTAACAGTAAATATAACGCCAGCCAAACAGACATATTTGATAACTGAAAACATGGAATTTGCTCCAATAAAGAAACCCCAACAGTGGGGAAATTTGGCAGACCGTACCATCCAGCCTTTACGGCTGAAAAAAACCAGAGCCAAGGACAGCGTGAAGGAAGAAGAGCAGGAGGAGCGAGAGAGAGAAGAAAAAAAAGGGGGGGGGGGTGAACCGTTCTAGTTCTCTCACAGTAGTTATATTATATTCATTGTAGTTATTTATAGCTGGAGTTTAGCACATAATTCTTCTGAGTCTCTAAATACAGACCCAAGGACCAAATCCAAATAAAATTGTCCTGACAAACCACATCTTCAGCAAGAAGTTCCTCATAGACTGTTCAGCTCCAGACCCATTCAGAGAGAGTGGGAACAAAGGGAAAGCTTCAGTGACGTGAAATCGTAGCACGAGCCGCCGCCAGAAAGAATCGTAGAACTGATTTCTTAAGACTAGCAATAGAGCATGGCATGATGGATAAGAGCGCCATTTTGGGTTAGTTGCTAAGCGAGATCCTACTGACCTGATGAACTTTAAAAATGCGGTCTCAAAAACTATGTATTAGGGGGCATCCCCACCATATGCAAAGCATTGTACCACTTTCAGACCGATATTGCCAGCACACGTCGGAGACCTCCAGAGCAGAGGCATTAACTATAACAGGGCATCTGTACGATGGAGAGAATCTTGTAAATTTTCTCCTTATGTCTATAGGCTACCGTCAGAGTGTGTGTAATACTGTAGGCCTTGTCTCTGTCCTAAGTGCTTTGCCCAATTCAGTGGCCCAGTAATCTAGGAAGGATGGGAGGTCCGGACTAGACAGACATAGGAGGACCTTGTATAGTAGAGAAATGCATCTGGTAGGAGGGGTGGAGTTTGTGAAAGACAATCAAAATCGATGAAGGTAGCAGGGAAGGAAATAGAGTCCTGACAAAGGAACTCCGTTCATCATACGATAACCAGGACAACGCTCTTCCCAGAAAAGAACACAATTCATCCAGAAAAAAAAGAGAGATCCCACACATGATATAGCAAAGGTTTACACGATCATTCGAACTCCACACTAGGAAATCTGAAACGCCAATTTCAGGTGAGAAATCTGGGTTGTCAAAAATCAGGGTCAGGGGGCCAGGCCTGTGAGAAAGAGGCCATTACCCGATCAATGGGTCCCATATTTGTAGTAATGGAGGGATCAAGAAAGGAAGGCCAGCATTACTAGGTCGGCATCTCGGAGATAACCAGGTGAGGGAGAGAAGGGGACGTAGGCATAGGTCCCTCTTAAGTGACACCCAAAATTTTTACAGCTTTCACAATGAAACCAATGGATAAGTCTAGTCCAGACCGAAGCCCAGTAATACAGCTGTAGATGAGGAAAACCTAAACACCCCCTTCCCCCTCTAACCTTGGGTTTTATGAGCGTAAATTTAGCAATCCATGATCTACCTCCACTTCAAACGAAACGGACAAACGCAGATAATGTCTGTATGAAAAGGGAGAAAGGCAACACAATCAGTATAGTCTAAAAAAAAAAGTACAGAAAGCGAGGCAGGATGTCCATCTTAAGCACATTGATTTTCCAAACCATGATGGATGTTTCTTACGATCGGAATCAAGATCTTGAGAGTTTGAAAAAGGAGAGGGGTAAAGTGCAGGTTCAGGCATGGCAGAGCAATGGCCTTGTGAGTTATAAAAGTTGTTGTAATAGGTGCGGAAAGCTCCAGTGATCGAGGAAGGAAAATGGACAACTCCCCCTGCTGTCACCTCTGCAAAGAGCTTTTCTAAAGCTTCAGAGGTATCGGTGTAAAGATGCTGTAAAGCTGATTCCTCCATATACTCCTATAATTTGGTTCTAAGTGCAGGTTCAGGCATGTCAGAGAAATGGCCTCGTGAGTTATAAAGGTTGTAATAGGTGCAGAAAGCTCCAGTGATGGAGGAAGGATCATGGACAACACCCCCTGCAGAGGAGGAGATGAGAGGGACATAAGTGGTAAGCGAACAAGTGGCTCTGGCTATTGATTTGCTCATAAAAAATGCTTGTTATACGTTTTTGGTTAATGATGTGTTGGACTTCGTTGCGCACTATGAGGAGATCTGCTGCAGTATTTGCAGAGTGTGGTTATGGGCTTCTTCTAGTGTACGGAGGTTAGCAACAGGTTTGCAGGTTTATGGGCCATTGCTTTTTAAGGCACGTGCCGGGTTTGAGGGAAAGTCCTCACAAGATGTATGTAAGGGCTTCCCGTTGTATTGGGAGAGGAGTGGTGTCTGAGGTATTGTGTGTAAAGACGTGTGCGATATTAGTCTGTCAGATTTGCATACTGGATCTCATAGGAGAGCAAGGCGCCAGGTCCCGGGTCTATGTATTCTCTCAGGAATAGTAAGGGACAGGAAAATGGGGACGTTGTTTGACCATAAAGAGGAACCCAGTGAGGCTTGGGCATACTTTCCTATTCAGGACAGTATTTTGTATCCGTATTTGAAAGGCTAAATCAGGAGTGTGTCCAAAACACTGAGGAGGTACAAATCTTTATTACAATTTTTTTCTCTGTTTTAAGTTCGACTCCTAGGTTTGGCTTCCAAATACTGATGCAAAATACTGGCCAAAGTACTGCTGTGTGAAAGAAGCTTAATTGACCGCTTTCTGACAAACTGTGCATATGAGAAAGCTGTCGATCAGTGGCGGGGGGAGCCGCAGTTCATGTGATAAACTGTGATTTTAGAAAGAGCTACTGATTATTGCAAAGTAAGTGACCCAGCGCTGGAATCGGGGTCCCGGTCACTACATTATGCTGCTGTCAGATAGGACCGTATAAACCTGCTGACAGATTCCCTTTACATGTTTGTGCTGCATATCTCATCGAAAGGAAAATAAGAAATGTAAATGTAAAATGATTTCCAACTAGGTTTGTTCGCTGGTAATATACTGTATGCATTTATTAATCTTTTATGAAAGGATTCTATTGTTCACACCATTTCGTTACTTCCAATAGTGTCTGTAATGAAAGTATAACTTTATTTATGCTGTAGACATCTATTTTGTAGGATCAATCCATAAACTGCCTAATCATTTGCCAGGGACTAATGACAAGTTACTAGTTAACGGAGATGCTGCATTCTTATGAATATTCAGCTCAGAAAATCAATCTGACATCTGTTCCTGTCACGCTTCACTAAGATAGTGCTGGCACTAGATGGATAAGGCTAGCACAAGCCTCTACCACCGTTCACAAGATGCTCAATTATCCATCGTATCTAGAAAAACCCCGACCACAGCAGGGATGTAAAGTGTCATTGTCCATTCTACGCTGAATCCACCAAGTGTTACATTTCTCATGACTTGTATTACTTTGTAGTAACGTTGATTAGTCTACCAAAAAAAATAAAATAATAATTACTAAACCAAAATGCAGTTTTGTTTGTGCAACAAAGTAAGGGTATGTTCACACGCTTAACAACAAAAACCGGCTGTACAATACGGAGCTGATTTCAAGGGAAAACGGCCGTTTTTAGAGCGGTTTTTCTAATGGCTCAAGAAGTGACATGCACTTCTTCTTTTTTACTGGGCGTTTTTTTACGCACCGTTTTTCCATACATTTTTACGCCCTGTAGGAACGAAACACAGTTTTTCCCATGGAAATCAATGGGCAGATGTTTGGAAGTGCTTAGACTACGTATTTTTAGCCGTAAATCAGGGCGTTTACGGCCCTAAAAACGGCTGAAAATAGGCCGTGTGAACATACCCATATAGTCATCATTTCAGCAATTGTGATATGGGAAAGGTTTATATGTTCACAGCCGGAGGGGAGGGAAGTCTGCTGCTTACCAATCGAATGTGAAAACTGCTTTCATTTTCCTAAGAGCCTCTGAAAAATGAGATATAACAATTATTGGTGGCCGAATGCTCCACTTTTTCTTTGCATCAGTGTTGGTGCTATGTGTCAGTCTTGCCTTAAAGGGGTTTTAGCAGATAAATGTTATTCTTTGTATAACGTCATACAATTTTCCATTACACTTTCTGTATCAGTTCCTCTTGGTTTCCAAGATCTGTCATTCAATAGGAACCTATATTGTACTTATAAAATGTTTCCATGGTCATGAAATGGACACATTGGTACTGACCTGATTACAGGTACTGCATGTGTATCCAAGCTGTGTCTTCTGATGACCTGTGTGTTCACCAAATGACCGTGGACAGATTTTATTCCTGGGAGTAAATAAATTAAGTTCCTACTGAATGACTACAAGCAGAGATCTTGAAAACTGTGATGAATTGATACAGAAGGTATATTCGAAAACTGTATAACTTTTTATTATGCACTTTTATTTGCTGAAACCAGAATGGCGAAAAATTCTCTACCATAAGGCCGGATTCACACGAGCGTGTTCAGTCCGGGATATACGGGTCCGTATGTCGGCAGTATTTCCCGGACTGAGCACACTGCAGAGAGCTGGGCTCTTCTCGTCATCGTTCTCTATGACGCTAGGAGTCGCTGCCTCGCTGTGGGAAAACTGTCCCGTACTGTAATCATGTTTTCAGTATGGGACAGTAGTTCCGTGAAGAGGCAGGGACTCCTAGCGTCAAAGATAACGATGATGCTAGGAGCCCGGCTCCCTGCAGTGTGTTCAGTCCGGGACATGCGGCCGACCTGTGGACCGTATATCACGGACTGAACACGCTCGTGTGAATCCGGCCTAAACAAGCATGCATGTTTATGTCAACGGGTAGGGAAGTCATCCGCTGCCAGGCACAGCCCCAGTTTACACAATGTAGTTTTTGATGTTTTTTATTTTTATTTATTTTTTTTATTCCAGGATTTGATTTGACAAAGGGGAATAAACTTCACTGAGTTAACAAGACATAAGTCATATGATATTGCGAGAAACTTATTTCTGATGAACCGTTTTAGTTAAAGGTGTCGTCCAGTCCCAGAAAATTGACGGCCTATCCTCAGGCTATAATACTGTGAACTCCCGCTACAAGTGTGTCAGCAATTCACAGTGTGAGCAGTAAAGATAATGAAGAGGAAGCAGTGCTTGGAAGAGCGCTGCAGCCTCTTCAAAACAACTGATTGGTGCGGGTGCCGGGAGTCGGACCTCGACCGATCAGATATTGATAGTCTATCTAGAGGAATGGCCATCATCTTTTTGGGAACTGGAAAGCCCCCTTTAAAACTTTTCTGGGTACATTTTTTTTTTTTTGGCTGTTTCAGCCAGTAAAATACTGACCTTCATGATTCAGTCATAAAATTCTCTCTCTTTGAGCTCTCTCTCGCTCTCTCTCTTTGAGCTCTCTTTCTTTGAGCTCTCTCTCTTTGAGCTCTCTCTCTCTTTGAGCGCGCTCTCTTTGAACTCTCTCTGAAGTGTCTCTCTCTCTCTGAAGTGTCTCTCTCTGAAGTGTCTCTCTCTCTCTGAAGTGTGTGTCTCTCTCTAGCTCTCTCTCTGAAGTGTCTCTCTCTCTCTCTGAAGTGTCTCTCTCTCTCTCTGAAGTGTCTCTCTCTCTCTCTGAAGTGTCTCTCTCTCTGAAGTGTCTCTCTCTCTCTCTGAAGTGTCTCTCTCTCTCTCTCTGAAGTGTCTCTCTCTCTCTCTCTCTCTGAAGTGTCTCTCTCTCTCTCTCTCTCTCTCTCTCTCTCTCTCTCTCTCTCTGAAGTGTCTCTCTCTCTCTCTCTCTCTCTCTCTCTCTCTCTGAAGTTAAATTGATTATCATTCAAATAGTGTATGAAATTGGGAATGTCCGATACATTGCCCTCCCATATAAATAGCAGGTCATCAATGTATCTTGAATACCAATTGATTGATCTGCCAAAGGGATTAACACTAGAGAAAATAAAGAGTTCCTCCCACCAGGCCATCACAAGATTTGCCAAGAAGGGACAGAACTTAGCTCCCATTGATACTCCTTTAAGTTGCAAATAGAAAATACCATCAAATTTAAAAAAGTTATGTGTCATAAGAAATGTCAGTACCTCAAGTATGAAAGACTGTAATTCATAGCTATAGGTACTGTGTCTAAGTAAATGATGTTCTAGTGCCCTTTGAGCTATATGGTGAGGGATACTTGTATAGAGCGAGGTCACGTCACAGCTCAGCCATGTAAATTCCTTTTTCCACTTTTTATCTGCAAATGAGCATAAAACATCTCTTGTATCACGTAAATGGCCCGGGGTTTTTACTGCTAAAGGTTGTAGCAGAGAATCTAATCATTCCGAAAGTTTTTCTGTCCCTATCCCTGACACTATGGGACGCATGGGGGGAGGAACTATACCTTTATGTGTTTTGGGTAATGCGTGCATGATTGGGATAGTAGGGCATTGTACAGTGATATATTCTGATTGTTTTTTTGTCAGTACACCACTATTTAACCCATCACTTATAAGTTTGTCAAGTTTCTTTTGAAACATAGTAGTTGGATTACATGGTAGTTTTTTATATGTATCTGTGTCTCCCAACAACTTTAAGATTTGACTTTTATACATTTCCCTGTCTAGTACGGTAATACTACCCCCCTTATCCGACATTTTAATCACAATATCATTATTATTTTTCAATGATTGTTTTGCTATATTAAGAGCTTTGGAGATATTATAGTCCCTTTTGTAGTGCTTAGACTTCTCGGATAGTTGTTGTAACTCCTTCTCAATTGCCCATTGGAACCTATCCATGGAATCGGTCCTGGATGCTAGAGGGTAGAAACTCCGATTTTTTGTGACAGTCCGTGGAGAGACTAATGTTCCGTACAGGAAGTTGGGGGTCCAGACTTTCTAGACATTGAATAGTCCTATGTTCTTCAAATGACAGTGATCTATGGTCATGGGTATTAATATTCTGCTCTTGATGATTGGATTCTTCGTTATCCGTTGTTACTGATGATGGATTATAAAAATGCCTCTTTACTGTAAGGTTTCTGACAAACCGGTTAATGTCCAAAAGCGTGTTAAAGGTGTCAAATGTACGATTGGGAGCGAAATTTAAGCCCAATGAAAGGACTTTAACTTGGTCTGGAGTTAGCTCAATTGAAGAGAGGTTAATAACACTTATACTGGATAAGGGTTCCTGCGATTTCGTAGGCGGCGGTTTAGTTCCTGATCTCTTTGATTTATGCTTCCTGCCGCCCCTCCTTCCTCGTTTTTTGAAATCTTAGCCTTTGTAATTGGTTGGTGTCTTTGGGAATAAGAATTCCTGGAGTTGTCGCTATCTGAGGTTCCATTTATCCCTTCAAAAGAGTCTGGTTCAGAGGAGCTGAAACTGACTCTGTTCAGACTAGTAGCAGATCTCCTCTCTTGTCTGCGGTTTTTCAGAATGGGTTTAATTTTATGCAAACATGATACCCACTACAGTCTCTCTCTCTCTCTCTCTCTCTCTCTGAAGTCTCTCTCTCTCGCGCTCTCTCTCTCTCTGAAGTCTCTCTCTCTCTCTCTGAAGTCTCTCTCTCTCTCTGAAGGCTCTCTCTCTCTGAGCTCTCTCTCTCTGAGCTCTCTCTCTCTGAGCTCGCTCTCTCTCTGAGCTCTCTCGCTCGCTCTGAGCTTTCTCTCTCTCTCTGAGCTCGCTCTGAGCTCTCTCTCTCTCTCTCTGAGCTCTCTCTCTCTCTGAGCTCTCTCTCACGCATTCTCTCTCTCTCTCCCATTGGGCGCTCGCTCTCTCTCCCTCCCTCCCCCATTGAGCTCTCTTTTTAAATAGAAGTTTGGAGATACTGAATCAATGCTACTTGCAAATTTTTTAAATGTATTCTAAACAAACTATTTACAGTAATAAGCAGGTGGAACTCTGTCAAATGTAAAAAAAAAATTGTATTACTTGAATAAACCATTTTCTGCCTGTCCACCATGAGAATCTTTGGGTAATAATAGTTTGTCTTTCTTATTAGCTTTCATCTCCCTGGCAAGATCCGATTGCTTGACGTAGGAAGCTGCTATAATCCTTTCATGAAGTATGATAACTTTCTGGCTATTGGTATCGATATTGTGCCTGCTGTTGAGGTAACCTATTATATGGTAAATACATTAGCGCTCCTCTCAAGATTTATGCAATGTGTGGGCAGCAGAACGCTAGCATACGCACAGTAAAAACACTAATACAAATAACGACCATGCTCCAACACTGTTCAAAGTCTCAACTGCCCTCTACAAAGACTGCTCTCCGCATGCAAGCTAATAGTGCTTCATCAGCCCAGTAAACAGGACTTGCATCTAGTATAGTAATGGATAATCTGCTCTAAATGATGCCACCTGCAGAAGGAAAAATAGAAATGTAACTACCTGACAATGGTGAAACACCTTCCCAGTTCGTCGCAAAGTGCTTACTTCTTTATAGTCCTCCAGAGGTGAATGTTGTGGGTTAAATTGTGTCCTTGTAGCGTCATAAGTAGAATCCCCAAGGTATCTACAATGTTTAGATGCTAGAGTTAGGTGGTGGGGAGACGCTCAGGCTGGTAGCGTACTCTACATGCATCCACCCAGTCAACAAAGGTACCTAATGTGACGTCACAAAAATTGGTATGGTAGCCAAAAGCGAGTCCTGCACATTTCGGAAATCTGTTTCCTTAGTCAGGGAATAGTCTGAATTGGCATCCTACCCTGCTTTATATCGTGCTCGGAGCTGGAGGCAGCACACTGCAGATTAAGCTATATTCATTACGGAATGGGACTATATTTGTTCTTATTAGTAGAATGGTTACTTGTAACAGAATATATAACATACCACCATTAGTTCCACAATATTATGCTAAAAATAAAACAGATACTTTATTGCTACGCTTTAAAATTAGACATTACTAAAATGTTCAGTGTAAAATTTGTTACTTATAACAAAACTGTATAATCTGATCACATAATTAATATCACATTACTATCACAAATTAGTGACACTGTTGAAATCAGTGTCTGTCACTACTTTATTCTGGACTCAGAGAGGACAGCATAAAGATCCTGACAGGTTCACTTAAAGAGGCTCTGTCACCAGATTTTGCAACCCCTATCTGCTATTGCAGCAGATAGGCGCTGCAATGTAGATTACAGTAACGTTTTTATTTTTAAAAAACGAGCATTTTTGGCCAAGTTATGACCATTTTTGTAATTATGCAAATGAGGCTTGCAAAAGTCCAAGTGGGTGTGTTTAAAAGTAAAAGTCCAAGTGGGTGTGTATTATGTGCGTACATCGGGGCGTTTTTAATACTTTTACTAGCTGGGCGCTCTGAAGAGAAGTAACATCCTCTTCTCTTCAGAACGCCCAGCTTCTGACAGTGCAGATCTGTGACGTCACTCACAGGTCCTGCATCGTGACGGCCACATCGGCACCAGAGGCTACAGTTGATTCTGCAGCAGCATCAGCGTTTGCAGGTAAGATCGACTTACCTGCAAACGCTGATGCTGCTGCAGAATCAACTGTAGCCTCTGGTGCCGATGTGGCCGTCACGATGCAGGACCTGTGAGTGACGTCACAGAACTGCACTGTCAGAAGCTGGGCGTTCTGAAGAGAAGAGGATGTTACTTCTCTTCAGAGCGCCCAGCTAGTAAAAGTATTAAAAACGCCCCGATGTACGCACATAATACACGCCCACTTGGACTTTTACTTTTAAACACACCCACTTGGATTTTTGCAAGCCTCATTTGCATAACTACAAAAATGGTCATAACTTGGCCAAAAATGCTCGTTTTTTAAAAATAAAAACGTTACTGTAATCTACATTGCAGGGCCTATCTGCTGCAATAGCAGATAGGGGTTGCAAAATCTGGTGACAGAGCCTCTTTAAAGGCCCCATGCACACGACCGTAGATTTCATCCGTAATTACGGACCATTGTTACGGTCTGTAATTATGGGCCCATTAATTTGTATGGCCGACGGACACCATCCCGTATATTTAATTATTAAATAAATAAAATTATTTAAAAATGAAAAACCCACTTTCCCCTTACAAAATGCTTTACTATTAAAAAAAACTAAATAAAGTAAAAAATAGTTACACATATTTGGTATGGCCGCGTCCGTAACGACCCCGACTATAAAGCTATTACATTTAACCCGCACGGTGAACGCCGTAAAAAAATAAAATAAAAAAAACATTGGAAAAATTGCTGTTTTCTGTGAATCCTGCCTTAAAAAAAAATGTGATTTAAAAAGTAATCAAAAAGTCGCATGTACTCCAAATGGTACCAATAAATAATACAAGTCGTCCCGCAAAAACAAAAAGCCCTCATACAACTGCATCGGCGGAAAAATAAAAAAGTTATGGCTCTTCAAATATGGAGGCACATAAACAATTTATTTTGAAAAAAAAAGTGTTTTTACTGTGTTAAGTAGTAAAACATACAAAATCTATACAAATTTGCTATTGTTGCAATCGTAACAACCCGCTGAATAAAGTTATTGTGTTATTTATACCACACGGTAAACGGCGTAGATTTAGGACGCAAAAAAGTGTGGTGAAATGTCTGGTTTTTTTTCTATTCTCCCCCCCAAAAAAAATGTTAATAAAAGTTAATTAATTAATTAATTGTATCCCAAAATGGTGCTATTAAACAATACAACTTGTCCCGCAAAAAAACAAGACCTTTATACAGCTATGTTTTTATTAAAAATAAAAAAGTTATAGCTCTTGAAATGTGACGATGGAAAAACACAAAAAATAGCTTGGTCATTAAGGTTTAAAATAAGCTGGTCACTAAGGGGTTAAAGAAATTGTAATAATCATTGAGTACCAATTATCCAAGATTCCATAGTGCTGGCTGTAGTGTCCAGCCACAATTGGTCTTATCCCAGGATACAAGTGAAAGTGCTATGGTGTCCACTGCTAGATAGGAGGCAGACCCTTTTGCCAAGTGTCCTTGATTTTTGCATGATAATATCTGCTATTGAGCCAACTGTGGCTGTGTCCTGAGTTTGTGCAACTGTGACCTTTTGCATTTTTATGTTTGAATGTTTGGGGAGTATTGTGCTGGCAAAGGGGAAAAATTGTCATTGCTTCTATTTTCTATAAATGATTGATATCTTTTTTTCTATTTTATAGACTGTATATAAATGTGACTTCCTAAACTTGCAAATCCAGAGGCCACTTCAGCTCGCGCCAGATGCTATTAATGCCTTCCTGAAGCAGTTGAAGAGTCCCATAGATAACTTACCCGCTGAACTATTCCACGTGGTCGTTTTTTCTCTCCTTCTTTCTTACTTCCCTTCGCAGTACCAAAGGTGGATTTGTTGTAAGAAAGCTCATGAACTTCTTGAACTCAATGGCTTGCTGCTCATTATTACCCCAGATTCTTCTCATCAAAATCGGCACGCAATGATGATGAAGAGCTGGAAGATTGCCATTGAGTCTCTTGGCTTCAAACGTATGATCTACTCCAAAGTTTCTCATATGCACCTTATGGCATTTAGGAAAACCTCGCTGAAAACAACAAGCGATTTGATTACAAGGAACTATCCAGATATGCTCTACATCCCTCAAGATTTTAATACTGTGGCGGAAGAGGAATCCGCAAGCCCCTGTTCTGCCCGATCTGAAGTGGAAGATGAACAGATAGCATATACTTTTTCTGAGTTGCCAGATGCTCCTTATGATTCAGACTCTGGAGAAAGTCAGACCAGCTCAATGTCATTCTATGAGTTTGAAGATCCCATACTCCTCCTGAGCTAAGATGGGCCTAGTGTTTTTTAATGCCAACAAGGCACAGACTTGAATCAAGATTAAAAAGTTTACAAAGTTTGCTATTTTTCCTACTCCTATATTTTAGAGATTTTTACTGTTGTGGAGAACTGGATAATACTTTGTAGTTACTGCTATTCGGTTATAGCATTTTCTTTTTGTTTTAATAAGAACACCAGGTACTAACTACTTGCCGGGGGCATGCCTGCTATACATGCATATCTTCTCTGATCACATTTTGTACGCCATTGTTATGCTACGAGTGGTGCCGATAAACACGGAACGTTGCATTTATATTTCAGAAATAATGACTTGTAATTTCCAGTTTCTGAATGATGTTTCAATGGTCTTTAAAGTGCACTAGTCGGTTGTAGAAGAAAATACGTTGTCTACCCTTTGGGTAATTCCTTTCAATAGATTTCACTTCCACATTTTCAAAGACGAAATGAGGAAAGCAATATATATGTTGTACACAATAACTTGTGTAAATTTGTAAGAGAACAAGTGATCGCTTTCATGAATAAATAAGATTGCACAGCTGAGTGAGTAGGATCGGTCTGGGATGACGTATGTTGCACACAAGGGGCCTCATTTCTCAAGTGTCTAACAAAAAGCTGTATGTTGCCCATAGCAACCTATCACAACTCCGCTTTGATTTCTAAGACCGATCCGAAAAAATGAAAGCAGAGCTGGGGTTTCTATGGACAACAGACGGTTTTACGGTTAGACCGTTTTGATAAATGAGGCCCAATGTTTTTACGATCTGGGATTTTGGACATGTTTTGGGTTATGATACTTTTTGTTATACATTATTCTGTATCTTTGCACTGAAAAAATAAGTGACTTGCTGTTCTGTTCTGTTCTGATCTAATCTAAATAAGTTATTTTTCAGTTCGTTTTTTTTAGTAGTTTGAACAATTCTAGAGATGCTTGATATTGCCTTTTGTGAACATGTTAAGCATTATTAAAGTTATTGGTACCACAATATGGAAATATTCTAATTAATTAATATTTTCATCAATCAATGCCAGTATTCAGCTCTGCTAAAATATTGTCTTCCTAATAAAACCTAAGACTACGTTAAGCAACCAGAACTGGTTTTCTTTGGATCACTTACCACACGAGAAATAAATAAGGATGACGTTTTAAAATCCATCCCAGCACATTTATTATTGCCGTATTGATATTTTCCAGAGCTCCTGAATGGGTTATAAAATCCCTTATTCACATGCATTGTCAGCGGAATGTTAGCAGATTCTGCCAAGATTTAGGCGCGGAGCCTAAAGCCTGACAGAATCTTCAGCGTGGGAATGTGGCCTAACTGCAGCTTTAACGCAAGACAATCGCGTTCGCATATAGTAACGCATAATTAATCATTTGCATGAACTGTATTATTGAATATTTTTCTGTGTTTTTTTAATATGCTTTCGATAAAAAACTGTTTATTATTTTGGGCCTTGTTTACACAGTTACATTTTGATGCATCTTTTTTCAACTATGTGTAGAGGATTTGCACAGAGAATCTACAATAAAGTACAGTGTAAAGCCTGTGAATGTGGTTGGAAAAAACCCCATCCACTTGCAGAGGAAAAGTCGGTTTGGATTGAAAAGCCTGCTGCAGATTTTAAAGTCTGCAGCATGCTCTATTTTCCTGCATTTGTCCCTGGATTGGCTTCAAAATGTCATCTATTTCTATGGAAAGCGTGGAATGTGTGGGAAAATCTACATTTTGCTGCAGATTTCAGGCCATCTCTACAGTGGGAAATATCTTCTGCGTTTGCAGGGGTTCTTTGGGAATTATACATTGATGGTCGATGTTTGATCAGTGTGGGTCCAATCCCTGAAGCCACGCCGATCATCAAAAAATAGGGGCCGAAGCCCCCGTTCATGTGAGAGGAACAGAACTGCAGTACCAGTATGTGGTAATAACTTAGTAATGCTTTTACTTTTCCGAGTAATTCTGAGATTGTTGTGTCCCCCCCCCCCCGTCCCCCCCCCTGTATTTTGGTCGATATATGCTTAGCGTTTAGTGTTTGTGCACACGGGGAAGATTAGCTGCAGATTTTACGCAACAGATTTAATTGTGGAAATTAGGCAGTGTATTACACTAGCAGTAAAGTGAATGAGGTTCAAACAAATCTCATCCACATGCTGCGAGAAAACACGCTTTACTTGACATACGGTGCAGATTTTTAATCTGTAGCGGGTCAATTTAAACTGCAGAATCCTTGTACTTTTGTTGTGGTTTTCCCCCATTGAGTTCGATGGGGATATAAAAGCAGCAACAAATAGGGAATGTTGCGATTTTTGCAGCAGAAAATCTGTGCATTCGCCACAAAAATTGCAACCCCAGCAAGATAAGTTATGACTTTTTTTTCTGTTTCCACAACGGCGATTCCGGATGAAGATGATCTGCCCCACAATTTGGTTCAGTCTTTCAGCAGAAATTCCTTGCGGGTTCTAGTACTTGATAGAGTGAAAAAAGGACCACCGGCGCTGCTAATATGAACAATGTGGAGGCTTAGACAGGCATCGAAGGAAAAGTATTTAATAGTCAGAGGCTACGTGTTTCAACACCGAACCGGTGTCTTCATCAGGCCAGTACAGACTGTGCGGTTCACACACATTTATACAACACCAAAGCAATGAGTATCAATTAACAAGCAAAAAACCGCCAAAGGGGCAGGTCAAAGGTCACCAAAGGAAAACAATATATACATACATACATATATACCTATGCAACACTTAAAACCACATAGATAATTGCAATTGGAATGATGGATTAAAATTAGTATCAAAAATGCTGAATGAAAATGAAAGTGGTAAAAAATTTCATGACGGTAAACATGACATTCCGCTGGAATAAACTTTCTTTATATAAATACAAAACGAAACAATCATTTTCATGATGGACAGATGGACTAGATCCTACCGTGTCAAGGTAGGCAAAGAAAAGAAGACAAGTAAAGCAAAGAAAAAAATCCCAGGATAGAAGAAGTAAAATACGGCGACGCTGATCAAGCGTCCCTGGTTGCTAGGTCACATAAAAAGTACGGTGCCCGAAGGAGAACACAAAGGGGCACTGGAATGCATGGTGAAACGCAGATGAAACAAAGCACGGAGACCAGTGCCAGAACAAAAGGAAGTACGACAGACAGTAAGTATCTGAGTATTTATAAATAGTAGAATGAGAGCATGTTGTCTACTATACCAAAATTAAAAAGTTTATAAACAATTGCTAAAAATAATTGTGCAGAATAACAACATAATAATAAAAAATTGGGAACTAGCATCAAACACTTAAAGGCAACAATAAAAATAGGAATAGTTACAAGCATTATCACAATAAGAACATATATAAAATGCAAAATTATAGTAATAGACCCCAAAGGTATTATACATATTAGGCAGTGAAAGTAAAAATACTCGTTATTCTAGAGATGATTCCGTGAGGTCGTTCAGACCATTGGGATGTAAAGTACCCAATTTGTATATCCAAAAATTCTCTCTCTGCTTGAGTCTGATAAACCTATCAGGTATATCAGATGGGATTTGTTCAATTGGAGTAACCATTATATTCTCAAAATTACACTTCTGTTTTAATGTACAGTATCGTGACACACTCTGCTTTAGGAAACCTTTGCTAACATTAAATCTATGTTTATTAATGCGATTCCTTAATGTTTGTGTAGTGCAACCCACATACTGTAGGTTACATATACACTGCAACAAATAAACTACAAAAGTACTACCACAATTAAGGTGTTTTTTTATAGGAAATTTCTCACCCGTCACTGTTGAAAGGTACTCCGTGCATTTGTTAGTAATGTTATTACAGCATAGACACCTATTGTGACCACAACGAAAGGAACCATTCTTATCTGCCATTAAATTTGGATTTTTCTTTTTGGTGGTATGTATTTTGCTAGAGGCTATTAGATTTTTAAGTGTTTTGGCCCTTTTGAATGTGATCGAAGGTTTTCGGGAAGTATTGATTTTAACCCCTTCCCGCAAAATCACGTACAGTTACGTCATGGGAGATGGACTGTTCCCGCATCTCGACGTAACTGTACGTCATGGAGATGAAGCTGGCTCAGGAGCTGAGCCAGCGACATCACCGCCGGGTGACAGCTGTATGTTACAGCTGGCACCCTGAGGTATCGGCCAGGACCGGAGCTAGCCTCCGATCCGACCGATTAACCCCTCACATGCGTTGAATAGCGATCGCAGCATGTGAGGAGTTTATAGCCATCGGCACCCCAGCAACGTGATCGCTGGGTTGCCGGTGGCTGCAAAGGCGATCGGAGGGCTAATGCTTACCTCCCGGTCCGCCAGCAACGGAATCCTCCTATGCCCCGTCGTCGGCGGGGCCCAGGAGGCTTCCGGTACCATCGGCAAGATGGCGCCGGCTCAGAAGCTGAGCCGGCGTCATCAGCAGTGGGTGTCCGCTGTATGTTACAGCGGATACCCCGATCTATCGCCAGGAACCGGAGCTAGCTCCGATTCCTGGCATTAACCCCTTCGATGCAGCGATCCATTGTGATCGCTGCATCCTAGAGGTTTGTAGCAAATCGGCAGCCTTGCCACGCGATGGCAAGGCTGGCGACTGCTACCATGGCAACAGGAGCCCTAACAATGGACTCCTGTCTGCCATTACGTAAGCTGATTAGGCCCCGCCCAGAGGCGGAGCCTGATCGGCTTGCTGTCAGTGAACAACTGACAGTTCTAATACATTGCACTACATAGGTAGTGCAATGTATTAGAACATCAAACAAACAGTTGGACCTTCAAGTCCCATAGTGGGACTAAAGAAAAGTGTCAAAAAAAGTGTCAAAAAAGTAAAAATAAAAGTTGTAAAAAATACAATAAAAGTTTCAAATAATAACACAAAACACAATCGCCCTTTTTCCCTTATCAAGTCATTTATTATTGAAAAAAATAATAAAGCCATACATATTTGGTATCGCTGCGACCGTAACGACCTGAACTATAAAAATATTATGTTATTTATTCCGCACAGTGAACGCCGTAAAAAAAATAACCAGAAAATACTGCCATAATTGCTATTTTTTGGTCACTTTGTCTTCCAAAAATTGAAATAAAAAGTGATCAAAAAGTCGCATGTACCTAAAAATGGTACCTATAAAAACTATAACTCGTCTCGCTAAAAACAAGCCCTCATACAACTCCGTTGACGAAAAATTTAAAACCGTTATGGCTCTCACAACTTGGCGACAGAAAAAATCCATTCTCTTTACAAAAGTTATTTTATTGTGCAAAAAGTTGTAAAACATAAAAAGTGCTATAAATTAGGTATCACCGGAATCGTACTGACCCGCAGAATAAAGCTAACATGTAATTTATAACGCGTGGGGAACTCTGTATATAAAGAACTAAAAAAATATGCCAGAATTGCTGTTTTTTGGTCACCTTGCCTCCCAAAAAAAAAGGATAACAAGTGATCAAAAAGTCGCGTGTACCCCAAAATGGTACCAATAAAAACTACAGCTCATCACACAAAAAAAAACAGCCCTCATACCACTACGTCTATGAAAAAATAAAATTAGTCAAGGCACCAATAAGCCAGGAAATAAAAATATGCAGTTGTGCCGGCCCGAGGGGAACATTTCTTCTGTTTCAAGTGGCAAATTATCAAGGCCCCTAAAATTAGGGATCCAGGAATGGGAGGGCCCAAACATATCTGCTGAAAGTGAGGGCGCCCGTATTATACCAGGACAACACTTTCCCAGCAAAATTCCCCAAACTTCAAAAGGTGCGGAGTGCGGACCAAAAGGGGGATAATTAAAGACCATTTATTAGTGCGACACCGGCCTGTGCAGAAAGGATTGTGTCACAGCATAACACACATCTATGGATTATTTTATTGTTTTTTTTTACCCCACTATACCACCTGACTATGCCTCTTATATACTCCGCCCGCCTTACATGTGCCCCCACATTATAAACGGAAACACTAGTAAGACTCCAAACAAAACTACTACAAGCAAAATCCACGCTCCAAAAGCCAAATGGCGCTACCTCCCTTCTGAACCCTACAGTATGCCCAAACAGCAGTTTACTTCCACATATATGGCATCACCATACCCGGGAGAACCCTTTTAACAATTTTTGGGGTGTGTGTCTCCAGTGGCACAAGCTGGGCACCACATATTGGCATATCTATTGAAAAACCATTTTCACTCTGCAATATCACGTGCACACCAATTTCTGCCAATCACCTGTGGGGTTAATATGCTCACTACACCCCTAGGTAAATACCTTGAGGGGTGTAGTTTCCAAAATGGGGTCACTTCTGGGGGGGATCCACTGTTTTGGTCCCACAGGGACTTTGCAAATGCGACATAGCGCCCAGAAACCAATCCAGCAAAATCTGTACTGCAAAAGCCAAATGGCGCTCCTTCCCTTCTGTGCCCTACTCTGTGCCTAAACAGCAGTTTATGACCACATATGTGGTATTGTCATACACAGGAGAAGTTGCTTTACAAGTGTTGGGGTGCTCTTTTACATTTATTTGTTGAGAATATGAAACATTTTCAGCTAAAACTACGTATTATTGAAGAAAAAGGATTTTTTTTATTTTCACTGCCCAATTCTAATAAAATCTATGAAACACCTGTGGGGTCAAAATGCTCACTACACCCCTAGATGGATTCCTCAAGGGGTGTAGTTTCGTGAATCGAGTCACTTTTGGGGAGTTTCCACTGTACTGGCACCTTAGGAGCTTTGCAAAAGTGACATGGTGTCAAGAAACCAATCCAGCAAAATCTGTGCTCCAAAAGCCAAATGGCACTCCTTCTCTTCTGATCCTTGCCGTGTGCCCAAACAGCAGTTTATAACCACAAATGGGGTATTGCCGTTCTCCAGAGAAGTTGCTTTCCAAATGTTGGGGTTCTTTTATTCCTTTATTTGTTGAGAAAATGAAAAATGTTGAGCTAAAGCTACGTCTTATTGGAAAAAAAGGATTTTTTTTATCTTCACTGCCCAATTCTAATAAAATCTATGAAACCCCTGTGGGTTCAAAATGCTCACTACACCCCTAGATGGATTCTTCAAGGGGTGTAGTTTACTAAATGGAGTCACTTTTTTGGTGTTTTCACTGTTTTGGTCCCTTAGGGGCTTTGCAAATGCGACGTGGTCTCCGCAAACCATTCCTGCTAAATTTGAGCTCCAAAAGCCAAATGGCGCTCTTTCCCTTCTAAGCTCCGCCGTGTGTCCAAAAAGCCGTTTATGACCACATGTGGGGTATTGTTTTACTCGGGAGAAATTGCTTTACAAAAGTAGTGGTGCATTTTCTCCTTTTAGTCCTTGTGGAAATTAGAAAAAATTAGCTAAACCTACATTTTCTTTGAAAGAATGTAGATTTTCATTTTCACGGCCTACTTCCAATAATTTCTGCAAAAAACCTGCGGGGTCAAAATGCTCACTATACCCCTAGATAATTTCCTCAAGGGGTATATTTTCCAAAATGGTGTCACTTTTGGGGATTTCCACTGTTTTGGTGCCGCAAGAGCCTTTCAGACCCGACATGGAGCCTAAAATATTTTCTAATAAAAAGGAGGCCCCAAAATCCTCTAGGTGCTCCTTTGCTTCTGAGGCCGCTGCTTCAGCCCATTACCGCACTAGGGCCACATGTGGGGTATTTCTAAAAACTTCAGAATCTGGGCAATAGATATTGAGTTGTGTTTCTCTGGTAAAACTTTCTGTCTTACAAAAAAAATACATGAAAAATGAATTTCTGCAAAAAAAAAAAGAAATTTGAACATTTCACATCTACTTTGCCTTAATTCCTGTGAAACATCTAAAGGGTTAAGAAACTTTCTAAATGCTGTTTTGAATACTTTGAGGGGTGAAGTTTTTAAAATGGGGTGACTTATCGATTGTTTCTAATATATAAGGCCCTAAAATCCACTTCACATCTGAACTGGCCCCTGTAAAAATAGCCTTTTGAAATTTTCTTGAAAATGTGAGAAATTGCTGCTAAAGTTCTAAGCCTTGTGATATCATAGAAAAATAAAAGGATGTTCAAAAAACGATGCCAATCTAAAGTAGACATATGGGGGATGTTAATTAGCAACAATTTTGTGTAGTATAACTGCCTGTCTTACAAGCAGATACATATAAATTTATAAAAATGCAAATTTTTGCAATTTTTCGCTACATTTTGGTGTTTTTCACAATTAAATACTTAATGTATCGAGCAAATTTTGCCAGTAACATAAAGTCCAATGTGTCACGAGAAAACAATCTCAGAATCGCTTGGATAGGTAAAAGCATTCCGGAGTTATTACCACATAAAGTGAAACATGTCAGATTTGAAAAAATTGGCTGTGTCCTGAAGGCCAAAACAGGCTGTGTCTTGAAGGGGTTAAAAACGGGTCATTTACTAAAATATGCCAATGTCTCCTCAAGATGTACGTAATAAGCTTACTGCCTTTATTAAACAAAGTGATAAAATTAGTATTATGTTCACCATATTTGGATCTTTTATTAGTAGTTTAATTTGGATACATTCATTTTGGGTCATAGCCCTAGCTTTTAACTCTGCACCCCCAATTAGGCTCCTTGGAAAACCTTTTTGCGGGTTCTAGGTTGGGTACACTACACTGCGTACTATTCCGCAGCATATGCGACCTGTGTGGATATACCCTTATAAGAAAAGATTGGAAACTTACAGAAAATATTTGCCATTTTATAAATGTTAAACTTCTCTGCGTGTAAGACAGTCATACTATGCAAATAAGTTTAATAATTAACATTTACTATGTCTATTTTATTGTTTGGCATCATATTTTTTAAATGGTTTTTATTTTTCACAAATGCTTCCAAAACATTTCTTCAGGAACCAATTCCGTTCTAAAGTCACATACTAGGAAACCCTTCCTGTAAATCACCCCATTTTAAAAATTACACCCCTCAAAGTATTCAAAACAGCATTTAGGAAGTTTAACCATTTTCATGTTTCACAGGAATGAAAGCAAACGGGGAGGTGAAATATGAAAATTAAATTTTCAGGTTTGTTTGTTTTTTGTGCAGATATTAAATTTTAAAATACATTTTCCTGTAACACAACCGGTGTTAATGGAGAAAAGCAACTCAACCTTTATTAATCTGATGCTGCAGTTTGGCGAAATTTTCAATATGTCGCCCTAGTGTGCTACTTTACTTAAACATAGGCCTCAGAAATGAAGGAGCACCTTGTGGATTGGGGCCTTTGGTTTATTAGGATGTTTTCCAGGCACCTTTTTAGCTTTGCAGATGTCTTGTGGTGCCAAAACCATAAGAAACACCACGAAAAAGACCACATTTTGGAAATGGAACCCCTCAAGGAATTTATCTAGGGGTGTAGCATTATGACCCTACAGGTGTTTTCATAGAATTTATTAGAATTTAACTGTAAAAAAAAAACAAAACATTTTTACAGTAATATGTTGTTTTAGCTTACATTCTTTTCATTTTCACAAGGAATACTGTCGAAAAAGCACCCCAAAATGTATTATGCATTATTGTATATGTATTATGTCTTCCGAGTAAGGCAAAAACCCATATGTGGTCATAAACTGCTGTTTGGGCACACACAGCGGGGTTCAAAAGAGTAGGAGCGGCTTTTGGAGTGCAGATTTTGCTGGAATGGTCTTGGGACAACATATTGCATTTGCAGAGCCTCTGAAGTAGCAGTACAGTGGAAACCCCCATGTAGTGACCCCATTTTGGAAACTATACCCCTAAGGAATAACTCTAGAGGTGTAGTGAGCATTTTGACTCCTAAGGTGTTTTGCAGAAACTAGCGTGCATCAGATGGTTCAGACTGAAAATTGCAATTTTTCCATCGGTATGCAATTTCATTACGCAATATGTTGTGCCGCTGTGAAAAGACAGCTTTTTTTAATTACTATGCTGTGTTAACGGATTATAGAAAAACTCTACATATGGTTCTAATCTTTTTGCCTGGACATATGACAGGGCTCAGTAGTAAAAGAGCACATGCACATTTGAGGCCTAATTTGGTGATTTATACAGCATTATCCACAATTGCAAAAACTCTTAAGTGAAATAATAAAGGAAATCCTAAAGAAGTGACCCAATTTTAAAAGCTAAACTCTTAAGGCTATAATCTCGGGATGTATTGAGCATTTTGACCCCTTAGGTTTTTTAAAAAATTTTTTTAATGGATGTTGCAGAGAAAACCTTGCAATTTTTTTCACAGATATGCTATTTCAGTGCTAAATATGTTGTGCCACTGGAGAGACATACCCCATAAATAGTTAGGCTGGTTCTCCTGAAAACAGTAATACCCCATGTAATGATGGGGGTAGGGAAACGTACAAGTGAGCCCTAATCTACCTGCCACTCTGTCCCTGCCTACTTGCAACGACCCGCCCTAGGCGACGGGGTACAACTGGGCGGCGGTCCCTACTCTCAGTAAGTGCACGAGACAAACAGACAAGGGAACACAAAGCTAAGGGAAATGGGGCAGTTGCCCACGGCAACACCGTGAGCAACAAGAGTGGTGAACGAGCCGAGTCAAACCAGGAGTGCACAAGGTACCAAATGCAGAGCAGGAGAGTAGTCAGTAAGCCAGGGTCAGTATGGAGCAGGATCAAATAGTCAGAAGCTGTAGCTGGGCCAGGAAACCACACAAGAAGAATCACAAGCAAAGGAGGAACAGAAAAGGCAGGTATAAATAGACAGAAGGCGGGAGCTAGCTCCGTCTGGCCAGGCTGCGATAGGCTCTCCCACTCCTAAGCCTGCCATCCTGAGTGGTGGAAGATGGAGTCAGTCTCAGAGGCATAGACTCAGGTGCAGACTGAATACCTATGGGCGTATACACAGAAGTTGTGCCTGGCAGATCCTTTACAGTACCCCCCCTTTTATGAGGGGCCACAGGACCCTTTCTAAGTGGACCTGGTTTATTGGGGAAACGAAGGTGGAACTTCCTGACCAATACCCCAGCGTGAACATCCCGGGCGGGTACCCAAGTCCTCTCCTCAGGCCAGTATCCTCTCCAATGGACCAGGTGCTGGAGGGAGCCTTGGACCATCTTGCTGTCCACAATTTTGGCCACATCGAATTCCACCCCCTCAGGGGTGAGAACGGGAACAGGAGGTTTCCTCGAGGGAGCCAAGGACGGGGAGCAGCGTTTAAGGAGGGAGGCATGAAACACGTCGTGTATTCGAAAAGATGGGGGCAACTCCAGTCGGAAGGAGACAGGATTGAGGACTTCAATGACCTTATACGGCCCAATAAACCGGGGAGCAAACTTCTTGGACGGGACCTTAAGGCGCAAGTTCCTAGACGATAACCACACCAAATCCCCGACCACAAACAAGGGGTTAGCAGAACGTCTTCTATCAGCCTGAGTTTTTTGTACGCTCTGGGACGCCTCTAGGTTCTTCTGAACCTGGGCCCAGACTGTGCACAGTTCCCGATGAACGACCTCTACCTCGGGATTGTTGGAACTACCAGGTGAAACGGAGGAGAACCGTGGATTAAACCCAAAATTACAGAAAAAGGGGGAGACCCCTGACTAGTTACTGACCCGGTTATTAAGGGAAAATTTGGCGAGGGGAATGAATGAGACCCAATCATATTGACAGTCAGAGATAAAACACCTTAAATATTGTTGTAGAGATTGATTAGTCCTCTCAGTTTGGCCATTAGTTTCAGGATGGAAGGCAGAGGAGAAGGACAGATCAATCTCCAACTTTTTACAGAAGGCTCTACAAAACAATGAAACAAATTGTACCCCTTTGTCCGAAACAATATTGACAGGGACCCCATGGAGACGCAGGATGTGTTTGACAAACAAGGTAGCTAACGTCTTGGCATTGGGTAGTTTCTTGAGGGGCACAAAGTGGCATATCTTACTGAAGCGGTCTACTACAACCCACACCACCGACTTGCCTTGAGATGCAGGCAAATCGGTGATAAAATCCATGGAGATATGGGTTCAAGGTCTCTGGGGATTGGGAAAAGAACGTAGTAAGCCCGCTGGTCGGAACCTGGGAGTCTTGGACCTAGCACAAACCTCACAAGCGGCGACGTAGGCCTTAACGTCTTTAGGCAACCCAGGCCACCAATAGTTTCTGGCAATGAGGTGTTTGGTACCCAGGACGCCTGGATGACCAGATAATGCGGAGTCATGATTTTCCCTAAGTACCCTTAGCCAGAATTGCAGGGGAACAAACAGCTTGTCCTCAGGAAGGTTCCCGGGAGCTGAACCTTGATCAGCCGCAATTTCAGAGACTAAATCGGAATCAATAGAAGAAATGATTATACCAGGAGGCAAAATACAAGCAGGATCTTCCTCCGAAGGAGGGCTGGCCATGAAGCTACACGACAGTGCATCGGCCTTAATATTTTTAGACCCAGCCCTATAGGTAACCAAAAAGTTGAATCTGGTACAAAATAGCGCCCATCGAGCTTGTCTCGGGTTTAGCCTCCGGGCAGATTCTAGGAAAACCAGATTCTTGTGGTCGGTAAGGACTGTTACCTGATGCCTAGCCCCCTCCAGGAAGTGGCGCCACTCTTCAAATGCCCATTTAATGGCTAAGAGTTCGTGGTTGCCAATATCATAGTTACTCTCAGTGGGCGAAAACTTCCTGGAGAAGTAGGCACAGGGACGGAGATGGGTGAGGGACCTGGTACCCTGGGACAAGACAGCCCCCACTCCCACCTCGGATGCGTCAACTTCCACGATAAATGGCTCCATTTGGTTGGGCTGAACCAGCACCGGGGTCGAGATAAAGCACTTCTTAAGGACCTTAAAGGCCTGGACAGCCTCAGGAGGCCAGTGGAGGAGATCAGCACCTTTGCGAGTGAGGTCCGTAAGAGGCTTAGCGATGACCGAGAAGTTAGCAATAAATCTCCTGTAATAATTAGCGAACCCCAAGAAACACTGTAACGCCTTCAGGGAGGCAGGTTGGACCCATTCCACCACAGCCTGGACCTTGGCGGGGTCCATGCGGAATTCATGAGGAGTGAGGATTTGACCCAAAAATGGTATCTCCTGTACCGCAAACACACATTTTTCGGTTTTCGCAAACAGTTTGTTTTCCCGAAGGACCTGGAGCACCTTCCTGACATGCTCAATATGGGAGGACAAGTCCTTGGAAAACACCAGTATGTTGTCAGGTCCGTATTTCACACCGAATAACCACCTCTGTAAATTGAAAGCTGAAGGCATGCCTGGAGAGAAGTACACCACACAATTGTCTGAGGTACAGCTTCAATGTCAGCCAGGAGGAACTGAACTTTATTCAGAACAAAGAAACACACACAGAGAAGACACATGCCCCTCCCTATAGATGTGGGACTTGCTTAAATTCTATTCGCTCCCCAGCTGTAACTTTTCCTATACATTCTTCTGCACACTCCTCTTTGCATTCCAGGGGGCGGCGTCTACCATAGGTGTGTCCGACATGAACAAAGAACTTGTTATATATATCAGTATATTACACAAAGAACTGAAATGTATATACATATATGTGAGGATAATATTTTTCAAACAATATACATAGTAATGATCCCTGACAGTCCCCCCTAAAAATATTATTACTCTATCCCTGAGTCTTGCCTAGCAACCTACCACTGACCACTCGAACCAGGCGGGTAGGGGTTTTGGATTTCTTCACCAGCTTGAGACGAGCTACTCCTGATGAGTAACCCCCCTTTGTACCTGGACTTCCAAGGTGTCGGAGTGGTCCTAACTTTCCCTATTCTCCTCTGGATACAGGATGGTTGTCTTGATATAATCTACAAACCACTGCTGGTTGTAATATATATATATATATTAATCCGGTCTACATTTTTATTAACAGTAATAATTGTCGCACTGTCACTTACTGTCCTAATGGGACTTTACCCCTGCAGATATGACAGGTCATGGGCAACACAGTGACCTTCACCTCACACCTTCACATAAAACTCCTCAGATTGTAATTTGCAGCACCGTGGCATATTTACACACATTATAATTATAAACCTCAGACATTATAAACAATAGGGCCTCAGCTAATAACATAATGCTATCACCAATCTCATGCTATCACCCTCAGGTCTCGGGTCCCATCAGTTCATTGCCAGTCCTGTACACCATCGTCTTCTTCTTCTCCTGTCTTCTGCTCTTCACTGACTGTCACCCTCAGGGTAACCCACACAATTGTGGAGTCAGACTACGTTGGTGTCCAGTGGGGGAGTTATTATTACCCCCTCCTGGTCACTTAATTATCAAAACACTTGATCCTGCTGACGGATTCACTCAGGTCTTTGGTCTTTACTTTGCTGATGTCATCAGGACTTGGTTTGATCATTCTCATCTGTCCGACACCGTCTCCTTTAGTTTACGTCATCAGGCTGTACATAGCACCTCATGTTGTGAGCCTGGGGTGAGATCCCACGTAGGCGGATTAGTGGAGTTGTATTGTGACTATCAAACCCTCCGCATCTGTACTCTTCCTCTGGCAAGTTACTTGTCTGGGCGGCCGCTTAGAATTGTGACACTGCCGTCAGTTCATGATAAACGCGTTGTACTGGCTCAGGCTGTGCCTGCCGCATCTCAGTGATGGAGTTCATCGTGTTAAAAGTCTTATTGTTCATATTTACTGGCACTTGCTGGGGACCCCCAACTCTTGTCAATTGTTAAAATAAATACTAATCTGGTGATAACATCATCCGCATACACTATAAACGTTGTTCTAAGTACATACAATAATGTCAGGCCCTTAAACAACATCAAACACCTTTATATATATATATATATATATATATGGAAAAACTTCTCTGTTACAATGGGCAGGGCACCTAGAAGATGTGTAATTTATTGGGTACATTTCATTTGCACTTGGTGATACCCTTTCAGCAGGATTTGTACCTTGATCTCAGCTGATTGCCTAGAACATCTCCACCTCACAGAAACATACACAGATTCCACATGTTTATCTGACAAGCGTCTTAAACCTATTTTTCTTACTCTAATCTGGTTCGTTCTACCTGGAAAGGCCTCTCAAGGTCGGTTCTCTTCGTGGGAGGCGGGTATGATAAGGTTGGCACCGGTCTGCCAAGACTGTTCTGTAGGCAAATCAAACAGCTCTAACAGAATTTAGCAGCAACAGCTGTAAGGCCTGGGACATACCAATTAGATCTTACCAAATCGATCCTTGCAGTCTTGGGGCATATGTGAGGTCATACACCATCAAAACAAGTGCCATCAAGAGTGAATTGGGTGCCACTGTTCACCTTCCTTTATCCGTCCACATTCTGTTAGAATATGGTTCTCCCGCCTTCCGCTCCCAGTTGGACTCTTCCTGTGGAGAACAAGCTTTTTCATTGCATAAACATTAATTGATCTTAATCAGATAATTCAATTGAAGAGAAACATTAACAAATAGCATCTTTACATCAAACGTTCACACTGGTCAGTAACTAAAACTTACAAACTGATTCTTCTTCTTTATATACATATCTATACATACACATATACACTGCACAGAATTCTCTGCTCTAAAATTTCCCTTTCACAGCAAAAATAAAAATAAACAAATAAAAATGTTTTCGAATGGGAATATTCCGCTTCTGTACCTTTTATTTGACGCATGACTCTAATAGTCCAATGCTAAGGCTGGTCCAGAACTTTACATAAAACTTAACCTCAGTATTTAATATTCCCACTAAACTTAAATACAATTATTAAACAAACTAACTTTGGGATAACATCTGGAGAACTGCTGATATCTTATTGTACAAACATCAGGTCAATACCTGGGATACCATTGTTCCCCTGTCACTTACACACAACGTCTGCAGTGGGGAAGATACCGGCCATGCTTCAGGCCCCCCTGAGAACAGGTCTACACACACGAGCACATTGTCATACACTTCTACCTCCGGTAGTTGTATGTTCTGCAGTCG
The DNA here is from genome assembly GCF_050947455.1 of Rhinoderma darwinii. Classification (NCBI taxonomy): domain Eukaryota; kingdom Metazoa; phylum Chordata; class Amphibia; order Anura; family Rhinodermatidae; genus Rhinoderma; species Rhinoderma darwinii. The sequence continues at coordinate 178,277,715 of NC_134689.1, read as the reverse complement.
CTGGGACTGTTAATCTGGCCGGGCTGCACTTTTCACAGGTACCTTTGCTGTTTCACCTATGTCATGCCGTGCGCACATAATGCCGGCTGCTACAAACCTAGCGGTGGCATTATTGTATCCAGGGACAAGCCAATTTACTGACACCTGGCCGCACATACTCTTGTTGTCAGGTCTGTCTTCTCTCGCTCTCTCAATTGGCTTACCCGATGATCCAATAAAGTTCCTACTACCAATGGGCCCATAATTGTGGGCGATGCCAAAAGTGTACCTAGAGTCAGTGTAAATGTCGGCCGTCTTACCTTCTGCCAGGTTACAGCCTCAGCGAGCACCTCCAGCTCCGCTCCTTGAGATGAACAAGAAGGTGAGAGTGGTTTCTGGATGATTTACCTGGTGCCTCGTATCCTGTCTTGTACATATTGTATAATAAAATATCTCTTTATTACAAATTTACATTAAAAACCCATGTCACATATATATATATATAACATCTCAAAGGGGTGGCGTCTTCATCCTCTAAAATAAAACCAAATGTTATACACTTCTCCACACTCATCTGATAATCCAGAATACTTTGAGAATCTCACTTTTATCAGGTTCTGCAAATACTTGATTAATACAAAAACAAATAAAAAAGAAAACATTCCTAAAAACTTTACATCAAATTAACAATGTCCAGACAATTTTTGTTTTGCCTTCTCCCTCATCTAAATCCATAAAGACTCGTGTGAGTGACGTCACCTCTGCCTCCTGTGTAAATTTGCTGGAGGGGGATGGTCTCTTACACAACCATCTACACAAACCTCAAAATGTAGGTTACTCTCATACCCATTTAATCTGGATTACTCATTGAGGTCTCTTACACATTTTTAGATCTTCTGAAACCAAATTAATTAACTCAAAACAAACCAAAATTGTACCTGATCAAACCAAAATTGTACCTGATCAGTTCCTTCACCCTTCCCCCCTTTGTGGACTCTGCGAAAGTAATGTAGCAGAGTTCAAAACTACATCTCAACATAACAAAGTCTGGCACTCTATCTGTGCGGCACTAGTTTAACCCCCTGTAATGTGCAACAGCCTGAAACAAAAATGACTTTTTCCTGACGAAAATACATTTGATCTTTACAATGACATAATTTATGTGTGAAATCAAAAACAAAACAATTGTAGTTAGTTATTCAATAAACCAAAAAATATTATCTCTGATAACATTAATTACTGCAAACCAATAAACTGTATATATAAATAGGGAACGGTGGGGGCACATACATTTTCAAAACCCCGTGTCTCACAGTATCTAAAGTTTAATACATCTGAATGATCAAAACACATGAAATCTGATCACATCATAGCACATAAATATCGGAACGTTTATAAACAACAGCGCATGCGCAAAAGAGAAGAAATTTATTTAGGTTTGTAGACATTACTGATATATATATATATATATATATATATATATATATATATATATATATATATCTCAGCAGTGCATATTGAAATCCCTTTGTCTCATCAGCCCTGCAGACTGCACCCAGTCAGCCCCTCTCCTCCTCCTCCCAAACACAGCACACTACAGGGGAGAGGGAGGGGGGTCACACACTCACAGCTTCTCCCAACTTCTCACAGCTTCTCACAATCTTAACACTTTCAATGCCGGCAAAACAACATACGTATCTGCAATCATTCATCACACCATTGTATAGGAATTATCTACGTTCAAAACATCAAACATATAATGTGTAACAGTCTACAATCTGTCGGCCACCATCTCTATATTATGATGACGTGTTGTTTCATCAGTGAACTAGACTGGAACTTCTGTAAATAGAAAAAAAACACTACAAATGACAAAATTAACAAGGTGATTATTTCATACTGATTTGGTTGGGCCGGGCGTGGCCACATCAGGGGCAGAGGGGGCAGCCTCTCCCATTGGAAACACAGTGCGCAGCTGTGAAGGGGGGGGTGGTTTCCCACCAACAATGAGGACACACTCAACATGAGGTACGGAAGCCATTACCGGGCGTCGGCTGGTCCTGTTTTCTAATACATACAATACCTTTCTTATTCCTAACTTCCTCTTCTCTTCGCTTCATTAAATCATATGCCTAACAGTCTATATTATACACGTAATTTATATAACAATTTTCGGTCAATGACTCCCAGGCCTCGCAGGAAATATTAAAATTCCTCAGTCTACAGCCCCCGGTCCGCCGAAATATAATTTTATTTTAGACTCTCCGGCTACGCTGGAAATATAAAAATTTCACAGTCGATAACTCTCCGGTCGCTTATATAATCTTTATTTCGATTCTCCGGCTACGCTGGAAATATAAAAATTTCACAGTCGATAACTCTCCGATCGCTTATATAATCTTTATTTCGATTCTCCGGCTACGCTGGAAATATAAAAATTTCACAGTCGATAACTCTCCGATCGCTTATATAATCTTTATTTCGATTCTCCGGCTACGCTGGAAATATAAAAATTTCACAGTCGATAACTCTCCGATCGCTTATATAATCTTTATTTCGATTCTCCGGCTACGCTGGAAATATAAAAATTTCACAGTCGATAACTCTCCGATCGCTTATATAATCTTTATTTCGTCCCTAATTACCCAGAGGATGGTTAGTCGAGCGCGACTAAGGTCTCACAGGTTTTTTTACCCTCACAGCGGAAAATATCACCTCTGTCGCCTGAGATAATCCAGGAAATCAACAAAAGGGTTCTACAGATCGCCACAAGACTGCCCACTAACACAGATAAGACGAAGATTTATAAAATCAATTTGCTTACCGTGTTATTGCGGAGGTGATCAAATTCCTTCAGTGGGCAACTTTGAGTCCTCTGTTTCACCCTGTGATTGTCGACTGTCCGGATTTTGACTTTTCCTCAAGTGAGGTCCGGGTTTCGGCACCAAATGTCAGGTCCGTATTTCACACCGAATAACCACCTCTGTAAATTGAAAGCTGAAGGCATGCCTGGAGAGAAGTACACCACACAATTGTCTGAGGTACAGCTTCAATGTCAGCCAGGAGGAACTGAACTTTATTCAGAACAAAGAAACACACACAGAGAAGACACATGCCCCTCCCTATAGATGTGGGACTTGCTTAAATTCTATTCGCTCCCCAGCTGTAACTTTTCCTATACATTCTTCTGCACACTCCTCTTTGCATTCCAGGGGGCGGCGTCTTCCATAGGTGTGTCCGACATGAACAAAGAACTTGTTATATATATCAGTATATTACACAAAGAACTGAAATGTATATACATATGTGTGAGGATATTATTTTTCAAACAATATACATAGTAATGATCCCTGACAATGTCATCAAGGTACACTACAAGAAATACCCCCAGGTAATCTCTTAAAATCTCATTTATGAAATTCTGGAAGACCGCAGGAGCATTACACAACCCAAAGGGCATAACGAGGTATTCGAAATGACCTTCGGGCGTGTTAAACGCAGTCTTCCACTCATCCCCCTCTTTGATGCGGATAAGGTTATACGCCCCCCTGTAGATGAAACTTAGAGAACCATTGGGCCCCCTGAACCTGATTAAAGAGATCAGGAATCAAAGGAAGGGGATACTGGTTCCTTACAATGACCTTATTCAAGTTACGGTAGTCAATGCATGGCATAAGACCACCATCCTTCTTCCCTACGAAGAAAAAGCCAGCACCTACCGGAGAAGTAGAGGGGCGAATGTAACCCTTGGCCAGACATTCCTGGATATACTCTCGCATGGCTTCACGTTCGGGACAAGAAAGATTAAATATCCTACCCTTAGGGAGCTTAGCTCCTGGTACCAATTCGATAGCGCAATCGTATTCTCTATGAGGAGGTAATACTTCGGAGGCCTCCTTAGAGAAAACATCAGCGAAGTCCTGAACAAACTCCGGTAGCGTGTTCACCTCCTCAGGGGGAGAAATTAACAGAAAAACATGACGTCAAGCATTCATTACCCTATTTGGTAAGCTCCCCAGTATTCCAGTCAAACGTGGGGTTATGCAACTGCAACCAGGGAAGGCCTAAAACCAAATCGGACGATAATCTCTGCATCAACAGTACAGAGCACTGCTCCAAATGCATGGAGCAAACAAGGAGTTCAAAAACAGGGGTATGCTGCGTAAAATAACCATTAGCAAGAGGAGTGGAGTCGATACCCACTACCGGGACAGGTTTAGGCAAATCAATCAAAGGCATAGCTAGAGACATAGCAAATTCCACAGACATGATATTAGCAGAAGACCCTGAATCCACGAAGGCACTGCCGGTAGCAGACCTACCACCAAAAGAGACCTGAAAGGGAAGCAAGATTTTATTACGTTTCAGATTTAGGGGAAATACCTGTGCGCCCAAGTGACCACTGATGATCACTTAGGCGCGGAAGTTTTCCGGCTGCTTATTTTTACGCCTAGGACAGGTGTTCACTTGATGCTTGTCATCCCCACAATAGAAGCAGAGACCATACTTCCTGCGGAACTCTCTACGTTGTCGGGGGGACACGGAGGCCCCGAGTTGCATAGGTACCTCCGAGTCTTCCGTGGAAGAGCGAAGCAACGGGACCTCGGGAGGCATCATGGGGGAGTCAGAGGGGAAAACACAAAAACGTTCAAGTTGTCGTTTCCTGAGACGTCGGTCAAGTCGTACCGCTAAAGCCATAACCTGGTCTCGGCAGTCAGAAGAGGGATAGCTAACTAGCAGGTCTTTCAGGGCGTTCGACAGACCCAACCTAAACTGGCACCTTAAGGCAGGGTCATTCCACCGAGAAGCTACGCACCACTTCCTAAAGTCAGAACAATACTCCTCAACAGGTCTCTTACCCTGACGTAAGGTCACCAGCTGACTCTCGGCAAAGGTAGTCCTGTCAGTCTCGTCATAAATGAGTCCGAGAGCAGAAAAGAAACGATCAACGGAGGAAAGTTCAGGGGCGTCAGGAGCCAAGGAGAAGGCCCACTCTTGGGGCCCTTCCTGGAGCCGGGACATAATTATACCCACCCTCTGGCTCTCAGAACCTGAGGAGTGAGGCTTTAAGCGAAAGTAGAGCCTACAACTCTCCCGAAAGGAGAGAAAAGTCCTCCGGTCCCCTGAGAACCGGTCAGGCAACTTGAGGTGAGGGGCACTACCATGGTAGCATCAGGCTGGTTGACCCTCTGAGCCAGGGCCTGGACCTGTAGGGAGAGACCCTGCATTTGCTGGGCCAGGGTCTCAAGGGGGTCCATAGTAGTGTCAGGGACCAGGGTAGACTAGGTATATGGGCTTGTGATTATGTAATGATGGGGGTAGGGAAACGGACAAGTGAGCCCTAATCTACCCGCCACACTGTCCCTGCCTACTTGCAACGACCCGCCCTAGGCGACGGGGTACAACTGGGCGGTGGTCCCTACGCTCGGTAAGTGCACAAGACAAACAGACAAGGGAACACAAAGCTAAGGGAAATGGGGCAGTTGCCCACGGCAACACCGTGAGCAACAAGAGTGGTGAACGAGCCGAGTCAAACCAGGAGTGCACGAGGTACCAAACGCAGAGCAGGAGAGTAGTCTGTAAGCCAGGGTCAGTATGGAGCAGGATCAAATAGTCAGAAGCTGTAGCTGGGCCAGGAAACCACACAAGAAGAATCACAAGCAAAGGAGGAACAGGAAAGGCAGGTATAAATAGACAGAGGGCGGGAGCTAGCTCCGTCTGGCCAGGCTGCGATAGGCTCTCCCACTCCTAAGCCTGCCATCCTGAGTGGTGGAAGATGGAGTCAGTCTCAGAGACATAGACTCAGGTGCAGACTGATTATCTATGGGCGTATACACAGAAGTTGTGCCTGGCAGATCCTTTACACCCCATGTGTGGTTATAATCTGCTGTTTGGCTACACTGCCTGGCTCTGAAAGACCACCATATAACTTTTTGATAGCAAATTTTGCTTGGTCGTAGTTTAGTTTGGGGTATTACAGGTATTTCAATTTTATAATGTGTGGCCGTATGTAAGCTTTGTGGAGTATATCATGGCATAATAAGAGGGTAAAATAATGGGGTAAAATAAATAAATTATTAATCCATGGCTGTGTTTTATGCTTATTGAGTAATCCTTTATGCACAGGCCAGTTGTTTTTTTGCGGGGGAGGGGGGGGGGACGACTGTGTTGCACAGATAAATGGTATCCTTTCTTATCACCCGTTTGGAACACACTGCACCTTTTTTTGGTTCCTTCGCTTTTTTGCAGTTTGGGGAACTTCGGTGGGAAAGTGTTGTTCTGGTAAAATATAGGTAGCTTCGCTTCCAGTGAAGATGAAGACTTTTAGGGCAGATATGTTTGGGCCCTCTCCTTCCTGGTTCCCTAATATTAGGACCTTAATAACCACCTTTTGAAACTGAAGAAATGTTTACTTCTGGCCTGCAAATCGGGATAGTATGTACGCATTATACAGTGCCATCTGCACAATGTATAAACCTACAAAATAATGGGACAAGGAAGGATGTTCTGGAATGTATCAAAAAACTTAATTAAACTGACGCAATCCTGGCCAAAATATATTAGACTGAAGGTGTGATGGTTGTGTCAGCGGACATTAGTTATATCGATATATCAGAGAGAAGTAAGACCCAAAGAGACAATGTTTTGTATACCTAAAATCCTTCTCTGATACTATTGTAATTACATTCTATCAATAAACTAGGGGAGTAGGCTTGAGCTCAGCGAATCACGTACAAATGGGACGTTGGATCTAGCTCAGCCGATCACGTACAAGAAAGGCATCTTCTGGAAACTTACATGCAAGACGAGAGCTTCTCACGAAAAATGAGTAGGATTAGATTTCCCCATAACAACCTTCAGCTGCAAGGCCAACACATACATTATCCTAGCAGACCCAGATAAAGAATGATAAACATAGCTATGAATGTTTAACCTTATGAGTGTCCAGACAATCCCAGCATAAATTACATTTTACAAAGAAACATGATTCTCCAAAACATAAAATGGATTCTTCATACAAGAACCACGCTTAAATAATGGAGTCTCATTAACATATTTTACTCACTTTCACATAGACATACAGGACAAATGAATACAAAGTCACACAACGGATATCACCAGAGTGAAATACACAGGGTAAACACATGCCCATAGAAATATGGATACATCTTATGAATGTGCATAGTGCATAGTGCTAAGCAATATATGAATTCATAAAGATATATACGTATATAATATAAATTATCTTTGCAATACTGTAGGGAGGATGAGGACATGAACAAGAGGCTAGATGCAAGCAGTGACGGAAAAACCCTTTAAGACCTTTTGCACACAGTAGGACTTTTCATGGCAGCCCACAGCCGGACCAAATGCAACAGAAAAAAAGCGGTCATGAAATCGGAGGCACAGTAAGGCCTCATGCACATGACTGTAGCCATGTGCACGGCCGTGATTTCTGAGTCGGCCGCCCACGGAGTGAGAGCCGCGAGCCGCCTGCAAATCGCGGGCTGTGCACATGGCCGCGGCCATTATTTTCAATGAGCGCAGAACACGGCCATAATAAGGCTTGCCCGTTCTTTCTGCGGTCCGGACTCCGGGGCCATGCACGGACCGTGAAAACCACGGTCGTGTGCATGGCCCCATAGGGATGAATGGGGCCGCAATTCTCCCGTGAATTTTCGGGGAAATTGCGGCCACAAAAGCACGTTCGTGTGCATGGGGCCTAAGACCCTTTGCACTTCTATGGGTACCCTATAACCACTCTCTGCAAAGCAGGGCTGCAATACAGTCATGTGAATGAGGCCTAAGGCGTTGTTCAAGCAGCAAATATTCGACGTGAATGTTGACCCGGTTTACACACCGAAATATGCATCAAAAATTGCTTAGATTAAGCTTCCCATTGACTTTAATGGGAATACGTGGCAATAGTGCAAATGCGTGTGTTTCTGACGCTTATTTGAAGTGTTTTTAGAGGCGTTTTTTCCAGCCTCCAAATTACGCTGTGTAAACATAGCCTAAGGCTTTCATTTATACTTTTCCTCTAGGATACTTTCCTAACTTGAGTTAATAAAATGTTTACAATTGACGACTGTTCACCCACTACTTTTTTGGATCTTGTCCTGCAGCGAAACTGAAGTATTAAAGAGGCTCTGTCACCAGATTTTGCAACCCCTATCTGCTATTGCAGCAGGTAGGCGCTGCAATGTAGATTACAGTAACGTTTTTATTTTTTAAAAACGAGCATTTTTGGCCAAGTTATGGCCATTTTTGTAGTTATGCAAATGAGGCTTGCAAAAGTCCAAGTGGGCGTGTTTAAAACTAAAAAGTCCAAGTGGGCGTGTATTATGTGCGTACATCGGGGCGTTTTTAATACTTTTACTAGCTGGGCGTTCTGATGAGAAGTATCATCCACTTCTCTTCAGAACGCCCAGCTTCTGCCAGATCACGCTGTGACGTCACTCACAGGTCCTGCATCGTGTCAGACGAGCGAGGACACATCGGCACCAGAGGCTACAGTTGATTCTGCAGCAGCATCAGCGTTTGCAGGTAAGTAGCTACATCGACTTACCTGCTAACGCCGATGCTGCTGCAGAATCAACTGAAGCCTCTGGTGCCGATGTGTCCTCGCTCGTCTGACACGATGCAGGACCTGTGAGTGACGTCACAGCGTGATCTGGCAGAAGCTGGGCGTTCTGAAGAGAAGTGCGCCCAGCTAGTAAAAGTATTAAAAACGCCCCGATGTACACATATAATACACGCCCACTTGGACTTTTACTTTTAAACACACCCACTTGGACTTTTGCAAGCCTCATTTGCATAACTACAAAAATGGTCATAACTTGGCCAAAAATGCTCGTTTTTAAAAAATAAAAACGTTACTGTAATCTACATTGCAGCGCCTATCTACTGTAATAGCAGATAGGGGTTGCAAAATCTGGTGACAGAGCCTCTTTAAGTCCTTTCTTAATAGCCCTCTTCTCTATAGGTCTCACGGCCACCTGACAAAGTCCTGTGCAATCGTATGAAGCCTCCGTGCAGTTATTGGATAATACATTGTGTTTGGATGGAAAAGAGAGCTGCCTAAGAATGGGAAAGATTGTCAGGGGGTCTTTCATTGTAATATGGTTAAAATAGCTATATTAGGACATGCACACCCATTTTGGGTCTGTGTGGCGAATTTGGCCCAAATCAATCCACAGACTGCTGTTCATGACAAACTGTACTCTGTAAATGGGATTCAAGCTACAGACTATTAGAAAACAGCTTGTAGTCTGATGACCGATATGCAAGGTTCTCTTTGAATCTTGTTATAGAAATTTTCCTGCAACTAAAGGGGGGCAATACTCATACCTTTCTACCATGGAAAGGAATCTCAAATTAGAGCTGTAAATACTGTACTCTGTCCATTCACCTGCCAAAGTGTAAGGGTCAATTCACACTTCCTGGTCAAATCAGTTTTTTTGCTGCGATTTTCACAAAACCATGTTAAAGAGGCTCTGTCACCAGATTTTGCAACCCCTATCTGCTATTGCAGCAGATAGGCGCTGCAATGTAGATTACAGTAACGTTTTTATTTTTAAAAAACGAGCATTTTTGGCCAAGTTATGACCATTTTTGTATTTATGCAAATGAGGCTTGCAAAAGTCCAAGTGGGTGTGTTTAAAAGTAAAAGTCCAAGTGGGCGTGTATTAGGTGCGTACATCGGGGCGTTTTTAATACTTTTACTAGCTGGGCGCTCTGATGAGAAGTATCATCCACTTCTCTTCAGAACGCCCAGCTTCTGGCAGTGCAGACACAGCGTGTTCTCGAGAGATCACGCTGTGACGTCACTCACAGGTCCTGCATCGTGTCAGACGAGCGAGGACACCGGCACCAGAGGCTTCAGTTGATTCTGCAGCAGCATCGGCGTTAGCAGGTAATTCGATGTAGCTACTTACCTGCAAACGCTGATGCTGCTGCACAATCATCTGTAGCCTCTGGTGCCGATGTGTCCGACACGATGCAGGACCTGTGAGTGACGTCACAGATCTGCACTGCCAGAAGCTGGGCGTTCTGAAGAGAAGTGGATGATACTTCTCATCAGAGCGCCCAGCTAGTAAAAGTAGTAAACAAACCCCGATGTACGCACCTAATACACGCCCACTTGGACTTTTACTTTTAAACACACCCACTTGGACTTTTGCAAGCCTCATTTGCATAACTACAAAAATGGTCATAACTTGGCCAAAAATGCTTGTTTTTTTAAAAATAAAAACGTTACTGTAATCTACATTGCAGCGCCTATCTGCTGCAATAGCAGATAGGGGCTGCAAAATCTGGTGACAGAGCCTCTTTAAGAAAATTGCTGCAAAAAATGTGACTGCAATTCGTAAATAGAAGCCGTGTCTTTATTTCTAGTGGGATTTGCTGAGGGTTTACTCTAGAACAGTGATTCACCATGCGACCTTGACCGGGCCTCATGCTGTACAGCTGAGCCAACAAATTCAATATCTGGTTCATGTGGCTGTACACCGAGCATTTTCGATGCCCACTACGTTACTCTGTATTTTTAAAGAAAATAGACAACTGTTCCTCAAGTTTATCAAGTTTAACAAGGATAAAGCTGACCATGCACATCAGATCAGCCAAAAACAGTGATATTAGTGGAATTGGTGAATGGTCTACAGTCCTGGCCAAAAGATTTAAAACTGACACAAATTTTGGTTTTCACAAAGTTTGCTGCTTTAGGCTGGGTTCACACGAGCACATTAACGTCCGTAATGGACGGACGTATTTCGGCCGGAAGTCCCGGACTGAACTCAGTGCAGGGAGCCGGGCTCCTAGCATCGTAGTTATGTACGATGCTAGGAGTCCCTGCCTCTGCAGGACAACTGTCCCGTACTGTAATCATGTTTTCAGTATGGGACAGTAGTTCCACGGAGAGGCAGGGACTCCTAGCGTCGTACATAACTACGATGCTAGGAGCCTGGCTCCCTGCACTGAGTTCTGTCCGGGACATCCGGCCGAAATACGTCCGTCCATTACGGACGTTAATGTGCTCGTGTGAACCCAGCCTTAGTGTTTTTAGAACTTTTAGTCAGATGTTTTTATGGTATACTGAAGTACAATTATAAGCATTTCATACGTTCTTAAACTTTTATTGACAAATACTGTGTCACATAGCGGGTGTGTGGACCCACTAGGCCGTACCGCCGTAGCGGGGAGGCCACTGGCCAAACAACAGGAAACCCCAGCAATACAATGTCCCGCACAAGGGTACCTGGATAGTCCAGACAGTGGCCGCAGCTCCGGTACAGATGGAGAAGGACGCAGCAGGTAACGCCAAATGTGGCGGATGACAGAGGTGCCGCAGGTTGCGCTAGACGTGGCGAGTTCCTCCGGACGTGGGAGATGACAAAGGACGTGGCGGATGGCACAGAAGCCGCAGGTTGCGCCAGACGTGGCGGATTCCTCCGGACGTGGCACATTACACAGGACGTGGCGGATTCCTCCGGACGTGGTACATGACACAGGACGTAACACGACTGACACCAATAGGCACAGGAACAAGAACAGCACAGGATACAGGAACAGGTAACAAGGCACGGGTAACAACGGGAACGGTAAACACTAAAGGAACATTTGCAAGACAGACTGGGAAAACTAACAACGCTCAGGCAAGGATCAGAAGGCCTGGGGCCTTCTTATAGACCAGGAAATCATGGCAGTTGATGATGATGACTATTTCATTTGTGCGTGCGCTGGCCCTTTAAGGCCGGGCACAAGCATGCGTGCACACTACTGGACACAGCAGACAAGAGCGGAAGTGAGTGCTGGCATCTCCTAGGAAGAAGATGGGGACCAGCGCTCACGGATCCATGGCTGCGGGCGTCGGGAGGTGTAAAAACCTGACGGCCCATGGCCATGGACGCTACATACTGATTGCCTAATCAGTGCTTGGAGTTTATCACAATTTCTGTGTTTTTGTTTGTCCACCCGCTTTTTGAGGATTTAACCACAGGTTCTGTAATGTCGGGGTAGGGAGACAGAAGGTGAGCCCTAATCTACCCGCCACTCAGTCCCTGCCTACTTGCACGGCCCGTCCTAGGCGACGGCGTACAACTGGGCGACGGTCCCTACGCTCAATATGTGCACGACAGACAAACAGACAAGGGTACACAGGAGCTAAGGGAAATGGGGCTTATTTTTGGATACATATACACTGTATTATTGTGCTCCTGGTGGAATACAGACTTGAATTTTGGTATTTTGTAATTGATCTCTAATTAACCCCTTAATGACCACCAATACACCTTTTCACAGCGGTTATTAAGGGTGTTTATAACACTGTGCAGTGTCATAAGCCCGGCATGGGTGCCAGGCTGTCTAATGACTCCCAGGCTCCTACTCTAATGGCCGGGATTGGAGTTACCTTAGATCCCAATTGTTTAACTCCTTAGGAGCCACGGTCAATGGCGACCGCAGTATCTAAATGATTCAGAGGAAGGGGGCTGCTTCTGTCACCCCATCAGCAACCAGTCGGGGGTCTAACAAAGAACCCCAGGTTTGCCAACAATGTATGCCCTACAATTAAAAAAAGATAAACATAATTGGTAATGACGTGTCGTTATTTATACCACACGATGAATGCTGTAAAAAATAGGAAATTAAAAACAATAGCAGGATTACTGTTTTCTGTTCATCCCGCCTTCCAAAAAACTTAATAAAAACCAAATACTCGAATGTACTCCAAAAGATTACAAATACTACAAGTCGTCCCGCACAAAATAAGCCCTCATACAGCTATGTTGGCAGAAAAAAAGTTATGGATCTTAGGCCTAGTTCACATCTGCGTTCATTATTCCGTTGTTCTTCTCCATCAGGGGAGCAGAACAAGGGAATAACCGAAAGCACCGGTTCTGTAGCACCAAGGACACCACCGGCGGCCGACCGAACCCATTGACTTTAAGGGTATGCTCACACGCAAAATGAAAAACGGCTGTTAAATACAGAGCTGTTTTTAAGGGAAAACAGCCTCTGATTTTCAGCCATTTTTAAAACTACAAACCTTTTTTTGCAGCCGTTTTCTGGCTCCAAAAAGGCTCATAAAGTGACATGCACTACTTTTTACGCGCCATTTTTTTCAAACGGACGCGTAAAAAAGGCACCGTCAGAGCAAAATTCTGTTTTTGCCATTGAAATCAATGGCCAGATGTTTGGAAGCGTTCAGCTTCCGTATTTTCAGCCATTTGTCGAGGTTTTTACGCCCCAAAAAAGTCTGAAAATAATCCGTGTGCGTATACCCTCATAGATTCTGTCAGGGTGTCTATGGTTTTACCGAAAATAATAGCATAGCATGCTGTGCTATTGTTTCCGAAATTTTCGGCAGAATCTGCGACGGAGGCCCCTAACGAAGCCTCCAAAGCAGATGTGAAGTAGGCCTTAGAATATGGGGACACAAAAACAAATACTTTTATTAAAAATAAATGTTTTTATTATGCAAAAGTAGTAAAACACAAAAAACTATATAAGTTTGGTATCGCCGTAATTGAAATGACCCACAGAACAAAGTTATCATGTTATTTATACCACATAGTAAATGGTGTCAATTTAACCACTTGCGGACCGCCCATAGACTATAAACGTCCGGGCGTTCTGCAATTAACTCTGCTGGACCGTTCTAGAACGTCTTGCAGAGTTATAATTTTTTCAGCTCTGTAGCGGCATTTAGCTCCGTGATACAACCTGTCAAAATGATCACAATACTATCTCCGTTGGCGGAGCTTCCCCATACCCATATATATATATATCTATCTATCTCATATCTATCTATCTATATAGTTAAACAAATATATCCAGCAGCACCAGTATACGGTGGGTGCAACTCCTCAGGAACAGACCACGTTCTAATTCCAATAGTATCCAAAAAAGAGGCAGCACTCCGCAGAAAATATGATAAAGGGTATATTTATTGCCCCCTGTGCGTGCAACGTTTCAGCTCTATCCTCTAGAGCCTTTCTCAAGCCATCTATCTATATATATATATATATATATAATATATATTGATATATAGTATTGTTTTAGGCTGGGGCTACACGGCGACTTGGACACGACACAGTCGTGTGGCCAAAGATCATTATGTTCCGTAGCGTACATGGCAAGTAATGAAAGTGAATGTGGTCGCGGTAATTTTACCGGACAAAGCGATTATTGGCCATGGGACCTGTGTCGTGGCCAAAGTCGTCATGTAGCTCTAGCCTAGAACTATACTATATATGAATATATATGAGACAGACAGATATGAGATAGATAGATAGATAGAAAAAGGAAGAGCAGCACATATAAACGCAAAGAATGCGTAGTTGTGTGTGCACAAGCCTTAGAACCTCAGACTCCAGTCCCACATATATATTTCCAAACGAATAGGCAGCACAACACAGGTTCCAATTCAGTGAAAAAGGTTTATTCACCCGCAACGTTTCAGCCCACATGCTTGAGAAATGCCCATGTGGGCTGAAACGTTGCTGTAAAGGATCTGCCAGACTTGAGACCCTGGCTCAGCAAATGCAGGGTCTCTCCCTACAGGTCCAAGCCCTGGCTCAGAGGTGCAACCAGCGTGATGCTAACCAGGTAGTGCCCTCCACCTCACCTCTTGAACCCCACCTCAAGTTGTCTGACCGGTTCTCAGGGGACTGGAAGACTTTTTTCTCCTTTCGGGAGAGTTGTAGGCTCTATTTCCGATTAAGACCCCACTCCTCAGGTTCTGAGAGCCAGCGAGTGGGTATAATTATGTCTCGGCTCCAGCACAGCCCCCAAGAATGGGCCTTCTCCTTTGCTCCTGGCGACCCTGACCTTTCCTCTGTTGACCTTTTTTTTTCTGCTCTCGGGCTCATCTATGACGAGACTGACAAGACTGCCTTTGCCGAGTGTCAGCTGGTGACCTTACGTCAGGGTAAGAGACCCGTTGAGGAGTACTGTTCTGACTTTAGGAAGTGGTGCGTAGCTTCTCGGAATGACCCTGCCTTGAGGTGCCAGTTTAGATTGGGTCTGTCGAACGCCCTGAAAGACCTGTTAGTTAGCTATCCCTCTTCTGACTCTCTAGATCAGGTTATGGCTTGGCTTTAGCGGTACGTCTTTACCGCCGTCTCAGGGAACGACGACTTGAACGTTCTTGTGCCTTCTCCTTCGGCTCCCCCATGATGGCTCCTGAGGTTCAGTTGCTTCGTTCTTCCACGGGAATCTCGGATGAACCAAATCAACTCGGGGCCTCCGTGTCTCCCCAACAACGTAGAGAGCTCCGCAGGAAGTATGGTCTCTGCTTATACTGTGGGGATGACAAGAATCAAGTGAACAACTGTCCAAGGGGTAAGAATAAGCAGCCGGAAAACGTCCGCGCCTAAGTGACGATCGGGGAGGTCGCTTGGGCGCACAGGTATTTCCCGTAAATATGAAACCTAATAAGATCTTGCTTCCCTTTCAGGTCTCTTTTGAGGGTAGGTCTGCCACCGGCAGTGCCTTCATGGATTCAGGGTCTTCTGCTAATATTATGTCTGTGGAATTTGCTATGTCTCTAGCTATGCCATTGATTGATTTGCCTAAACCTGTCCCAATAGTGGGTATCGACTCCACTCGCTAATGGTTATTTTACGCAGCATACCCCTGTTTTTGAACTCATTGTTGGCTCCATTCATTTGGAGCAGTGCTCTGTACTGCTGATGCAGGGATTATCATCCGATTTGGTTCTTGGCCTTCCCTGGCTGCAGATGCATAATCCAACATTTAACTGGAATACTGGGGATCTTACCAAAGGGGGTAATGAATGCATGACGTCCTGTTTTTTTGTTAATTTTATTTCTCTCCCTGAGGAGGTGAACACTCTACCTGAGTTTATTCAGGACTTCGCTGATGTTTTTTCTAAAAAGGCCTCCGAAGTGTTACCTCCTCATAGAGAATACGATTGCGCAATCGATTTGGTACCAGGAGCTAAGCTCCCTAAGGGTAGGATTTTTAATCTCTCTTGTCCCGAACGTGAGGCCATGAGAGAATATATCCAGGAAAGCCTGGCCAATGGTTAAATTCGCCCCTCTACTTCTCCGGTAGGTGCTGGCTTCTTCTTCGTAGGGAAGAAGGATGGTGGTTTTAGGCAGTGCATCGATTACTGAAACTTGAATAAGGTCACTGTAAGGAACCAGTATCCCTTTCCTTTGATTCCTGATCTCTTCAATCAGGTTCAGGGGGCCCAATGGTTCTCTAAGTTTGATCTTCGGGGGCCTTATAACCTTATCCGAATCAGAGAAGGTGAAGAGTGGAAGACTGCGTTTAACACGCCCGAAGGTCATTTCGAATACCTCGTCATGCCCTTTGGGTTGTGTAATGCTCCCGCGGTCTTCCAAAATTTCATAAATGAGATTTTAAGAAACTACCTGGGGGTATTTCTTGTAGTGCACCTTGATGACATACTTGTGTTTTCCAAGGACTGGTCCTCCCACATTGAGCATGTCAGGAAGGTGCTCCAGGCCCTTCGGGAAAACAAACTCTTTGCTAAATCCAAAAAATGTGTGTTTGGGGTGCAGGAGATACCATTTTTGGGTCAAATCCTCACTCCTAATGAATTCCGCATGGACCCTGCCAAGGTTCAGGCTGTGGCTGAATGGGTCCAACCTGCCTCCCTGAAGGCGTTTGTAATGACCGGGGAGTAGGGAAACGGACAAGTGAGCCCTAATCTACCCGCCACTCTGTCCCTGCCTACTTGCAACGACCCGCCCTAGGCGACGGGGTACAACTGGGCGGCGGTCCCTGCACTCAGTAAGTGCACGACAAACATACAAGGGAATACAAGCAAGGGAAAGGGGCAGTTGCCCACGGCAACACCGTGAGCAACCAGAGTGGTGAACGAGCCGAGTCAAGCCAGGAGTGTGCGAGGTACCAAACGAAGAGCAGCAGAGTAGTCAGTAAGCCAGGGTCTGTATGGAGCAGGAACAAAATAGAAGGAGCTGTAGCTGGGCCAGGAAACCACACGAAAAAGAATAACAAGCAAGGAGGAACAGGAAATGCAGGTATAAATAGACAGAGGGCGGGAGCTAGCTGAGTCTGGCCAGGCTACGATAGGCTCTCCCACTCCTAAGCCTGCCAGCCTGAGTGGTGGAAGCTGGAGTCAGTCTCAGGGATGTAGATTCAGGTGCTGACTGATTAATTAAGGGAGTTAACCCCGAAGCTGTGTCTGGCAGATCCTTTACAGCGTTACAGTGCTTCCTGGGGTTTGCTAATTATTACAGGAGATTTATTGCTAACTTCTCGGTCATCGCTAAGCCTCTTACGGATCTTACTCGCAAAGGTGCTGTTCTCCTCCACTGGCCTCCGGAGGCGGTCCAGGCTTTTGAGATCCTTAAGAAGTGCTTTATCTCTGCCCCAATGCTGATTCAGCCTAACCAAATAGAGCCATTCATCGTGGAGGTTGACGCCTCCGAGGTGGGAGTGGGTGCTGTCTTGTCCCAGGGTACCAGGTCCCTCACCCATCTCCATCCTTGTGCCTACTTCTCCAGCAAGTTCTCACCCACTGAGAGTAACTATGACATGGGCAACCGCAAACTCTTAGCCATTAAATGGGTATTTGAAGAGTGGCGCCACTTCTTGGAGGGGGCTAGGCGCCAGGTAACTGTCCTTACCGACCACAAGAATCTGGTTTTCCTAGAATCTGCCCGGAGGCTAAACCCGAGACAAGCTCGATGGGCGTTGTTTTTTTACTAGATTCAACTTTGTGGTCACCTATAGGGCTGGGTCTAAAAATATTAAAGCTGATGCACTGTCGCGTAGCTTCATGGCCAGCCCTCCTTCGGAGGAAGATCCTGCTTCTGTTTTGCCCCAGGTATAATTATATCCTCTGTTGATTCTGACTTAGTCTCTGAAGTTGCGGCTGATCAAGGTTCAGCTCCCGGGAACCTTCCTGAGAACAAGCTGTTTATTCCCCTGCAATTTCAGCTAAGAGTACTCAGGGAAAATCATGACTCTGCACTATCTGGCCACCCAGGTATCCTGGGTACAAAGCACCTCATTGCTAGAAACTATTGGTGGCCTGGGTTGCCTAAAGACGTTAAGGCCTACGTCACTGCTTTTGAAATTTGTGCTAGGTCCAAGACTCCCAGGTACCGACCAGCGGGCTTACTATGTTCTTTGCCCATTCCCCAGAGACATTGGACCCATATATCCATGGATTTTATCACTGATCTGCCTCCATCTCAAGGCAAGTCGGTGGTGTGGGTTGTAGTAGACCGCTTCAGTAAGATGTACCACTTTGTGCCCCTCAAGAAACTACCCAATGCCAAGACGTTAGCAACCTTGTTTATCAAAAACATCCTGCGTCTCCATGGGGTTCCTGTCAATATTGTTTCTGACAGAGGGGTACAATTTGTTTCATTAATTTGGAGAGCTTTCTGTAAAAAGTTGAAGATTGATCTGTCCTTCTCCTCGGCCTTCTATCCTGAAACTAATGGCCAAACTGAGAGGACTAATCAGTCTCTAGAACAATATTTAAGGTGTTTTATCTCTGACTGTCAGTATGATTGGGTCTCCTTCATTCCCCTCGCTGAATTTTCCCTTAATAATCAGGTCAGTAACTCGTCAGGGGTCTCCCCCTTTTTCTGTAATTTTGGGTTTAATCCACGGTTCTCCTCCGTTTCACCTGGTGGTTCCAACAATCCCGAGGTAGATGTAGTTCATCGGGATCTGTGCACAGCCTGGGCCCAGGTTCAGAAGAACCTAGAGGCATCCCAGAGCATACAAAAGACTCAGGCAGATAGAAGACGTTCTGCTAACCCCTTGTTTGTGGTCGGGGATCTGGTGTGGCTATGTTCAAAAAATTAGCTCCCCGATATATAGGGCCGTACAAGGTCATTGAGGTCCTTAACCCTGTCTCCTTCTGGCTGGAGTTACCCCCGTCTTTTCAAATACACGACGTGTTTCATGCCTCCCTCCTGAAACGCTGCTCCCCGTCCTTGGCTACCTCGAGGAAACCTCCGGTCCCTGTTCTCACCCCTGAAGGGGTAGAATTCGAGATGCCCAAGATTGTGGATAGCAGGATGGTCCAAGGCTCCCTCCAGTACCTGGTCCATTGGAGAGGATACGGGCCTGAGGAGAGGACTTGGGTACCCGCCCGGGATGTTCACACTGGGGTATTGCTCAGGAGGTTCCATCTTCGGTTCCCCAATAAGCCAGGTCCACCTAGGAAGAGTCCAGTGGCCCCTCATAAAAGGGGGGGGGGTACTGTAAAGGATCTGTCAGACACAGCTTCTTTGTCGACGCCCGTGGTTAATCAGTCTGCATCTGCTCCTAGGTCTGATAGAGTGACTCGATCTGATACCACTCAGGCTGGTAGGCTGAGGAGTGGGAAAACCTATCACAGCCTGGCCAGACGGAGCTAGCTCCTGCACTCGGTCTATTTATACCTTCATTTCCTGCTCTTCCTTTGCCTGTGATTCTGTCTGGTTTCCTGGCTCTGCTGGTCCTGCTAGTACTATTGACCTCTGCTTCAAATTGACCCTGGCTTTACTGACTACTCTCCTTCTCTGCGTTTGGTACCTCCTACACTACTGGTTTGACTCGGCTCGTTCACTACTCTTGTTGCTTACGGTGTTGCCGTGGGCAACTGCCCCTTTTCCCTTAGCTTCTGTGTACCCTTGTCTGTTTGTCTGTCGTGCACTTATTGAGCGTAGGGACCGTCACCCAGTTGTACATCGTCGCCTAGGACGGGCCGTGCAAGTAGGCAGGGACTGAGTGGCGGGTAGATTAGGGCTCACCTGTCTGTCACCCTACCCCGACATTACAGTTGCACTGATGTATGGGTGAATAAACATTTTTCACTGAATTGGAACCTGTGTTGTGCTGCCTATTCGTTTGGAGATAGATAGATAGATAGATAGATAGATAGATAGATAGATAGATAGATAGATAGATAGATAGATAGATAGATAGATAGATAGGAGATAGGTTTCAGACAGATATATATTAGATAGATAGATGATTATAATATCTTTTTATATATAAAGAGATAGGTAGATAGAAATAATAATAATCTTTATCTGTATAAAGAAAAAAAAATCGCTATTTTTATATATATATATATATATATATATATATATATATATACATACATAAAATCTAAATAGTGATTTTTTTTTTTATACAAATAGAGATTATTATTATTTCTATCTACCTATCTCTTTATATCTATCATATATATATATATATATATGAACAAAGCCATTCATTTCTATTGCCCACGGGCGCCTTTCCGTATATTTACGGGAAGGTGTCCAGGCCATACAAATGACCCGCAAAAAAAGGACATGTCCTATTTCTTTGATTTTACGGACTGTGCTCCTGATTTTACGGTTTGCAAATGTGAGTGTCTCTTCGTGGCCAGCCGTGCCTGTAATCACCTTAGGCTGGGGCTACACGGCGACTTTGGCCGCGTGACTGGTCACATGTACAAAGATCGCTTTGGAACCACCTTTTGAAAATTTGCTCTCCAAAAGACAGTTTACGCACCATTAATTGTAAGCTCTGCTTTGCACCCAGCGTGTATGAAATGCACACATATTTGGTATTGTTGAAGTCGGCAGAAGTTGACAAATATGTATTCAGGTGTGTTTGCCCAGTGGCATGCACCAGATGTCAGAAAAGATCACCTGAATTCACGTATTTGGAAAAAAAATGCCAGTTTTAATTTTTTCCATCATAGTCAATGAATTGTCTGGAAAAAAAATAGAGGTCTAAAATCTTTTATATGTCACTAATCAAATAGATTGGGGTGTAATTTCCTCAAAAAGAGTCCTTTTGAGGGTGTTGATAGTGTTTTGGCACTTCACAACATCTGTAATGGTCGTATGGTGTTAGCAAACCAGCTTTGGAAAATTTGCTCTCCAAAAGCCAGTTTGCACACCATTCATTGAAAGCTCCGCTTTGCGCCCAATGTGTAAAAATGCACACACATTTAGTATCGCTAAAGTCGGCAGAAGTTGCCAAATAAGTATTTAGGTGTGTTTACCCAGTGGCATGCACCAGATGTCAAAAAAACATCATCTAAATTCACATATTCACATTTTTCCTTAATTTTTTTTTCCTTTTTTCCTTTTACATTTTTTAAAAAGTTAAATATATGTATTCTTTTTTACACAATATGGAAGCCAAACATGTTCTAAAAAAAAGCAGACCAAATACATGTAGGTTTGAAGAGTGATGCTCTATTCACACGACAGGGTCCGAGTGTCGGCCGATAAAAACATCAGTTTTGGTCAGTTTTTCGCAGCCGTTTTGCATGCGTTCCGTTTCCATTCCGGGCCATGTTTCCGTTTTTAACGGCCGATTTTGACCCATTTTGCATCCGTTTTTTTCCCTGTCTGATTTAAAAACGGATGAATTTCATTTGTACATTTTTTTGCCACACACTTCCCTCTGTACATACTGCCAAAGGCCCCCTGTAGGTAGTGCCACACAGCCACCCTTGTAGGTAGTGCCACACAGCCCCCCTTGTAGGTAGTGCCACACAGCCCCCCTGTAAGTAGTGCAACACAGCCCCCTGTAAGTAATGCCACACAGCCCCCTGTAGGTAATGCCACACAGCCCCCTGTAGGTAATGCCACACAGCCCCTCTGTAGGTAATGCCACACATCCCCCTGTAGGTAATGCCACACAGCCCCCTGTAGGTAATGCCACACAGTCCCCTGTAGGTAGTGCCACACAGCCCCCTTAGGTAATGCCACACAGCCCCCCGTAGGTAATGCCACACAGCCCCCTGTAGGTAGTGCCCCCGTAGGTAATGCCACACAGCCCCCTGTAGGTAATGCCACACAGCCCCTCTGTAGTTAATGCCACACATCCCCCTGTAGGTAATGCCACACAGCCCCCTGTAGGTAATGCCACACAGCCTCCTGTAGGTAATGCCACACAGCCCCCTGTAGGTAATGCCACACAGCCCCCTTTAGGTAGTGCCACACAGCCCCCCTTAGGTAATGCCACACAGCGCCGGGGATTCCGCTTCAGAAATCCCTGACGTCACTGTGTCCATATATGGACACGGTGAAGTCAGGGACTTCTCCTGGAGTGGAATCACTGACCACAGCGCTGGGGATTCCACTTCAGAAGTCCCTGACGTCACTATGTCTATACATGGACACATATATGGACACAGTGAAGTCAGGGACTTCTACTGGAGCGGAAACACCGACCGCAGCACCAGGGATTCCGCTTCATAAGTCCCTGATGTCACTCTGTCCATATATGGACAGTGAAGTCAGGGACTTCTCCTGGAGTGGAATCCCCAATCCCCGGCCATAGTATTGCCGAAGCTGTGGTCGGGGATTCCGCTCCTACAGGGAGAAAAAAAAATACCCTCCTCCTCACATGCACTTCGCACTGTGGGGAGGAGCAGGAGAGAGCGAGTGACGGAAGACATGGCCGTCACTCGGAACACATTCCAGTGATGGCCATGTATTACCCGGCCCCATAGACTTCTATGGGAGCCGGGACAACAGCCGAAAATAGGGCATGACCCATTTTTTGACGGCCGGGTTTCCCTGGCCGTCAAAAAATCGGTTGTGTTAATAGCCCCATTTGGGGTCTATTGTTCCTACTGCGGCCGTGTGACGGACGTTTTTTTGAACGGCCGTCACACGGCCGGGAAACACTGTCATGTAAATAGGGCCTAAGGGTATGTTCACACTGAGTTTTTTGCAGGCAGAAAATTCTGCCTCAAAATTCAGTTTGGAATTTCAAGGCAGATTTTGATCTGCTTGCACGCCGTTTGCCACGTTTTTCGCTGCGTTTTATTTCCGCGGCCATTGAGCGCCGATGGGCAAAAAAAATATGCTTTTTCTGCCTCCCATTGATGTCAATGGGAGGTCAGAGACGTAAACGCCGGAATATAGGGCATGTCGCTTCTTTTTCCCACAAGACGGTTTTTCGCTCGCAGGATAAAAACGCCTCCGTCTCCCATTGAAATCAATGGGAGGCATTTTCGGACGTTTTTTGGCGCGTTTTCCGACACTGTTTCCGCGTCAAAAAAGTGTCAAAAAAAACTCTGTGTGAACTGGGCCTTATAGAAGAACAATTCGCTTTTAAATTGGCACACGGCTAAACTTGATAAAAAGTTAATAACAGATACTCAATAAGTTATATATATCCCAAAATGGTGCCATTAAAAAAATACAACTTGTTCTGCAAAAAACAAGCTCTCACACGGCTATGTATACGAAAAAATAAGAAACTCTTGGCAGACAAAGTACAAGACTGATCTCTCGCGCTCTCCTCTCCCCAGCTCTTAAAGAGGCTCTGTCACCAGATTTTACAACCCCTATCTGCTATTGCAGCAGATCGGCGCTGCAATGTAGATTACAGTAACGTTTTTATTTTTAAAAAACGAGCATTTTTGGCCAAGTTATGACCATTTTTGTATTTATGCAAATGAAGCTTGCTAAAGTCCAAGTTGGCGTGTTTAAAGTAAAAGTCCAAGTGGGCGTGTATTATGTGCGTACATCGGGGCGTTTTTAATACTTTTACTAGCTGGGCGTTCTGATGAGAAGTATCATCCACTTCTCTTCAGAACGCCCAGCTTCTGCCAGATCACGCTGTGACGTCACTCACAGGTCCTGCATCGTGTCAGACGAGCGAGGACACATCGGCACCAGAGGCTACAGTTGATTCTGCAGCAGCATCGGCGTTTGCAGGTAAGTCGATGTAGCTACTTACCTGCAAACGCTGATGCTGCTGCAGAATCAACTGTAGATTCTGGTGCCGACACGATGCAGGACCTGGGACAGGAAGTGAGTGACGTCACAGCGTGATCTCTCGAGAACACGCTGTGTCTGTGCACTGCCAGAAGCTGGGTGTTAACGAACAGAAGTGGATGATGCTGATTCGTCAGCATCATACACTTCCATTCACAACGCCCAGCTAGTAAAAGAAGTAAAAACGCCCCGATGTACGCACATAATACACGCCCAGTTGTACTTTTACTTTTCAACACGCCCAGTTGTACTTTTGCAAGCCTCGTTTGCATAAATACAAAAATGGTCATAACTTGGCCAAAAATGCTCGTTTTTTAAAAATAAAAACGTTACTGTAATCTACATTGCAGCGCCGATCTGCTGCAATAGCAGATAGGGGTTGCAAAATCTGGTGACAGAGCCTCTTTAAGCTCTTAGGGTATGTTCACACGCAGTGTTTTCAGATGTAATTGGGCATTTACGCCACGAATTACGCCTGAAAAATGCCCCTAATACATCTACAAAACATCTGCCCATTGCTTTCAATGGGTTTTATGGTGTTCTGTTCCCACGAGCCTTAATTTTACGCGTCGCTGTCAAAATACGGCGCGCAAAAAGACCCCCGCGAAAAAGAAGTGCATGTCACTTCTTGGGACGTTTTTGGAGGTGTTTTTCATTGACTCCATTGAAAAACAGCTCCAATAACAGCCGTAAAATACGCCGTGAAAAACGCGAGTTGCTACAAAAACGTCTGAAAATCAGGAGCTGTTTTCGACTGAAAACACCTCAGTATTTTCAGACGTTTTTGGTGACTGCGTGTGAACATACCCTTACACTGTCCGTAGTAGTTACACGCCCCCTTGCCAGTTCGGCAGAAGACTGATCTTGACAGCTGAAGAGTGAGAGCGCGCGTGCACACTCTCTCCTCTATCCTCGCTCTTGTTGTAATACTGTCCGTATCTGATTGGACAGTGTCACAGCCATAGTAACACGCCCCCTTGCCATTACACGCCCCATTGACCGTTCAAGGGGTTATTTAAATATCGGGCGCCAAATATAACGGCACCGGTATCTAAAAAACGGGGGAGGGTAGAATTTTTTTTAAAGTGCCCCAGGGTTTGTGCAGCCCTCCCCATTACATGCTGCACTCAGCTGAAAATGTATCTGGAGGTGAAAGGTTCTCCTTAAGGCTGCTTCTATCGGCCCTATAAACATTGAATGGAGCGGCAGCGCAGCGCTCATACGAGCACTGCACCCCCTTCAAAACAGCTGATCGGGGGATGTCCTGGAAGTCGGACCTCGACACATCAGCTATTGGTGGCTTATCCTAAGGATAGGCCATCAATTTTTAGGGACTGGAAAACCCCTTTAAGTGACCGGGCTATTTGGGCCCTTATCACCTATCCAAGGATAGGTGATAAACGTATGATTGCTGGGGGTCCTACCGCTTGGACCCCCACTGATCTCTAGAATGGGATTTTGAATAGAGAGGCGGTCGCGAATGTGTAAATTGATGACACACATGTAGCGGCGATTCATAGTATTGCAGCCTTCTTCTCCCATTCACTTCAATCTCAGAAGGCTGCAATATTGTGAATCAACGCTACAAAACATCTGATTGGCGGGGGTTTCGGGAGTCGGACCCAGACCCATTCAGCTATTGATGGCCTAGCCTGACATATATTTTTAGGGACTGGAAAACCCCTTTAACTGTCCTTACTTGGTCAAACAACACCAAAAATAAATATTTTTATAATGAAACTATAATATTTCTGATGATATATTCCCTTTAATGGGGCACTCTGGTTGGCAACTTTGATAGGGGCACTCTAACAGTCATTGTGGGGGCAGGGACAGTATCAGCAGATCATCAAATGACTATAGATTATGGTCAATCCGAACAAATTTGAACAAAGCTTCAGCTAGATCAATAAACTGTTCCGGGATTATATTTCTTGCATTGTTTGTGTTATGTCTCCAGGAAACAAGAGTTGCAGCACAGCCCTCAGTCATTCACTATGGTAAAGGTCGCGAAGCTCAACGCTTTGATAGGTTGTTTGTCCCTTCCTGCTTCCCCTAGCTAGTGACACGGCTTCAACATGGCGGCATTTGCGGAAACAGAGAAACTAATGGATTTACCGAGAGAGCTGTAACTGCCGCCGAGCTCCGTGTGGCAGCTGCAAGGCGCCGGTGAGTTAGGCTGATCTTCGCTATACCAAGCCTGGGCACGGCGTACGTGGGCCGGGGTGCCGGTAATGCTATAGTTTACCTCACACTCTGCAGCCTGGGGTTTTATAGCTATCATAGACGTCCAGTGCTGTTGGGGGCATGCTGGGACATGTAGTACAGACGGACATTTGCTCCTGGGGTTGTAGCTGGAAAGGCTAATACAAATGACTCCCACAATGGAAAATGTAATCCCCCCCCCTAGATTACAGTAGAAGCAGTGAGACCGGGTGACATTGGCAAGTTCATGTTTTCTATGTAACTTTACTGGTTGTTATAGTATTACGTGTGGGCAAGTCTGACCCTGACAACCCAGTATAGAAGTAACCCGCTGCTCCCCTGTGACCTGGCCATGCGTAATACGTAGACGTCTGGCAAAGTGGCCCGAGGAATATTACTGACCAATATCAGATGCCATTTTTATATGTATGGCTGTGTCAGCCAAATGTCTAACTTTAATGCGGTTTCTATTTTGGGCGGGCATTTTTGAAAAAATGTGTAAGGTTTGTGGTCGCCCTGAATGACTGGAATAGATAAGCTGTGTATTTTAATGGTTAAGGTAGCCATTGTAGCTACTAAAGGGGTGCTACCCTCTTAACAGGATATGCCATACAAGCCTGATAAGTAGGTCACCCCTGGACACCGTTCCATCAGATGGGGCTGCTGGCGGCTTACTTGGGCCTTTCTGTAGCGATCATAGACTTAAAGGCTATGTTCACATGTTAAGGATTTTCCGTCTGGATTTGCATGCAGAAAATGTGCCACGTTTTACAGTAACGGCGAAGGGATGAAATTTGACAAATGTCCATGCACTGCTGAAACTTTTCTGTGCAGAAATCGACCTGCGTTGCATAGTTGCGCATTTATTGCAGATTTTCTGCATTAAGTTCAATGGGAAACGGAAGATCTGCAAAAAACGTCAAATGTTGCTGTTTTTTTTGCAGCATGTTAACAGAAGAGGACAGCTCAATGACTTGACGGTTAATAAAATCCCACTTTTCTTCAATATTTCAGATGCTTCTGTTTAATGGATAACGTAAAATATAGGTAACCCCTTCCTAATGTACGTATCGTAAAATAAAGTTACCCCATTACAAAAATGTACGTCCTGGACAGCAATCAGTTGCCGCCCCATTTTTGTCACGATGATCTTGTGGACTGCAGGCCGTGTTGGACAAAATTGCTGATTTGGAACAAAATCGGGCCAATCCCTACCCCCTTCTTCTGGCCTCCCTGATAGAAACGCGTCTCGCTCAAGAAACATCTCGCTCTAGATTTTGATAAGCAGAATAAACGGCTAAAAATGTGAAATACTACAATGCAAACAGCAAAGCTAGTAAATTGATGGCCAACAGGGTTAACCGGTTAAGGACTAGGCTGTTTTACAGCTAAATGACCAGAGCAAATTTCACAATTTTGCTATGCGCTTCTTTAGATGACTATAAGGGTATGTTCACACGGCGGGGGTCCGTAACGGCTGAAATTACGGGGATGTTTCAGCCTGAAAACATCCCCGTCATTTCAGCCGTACCGGCATGTGCAGGCGCTTGAACGCCGCGTCACTTACGGCCGTAATTAGCGCTGCTATTCATTGGAGTCAATGAATAGCGGCTCCAATTACGGCCAAAGAAGTGACAGGTCACTTCTTCTACGCGGGCGTCTATTTACGCGCCGTCATTTGACAGCGGCGCGTAAATATACGCCTCGTGTGAACAGACAAACGTCTGCCCATTGCTTTCAATGGGCAGATGTTTGTCAGCGCTATTGAGGCGCTATTTTCAGACGTAATTCGGGGCAAAAACGCCCGAATTACGTCCGTAAATAGGCCGTGTGAACATACCCTAACTCTTCAGGTGAATAAAGTTCATCTTTGAATTTTACACTCTTTTTAAAGGACAGATAGGGCTTTGTTTTAGTGGCATTTGTCAGTATATATCATTTTTATTTTTTTCTCTAAAGTGGGCAAAATTGGAAAAAAATGCAAGAATTTAGCAATTGTGTCAGTTTATGCTAGCAATTTTCACACACGGTATAGACCACGGACAAAATTCATCCCATTTCACATTCTTCCACTTCTCCCGTGCATGGGGATACCAAATATGTGTGCCTTATTCACTGTGCGGGCATGTGCCAGGGCTTGGCTTTTTGGCCTTTTCGGTCCAGGAATTCTGCACTTGACTTTATAGCAGCATACTGTTTTCTGGGGGGTGTAATGCTGAAACATTAGAATCACCCCATAAATGACTTCATTCACACAAGTAGACCCCATTTTCTTCTGAAAGTTTCTTGAATGAGATGGATCAAAATAAAATGAGCTTTTTTTTAGCAAATGCGTCAGTTTATACCAGCATTTTTCACACATAGAATGGACCACGGACAAAATTAATCTCCTTTCACATTCTGCCACTTCTCCTGTGCATGGGGATACCAAATATGTGTTCCTTATTTATCACATAGAGATGTAGGAGGGCGGACGATAGAAGAAGCTTATTTCACAAATCGCTTTTTTTCAAAGCTGGTTTTACAAAACTCAACAGAGTTTCTATAACACTTCCAAAATATCTGCTCTTGAAGCAGAAATCCCAAAATATTCATCTAGGGATATAATGGGAATTTATTTTTTGGGGTTTTCTAAAATAAGAAATTGCAGGTTTATGCAAATGGAGCTCTCCAGCAGATGAACTTTAGAAAATAAGCAAATATGACATCCACCCCCCACCCATTCCCTCCCTCACACTTGGAGTAAAATCAGGGGAAAAATAAAAAAGTAATATAGGGCAAATATATTTTCAACAAATTAACTAAAATCTAATAATTCAGAACAGTGTGGTATTTTTTAAAACATGGCTCAATGCACAGGCCTGGTTGTGAGGGACATGAGGGACAGAAATATCGGGAATCTTTGCGGTGCCCGTCTTTTCTGCAGACGCGGCACTTTTTCTGAGGGTTGCTTCTAGTTGGTGTTGGGGGAATCCGACTGATGAAGTGTCTTTCAGTCAGTCGCGTGACATCCTCAGACTGGGGGCATTCTCGGGTGTCCTGAACATCAAAAATGAGGCCTTCAATAATTTTTTCCTGGAAATCCAGGTATGTGTCTCTGCCTCTGTTTTTTTTGTAGAGCACAAATGAGTTGTGGATGGCCACCTGTAACAAATAAATGGCCACCTTTTTTGTACCAGGTTTTTGTTTTTCGCTGTACTGAATAGGGCTGTAAAACCTGGTCGCTTAAATCCACCCCCCCCCCATGTACTTTTTATATTCGGACACGCTCACTGGTTTGTGCTTGTCCGATGTTGCCCCTCTTTCCCTCACTGCCACTGTTCCTGCGGTATGAATCGTGCTTAGCACATACACATCTTTGCGATCCCTGAACTTGACCGCCAGCAATTCCTCAGATGCACAGGAGTCCCCCTTTACCATGCGCTTCCCCACTAATTGCTGTGGAAAACCAATTATTTTTTTGCGCATGGTACCACATGCCCCAGTCCTTGCAGCATGCAAATGCCTAAACAGGGGCACACTAGAATAAAAATTGTCGCAGTACAGGTGGTACCCCTTGTAAAGCAGAGGCTGCATTATCTCCCACACGATCTTACTGCTGGTGGAAAGATCAGGGGGGCATCCAGGAACATTTATAGTGCGGTCCCGCCCTTCATAAATTCTGAAGGCGGTGGTATATCCTGACCCGCTTTCACACAGTTTATAAAGCTTAACGCCATATCTTGCCCTTTTGGAAGGTAGATATTGGCGAAAGCTAAGTCTGCCATGGAAGTTGAGGAGGGATTCGTCCACACTTACATTCTGCTCAGGGGTGTAGAGTTGCAGAAATAAATTATTCAGGGAATTTATCAGTGGTCTAATTTTGAACAACCGATCCCGGTTTGCATCGGTACTTGGGGGGGGGCCTGTGCGTTGTCGTTGAAGTGGAGGAACATCATTATTGTCTCATAACCTGGGCATTACTGCAGAATACACTGGGGTGGCTTGGGCGGGTCTTGTTGACCAGTAAGACCTAATGGAGGGCTTTTTGTCAATACCCATATTTGGGGTGACCCCCCAAAAAATATTTAATTCCTGCAAATTGGTGGGCGTCCAATCTCTGGCATGGGTGGATGAAGGTTTCTGCCTTATATATTGAGTGGCATATAAATTTGTTTCGTGGACAATCTGATTTAGGATGTCGTCCGTTATAAATAAATGGAAGTAATCCATTTGGACAAAATTTGTATTGTCCACGGTTATGCCAGGAGTGGCAGTAAATCCGTGGATTATAGGCCCAAAAGATGGGGCAGGTGCCCATACAAGAGCCTGGACTGAAGGGACCAGGCTGTCCCGTGCTACAGCGCTACTTGGCCCTGCGCTTTCAAGTTCTGCAGTTTCAACTGCATCAGGGACAACGTCCCCTGAAGATGAACCTGAAGTGACGCTGTCATCGTCACTGCCCAAAACAGGTTCCATCTCTGACGCCATCTCTAATGCGGTCTCCGACTCAGACCACAGCATGGCGTATGCCTCCTCGGCGCTAAACAACTTCCTCGCCATAACGTCACTAACTAAACAATTTTTTTATTTTTTATAAAACACACAAACTAACTGGTATATCTACACTACCGCTAACAAAAAAATAAACCGCTATTGCTATATATATTATATATATGTGGATATATATATAATTATATACTCCCTACCTGCCTATTCTAATAGAATAAAAGAAAGAAAGGTAGATAGAAAAAAATATCTATCTATCTATCTATCTATCTATCTATCTATCTATCTATCTATCTATCTATCTATCTATCTATCTATCTATCTATCTATCTATCTATCTATCTATCTATCTATCTATCTATCTATCTATCTATCTATCTATCTATCTATCTATCTATCTATCTATCTATCTATCCAGAGAATGTTTTATGAGTGTCACTGTATTTTTTGTGTAACTGTAACTGTAATCTTCTGGCAGCAATTCTCCCGAGTCTCTTCTTCTCCTGAAACTGAAACAATGTTTGAGGAGAAGAAAAGAGGCAGGAGATTTGCTGCCAGAAAAGTCAAAATAAAACAAATGTGGTCCCTGTGATTTGTGGTTTTCACAGCGACCACATGTTCAGGGACCATCAGATTGGTCCCTGATACTCTGTCCAGTGGCCAGAGCTGTTGGTAACAGCGTGGGCACAGGGCTGTGTGCACGCGATCGCGTGCACACAGTTTTATACGCAGAAATGCATGTGATCGCTGTGATTGGTTGTCACAGCGATCACATGTTCAGGGGCCAAAAGATTGGCCCCTGACATTCTGCCCAGTGCCTATGGCTATTAGCAACAGCCAGGGCATAGAGCTATGTGCACGCGATCGCGCGTGCACAGTCTCTGAAGTGCCGCCATAATTAGTCTATACGGCGGACTTCAGAGACCCTGACCGCTGGCCGTAAAAATACAGCCAGCGGTCGGGAACCTGTTAAATAAAAGCCAGATGAGCCGATCTACAATCCCGAACTACTGGGAGCAACATCCTCCTTCCAAAAGAAATAGCAGATGAATTTAGAAACTACTACTGTTTGCCCTATAATCTTCAAGATACCAATACCCCCACCCCACTGAAATCCATTATTTTCACCAATCCATACATCCTCCACATATCACATCTGCTAAATTGGAAACACTTTTCTTTAGCAATCCAATCTCTTAAATTGGGAAAATCATCGGGGTCCAACGAATGCTTTAAACTTTTCCCCCCTCACCTCCTACCCCTATTTGGCCATGACTGAAGGGAGGGTCCCAGAAGAAATGATTTAAAGGGGTTATCCAGGGACCAAAAATTGCATTGCAATAATATATTTATGTGAAACTAAGTAACTTACTAAGTACTTGAATTAAAAATTCTGTACTAAATGGTGCAGTTCAAACCTCATGAATTCTTCAGTTAGTGCTGGAGCTTTTCTAATAGTGATGGCGCTCATCATAGCGCTAGCTGATGCTCTGCTCGGGACTCAAGCAATAGGCGATGTGACAGCCCCTTGCGGTCATGTTCACGAACAGCACATGAAGCAAGAGCTCAGTCACGTGGGGCTGTGTCGCACGTCGTCATTATTAGAAAAGCTCCAGCACTTCCTGAATAATTCATGAGATTTGAACTGCACCATTTAATACAGAATTTTAAAATAAAGTATATTAGTAAGTTATTTCGTTTCACATAGATATATTAATGCAATGCAATTTTTGCAGTCACCATATTCACGCTCTCCAAACCTGGGAATGAACCAAACACCCCAGCTAATTTCTGTCCGATCTCCCTACCTCCTAATTTATTTATTTTTAGTCCATTACATACGGTTGACATACGTGCGCTAAACACGGACATACGGAACTAACACAAAGATACTCGCGCGCGTAAAATGCTGTGTTTTGTGGACGATAAACAACTACTCTCTGACTTAAAACTACGCCAATGTTTTTGTAAGTAGACCTCTCCCCATCCTTCCAAATTATTAAAAACCATCAAGCAGGTTTCACGAAGGGCAGACAAGCCCCCCCGATGGTACCCGCAGAATGTTCAACCTCATACCCAGAGCAAACTCTCATTGAACACCTTCTTTGCTCTTCGTGCTGGATGCAGAGAAGGTGTCCGACAGACTTCACTGGGGATATACATTTGAGACGCTCAGAAAATGGGGATTTAATGGACCCATTTTGTCTGCCATGACTGCTCTCTATACTCCTCCCTCTTCCTAGGCATCCGAGTGGCACCCGATAATCTTCACGGACCCATTCACTTTGACGTGTGAATCGGGTTCGTGAAAAATGGTCCGAGTCTCCGATCCGAGGAAAGATAGAACATGTCCTATCTTTCCTCGGATCACTGACGGGACTCGGACGGCACTCTCGGTCGTGTGCATGAGGCGTTACAATTCCCTCCAGACTGCCCAAGACACGCTTAGTTCATTTTCTCAAGTCTCATATTACAAGGTCAATGAGTAAAAATTGCAAATGTAAGGAATCAACATCACAGGGACGATAAACAATAATCGAACATCCTTTTCAATGAAATCCTCCCTTCCCTACTTGGGGATTTGACTCCCATCTTCTAATCACACACTCCTTGAGGCAAATATCTCCCCTCTAACTTCCTCACTACACACAGAATTACACCAGTTTGCGAAGTTGGATGGGAAGAATCATTCTTTACAAAGTGTCCATCCTACCTCGCATTCTTTACGATCTACGCACTGTGCCCATCCAAATCTCTGGATCAACATTCAAATCTGTATATAAACAAATGAATTTAATTGGCAACATACCAAACCCCATATTGCTTTCTCTATCCTGACCAAACGCCTATTTCTTTCCTCAATTGGGAAACATACCTTGCTAAAACATTTTCCAGTACATCCCTCATGACAGCACTACAGGAGGTTGCCCTCTTGACCTCTGTAGGGACTGGAAGACAGAGAGGTTAAAAGGCCCCTCCCACCACCCACTTGCCAGTGTTCTTCCTGTCCCCACAAGGGTCAGGAGCAGAGAGCGTCGCTCCTAAAATAGTGAAAAACTCGGGCAGGGGGCAAGATCGGGGGGTCCGTGCACTCCCCCTTCTCTTCCCCCTAAAGCCCAGGCTAACACCCCCTCATACGACGGGTCCCTTAGCTCCCTCCCCAAGACACCTACCGGAGGAATCCTAGGCACGGTTCTGGTAGTGTGTGGGGGCTGGGTTTCCCAAGGGCTTCGGCCGGACCGCGGACCAGGCGGGGACCGGCAGCTCCATAGGCATGGACGCACCGGCAGGGATCCTCGCTGCACCGCATAGCAAGCCTTAGCGCCGGCTATGGCGCCTGCACTCCAGGTACACGCTGGACAAATAGCCGACCGGAAATGACGTCGGGCTACTTCCGGTCCGCGGCCATCTTGGAAGGCGGGAAATTCAAACGCCCGCATTTAAAGGGACACGCACAGGTATGTAGTTAGAGCTGATAACTCTAACTTGGATTTATTTTGTGTGGATTGCATATTGCATTGCCTGTTACCTGTCGCGATATGGAACTTCCTCGTCCTGATGGAACTCCAGATATGTCCCAGGGTCACGTGAGTCTCACCCTTGGGGGAAGGGTATAACCCCTTATGTATGTACGCCATACTTTACCTACCTTCTGTTTTCTCTAGGAAAAAGATTTCTCTCAGAGACAAACTGATAAAAAGGTTAAAAAATGTGCGACTTGTGCAAAAAAATTGCCAGAATCCCATAAAAAACAATTGTGTCAGGATTGTATTGCCAAAATACTAAAGGAGGAACAACCAACGTTCATGTCCGAACTTAGGACTATGATTCGTGAGGTAGTGCGTCAGTCAGTAGCCTCCCTCGCCCCTCCGCAAGAAACTCCCTCACACTCCCGGGCAAAAAGACCACGGATTGAAGTGGATCAAAAATATTGGCCTCCTTCTCAGGGGTCGGACTCTGAACAGGAATGCTATTACCTATCGGAAGATGAGTTAGAAGAACGAGAGGAACTCTTACCTTCAACTTCTTCCACTCAAGAGAAAAAAATTTTCTTCTCTTCCGAGATGTCGGATACCTTAATTCAAGCAATACGGGAAACTATGGATATTCCCGAAGAGGACCAACCACATACCATCCAGGATGAGATGTTTGGAGGTCTAACGGAAAAGAAAACAAGGGTTTTTCCGGTAAACGAAAATCTTAAAAGAATGGTGACAACTGAATGGGAAGATTCAGAAAAAAGGCTCTTCATTTCAAGAGATTTTAAGAACAGACTTCTCTTTGATCCAGAGGACACTAAGCCTTGGGATGAAATCCCAAAAGTAGATGTCCCAGTCGCCAGGGTTGCTAAAAAAAACGCAATCCCATTTGAAGATTCCTCTCAGTTGAGGGACGCCATGGACCGAAAGGCAGACGGATTACTGAAAAGAGCGTGGGAATCTTCCTCTGCCTTGATCTCAACTAATATCGCGGCCACATCAGTAGCAAGAGCAATGTTCATATGGCTAAACCAGCTAGAAACCCATTTGATGATGAAGACATCACGACAAGAGCTACTAGAATCTCTACCTTTACTAAAAATGGCAACCGGATTCTTAGTAGACACTTCAGCGGAATCTATTAGATTTGCTGCCAGGAATGGGGCTCTCTCAAATTCTGCTAGAAGAGCATTATGGCTCAAAATGTGGTCAGGAGATACTAAGTCCAAAAACAAGTTGTGTTCTATCCCATTTACAGGGTCTCTGATGTTCGGTCCTCTCCTTGATAACATACTGGAGAGTGCAACAGATAGAAAAAAGGGGTTTCCTGAAGAGAAACCAAAAAAAACCCCTCAAATTGGAAGATTTCGCCAACAGAGGGATCCTACTTCACAGAACTACAGCGGTAAAGGGAAGTCCGGACGCTGGAGTTACCCCAAAGGAAAAAGGGGTCGAGGATATCTCCTTAACCCAAATAATTCATTCCAGCCCTCAAAGCAATGACGCCAAGAGCGTGGGGGGAAGACTCCTACAATTTTATCCCGAATGGTCGAAAATAACCCAGAACTCCTGGGTTCTAAGGATAATAGAAGAAGGATACAAAATAGAATTTTCCTCCATTCCTCCAGAGAAATTCCTAATAACCCAGTACCAAGCGAAAGATCTTCATCAGATACTTATCCAGGACGTCCAGAAACTACTCAGATTGAGAGCCATTTCCCCAGTTCCCCACGACGAGATATGCAAGGGCCACTATTCGAAAATCTTCTTGGTCAAAAAACCAAAGTGGGAGGGGCCTTTTAACCTCTGTCTTCCTGTCCCTACAGAGGTCAAGAGGGCAACCTCCTGTAGTGCTGTCATGATGGATTCCTGGAAATACAATTACCGGTAGGTCTAATTGCTATTTTCTCTAGCAGAATGGACTTCTTCACTTAAGTGGGCAAATCTACTCCGTGTGCCTCCCATCGGGAGCAATACCAAAAGCTGTTTCTAAAATTGTATTACCCTCTCCTTAGACGATCCCGCATGTACCCTAGTTACTCCGTGGAGTGCTGGAGAGGCGGCTGAGCGCTAGGTTCGTTATTCCATATATTCTGGAAATGCTATATCATTGCCCCCTTTTGGGACTCCAGGCTTCTGAGTAGAGTTTGCCCAACACCTACAGCCTTTAAAGGGGTATTCCCATCTCAAAGATCATATTTAAATGTGTTCCTGATGTAAAGTTATGAATATCTGCCAATATATTTATATTTTCCATACCGTTCTTGAGATATTGTTTCCGCTGTATCCCAGGTCCCTTTGTGAGTTTACACTCCGTTTCCTATGGGTACGACCACTGCCAAGATTCTGATGTGGTGGCCGCGATTGCGCAGATGCTACTTAACTGTTTGAGGCGTGTGGCCGGGTTCTCAGGAGTCCGCATTTGAAGAGCATGCGCAGTAGCTCCTGAACCGGCCACCTTTCTGCTGCGCTATAGAAGTGAATAGGACAGCTCTCAGAAATGCGCAGTAGTCAGAGAGCCGTCCTATTCAGAAGGACAGCTAATGTCTGCACATCCCAGGTAAGATATAGCAGAGTTATTAGGCTTCATTTACATCATCTGCGCCAGGGTCCCGCTCCGATGTTTAGTCTGCGCTTTCAGTCAGAACGGGACCCTGACTGACACAAACAGAAACCAGAGGTTTCCGTTTCCATCACCATTGTTTCAATGGAAACGGATCCAGTCCCAATGGATTCCGTTTGTCTCTGTTGTGCAAGGGTTCCGTCATTTTAACAGAATCAATAGCGTAGTCGACTACACTATCGACACTGTGTTATATCAAGTCCAGAGTCTACGCAGCCGTCTACCAGGAAATTTGCTTCCCTCTGCTGACAAGCCTTATGGAGATGCTGATTTCATGTTCCAGCAGGACTTGGCACCTGCCCACACTGCCAAATGTACCAATACCTGGTTTAATAACCACAGTATCATTGTGCTTGACTGACCAGCAAACTCCCCTGACCTAAACCTCATAGAGAGTCTATGGGGTATTGTCAAGAGGAAGATGAGACACCAGACCCAACAATGCAGACGAGCTGAAGGCCGCTATCAAAGCAACCTGGGCTTCCATAACAACTCAGCAGTGCCACAGGCTAATCGCCTCCATGCCACGCCGCATTGATAACCCCTCAGCAGTGCCACAGGCTGACCGCCTCCATGCCACGCCGCATTGATGCAGCAATTCATGCGAAAGGAGCCCCGATCTATCAATCGTCTGCTTTTCTTCTCTCTTCCCCACCGGGTCCCCTCCGTCTCCCTCTTCATGTGGTTCATTCAAGTTACTGACGCCCAGCAGTATCAGTACCTATGTGATGCAGCACTTTGCTGCCCACCGTCAGTACCTTGAATGAGTCGTGGCATTAAGGCCCTGTTCACACTGAGTTTTTTTACGAGTATTTTGGCACAGAAACCGCTCTGCAAAACTCGTCAAAAAACGCCCAAAAATGCCTCCCATTGATTTCAATGGGAGGCAGACGAGTTTTTTTACCATGAGTAAAAAAAACTCGTCGTGGTAAAATGAAGCGTCGTGACCCATCTTGAGGCGGTTTCCGCCTCCAAAACCCCATTTCAATGAGTCAGAAAGAGAAAAAAAAAACCTCGACGAGTTTTTGTCAAACCACTGTGCAAAAACCTACTGGAGCAGTTTTTGCAGGAGAAATTTTCCTCCTGAAAAAAACTCTGTGTGAACACAGCCGTAGATGGAGCCAGAGGGGACCCGGTGGAGAGAAGAGTAGCAGTGAGGTGAGTTTGTATTTTTTTTTTATCTGACATGGTGGATGAGGTTCAATTGTTATGCCACAATTGTGGCGCACGGTCAGCGGAAAGTTGCAGCATATTTATTTAGAGGCATTAGTTTCTTAAATGTCGCACTTTACTCCGGTGAATTGGTTATTAAGACTGGCGTCCGTTTAAATAAATCTTCCCTGTGTGCGCCACTGTGATAAATTTGCTGCATTTTCTGACTGCCTGGTCTTAATTTTACACAACATTGTGCCCCATTGTGTTTATATGCGCCACTGATTATCTGTGTACGTTGTTGGATAATGGAAGATGGGGCTGGGAGAGCTGCCACATAAGCTTTAAGCGGCATTCTTTATTAAAAGGCCCTAGGTTTTTATTTTTCAAGATAGAGACAAGAAGTGAAATTGATGTTTATTTCTTTCCTCACTAAACTCAATCATCATTACACATCAGTAAGAAAGTTAATAATAGTCATCACTTTACGAAACTAGGTCATAGTACTAAACATGGTGCGATCATATAACTAAAAAGAACTGGCAAAACATTGTCTAGAGTAATGGCTGGAGACAATGGGGCAGATTTACTAATCCAAATGCGCCACATTTATTAACGGTTTTACAGACTGGGGTGTGACTTTGCGGGAAATGTGGCGTGGTCTATCGGCATAGCATAAAATGTGCGGTTGTTCTCCAGAATTTTGGCGTAAACTAAGCCAGTCAAGAGGTGATATAAGGAAGCGAAAATTGTCTAATATGTCTATCAAGATGTGGCAATTTTCTCATGCGGCACCCACCACTGTGATAAATTAGGTATGTGTAGATCAGCAGCACAGGATAAATTTTCAAGAGGGTGCGCGTCTCCTGGGTCACAGTCCGAGTGACCCCTCAATCAAGATAAAAAAGAAATGGAGACAGCACTACCAAATTTTCAAAGTGAAGATCCTTTTATTCCACGGTGCAACGTTTCAGCTCAATACGAGCCTTTCTCAAGCATGCTTGAGAAAGGCTCGTATTGAGCTGAAACGTTGCACCGTGGAATAAAAGGATCTTCACTTTGAAAATTTGGTAGTGCTGTCTCCATTTCTTTTTTATCTTACTGTGATAAATTAGGTGCGTCTTCTCTTTGCCTGCTCTAAGTTTACATTGTCTAAATGTTAGACGGCATTAGTAAATCTGCCCTATTTGTGAATATGCATTCAGTTTGTTCGTTCCTGACTCTTGCCCTGTCAAGCTGCATATAATACTGTCAAACTAATAATATTTGATAGTATGCCGGATGTGTTCTTATATGCAAAGAGGAACCAAGCAGTATAGTGAATGCATTAATGCAAATGTGTTGGTATTCTCAGTAACACACGGAGTAGTATTGATGAATACGAACCAATAGGCCACTTAGAAGCAATGCTTAGTGGGTAGCGCAGCAACACCGCACCGAATAGTTAAAGCGACTTTCCAGGCTCATGTGTGGCATTTACTATAAGACCATATTGAGATGGCCTTATGTTACATGCAGATTTTCTACGAGTTTTACCCTTTGCATTGGCAAGTCCTCAAATCTGTGTGTGAATGGGGTATTGTAAACCTCCATGACATGTATTGTACTGTATTTTGTTGCAGAATTCAGACTGATTGATAAGTTCTATCTATACATAGTGACTTGAATATCATGTTGGGCTTATGATTAGAGATGATTTTCTAATTACCTACCCATACCTGAACATATACAATTGTATTTTTAAGGCCCAGTTCACACTGAGTTTTTGGATGCTGGTTTTGACACGGAAGCCGCGTCGGCATCAGCGGCAAAAAAAGTCAAACTGGTTTCCATTGATTTCAATGGGAGGCGGAGACGTTTTTAGCCGCTCGCGGGAAAAAAAACGGCATGCTCTTTTTACTTTGGGTCCGCCTCTGACCTCCCATTGAAATCAATGGGAGGCAGAGAAAGCGTTTTCTTGCAGTGGTTTTTTTCACGCTGCGTTCAATGGGCACGGGCGAAGACGCTAAGAAAATTGCGGCAAGAATCATTAGGCAGGTCAAAGTCTGCCTCAAAATTCCTGAAGTAATTTTGAGCCTGATTTTTCTGCATTGCAAAAAAAAAAAAGTTAACAGGGCCTAAGGGTCTATTCACACTGCAGTGTACTTTGGAGGTTTACGTCTGGAGTATTTCCTTCGATAGATGCCACTGTATAAGCATACAGTTGCATCTATCACCCATGCGCTCCCTTGTTAAAAAACAACGTTTTTTGCGGCATGCCTCTGTGTGAAATAGCATAGCAGACTACGGAATTCCACACAGTTAAAAATATACCAGCCCAGGACACTCTTTTGGCCTTCTTCGAGTGAATGGGGGCCTATGGATACGTTTGACGTGTGTGCAAATAATGCAGTGTGAATTCAGCCTAACCTCTTATGACTATCCAACTTCTGTAGTGTATGCCACATATAATGTATCGAGTATCACACAATTGGACATCACTAGGGACACCTTTTAGTGAAATAGACAGGTATATGTGCTAAAAATACTACGGTACCAAACATGGGTACTTATTATAGGCTGACTAATACAGCTATCACTTAGTGCCATTTTGGCACTGCTATAGGTCTTTTATTTTCATGCTGGTGCTAATTTCATTTTCTTATGTTTGTCTTTGTAGGCTGCTTGGTGAAATGCTACAAATGAAAAACGGAAATCTGCAAATTGGCCGTTCTCTATGAAAACTCAACAATTCAGGCTTTATGAAAAACACAGTAACCAGCTATTTACATGTGTAGGTCACTCCGTTACTGTGTTAGTCACTGTTTGCATGCAGCAATGACTCGACTGGAAGAGGCAAACAGAGAGGTCAACATGCATTCTTCAGTCAGGTATCTGGGCTACTTAGCCAGGATAAGCCTACTGGTGGCCATATGTATGGGCCTTTATGTTCGGTGGGAACAAACCGCAGATACATTAATATTAGTCATCTTTATAATGGGGCTGTTCATCCTTGGGATCGCAAGTATCCTCTACTACTATTTTTCCATGGAAGCTGCCAGTCTCAGCCTTTCTAATCTTTGGTTTGGATTTCTACTTGGTCTCCTTTGTTTTATTGATAACTCAACGTTCAAGTACGATGTCAAAGAAGAAGCTACAAAGTACCTGCTTGTTTCCTCCATAGGCATAAGAACAATGTGTGCTCTAGTAGAGAGGATCTGTGGATACGTTCGCCATCGTCCTACACTGCTGACATCGGCTGAATTTTTGGAATTAGTTGGTTTTTCAATAGCCAGTACCATCATGCTGGTCCAGAAGTCAATCAGCATCATCCTACTCGTCACTGCATTTGCTTTCATAATTATTGACTTGCGAATGAAATCTTTCCTGGCACTTCCAATTCTGGGGACTTTTGCAGTCCTCACCCCCTTGTTGTTTTTTCCATCATTGGAGATTCCAGTCAATCCATACGCATTGTCCTGTGTTTTCTGCTGCATTATTAGTGACCCACTTCTTGATGTCTATTTCAGTGGTCTTTCTGTCACCGAGCGGTGGAAGCCATATCTTTACCGGGGCAGAATTTGCCGAAGGTTTTCAGTCATTTTTGTTGGATTGATTGAAATTGTATTTTTTGTGCTTGCAGCCTTTAAACTAAGTGACTTAAATCTTTGGTATTTTGTCATTCCAGGTTTCTCCATCTTTGGTATTTTCTGGTTAATTTGCCATATTATATTTTTAATTACTCTTTGGGGTTTTCATACTAAGCTAAATGATTGCCATAAACTATATTACACACACAGATCAGATAATAGCCTAGACAGAGTTATGGCATCCAAAGGAATGCGCCATTTTTGCCTAATTTCTGAACGTTTGGTGATCTTCAGCCTCCTAGCAACAGCTATTTTCGGTGCGGTTTCTTGGCAGGTGAGTTGATTATTCATATATAGATTCCTATGAGGTTTCCTTTTTTAATGTAAAGTGTAAGCAGTGTTCAATATCTACAACCGAAATGTATTTAAGGGGCAGCAGGGTATTCTATGTAGTGATACATGTGGTCTATAGCTCTTAAAGAGGCTCTGTCACCACATTATAAGTGCACTATCTCCTACATAAGGAGATGGGCGCTATAATGTGACAGCTGTGCTTTTTATTGAAAAAAAACGGTCTATTTTTACCACGTCAGGAGCGATTTTAGATTTATGCTAATGACTTTCTTAATGCCAAAATGGGCGTATTTTTACTTTAGACCAAGTGGGCGTTATACAGGGGAGTGTATAACGCTGACCAACCAGCGTCACGCACTTCTCTCCATTCATTTAGTCAGCGCATAGTGACACTGCATTGTTCACTATGTGCTGTCTTATACTGACTTATTAACGTTCCTGAAGTGTTTAGACCGTGAATAGACATTCCTTCCAGCCAGGACAGGATGTCTATTCACAATCCCGACACTTCGTTAACGTTTCTGTGGTACTTACAGCAGAGCAAAGCGTAATCTCGCTGTAACCTGTCATTTACAGCGTAATCTCGTGAGATTACGCTTGCTCTGCTGTAAGTACCACAGAAACGTTAACAAAGTGCCGGGATTGTGAATAGACATCCCGTCCTGTCTAAACACTTCAGGAACGTTAATATGTCAGTATAAGACAGCACATAGCGAACAACAGTGTCACTATGCGCTGTCTAAATGAATGGTGAGAAGTACATGACACTGGTCAGCGTCATACACTCCTCTGTACAACGCCCAGTTAGTAAAAAGTAAAAACACGCCCAGTTGGGCATTAAACTAATTAGCATAAAGCTAAAATCGCTCATAAAGTGGTAAAAATAGATAGTTTTTCTAAATAAAAAGCACTGCTGTCACCTACATTACAGCGCCGATCTCCTTATGTAGGAGATAGGCCACTTATAATGTGGTGACAGTCTCTTTAAGCGTTTTTGATCTGCACTGGCCCTACGCAAACGAAGTGTTGTCTGGATCCAATTGCATTCCTAGGTTTTTACTTTGGTGAAGTGAAAAGACTAAAAACTGACTTTGTATTGGCAGCTTCCATAGCCATTTTGAACTTGAAGGCATTCTCCCATAACACACATTTACGATATGCCATAATTAACCAGTTGGTGTGGGAGTATGATCAAGTTATTCCACTCTTAGGCTGGGTTCACACGTGGCGGAATTTCACTTGAATTCCGCTGCGGACACTCCGCAGCGTTAATCCGCAGCGGAGCCGTTTCTCCATTGACTTCCACTTAAATTTAGAAGTGTTCGTTTAGACGATGCGTAAAATTCCGCTGCGGAGCATAGGCTGCGGAGCGGAATTTGGTGTCCGCAGCATGCTCTGTCTGTTGCGGAGCAGTGGCGGACTGGTTGCGGACTCATGGCGGAATTTCTCTATTGACTTCAATGGAGATTCTAAATTCCGCAATGTAGTCCGCAGCTGTCATGCACATGTTATGTGTGCTGCGGATGCGTCTTGCTTTTTTAACATGACATTTCTTCATTCTGGCTGGACCCATGTATTTCTAGGTCTACAGCCACACTGAGGAAGTCAATGGAGCTCCCGGAATTACGGGAGCGTTGCTAGGAGACGTCAGTAAATAGTCACTTCAGGGTGCTGAAAGAGTTAAGCGCTCGGCAGTAACTGTTTCTGCACCCTGGACAGTGACTACCGATCCCAATATACAGCAACCTGTCAAAAAAATAGAAGTTCATACTTACCGAGAACTCCCTGCTTCTGTCTCCAGTCCGGCTTCCCAGGATGACGTTTCAGTCTAAGTGACGGCTGCAGCCAATCACAAGCTGCAGCGGTCACATGGACTCACGCGTCATCCAGGGAGGTCGGGCTGGATGCCGAAAGAGGGACGCGTCACCAAGACAACGGCCGGTAAGTATGAAATTCGTTTACTTTCACTAGGGAAAGTGCTGTCCCTTCTCTCTATCCTGCACTGATAATAGAGAGAAGGGAAGCACTTTTACCGCAGTCCGCAGCAGCTAGTCCGCATCAATTTACTGCACATTTTGGGCAGATCCGCAGCCGTAATCCGCAACCCGGATTAGGTGCGGCATTGATGCGGACAGTTGCGGAGGAATTCCGCCACGTGGGGCCATGCCCTTAAGCTAGGTTCGCATTTAGCGTATCTGTTG
This sequence comes from Rhinoderma darwinii, assembly GCF_050947455.1. Taxonomy (NCBI): domain Eukaryota; kingdom Metazoa; phylum Chordata; class Amphibia; order Anura; family Rhinodermatidae; genus Rhinoderma; species Rhinoderma darwinii. The sequence continues at coordinate 178,233,906 of NC_134689.1, read as the reverse complement.
TGGGATCCACCCAGAAGCACTGCAACAAACAGCAAAATAAATTTGCAGCAGATTTTCAACTCCGCAGGACGCCCTATCTGTTGCAGATTTTTGCTGTGCATTTTGCTTACTACAATGAGTGAAATCCTCAGCCAAATCTTGGCTGTGTGCTTGAAGCCTAAGAGTAGACATCTCAAGGATGGAATGTCACTGCTGCAATGATCTTATTGGGACTTAGGGGTGGATTTATGAATACTGGTGTGCCAGTATCTCTCACCTATGCAGTATGCGCCACATTCATCATTTTCTACACCGGCTTGGAAATGATGAATGTCCACAGGTGAGAGATACTGGCACACCAGTATTATTGCATTTCCCCCTTTGTCTCAATAAGATCATTGCAGCAGTGACATTTCCACCACTTTCCTAATTACTAAAGTGCCAAAAACTAGCCATCTACGCTCTTGAAGTTCTTTTGAGTTCAAAGGAAAATTCTACAGTAGTAGTGATGCCAAATTCTGTATGACAGGTGGTAGAGAAAGAAAATCTGTTCATATGGAGAAAAGTTCCACATGAGAGCTTTTTACGCGATCTGTGGACACTGCTGTCATCATTTAAAAGACTGCTTTAATACTTTTTTAATGGACGTCTCACCCTAGAGTGAATTAAGATTCTCAGTCACAGCTCGAAAACTGCCTAAATTCTGATGTCCTGTTTGGAGAATTGTTGATCTTTTTATTTTTTTCCCCCGTTACCTGTTTTTTTTTTAACGTTTTTAACCTTTTGTTTTTATTGCAGCCTTCCAATGGGATCTTTATGAGCATGTTTCTTATTGTACTACCCCTTGAGTCGATGGCGCATGGCTTATTCCATGAACTTGGGAGCTGCTTGGGAGGAACTTGTGTTGGTTATGCAGTTGTTATACCCACAAATTTTTGCAGGTATGTTGTACTTTCATCACAGGTGATTTATGTTCAAGAACATGATTGTCGGTTTTTTTTTTTAATGTATATTTTCCACTTTTCTGGAGCACTACGGCATTTGCAAATGTAGCCGTTTTGTTAATTCACTGACACGACAGCACTATTTCTAACTCTACACATCGATTTTTTTTTTTTTTTTTTTTAATTTTTAATTTTAATTTTTTAATTTTTTTTTTTTTAAATTTTTTTGTGCACTTGTGTGTGATTGAACGGAGTTTAAGAATAGCAAAAATCTATCAAATTAACTGTATTAAATTCAGTATCATCATTTGGTCCTAGATTGAGATATGTCATGCTGAGCGTAATAAACAAGGCACATATTTGTTTATTTATTTTCAAATTATAATCTGACTTGTTTTCGCTGTAAATTTTAATGATCCCTTTTGTTCTTTTTATATCAGCCCAAATGGACAGCCCATGTTACTTCCACCTGAGCATGTACAGGAGCTAAACCTGAGATCAACCGGAATGCTAAATGCTATTCAGAGGTTCTTTGCTTCCCACATGATCGAGACATATGGATGTGACTATTCTACAAGTGGGCTTACATTTGACAACTTACACACAAAATTAAAGTCTTTTCTGGAGTTGAGAACAGCAGATGGGCCCAGACATGATACCTACATAATATACTATAGTGGACACTCCCATAGCACTGGAGAGTGGGCTTTAGCAGGTAGGTTTCAAGAGGTCCGGCGGGATTCACACATGGCTTATTTTTCGCAGCGCATCTGCCACAAAAACTGCATTTGTTGCAGACGGCATTGTAATGGGTTAAATCCGCAGCAAATCCACATGTAACACATGCAGATTTTACAACGGTTTTGCTCCAGCCAAATTAAGGAAAAAATACACCACTTATGAATCCAGGATAATGAAAAAAATGTGCAGTTGTCTTTCATCAAACCTATTCTGAGCATTAAAGTGTACCTTCGATTATAAAACGCCTTTCCATAAATCAGCAGTCGAGCAAATATAAGATAAGATACCTTGTAATATATCTTACTGCAGAAAAAATGCCTCACACTCCTCCACTTATACTCTTTCCTCACTCCCACCCCCTCACTTACACAGAATTAATTCACTGCTTCACAGAGAGATCAGGTTACAGCTGCTCCATAGTCTATGGAGAGTAGAAGGGGAGAAGCAAGCAGAAGCAGGGGACTAGCTGCTAAGTCTCCTATACACGGCATACAGCGAAAGATCCTGCTCCCATACCTCACTCTCACACATGATCAGAATCCAGTACTGGGTATGATAAAACACTTACTAGAGCCAGCAGCGTCTCCGTGTGCCTCTCTGTCTGCAGCTGCTTCCTCCTCCCCCTCCTGTCTCCATAGACTTCTATGGCCAGCTGTAACCTGATTTGTCCTTGAATTCAACTCCTCTCTGCTGTACGGGTTCTATGAGTGAATTCTGAGTGAGTGAACATTTAAGGAGGGAGGAGAAAAGGAGTATAAGTGGAGAGGAATTTTTCTGTAATAAGATATATTGCAGTTTATCTTCTCTTGTACTATTAATTTATGGAAAGTTGTTTTATAATCAGAGAAACATTTTAACGTTTGTCTAGGCTGTGTTTCAGATATCATGGCTGTATTTGCTCCATGTATCTTCTTTTCTGTTGGTTATTTTATTTTTAGTATCTGTATTACGGCCACAATGCCAGGACCACCGCACTTCTACTGAACCAAACTCAGTCGTTTTCTAGCAATTTTTTTAAACCTGAATTACCTTACATAGTTTTGTATAGCAGTATCCGTTATGGACAGCACATTATAGAAGTCTAAAAATAGGATGCAAATTATAGTCTGTCATAAAGCAATCTGTAGCCTGCTGACTGTTACCAGGAAGTTTGAAGTCCCATGAGAATATTGCTCTGTAAAAGTAGTATGTTCTGTAAAGTACCTAAAAAGTTGGAGCTCCTCCCTAACACTATTCATTTCTATACCTCAAACCATCATTTTTTTTAATTAATTTGTTTGAAATAAATTTAGTGCAAGCTAATTTTAGCCAATCAGAATCCAGCTTTCATTTTTCTAGCATTCATAAGCGAATGAAAGACCAGCTCTAGATTGGTTTCTATAAGGATCCATGTTCCAATGATAATCTTGAAGAGCAAGAGTTCGGGAATTGGAAGTGTAAGGGTATGTTCACACGGCCAAATTTCAGACGTATACGAGGCGTATTTTGCCTCGTTTTACGTCTGGAAATACGGCTCCAATACGTCGGCAAACATCTGCCCATTCATTTGAATGGGTTTGCCGACGTACTGTGCAGACGACCTGTTATTTACGCGTCGTCGTTTGACAGCTGTCAAACGACGACACGTAAAAATACAGCCTCGTCAAAAGAAGTGCAGGACACTTCTTTGGACATTTTTGGAGCTGTTTTCTCATAGACTCCAATGAAAACCGCTCCAAAAACGGACGTAAAAAACGCAGCGAAAACGCCGCGAAAAATGCGAGTTGGTAAAAAAACGTCTGAAAAGCAGGGTCTGTTTTCCCTTGAAAACAGCTCTGGATTTTCAGACGTTTTTGTTGACTACGTGTGAACATACCCTTATTAGGCCACAAGCAGAGAAACACTTCTCACACAATTCTCAAGCTTTGAACTGAAGACATGAATTAGTTATTTTAGTTTACCATCTCCCAACTGCTACCGTATTAGGGTACTTTCACACCGGCTAATTTTGACAGTAAAAACGAGTGCTGATCAATGAGACCGCTCATTGATTGACGCTCGTTTGGTCTTTCACAAGGAGCGGACAATTGGTTGTTACTGCAATCGTTCGTTCCGATGCATTTCCATTATGTCGGCAGCACGTCTCTCTGTTTACACAGGAAGATGTTCTGCCGACAACGATAATATTTTGTGCTGCATAAACGATACAATCAGCCGATGAACGAGCATTTGCTTGTCCATCGGCAGATTGTTGCCCTTTTTACACCGGGCAATGATCGGGAGCGAGTGTTTATATAAACGCTAACTAATTTGCCAGATCATTGGAATTTTCCTCATTTTATGGAAAAAGTTCCTTCCGTATTCCTAATCTGGCAATCAGAATAAATCCCTGGATCAACGATGCATCTCTAGTAATCTAGTAACCATAACTTGTAATATTATTACTTTCAAGAAAGGCATCCAGGCCTCTCACTGAATTAAGCATGACAAATTCCTCTGGCATAAAGTTACAAAGTTAATAGATTACCACTCGGCCATATTTTTTCTGAACTAAATAACCCTAATTTTAAAAAATTTTCGGAAGACTAGTCCACCCATTCCATTTATTACTTTAGTAGCCCGACTTTGAACCTGCTCTAGCTCTACTATGTATTATTTGCGCACTGGTGCCCAAAATTGTATACAATATTCCATGTACGGTTTTACTAGAGCTTTATTAAGTGGTAGAACTATGTTCTCGTCATGTTCATCTATGTCCCTTTTGATGCATCCCATAATCTTATTAGCCTTGGCAGCTGCTGCCTGACACTGGTTGCTACAGTAAAGTTACTGTAAAATGAAACAACAATGAGAAAAGGAGTCCAAATACTATATATAATCCAAAATAGAAAAATATAAATTTTATTGAATACAATATAACAGGGGGGAATGTATAAAAACAATTGGAGGATGTAAAAGAAAGTCTGTATGAGGACCACTCAACAGGGCGACATTACTGCCATGAAAACTAGATGGCACAATGTATAATACATGTATGTATAATATACCAAAAAAGCCCATCGCTCATGAACATAAAGATACTTAAAATATATTCGCATGGTACAAGCTACCCGGTAATACTGATAGAGAAACTAATCGTTATACATGACACAAGAAAAAAAATCCGTATATAAGCATTATGTAAGTCACAGACCAAGGTGGTGTAACTTGGCATATGAGCCAAACCCGCCTGGTCTGGTGAACAGTAATGAATATACACATCCAGCCTTGTAGCTAGGGAAAGTATGACCAGATCATATGTCAGGAGGTGCCCATGCAACGAGCCTTACCCATGTCAATAAATGTAGTCCAGTGGTCCACAAAATGAGACAGTGCTGTCAAACCTCTAACCGTATTTTAATATAGTTTTTACCTTGGTGCATTTCTACCCATCATCATTTTAAACACCTATATTGTCTCGTAGTGTGTGCCCCTTTCCAGTTATTACGATGTTTTCTGAACAGACCGTAGTCCTTTCTGTTAACCATCCAGCCATGTCCCTAGTAATTCCCACTAGGTCATACTTTTTCCTCTAACATTATTACTTCCAGTCCATCAATTTTATTTTTAGGCTTCTAGCGTTGGTTAGAATGCAATTTAGGTTTTTGTTAATTTTTATTTTAAACTTCTCCTAATGCCATTTCCTGGAATGTGCAATGACTCGTTAATTTTGTAATGTATTTGCAGGCGGTGAGACTTTACGCTTTGAGAGTCTCCTGGAGTGGTGGAGGGAGAAGAACAGCGCCTACTGCTCCCGCCTTATCATTGTGTTGGACACAGAATGCTCACAGCCCTGGGTTAAAGAGGTTCGAAAAGTGAGTGATCAATATATTGCAGTTCAAGGAGCAGAAATGGCAAGAGTAGTAGACATTGAAGAGGCCGATCCCCCACAACTGGGTGATTTTACTAATGAATGGGTGGAATACAACTGCAACCCTGACCATAGTATAAGCTGGTCTGAGAAAGGACGTACTGTTAAAGCGTTATACGGAGTGTCAAAGCACTGGAGTGACTACACCCTGCATTTACCCACCGGGAATGATGTAACGAAGCACTGGATGATTTATTTTCCTCGAGTTACTTACCCTCTTGTCCATCTTGCAAACTGGTGTGGAGCACTTAATATTTTCTGGGTGTGTAAAGCTTGTTTTAAGTGTTTGAAAAGATTCAAAATGAATTGGTTTCTTCCAGCAGTGCTCGACACAGGGCAAGGCTTTAAACTGGTCAAATCTTAATAACCATGCAGAATAAAATATTGTATTATTGTTATAAATATATTTACATATATCTATATGTAAATAAGTATATTTAGATATATATAAACATATGTAGAGATATTTTTTCACCCTTGCTGTTTCAGCAGTGCAGTGCTTTGATAAATGTATCTTCTCAATGCAGATTTTTTTTTTACAAGTTGAACTTTATTACTGAGATATGTGTGTGTGTAATCTATATCTATGTGAGTATCAAACGTATCTAGTTTATATTTTGGATGTTTGGGTGGTTATTACATCAAATTCTCTGAATTACTCTGAAGGCAGTTAAACTACTATAATAATTTTTAACTGTCTTGTAACAATCTACACAGAATGACCATTGCTATTGAATGTGATCCATTTAGAATGTAAGTTTGACCTTGATCTGTAGAAAATAGGTCTGTTGTATATAAAAAAAAACAATATTTATTCCAAAGGACAAACCATTCAGTCTCTGTTCTGTCTGGTTCTTTACATACAGATGGTAATTATTTCTATAACTTCTATTATTAGGACCCTTAAGGGATATGTACACATTTGGAACCATTTTTAATGTTCCTTTGCATTGAAAATATAAACATTTTTGAGCAACTTTGCAAATTCTAACATTCTAATTCGATCCGTTACGGGTGGACAAGCCCTTACCCTGCAGTCCTGTTTTACATTCTTCTATCTGCTCCCTCTCCTACGGTCCGTAGGATGGCAATAATAAGGGGTGGGGAGAGTGAAGTAAAACATGACTACAGGACCAGACTTGACACTTGTCTGCAGTCTAATTATGGAGACACACAGGAGCTAAAGACACAAAACACGAGTTTTTTTTTTTAAAATCCATATTATTTGTAAATTTATATATATTTTTTTATACTGAAAGTATTGGAGCAATAAAAATGGTTGTAAATATGCGCATGTCATTTAAGATTAAAAGTACATACGTTTAGGGGCTTGAGAATCATGCACATAAACTTTAGAAAGAGAATGTATGAAAATGATTGCAACTAGATATGTACCATACCATGAGCTCCTTCATCCATGGACCCTATTGCAAATGTTGCTTATAGCCCTGAATACAGCAGAGTTAAGTGATGTTATAGGCACAGATTTGCATGTCCTTAAAGTGCCACTGTCTTGAGACCGTGGCACTTTACATACAGGTCTCTGTAAGATGGTGTAGAGTACTTAAAGGAGCAGGTGCGCAGCCTTTTTATCCATAGACCTCTTATACATGCCTTTATCCAAAGTGCCACTGGTTTAGGACAGTGGTACTTTAAGAACATTTTCACCTAAAATAACCAAAAAAGTTCTGATATTCTGTTAAGCCATTTTTTTGTTTTTTCTTTGTTTTCCAAAAGTGACATCAGCCCTTTCAGCTTCTATAGAGGGTGCCACCTATTCTTTTTTCTAGACTCTAGATTGGCAAGTCTACCAAGTAATGCAGTGATAAAATGGCAAGTACAGTATTAAAGTATACCCAACATAAGCTGAAATGGCATTACCTGTAGTCACTTTTGTAAAACAGAGAGAATAGCCATTTCTTAGTTAGAACGGTTTAAACACCATTTTTTTGTTTGTTAAAAACTCAAACAAAAAATAACATGAATTATATTTATTGGTGTTTCTTGTTTGTTTTTTATAGCGTAGGTGGAAATGTTCTAAAACCCCTCTACTGAATATCCCGAGCTGTGCGCGTTTAGCAGTAAAAGAAAGGACAATGATGTTTAGAACGAGCACAGGGGTCCACAGTCTTCCTGCAGAGGGAGCCTACTAAAGGCTCTAGCTCAGGCTAGAGGCACGATTTTGTTATTCTTTTAAAATGAAACCAGTATTGCATCTTTAGAGCCAGAGCAGCTTGAAGTGGGAGATACATTTCCGCTCACCTATCTGCCTGTGTGGTAGGGAGGGGGTGGGGTGCGACGAGCGGAATCTGATCTTTCTTTATTTCAGATGACCCCAGGGAAGGGGTAACATGGACTTTTATCTTGCACTCTGATTGTAACGTCCTATATATTATTTTTTTTTAATCCTGTGCGCCTTATTAAGCTGTTCACTCCAGAAACCGGTCAAATAAAGTGTTTAGAAAAATAAAAAGAATTTCTAAGTATAAAAGAAAAAACCTTTTTCCCCTTATGCAGTTTGCCACATCAAGAACGACCCATACTATAAAATTAAAATGTTACTTATCCTGCACAATAAATGGCGTAAAGAAAAACGAACTGAAAAACAATGCCAGAAAAGCAGTTTTCTCCATTTATTTTTTTCTCTCCCAAAAACAGGAATAAAAAGTGACCAAAACTGTATGTACCCCAGAAACATACAAATAAAAAAAAATCATCACCCCAAAAAAATTATATCGTTCCAGCAATGTGGCGACACAAAAACAAATTCTGTAAAAATAAAAAGTGTTTTTATTGTGAAAAAGTAATAAAAAATAATAAACTATATAAATCTGGTATTGCCGTAATCATAACGACCCATAGAATAAAGTTACCATGTTCTTTATATCGCACGGAGAACGCCTTCAATATAAATCCCAAAAACCAATGGCTAAATTGCTGGATTATATTTCTATCCCCCCCCCCCCCCCCAATATATTAATACAAATTATTCAATACATTATATGTAGCCCAAAATGGTCTAATACAGCTAGATATAAAATAAAGTTATTAACGCTGAACCACAGGGGAAACATTTTTTTGCTGTAAAATTAGTTCCATCATTAATGGGTTAAACTACTCTTAAGGGACCAGAGTTATGTGGCAACTATACTACCTTGAGATATAAATAAAAAATCTTCAATAAAAAAAGTGACATTTTCATAATGGTTTTTCCAATTTTAAGGACACTCTTGGGGGTTAAATGTGTTACCTACTTTGTTAAATTGAATATATCAATACATGGTTCTGTTATTTTTCTTTTTTGTACTGGAAAATTATTTTCGTGATGTACTTTTGCCATTTTATTACATACTCGCACTTTTATGGTCACTGGACAGATCACAGGCATTAATTAGAATTGTATAACTTTATTAAATTCTTATACATTACTTTAAGTATCACCCACGCCTGAAGTCTTGCCAGTGGAGCTGCAATGTGGCACAACAGATGAACAGTGGCTCTACGTCCTTGGTTCAGTCAGCTCATCGTGAAACCAGGGCAATTCGAAATGAATAGATATCTTTGGCCTGCCTAGTAACAGATTAGACATGGTTTGTATTATTTATGCAGGATAGCTCTAGCTGTATACCTTTTTTACATATAAGTTCAGTGAGTATTTATTTGATTTCTAATGGGAGCTTGTACTTTTTGTATTACTTTTTGCAAAAATTATTTTTCTGCCAAATATATTAAGGTTCATGTAAAAGAAGCGTTGTTGATGGCAAATGTAATTCAGCCTTGAGAAATAGTTATGGTAGTCTCACACAATATGCCTAAAAACTGTTTGAGATTTTTTTTATTTTTATATTCTCATCTTTCCAACAGAAAATTTTGGAATATCCACCCTTTTAACTCCCTTGTGTCGTCCAGTATTCTATTCGTATCTTTATAGGGATCAGCACTCTGTTTTGGTTTTTTTCATACAGCACTCCAAATCCTCTGCATGGACACAGAGTTAAATGCTAAAATTCGGGCCACATGCTGCCACCACTAGGGGGAGCCAAGGTGCTGACTGCATGCTGTTAGTACATTGAACTCCATAGAAATACAATATTCAGCGGCTGCAAGGTAGCAAGAATTTTAGCATTTTACTGGAGCGCTATATCAGAAAAACAAAAATATATTAAGATATACATGGAAACAGAATTTTGGACTAAGTTAGATCAAAAAACAAAATGGTGTTCAAGGGTCGACATTCACTTAAAGACCTGTCAGTCATGGTTAGACTGCTTTTTTAGTACACCAAAGGCTGATAAATGTAATAGCACAGTCATAAGAGGTCTCCTATGCACAATTTCCCTCCTTAAATGTATATGTTGGCTGAGACATTTATTTTTTTTCAGACAAAAGGAAAATAAATTAAGAAAACATTTTCTACGTGACCTCCATTATGTATGTATTCTATGGAGCGTTTTACATTATTCTGATCCCTGTACATCAGAAAGATCTCAGGGAGCTCAGTATTGAAATTTACAGATTTTCTTAGTTTACTTTTTTTATACATTATTTACAACATATTTGTATTAAATCTATGCAATGTAATAAAATGTATGGACATGTAATTGTATATGCCATTTGTTTTTTCCTCTTTGCTCCACAAATATGAGGCCTCTTACTCCAGTGTAAGTAACACATTGGTGGCTGCTTTTTTTTTTGTTTGCAGTTTTTATATACATAACCTCATATTCAAATACATAAAATTTGGTTTAAACAAATCAGTTATTTAATTTAAAAAAAACAAAACTTTATTTGTTCATCTGTAAATAAATTCTTTGAAAAAAAAAATTCCGATGCTGTTTAGATTTTGTTTTTTAAAAGATATGGCTACATCTGTACTGCTGATAGTATTAATACTTTGTTAAAATTGTTTTTTCCCATCCAAGACCTATATGGCATATCCATGAGATATGCCATAAATGTCTGATATCTGGGACCCTTACCGAGGTAGAGAACAGGGTCCCCAGACCACTGTCTTGCCTGTTGATGTGGATGTCGCATCTAGGTGGAGAACGAATGGAGAGGTGGCCGAGCCGTCCATTTTATTCTATGGTAGTTCCTAAAACGGCTTGCTCGACTGTTTCCGTAACTCACATAGAACAGAATGGAGAGAGCCGCACCGCCACCGCTCCATTTATCGTCCGCCTAGATGTAGCAATGTAGTTACCAAAACAGGATAGTGTGTGTGTGTGTGTGTGTGTGTGTGTGTGTGTGTGTGTGTGTGTGTGTGTGTGTGTGTGTGTGTGTGTGTGTGTGTGTGTGTGTGTGTGTGTGTGTGTGTGTGTGTGTGTGTGTGTGTGTGTGTGTGTGTGTGTGTGTGTGTATTTTATTTCATTTTCACTTTTCAACCCAATTGGGAACCACCATATACATGATATACTGAAAATACTTCCCCCAAAAATAATACACCAGTAAACAATAAAATAGAGCAATACATTTATAATCAATATAAACTTTTTAAGGCTTCATTCACATCTGCATTGGGGGTCCCGTTCTGACGTTCCGTCTGAGGTTTCCATCACAACGGGACCCTGAGCAGACACAAACTGACATCGGCAGAAACCAGAGGTTTCCATCACCATTGATTTCAATGGTGACGGATCCGGTGCCCATAGCTTCCGTTTGTGTCTGTTGTGCATCGGACCAGTTGTTTTGCTTGAAGCAATAGCGTAGTCTACTACGAATGAGACCCCAACGCAGACGTGAGCAAAGCTTTACAATGACACACTGTTGTACAAACATCTAGAAACACCCATTAAAAACAAATGTCAAGGATGGACACTGAGCACAAGGCAAGGCAAATCATACAGGTCACTACACATAATTGAAATAACCGCTAGTACATGCGAAATGTTCAATATGGACAATCCACAATATATGTTTACATAACCATGTACCATAGCTCAAAATGAAACATAATATAGACAGGCCTACAAGGGATAAGTAACCACCAGGGTCAAACAATTACCCACCAAATGCCATGATATATTGCCTACAAAACAGTCCAGCACCCCCTAGATGTAGCAGCTGTTGACTACTTCAAGAGGTGGGTCCGGGGACCCCCATTCTCGACGTGTGTGGGTCCCAGATCTAACACATTTTATGGCATATATTTTTTAGATGGGAATAAAAGTTTAGGATTTTAAACTGGCCATAGAATTGAGCTCTCAACTGGGCGATGCGATTTACTTTTGGCCAACACCACTACAATCATTTACAATATTAGGTTTTGAAAAACTAAAGAATGAACAAAATCCTCCTAGACCATGTCTGACCAGCAGTTCATTGACTGATCTTGATATAAATTTCAGGTTATGGGCAATTACCAGGTGAAAAAAATCCAACACAACAAATTGTCTGTCTGTTATCAGTAGTTGTCACAAAAAGACGTAGCCAATCAGTGGGGAAAAAGAGTTAATCTACTGTTTTGGCTAATTATTCTCATATCTTTGGCCAGGTTTAAAATAATTATTTGTTTTCATTCTCGTGAAATAATAACATATGGTGAAGTGTAAAAGTTCTGGCGCCCCTGGTGAAATTGTTTTACCAAAAAGTAGCTTTATTAAAAAAATAAAAAAAACTTCTTCTAGGTCTACTTTCTCTGTAAATCTTTGCTAATTGTAATGTGTAGCTACTACTAACTTGCTTGTTTTAAGAGCTTGGAAACCATATAAGAGGCGGTATGATACAATGCTTGGGCACCTTTTGCGTCGTTAATTAGTAACAACCTACTTTACAGAAATCCTAGTCTTGCTTTAGGCCTCATTCACATTGATTTTTTTTTTTTTTCTTCTAGCCAAAACAATGAGTGGTATCCTCAAAGGAGAAGTGTAATGAAAATAATTATTCTTATTCACTATGTAAATGAGGCATTGTGGGTTTTTTTATTCTTGTGTTTTGCAGAAAGCTTTAATCCAGAAGTAAACTGGTCAATGTTGAAAGATTATTTTGGAACTAGGAGCTAAGGTTGTATTGCACGCACGATGTGGAGGCCATTTCAAATCCTTTATACTCTCTTGTACTGTTTATTAGTTGGGGTATGTTCACACGTAGTGACCAAAAACTTCGGAAAATAAGATTTTCGCTGTGTTTTTCGCTGAGTTTTTAACAGCCGTTTTTGGAGCTGTTTTCCATAATTGCTTGTTTTATGGTTCACAGGCGGCTCAGACATGGACATCTGATTACCGTATACTGTTACCGCTTCATATGCGGTCCTACTTGCATATAGTGCGGCCGCCTTTTGGTGTGGACTTGCCTGATTCCTTTGCTGCCTGACACGGAGTGGAGACCAAATTTAGCATTAATTGCAAACCAACTACTTGAAACTCGGTCCAAGCCCCCTACCAGTGGGGCGACACATGATGCTCACCACATCTGAATTTGTACCGATCCTATGGCCGTTACTAGGGACTTAACTTAATAATCTGGACTTGCTCTAAGTCCCGTGTCACTGGGGAGACATATGGTGCCTAGTACACCTGAACCTGCACCAACCCTTCTTGGCTACCGTAACTGATTTTGTCCGACCTGGCTTCGGTCCACAAGTTTTGGACCATCATTTAAGCACTTACTGGACTAATCTCTGCTTTCCATGATTAGATGAGTATATTACATCCTTACGATCTAGAATTGCTCTTTTTGGAGTCTCTTGTGCCATGTGGTTCTATGATTACCTTTGATTATTTTATGTGCCACTCAATTGTTGCACATATATATCCCTGCATAGATATAAGGTTGCTACGCATTATATATTTATTACAACATATAACATGTTATCTTCAGCATATGTATTATTATAGGGAGTCTGTGTATGCTTTTCATACACCATCTATCTATGGATGGTAATTGCTAACCAGTTCTACATATATACTTTTATGGCTGTCCATTATATTTATGCACGTCTTTAGTAGGTCCATATATTATTAAGCACTTTCTTTACATTTGTAATACTTTGCATCTACAATTTTGGCTGTGTTTAATACCTTTGATGTTGGTCGTGTGTAACTTTGACTCGGCCAGGTGTGCGTTCTTTATTCCCGCTATATAGGATTACCGGTATGGTGGATGTTTTGATATTGACATTTTGATTAATAATTAATCTCTTTGTACAAATAAAATGTCTTAATTTTTACACCTCATGAGTCGAGTGCCCCTCTATACCAGGTGTTTCTCTCTCTTTTTCTCTGTGTTCATGTCCTGGTGGTACCGTACTATTTGTACAGTACACTGGTTTATTATCCGAGATCCGTTAGCTTTTCTGTTGCTTCTTTAATCTACATTTAACTTCACTGATCTCTTGTTTATAACGGTTCCCCTTTTGTTCTGTTTTCTAAATCGGAATCTGAAGTTTCCCTCCAGCTTCTTTGTTAGGCCCTGTGTAGTTTGGATGTAGTTTTTGCATGCTTTTTTTTTTTTTTTTTTTTTTTTTTTTTTTTTTTTTTAATGCCAAAACTAGGATTGAGTCCGTGCTGGATGCCTTTTAATTTACCTGTGTTTCCCATTTATTGACTTTGTCTTTTTTTTCTTTTTTCTTTAACTGGAAGTTTGTCTTCAATCCATGGTCTTTAGAATAAAAAAAAGGCAGTATTAAGTTGCACAAAATCAATGTCAGGTTGGCTGTATACTTGTGAATATGAATGACCAGCTCTACATTAAGTGTCACATATTGCTAGCTTAAAATAACCTGTCTATTTTGCCAACAGTTATATGATGTGTATGGCCTTCTTAAAAGGGAATCTTAAAGACACTCATAGAAATCAAGAGAATGTTTTCTGGATATTTTCTTATATCCAGATGCTATTTCAGCAGTAGGGGCAAGTTTGCTGCCCGTATTGTCATTTAAAGAAAACAGGATAACAAAAATATATAATCCAAAAAAAGGATAAAAATTATAATCCAAAAATACAAACATTATTATAAAAAATAAAATGTTTCAGTATATATTTTTAATTAGTAATAAAAAAGAAAATAAGGTGATACATTCCCTTTAACAAATCCAGGGCACCAACTAAGGCATTCTGCATATTGCAAAGCAATGTGCCCAGATCACATACAGCATGCAGCCATATGGTATGCAGCACCGTATTCTCCCCTAGAATCAATGCTTCTAGGGAAGAATACCTCTGTAATACAGCATACGATGTAATTATTATTATTTATTTTTTTATCCATGTAAAATTGGAGGTACACTAGGGTTTCAATAGATTCCTATGGTTGCCGTGGATCTGTAACACAGCCATGTACATGAGTCCTTAAACACCTACTAACAGACCACCACGTTTTTCATACATGCAAAATAAATTTTTTACTTCCAAATTGATGCTATACCTTAGAGGGAGAACCCATAATTTATAGCTATGGATGCCTTTGACATGGAAAACAGTATTTTGATATATGTTAGTGGTTACCTGGAGTTGCACTAAGTTTCAGGCTGCAAACTAAATTCCTTTATGCGTTTCTTGACCCCTTGATGCAGTTTGAAACCTGTTCCTAATTTCATACTTCTCATGTGAGCATGTCCCTCCCAGTAAGGGTGGATTCACATGTGGAAGATTTTATTGCAGAAATTTCTGTGACTGAAAACCGTTTCATTCATCTGAATGAAACTTGCAGAATTTCATGTGCTTGCGCAGAAACGACCACATTCAGATGAATGCAGGTAGATAAAAACAATGGGAACCAGGTGGGATCCACTGTAAAAAAGAGACACCATCCAGGCGCAATACTCCCACGAGTCCAACATGTTTTTAAGATTTTTTTTTTTTTAAATAGGTTTTATTGTCTAAAACAATAGAATCTACATAAAGAGATAAGGGGTCTCTTGAGGTACAACGTGTTTCGGGGAAACAGAACCCTTTTATCAAGTAATCATGAGACCATGAAGTGACTCTTATTTTTTAAATGTAGATTCCATTGTTCTAGACAATAAAATATATAAAAAAAAATTCTCAATGTGTCGGACTCGTGCAAGTAGTGTGCCTGGATGGTGTCTCTTTTTTTTACAGTGGATCCAACCTGGTTCCCATTATTTTTATCTACCTGCATTTACTCCCCGGCGAGGTTGGCACCTGAAGTTCTGGGGATTACGGCATCGGCAGCATTCTTACTAACCAACTGACTCTACAATAGGGTTGTGCCTATCCATGCATATCCCCTAAAGGTGAGCCTCCGTTTACTATACCTAACAGAGAAATCCATTGTTAATCTGACGTACTCACCCTATGTAGCCTTTTTGTTCTCTCTGTTCCCAACCAGCCTTTTATCCGACAGTCAGATGAATGGAATTGATTTTCAGTCACAGAAATTTCTGCAACAAAATCTGCCGCTTGTAAATCCACCTTAATACATGCTAGATCTTCGTCCAGGATGCTGCTGCCTTCACTAGCTCTTCAGCCCATCTTTCTCTCTATAACAGCCTGTATGATTCCCCCTCTGATCTCCTCCCTATTTATGCTCTTAATACTGAAGACCTCTGTGACTTGTCCTCCCAGTATTACATTCTGGATGTGAGGCCTGTGACTGCAGGATGCTACTGCCTTCACTTGCTCTCCTGTATTAGCAGGACTTCAGTCCTGTACTGCTTTCTTTATTTTTGCCCCCTCCTCCCCATCTACACTCTGATACTGACAGCCTGCGTGATCTGCTCTCCCTGAACACTTAGATGCTTTCCCCCCTCGCTATTATCCACCCTCTCCTCCCTGCTGCTATCTCTAACACTGAGAGAAGGCAGCAGGGAGAGCAAATTACGTAAACTACCGACAGAATTAGTGTGCTGTTGGATTTATGTCAGAATGCTTTTTTGTGTTTGCCACTTTTCTGTCCTTTTAGTGCGGGTTTTTTTTTTTTGTGGAAAATATGCGAATCAATAAAGTCTGAAGCGTTACATTTCAACATCTCAGGGGAATTTCTTTTGTGGTGTGGCTATAATGTGCCTATTCCATGGTCCAACACTTGCTTAGGAATTAAGTTAAGAAATAACTGGAGTGACATACATAACTACTCTAAACTAATCCATAAAAAACATGAACTCCTGGGCAGATTATTTATTTCCTGGATGACTGGGAAAAACTCGATAAAGGCAATAATTCTTTCCAAAATTAATTACCTTTTTTAGATCCTACCTTTTTTATTTTATTTTTCACTGTTCGATTTTTGCATATACCACTTGAAAAACTAGATAAATTTGAAGACCTTGTCCACTTCTTTTTTTCAGTTCACTTTTGACGCTGAGAACTGCAACCTACAATTCCCTGCGGTACCTTGCAGCTGTGACGTGGAACAGTGCGGCCCCATCTGCCAGCGTGGCAAGGCACAGCCACAGCGAGAGATGTGAATGGGGGAAGTGTGAGCTCTGAGGAGAGATACAGGGGTGGCGCTTGAGAGAAGCGGGGAGGGATTCAACGTCCTGCTGTAGTTAAGATGAGTCTATGCACGCAGCAGAGAGTGACCTCTGGTCTGCACAGGAAAAAATGCACCAGAGATCTAGTCACATTGCGATGACGTGACTCGGATAGGAAGAATGAATGGTGGTGAATAAAGTAGGCTGTGAGGAAACATTGTTAATGAGTGGATTGTGGTTAAGAGGACCTATATATTATTGAATATTCATCTTTTTTTAGGCCTACCCACTTTCCATGTGAAATAAATGGTCTCCATAATTAGACACAATTTCACATAATGTTGCTCTTCACTGGATTTATCTGCATATGAATTTTAAGAAGTATCAAAGATGCTATGTCATAACACTTGAGTCTTAGGGTATGTTCACACGCAGTGTTTTTCACGCCTGAAAAAATGGAAGCTGAACGCCTACAAACATCTGCCCATTGTAATCCATAGGAAAAACAGCATTTTGTTCATACGGGGCGTCTTTTTACGCCTCTGTTTTAAAAAACGGAGAGTAAAAAGACGCTCCGTAAAAAGAAGTAGCATGTCACTTCTTGAGGCGTATTTTGGAGCTGATTTTCCATTGAACACTGAAAAACGCCTCAAAAAACGCCTGAAAAGAAGCTCCAAATTCATTTTCAGCTTCAAAAACGCCTGAAAATCAGAGGCTGTTTTCCCTTGAAAACAGCTCCGTATTTTCAGACTTTTTTTTGCTAAGCGTGTGAACATACCCGAACACAGTAAGAGGTGTAGTGCCAGTAAGCGTGGTCTCGTACAGCAAAAGGTCAGAGCAGGCGGCAAGGTACATAACGGGTAACATAGCAAATGGTGAGGGCAGGTGACAGGTTCATCACGCGTCACTTAGCTAGAGGTCAGGGCAGGCGGTAGGCAAAAATATTGATATGTACCAGCTGAGGTCAAAACACAGAAATCCAATAGCGGAGAACCACAAGGAACAATAATATGAACCAAATTGCTCCGGCAAGGAAGGAATCATAGGAACCTTTATAGCCAGGGCAAGCTGTGAAATAATCTTGGCTGGCTCTTTAAGAAAGCTAGGATCAGCACGCGCACACTAGGACCCTACGATGTAGCTACTTACCTGCAAACGCTGATGCTGCTGCAGAATCAACTGTAGTCTCTGGTGCCGATGTGTCCTCGCTCGTCTGACACGATGCAGGACCTGTGAGTGACGTCACAGCGTGATCTGGCAGAAGCTGGGCGTTCTGAAGAGAAGTGGATGATACTTCTCATCAGAACGCCCAGCTAGTAAAAGTATTAAAAACGCCCCGATGTACGCACATAATACACGCCCACTTGGACTTTTACTTTTAAACACACCCACTTGGACTTTTGCAAGCCTCATTTGCATAACTACAAAAATGGTCATAACTTGGCCAAAAATGCTCGTTTTTTTAAAATAAAAACGTTACTGTAATCTACATTGCAGCGCCTATCTGCTGCAATAGCAGATAGGGGTTGCAAAATCTGGTGACAGAGCCTCTTTAAATGAGCATAGATTATGTGGGAGGCAACCAGAAGAGGAGCAGTGCCGGCCAGGATGCCTGGAGCAGTAAATATAGAGTGGGGGATATGACAATCGAATAGATCAGCCATTTCCCCTTTCTACTCCTCATTGTGCTTACTGTGCCTGGCTATAAGGCAACTGGTTGGAGCAGGGGCCCTCCTCCTCTGCCCTGTCTGCAGTAGAACAAATAGGGTATGTTCACACGGCTTATTTTCGGACGTTTTTTGGACCGTAAACGGGCTGAAAAATCGGAAGCAGAACGCCTCCAAACATCTGCCCATTAATTTCAATGGGAAAAACCTTGTTCTGTTCTGACGGGGCATTTTTTTACGCAGCCCTTCTGAAAAACGGGCGCGTTAAAAAACGCCCGTGAAAAAGAAGTGCATGTTACTTCTTGAGACGTTTTTGGAGCTGTTTTTCATTGACTATAGAAAAGCAGCTCCAAAAACAGCCGTAAAAAAACTGCGAAAAACGTGAGTTGCTTAAAAAACGTCTGAAAATCAGGAGCTGTTATCGCTTGAAAACAGCACCGTATTTTCAGACGTTTTTTGCTAAGCATGTGAACATACCCATAGATTGTGAAGTCCTGCCCCCTTGGCTAAGCATGTCTCTCAGCCATTCCCTAGCCAAAAATGGAATATATCAGCAGGACACTAACCCCTGTGTTCAGGAGCATGTAGAAAATCCTGCAGACAAGCAGTGGGGGCAAATATATGTACGGTTTGCTTTTATCATAATTTCTAGGCTGTGTTCCTATGCCTTGCTGTGTCCCCAAAAAACGTAAGTTGATATGAATGCAAAGAATGCCACAAACACTTCTTACTGCCCAGAGTAATTTTGTGTTGGTTGTTCAATTTACATTTGCAGGGACCAGGTGTCAATAACAACTTGCAAATACTATTACCGTATTTTCCGGACTATAAGGCGCACCGGATTATAAGGCGCACTTTCTATGAGCGCCTTGTAAGCAATCATGTTTCATATATAAGGCGCACTGGATTATAAGGCGCAGCACATTACCGTTAAATAAACCATTGCTCAGACTGCAAGTCAAAATTTATTACACTTTTTAACAATAACTTGCAACTGGTTCAGCTGTAATTGCAAATCAAAACGTTAAGGGTATGTGCACACACACTAATTACGTCCGTAATTGACGGACGTATTTCGGCCGCAAGTCCCGGACCGAACAGTGCAAGGAGCCGGGCTCCTAGCATCATACTTATGTACGACGCTAGGAGTCCCTGCCTCGCTGCAGGACAACTGTCCCGTACTGTAAACATGATTATACTACGGGACAGTTGTCCTGCAGCAAGGCAGGGACTCCTAGCGTCGTACATAAGTATGATGCTAGGAGCCCGGCTCCTTGCACTGTGTTCGGTCCGGGACTTGCGGCCGAAATACGTCCGTCAATTACGGACGTAATTAGTGTGTGTGCACATACCCTTACCGTACTTTTTCAGTTCATTCCTCCACCAGAAATCCATCAAATCCGTCATCTTCAGTGTCGGAGTTGAACAGTTGGGCGATTTCGGCATCAAGCATGGGGTCCTCCTCTTCATTATCCGAGTCGGTTTCGTTGCTGCTGCTAGGCTCTTCAGTGGTGATTCCAGCCTTCCTGAAAGCTCGGATGACACTGGAGACTGATACATTCTTCCAGGCATCCACGATCCACTGGCACATAGTGGCATAACTCGCACGGCGTTGCCTCCCTGTTTTGGTGAATGTGTGGTCACCTTCTGTCATCCAATGCTCCCATGCAGCTCGCAATTTAACTTTAAATGACCTGTTGATGCTGATATCTAGCGGCTGGAGCTCTTTGGTTAATCCACCAGGGATGACAGCAAGCTCCGAATTAGTTTTCTTCACTTGGGCTTTGACAGTATCGGTCAAGTGGGCGCGCATCGAGTCACAGACCAATAGGGATGGGGATTTGTGAAAAAAGCCACCCGGTCTCTTGACGTAGACCTCCCTCAGCCACTCACTCATCTTCTCCTCATCCATCCAGCCCTTTGGGTTAGCCTTAATGATGACACCAGCAGGAAAATTTTCTTTAGGCAAAGTCTTCCTCTTGAAAATTACCATGGGTGGTAGTTTCTGGCCATTAGCCTGACAAGCGAGAACTACAGTGAAAGATGACTTCTCATTTCCTGTGGTACGTATAGATATCGTACTGGTCCCTGTTTTCTCAACAGTACGGTTTACGGGGATATCGAAAGTGAGGGGAACCTCATCCATGTTAATAATGTGTTCTGGCTGGATATTCTTTTCATTTATCTTGGTTATGCAGTAGGTGCGGAAAATGGCCAGCTTCTCTTCATAATCCTTTGGTAATTGCTGGCACACAGTAGTTCTGGTGCGAATGGAGAGATGACGCCTTTGCATGAAACGAAAGCACCATGAAGGACCTCCTCGAAAGTCCTTGATCTCCATGTCACGTGCTAAAGCAGTGGCTTTGAGTCTAATAGAGACAGTGGAGACGCTTCTACATGCGTTTCTCTGTTCCATAACCCACTGTTCTATTTTGTCCTCCAACTGTGGCCACCTTGCTTTGTTTCCTCGGAAACTCAGTTTGGTCTTCTTTACTTGGCGGAGGTCATCTTCTTGTTTTCTCCACTTACGCACCATGGATTCATTAATGTTGAATTCTCTTGCAGCTGCCCTATTTCCATGCTCTACTGCATAACTTATAGCTTTAAGCTTGAAACCTGCATCATAAGCATGTCTCTTAACAGGAGGCATTTTTTGGGGTAGTGGGTATAGTTAACGCTAAAGCAAAGATATATTGCAAGGATCCTACAGAGCTGTAAGTATCACTCAGTGTGGCTCCTGATTACGGTGGCCGTAATGCTCAATCCATTTATGGATACTGTAAAAACCCAAGTGAAGAATAAATTCATAGGCGCACGGGGGGGAGGAGCATGGTGTGTGCTGTGGTATGCCGCCGCCGACCCCTGCCGCCCACGATAGAGGTAAAGGATCCTGTATGAACCCCTCTCTTTACTGTCGGGTTCATATATAAGGCGCACCGGATTATAAGGCGCACTTTCTATTTCTGAGAAATTCTCAGCATTTTATGTGCGCCTTATAGTCCGGAAAATACGGTATATGTATAGCCACCAATGTGCATTTACGAGAAAGAAAATAATACTAAATACTATATCTTAGCATCACAAGTATGTGTTCAGCATTGCAAGAACTATAAAGCTAGAGAGAGAGTGTGCTATTGTATAAAGATTACAAGGTTAGAATCTGCTTATAACATTCGAAAGAAAGCAATATCATGAAATGCAATTTGCAAAGAGGCATTTACTAGAAAAAAGAAAAAGTTAATGGGCGATTGTCTCTAATCAAGATGGCACCATGTCAGATAAGGCACTTTATCTCCTAATGCAGATTCTAGATAGAAGTGGTGCTATCACTGACAGCAAATCAGACAACAGTAGGTGTCAATGATTAGACATCTAGACATCCACAAATATCTCCAACTGGTACAAAGTTCTACAGAGTTCAAACATTTCAGTGCTTTTTTTTTATAATACGACGAGATAATCAGTTATATAATTCCATAATTTCTTCATTTTGAGAGCAACTGACAAAAAAGGGGCAAACTGAGGCCCTGTTCACATCACGTTTGTACGCCAGCAAAGCTTCTAGCGTACACGCTAAACATATCCATAGGGCTCCATAGCTCGACAAAAGGGCCAAAAGAGTGTCCTTTTGTGTCTGGCCGGTCTATGTCATTAAACTGCAAAAAAAAAGGTCATTTAACAAATCTACCTTGTACTTTTTACTGCATGTGTCAGCATAAAAGGATGTGAAGCATAGCCTAGAGATTACTTCTTATTGTTTAAAATAATTACAAGTTAGTAACTTATAAGAACTTGTAATTCATGAAGTAGAGCAGCGTATTGAAGTTATAAGTAATTTACGGTTAGATCATACATTATGTGAATGTTAGGCGGAAATACTGGTTCTTAACCCATTCCTGCAAATGGGCGGGACTGTACGTCCTGATTAACAGTCCATTCCCGCAATAGGGGGTACAGTCACGCCCTGTAGATGAAGCGGGCGCAGGAGCTGTGCTCGCTTTATCTTCAGCGGGTGTCAGCTGTAATATACAGCTCAGCCACTATCGCAGTTACCGCCGATCACCACCGTTTAACCCCTTAAATACAGCAGTCAATAGCGACTGCCGCATCTAGGTGGTTGACAGGGCAAAGGGCCTCTCTTTACCCACCGTGAGCGGCGATGGTTGCTATGGCAACCAGGAAGCCTAGCAACAGCTTCCTGGTTGGCCAGGTACGGAAGCCTATTAGGTCCTGCCCAAGGCAGGACCTGAGAGGCTTAACTGTCAGCAGAATGACAGTTACAATAGACTGCACTATGTAAGTAGTGCAGTGTATTGTACAGGGGATCAGAAGTTCAGATCTTCAAGTCCCCAAGTGTAAAAAAAAAAAAAAAAAAAAAAAAAAAAAAAGTTGAAAAATTAAAAAAAATGTTGACGAAAAATAAATACGTTTAGAGTAATAAAAACAATAATCACCGTTTCCCTGATCAAGTCCTTTATAATTGGAAAAAAACTGTACATAATAGGTATCGCCACATTCGGAACGGCCTGAACTATAAAAATATGTTATTTTTACCGCATGACCCCAACTTTAAAGTTAATACATTATTTAACCCGCTCGGCGGACGCTGTAAAAAAAACAAAACAAAAAAAAAACTATGCCAGAATTGCTGTTGTCTGTGAATCCTGCCTTAAAAAATGTGATAAAAAGTGATCAAAAAGTCGCAAGTACCCCAAAATGGTACCAATAGAAACTCCAGTTCGTCACGCAAAAAACAAGCCCTCCAACAGCGATATCAACTGAAAAATTAACATGGTTATGGCTGTCGGAAAATGACGACGCTAAAACATGATTTTTTTTTTAGAAAAGAGTATTTATATTGTTGGAAAATAGTAAAACATTAAAAAAAACATATAAAATTGATATCGCTGTAATCGCATCGACCCACAGAATGAAATTAACATGTTGTTTATACTGCACGGTGAATAATGTAAAAAAGAAGAAACAAAACAGTGATAGAATTGCTGTTTTTTGGTTTCCTCGTCTCCCAAAAAATGGAATAAAGGAATAACAAAATCGCATGCATGCCAAAATGGAACCAATAAAAATTACAGCTCATTCGACAAAAAAAGCCGTCACACAGCTCCATCAATGGAAAAATAACACATTTTGACTCTCAGAACGCAATAATGCTAAATGATGGCCCAGACAAATTATTTAAGTCCAGTAGTTTTCACTAAAACCCCACATCATCATTTGCTAGACCCCACAAGTGGACCCCGAAGATGCAGCAGAGATGAGGAAACTTTAGCGCCTCGTGCTGCTTATAGAGCTGGTGAAGAAGTCAAACATTAGGCAATACTGGAGAGTAGATATTTAGTATAATACCCCAAAAACCCCGCCGGTGCATGAAGGATTGATTCAAAGCGTACCACACCAATCCACGGATTATTAATTTTATTATTCATTCACCCCATTATTACATCATGCTATTATGCCCTGATGTACTCCGCCCAGCTTACATATACACTGATGTACTCCACCTAGTTTACATATATCCTAATGTACTCCGCACAGATTACATAGCTTACATATACCATGATGTACTCCGCACAGCTTACATATACCCTGATGTACTCCACCCAGCTTAAATATGCCCCCACATTATAAGCTGAAACACTAGTAAAACCCCAAGCAAAATCTGTGCTCCACAAGCAAAGTGGCGATCATTCTGAGCCTGGCAGCGTGCCCAAACAGAAATTTATGACCACATATGGGGTATTACTGTACTCTGGAGAACCCGCTTAACAATTTATGTGGTGTGTGTCTCCAGTGGTACAAGCTGGGCACAACACATTGGGCACTGAAATGGCATATCTGTGGAAAATGCAATTTTCAATGTGCAACATGTATTGTGTACTCATTTTGCTAAATACTTGTGGGGTCAAAATGCTCACTACACTTTTAGATTAATTCCTCGAGGGATGCAGTTTCCAAAATGGGGTAATTTTTCGGGGGTTTCCCATATACTTGTACCTTAGCTCAGTGCAATATGGTGTCAGAAAACTGATCTTGTATAATCTCCACTCTAAAAACCAAATGGCGCTCCTTCCCTTTACAGCCTTGCTGTGTGTCCAAATAGCAGTTTACAATCACATATGGGGTATTGCCTTACTCGGGAGAAATTGTGTGACACATTTTGGGGTGTCTTTTCTCATGTATTCCTTGTAAAAATTAAAAATGTTGAGCTAAAATGACATATTATTAGAAAAAAATGTGGGGTCAAAATATTCACTACAACCCTAATATATTTCCTTGAGGGGTAAAGTCTAGAAAATGGGGTCACATTGGGGGATTTCTACTGTAGTGGTACTTCAGGGAACTTTGCACATGCGACATGGCGCCCAGAAATAAATTCAGCAAAACATGCGCTCATAAAGTCAAATAGTGCTTCTTCCCTTCTCAGTCCTGCCGTGTGTCCAAACAGTGGTTTGCGATCGCATATGGGGTATTGCTGTACTCCGGAGAAAATGCTTTACAAACGTTGACATGCTTTTTTCCTATAGTCCTTGTGAGGTCAAAATGCTCACTACACCCCTAGATTGATTCCTCGAGGTGTAGTTTACTAAATGGAGTCACATTTCAGGGGTTTTTACTGTACTGGTAGCTCAGGGGCTCTGTAAATGCAACATGGCGCCCAGGAATCAAACCTGCAAAATTTGCGCTCCAAATTCCAAATGGTGCTCCTTCCCTTCTGAGCCCTGCCATGTATCCAAACAGCAGTTTATGACCACATATGGGCTATTTCCCTACTCTGAAGAAGTTTCTTTACAAATGTTGGGGTGCTTTTTCTCCTTTGTTAAGAAAATTAAAAATTTTGAACTACTTCTACGTCTTCTTGGAAAAAAATGTAGTTTTTCATTTTCACTGCCCGTTTCTAATAAAATCTATGAGACACCTGTGGGATCAAAATGCTCATTACACCCCTAGATGAATTCCTCAATGGGTGTATTTCGCCAAATGGAGTAACTTTTGGGGAGTTTCTACTGTACTGGTACCTTAGGGGCTTTGCAAAAGCGACAAGGTGCAGAGAAACCAATCCAACAAGATCTGCGCTCCAAATGGCACCCCTTCCCTTCTGAGCCCTGCTGGATTCCGCCGCAAAAATCGCAGGTAAGAAAGAAAAAAAATTATATTCTTACCCAGAGTTCCCTGCTTCCTCTCCAGTCTGGCCTCCTGGGATGACGTTTCATGCCATGTGACCGCTGCAATCACAGGATGCAGCGGTCACATGGCCTGCAACGTCATCACAGGAGGCCAGACTGCTCGGAGAGAAGAGGAACGGGGTAAGTATGAACGTTTTTTTTTATTTTTCCGGCGCTGCTTTACTAAATTCCGAGATTTTTCGGAACTGCATTCCCTGTGGTGTCTAGGGCGGATACGCTGCACAGCTTTACGCAGCATATCTGCCCTGAACGCGCTTTGTGTGTTCGTACCCTTAAGGGGTTAATATTTGTATTATTGTTGTCATGATTATTAAATGATCATTATTATTATCATTATTAATAATGATAATAATATTATTATTATAATTATCATGAAGATTATTGTTATTATTACTACTCAACCTGTGGTACTTGTACCCTAGGGGGGTACTTGCATTGTCCTAATGCTGCGCTTTTAATATGCAGCACTGTCTATGATTACAGCCTTGAGGTTACTTTTATATAATTTGTTTGAGGTAGGGTTACTTGGCATGAAAATTCTGTTCCTGTATTAATGCAATTACCGTAATACTTCATACCACTGATTAAACTGATGAAACTTTTCCTTGTAAATGTCTTATTTTTATGAGTTTAAACAGCTGTGTTTATGCTGTTAAGAATTTCCTATTTCATTATAAAGTTGTCACCATGCTGTGTGCAAGCAATAGGAAGTCCTGGGCACCATAGCTACCAGCTGGCGCTGAAACTTGGTTTAAGTTTGTCAATTGAAGGTTATTTTAATTTCTTATGTTATCAGAAATCTAATATTGATGAATAGTGTTCCAATAATACCATACAGTGCCCAAATACAGCTATAACGTGCCCAAATAAAATCTAGTGCTCAAGTAATACCGCCAAACACTGCCAACATGAAAGGGGGATACAATGCTCAAATAATACAGCAACATACACACAGTATATGCAGTATATATGCATATACATACTTGTATAAAAAAAAAAATCACATACGCACTTATTTCCATCCACCATTCTCAAAATTTGGCCGTCTGCTTTTTCCATGCATCTTATCACTTGGGGGCACTGTGCAAATGCTTTTATCCCCTCGAGGACTTCGCCTATTTTGGACTTCCGGACACAGCCCCATTTTTCAAATCGGAAGTGTCACTTTATGTGGTAATAACTGTGAAATGCTTTCACTTTTTTTTGTGTGACACATTCTACTTTAACCCTTTAGGTCATATTCACAAGACCACTTTTAAAGAGACTCTCACCACATTATAAGTGGCCTATATTGTACATAATGTGATCGGCGCTGTAATGTAGGTGACAGCAGTCGTTTTTATTTAGAAAAACGATCTATTTTTACCACGTTATGAGCGATTTTTCGCTTTATGCTAATTCGTTTCTTAATGCCCAAGTGTGTATTCAGAATCCTGACACGTCTGAATATTTTCTGTGAGATTTCCAGCAAGGCAAACGTAATCTCGCGAGATTACAATGTAATATAGGGAGTGCCACACAGCCCCCTGTAGGGAGCGCCGCACAGCCCCCTGGTAGGGTGCGCCGCACAGCCCCCTGGTAGGTAGCGCCCCACAGCCCCTTGGTAGGTAGCGCCCCACAGCCCCCTGGTAGGTAGCGCCCCACAGCCCCCTGGTTGGTAGCGCCCCACAGCCCCCTGGTTGGTAGCGCCACACAGCTCCCTTGGTAGGTAGCGCCACACAGCTCCCTTGGTAGGTAGCGCCACACAGCTCCCTTGGTAGGTAGTGCCACACAGCCCCCTGGTTAGTGCCACACAGCCCCCTGGTTGGCAGTACCACACTGCCCACAGCGCCCTTGTAGTGCAAGGACTACGAAATGACCCTGATAGCTGGCGGGCAATAGACATTCAAAAAAGGACAACTGTGCAGGAGCACACAAAATACCCATCTTTCCCGGCTATTAAATAAATGTGTGGATATAAACTAAGATATATCTTTTATTTAGTCTAGCTAAAGGATTAATCCTTTTAGCTAGATTAAATAAAAGCTATATCTTCGTTTATTTCCACACATTTATTTGATAGCCGGAAAGCTGGGTATTTTGTGTGCTCCTGCACAGTTGTCCTTTTTTGGTAGGTAGTGCCACACAGCCCCCTTGTAGATAGAACCCCCCCCCCCAACCCCTTCCAGTATAGATAGCGCTACTGTAGCTCCCTGAAGGAGCGGAATCCCCATGCGGCCGGGGATCCCGCTCCTGGAGCGCTGCTTGATGCCTCTGTCCATATATGGAGATTGACATCAGGGGAAACTCCTGAAGTCGAATCCCCGTCCACAGCATTGCTAACGCTGTGACCGTCGCTTCCACTCCAGGAGAATCTCCGGTCGTCTGTGTCCATGACGTCATTGGCTTCTCCTGGAGTGGATTCCCCGGTCATAGCGTCCTTGCTCGGTTCTTTGCTCAACATCTGCGGTTGCTGTCCAAAGTGCCAAGAAATCAGCCAAAGCTGCAGTACACGGTTCAATGGTTGTGAGGGCATGGTAGCAAGTCAAAAATAGCAAAGAAAAACCCAGAAACCAATGCAAAGAAGCTGAGGGATCAGACAAAACTCTCTATACTTTGAAAGCAAGAGAAAATGGTGACCGGGCAATCATGTGACCTTCCTGTGGGTGTTTTTAATGAGTTGGGACCAAAAAAATGTGACAAATTAAATTCATCAGTTTTTAAAACGGACAATGCAAAACCGATACAAAACGGGTCACAATCGGCTGTTAAAACCGAAAACACGGCCCGGAACAGATGCAAAACGTCCGACAAAAATGGACCAAAACAGCAGTTTTTATGGCCCGACACCCGGACAATGTCGTGTGAATAGAGCCTTAATGACTAGGCCAATTTTCGTTTTTTAATTTTAGTTTTTTCCTCCCTACCTTCCAAAAGCCATAACTTTTTTTTATTTTTCCATCGACATAGCCATATGAGGGCTTGTTTTCTGCGGGGTGACTGTAGTTTATTGTACCATATAATGTACTGGGAAACTGAAAAAAAAATTATTTGTGGGGTGAAATGGGTGAAATGTTTTTTGGTTTCGTTTTTATGGCTTTCATCTAGAATATGAAATTCAGTTTTGGGTTCCACATTGTAAAAGGGATATAGGAGAACTGGAGAGAGCATAAAATCGGGAACTAGATTATTAAATGGGATGGGAAGTGTCGCTTATAATGAAAGGCCAGAAAAATTGGGCTTGTTCAGCTTGGAAAAAAGACGCCTTATGCCCCATGCACACGACCATAAATTTCATTCGTAATTACGGACCCATTTATTTCTATGGCAAATGGACACCTTCCCGTATATTTACGGGAAGGGGTCTATGCCATAGAAACCTTCCGTAAAAAATAGGGCATGTCCTATTTTTTTATTTTACAGACCGTTGTCTCATATTTTATAATGGGAGAACGGTCTGCTAATGCGGATGACTGTCCGCAGCCGGCCGTGCCCGTAATCATGGCCTGTGATTACGGGCACGGTTGCGTGCATGGGGCCTTAGAGATGATCTTGTCTAAATATATGTGTGGTCAATACAAAGAACTAGCACATAATCTGTTCTTTCCAAGAACTGTACTAAGGACCAGGGGACATTCATTGTGTGTGAAAGAAAGACGTTTCAGACCTCAATATAGGAAAGGGTTCTTTACAGTTAGAGTAGTAAAAATATGGAATCCCCTACTCCAAGAGATAGTAATGGCAGATAATATATCAGCATTTAAAAAAAGGCCAGATGATTATTTACTGACAAATGCCATTGAGGGTTACAAATAATCAAGCAATGAATGGCGTGTAATTGATTGAGTAAGGTTGAACTTTATGGACCTGTGTCTTTTTTTCAACCTGTGTAACTATATAAGAAACACACCGAAAAATAACCCATTTTGGAAACTACACCCCCTGAAGAAATGTATCTAGGGTTGTAGTGAGCATTTTGACCACACAAGTGTTTCAACATAATTTATTAGAATTGGGCCATGAAAATGGGAAAAAATAAATCTCAATTATATGTAGTTTTAGATCAAGTTTATAGAGGTGTAGCAAGCATTTTGACCCTATAGGTGTTTTGCATAAATTAATGCGCAATGGATTTTTCACAGTGCAAATTTTCATTTTTCCACAGATTATCCATTTTAATTCCCAATGTGCTGTGCCACGCTTGTGCCACTGAGAAATGACAGCTCTCTGCTGTGTTTCCTCATTTAAAAAAAGACACCACATGTGTCCATAATCTTTTGCCTGTACATTTGACAGGGCTGAAACGTAAATGAGCACCATGCGCATTTGAGGCCTTTTTTTGGTGATTTACATAGCATTACCCACAATTGCATAGGGTCTGAGGTGAAATACTTAATGAAATTTCAAAGAAATGACCCCATTTTAAAATGCACTGACAATATACCCAGAGTACCCTTGAGGAAGCCACGTTGTGGCGATATGCGTGGGGCGCTTTATACCTCCATAAGCCCTCTGTTTGGACACTTCACTACGCCTTCAGTACTCATTTATTCACATGGTCTGCTGCAATATTCTTTTTATCTGTGTCCATATCTTTGTCATCATTACGTGAGCGTTATTTGATGTAGGTTCTTTTCTCGGGGAGTTAGTATTGGGCTGCTTATCAGGGCAGTATCTCCCAGATGAACCAGTTATAGCAGCCATCTGCTTTTTTAAATGTTTTTATCGTGTTTGTGGCGTATTTTCTGTTAATGTATACGCTTTATTATATATTCTTTGTGTCTATAGACATTTTGCCAAATACATACGTATTTTAAGGGTATGTGGCAACATTTATGCGGTGCCCGCTGGTGCATTTTTTTATTTATTTTTAGTTTTCTTTTAATATGCCCAGCTTATTAGGCCACTGTACTGGCAGACCAGGAGGCCATTGTTAGACTTCCTCATTGCCACACTGTGTATGCCATAAATATCTGATAGACGTGGGTCCCTCCTCTGCGACCCACACCTATCACTGAATTAGGGTCCCCCAACCTGCCTTGTCAGACGGCCTCTTTCCATTAAATCCAAACGTTAAACATATTTGGCTGGCCATATCAAGCTATTTATGTTCTTAAGAAAAACATAAACCAGTAAAATATCAAGTGTCATTTCCTCTGCAGCTGATGATTACTCATAGGAACATCAATCATCTATCCTTATCTTTATACAGTTGAAGATGCATTGAGGGTTACCATTATATTTTTTGCATTAGCCACTACACAGTGCTTCATGACCATATGTGATAGACAGTAGCGGCTGCTACAGGGCCAGAAGCATGAGGGAGCCCTTGCTGCCCACCAACACGCCCCCCCCCCCATATGCCCGGTGGCGACGCTAGCAGCCGTTATGGCTGCTACAGCGGTAGCGACACTACTTCGGGGCCCGTGACGCCGAGCCTCTAACATTTATGGGCCGGGCAGCAATACATGCAGAAAAGATTCAGAAGTGTCAGGATTCTGAATATACATGACGTCCAGGCTGGCTGTTCATGTGTATTCATTATCAGGACACTTGTGTATGTGGCTGCACATCGTTCTAGTAAGAACGCTGTGCAGCTGTGAAAATGAATGGAAAGGAGTGTTAACGCTGACTGGTCACTGATTGGTCAGCGTCATACACATAAACACGCCCAGTTAAAAACAATACACGCCCAGTTGGACATAACGAAAAGAAAAACGCCCAGTTGGACATTTCAAAGCTCATTTGCATATATATAAAATAGCTCATAACTCGGCCAAAAATGAAAGTTTTTTAAAAAACAAAACGTTACTGTTATCTACATTGCAGCGCCGATCACATGCAATAGGAGATAGGGATTTGAGAATCTGGTGACAGAGCCTCTTTAACGTTCCGTGCCCGACCATTTAGCACCTTACCATGATGCTGATTGGCGGGGCAAAATGACTTGCCCCACCAATAAGCGCCTTTCAACGAAGCTCACACCGCTTCGGTGGTTGAAAGGCACTGATTGCCGGGGCAAGTCATTCTGCCCTTCCTATCAGCGCCTTTCAATGGCGTGCCACTTGCATTGTTCAGCTCCAGCAGACCTGCTCAGAAGAGAGCAGATCTGCATTGCCACCGGACGGCACGGGAACGGGGTCAGGGTGAGTATGTAAAGTTTTTTGGTTTTTTTCTACTAAAACTGTGAATAGCATTATGTGCAGTGGGGGCTCCATTTACAGGGGGTCTATATGTGGGGATGTAGAGCACTAAATACAGGGGAGCTATATGCAGGGCACTATCTACAGGGGTGGGCTACCTGTGGGGCACTATCTATAGGGGGGGGCTAAATGTAGGGCACCTTCTACAGGGTTGAGCTATATGTGGGACACTATATACAGGGGTGGGTTACCTGTGGGGCACTATCTACAGGGGGGCTATGTGTAGGGCACTGTCTACGGGGGTGGGCTATGTGTGGGACACCATATACAGAGGGAGCTACACTACCGGTCAAAAGTTTGGGGTCACCCAGACAATTTTGTGTTTTCCATGAAAACTCACACTTCTATTTCTCAAATGAGTTGCAAAATGACTATAAAATATAGTCAAGACATTGACAAGGTTAGAAATAATGATTTTTATTTGAAATAATAATTTTCTCCTTCAAACTTTGCTTTCGTCAAAGAATGCTCCATTTGCAGCAATTACAGCATTGCAGACCTTTGGCATTCTAGCTGTTAATTTGCTGAGGTAATCGGGAGAAATTTCACCCCATACTTCCAGAAGGCCCTCCCACAAGTTGGATTGGCTTGATGGGCACGTCTTGCGTACCATACGGTCAAGCTGCTCCCACAACAGCTCTATGGGGTTGAGATCTGGTGACTGCGCTGGCCACTCCATTACAGATAGAATACCAGCTGCCTGCTTCTTCCCTAAATAGTTCTTGCATAATTTGGAGGTGTGCTTTAGGTCATTGTCCTGTTGTAGGATGAAATTGGCTCGAATCAAGCGCTGTCCACAGGGTATGGCATGGCGTTGCAAAATGGAGTGATAGCCTTCCTTATTCAAAATCCCTTTTACCTTGTACAAATCTCCCACTTTACCAGCAGCAAAGCAACCCCAGACCATCACATTACCTCTACCATGCTTGACAGATGGCGTCAGGCACTCTTCCAGCATCTTTTCAGTTGTTCTGCGTTTCACAAATGTTCTTCTGTGTGATCCAAACACCTCAAACTTCGATTCGTCTGTCCATAACACTTTTTTCCAATCTTCCTCTGTCCAATGTCTGTGTGCTTTTGCCCATATTAATCTTTTCCTTTTATTAGCCAGTCTCAGATATGGCTTTTTCTTTGCCACTCTGCCCTGAAGGCCAGCATCCCGAAGTTGCCTCTTCACTGTAGACGTTGACACTGGCGTTTTGCGGGTACTATTTAATGAAGCTGCCAGTTGGGGACCTGTGAGGCGTCTATTTCTCAAACTAGAGACTCTAATGTACTTGTCTTGTTGCTCAGTTGTGCAGCGGGGCCTCCCACTTCTCTTTCTACTCTGGTTAGAGCCTGTGTGTGCTGTCCTCTGAAGGTGGTAGTAGTAGTACACACCATTGTAGGAAATCTTCAGTTTCTTGTCAATTTCTCGCATGGAATAGCCTTCATTTCTAAGAACAAGAATAGACTGTCGAGTTTCACATGAAAGCTCTCTCTTTCTAGCGATTTTGAGAGTTTAATCGAACCCACAAATGTAATGCTCCTGATTCTCAACTAGCTCAAAGGAAGGTCAGTTTTCTAGATCCTCTAAACAGCAAAACTGTTTACAGCGGTGCTAACATAATTGCACAAGGGTTTTCAAGTGTTTTCTAATAATCCATTAGCCTTCTAACACAGTTAGCAAACACAATGTACCATTAGAACACTGGAGTGATGGTTGCTGGAAAGGGGCCTCTATACATCTATGTAGATATTGCATTAAAAACCAGACGTTTGCAGCTAGAATAGTCATTTAGCACATTAACAACGTATAGAGTGTATTTCTGATTAATTTAATGTTCTCTTCATTGAAAAAAAACTGTACTTTTCTTTAAAAAATAAGGACATTTCTAACTGACCCTAAACTTTTGAACAGTAGTATATATGTAAGGCACTATCTACAGAGTTGAGCAATATATGTGGAGCACTATCTACAGGGGAAGCTATTTGTAGGGTACTATCTACAGGGGTGGGCTATATGTGGGACACTATATACAGGGATGGGTTACCTGTGGGGCACTATCTACAGGGGGCTATATGTAGGGCACTGTCTACAGGAGTTGGCTATATGTGAGGCACTATCTATTGGTGGAAGCTATATGTAGGGCAGCACGGTGGCTCACTGGCTAACACTATTGCCTTGCAGCTCTGGAGTCCATATGTGTGCACTATCTACAGAGGGCAGTATGTGGGGCAATGGGGGCACTATCTACAGGGGGCACGGTGTGTGTGTGTGTGTGGGACACAGTGTATGGTACTATTATAATCAGGGACAGTGTATGGTGCTATTATAATAAGGGACACAGTGTATGGCGCTATTAAAGTTAGAGGTGCAGTGTATGGGGCTATTATATTCAGAGGTGTTGAGAATTTTATCTCCATTTATAGATGCAGAAATGTTTTAAAAGTGAGAAGCTGAAGACATCTGAGCGGAAAACTGCAGAAATGGGCTGTGGCCGGAAGAAATCCATCATAGAGGTTTGGACCGGAAGAAAAATGTAAATGTTTATTCTGCCTCTAATCCGTAATGTAGTCACTGTATGATCTGCAGCGAAATGATGGGTGGTATGATTTTTTTTGTGAAACGGCATCTCCCAGCATATCCTTACCATTGTTCAGGTCATGCTGGGAGCTGTAGTTTTACGCCGTACAAACCTATACGGCAGGAGTTGCACTAAATTGAGCTGTATTTGTTCTGGTGTTGTATATATGTACTGGGCTTGGTTCTGGGGCTGTATATATGTACTGAGCTTTGTTCTGGTGCTGTATACATGTATGAGCTTTATTCTGGTACTGTAAATATGCACTGAGCTTAGTTCTGGCACTGTAGTTATGTACTGAGCTTGGTTCTGGAATTGTATATATGTACTGAGCTTGGTTCTGGAATTATATATGTACTGAGCTTGGTTCTGGGGCTTTATTTATGTACTGATCTTGGTTTTAGTATTGTATATATGTACTGACCTTAGTTCTGCTATTGTATATATGTGCTGTATTTCAGTACTGAGCTTTGTTCTGGTGCTGTATACATGTATGAGCTTTGTTCTGGTGCTGTAAATATGCACTGAGCTTGGTTCTGGCGCTGTAGTTATGTACTGAACTTGGTTCTGGAACTGTATATATGTACTGAGCTTGGTTCTGGGGATATATATATGTACTGAGCTTGGTTCTGGTGCTGTATTTATGTACTGAGGTTTGTTCTGGTGCTGTATATATGTACTGAGCTTGGTTCTGGTATTGTATATGTAGCGTTCATGGCCACGGGCCGTCGGGTTTACTCACATCCCGACGCCTGCAGCAATGGATCCGTGAGCGCTGGTCCCCATCTCCTTCCTAGGAGACACCAGCGCTCACTTCCGCTCCGGTCTGCTGTGTCACACACACGCTCGTGCCCGCTCTTAAAGGTCCAGCACGCGCACCTGTAAAACAATCATCATCATCAACCACATCATTTCCTGGTCTATAAGAAGGCCCCAGCCCTTCTGATCCTTGCCTGAGCGTTGTTCGTTATCCCAAGTCTGTCTTGCAAATGGTCCCTTAGTGTTTCCCGTTCCAGTTGTTACCCGTGCCCTGTTACCTGTTCCTGTATCCCATGTTGTTCTTGTTCCTGTGCCTACTAGTGTTGGAGTCGTGTCTACTGCACCTGCTGTCGTTGCCACGCCCAGTGTCTTCTGCCACATCGGATACTGCCCGCCACGTCTGGCGCTACCTGCTGAACCGACTGCCATCTGTGCTGAAGCCACAGCCACTGTCTGGACTAGTTCAGGTACCCAAGTGTTACTAACTACTATAGACTTTCGTATAGACTGTGACCTGGTCAGCTGCCTCTCCGCTAAGGTGGAGCGGCCTAGTGGGTCCACATACCCTGTGACCGTGACAGTATATATGTACTGAGCTTGGTTCTGGTGCTGTATTTATGTACTGAGCTTGGTTCTGGGGCTGTATTTATGTACTGATCTTGGTTCTAGTATTGTATATATGTACTGATCTTGGTTCTGGTATTGTATATATGTACTGAGCTTGGTTCTAGTGCTGTATTTATGTACTGCGGTTAGTTCCGGTGCTGTATATATGTATTGAGCTTGGATCTCGTGCTGTATATACGTCAGAACTTGGTTCTAGTGCTGTATTTATGTACTGAACTTGGTTGTGGTACTGTATATATGTATGAGCTTGGTTCTGGAGCTGTATTTATATAGGATATATTTATAATAACAAAATTGCAGGGCAGATGGAATTGTTTTCAATTCATTGTATATTTAATTGGAACCTGTCTGGCAGCTTTAACCCCTTGAACCGCCACCATGCGGTAATACATGACCTGACAATATTTCCAAATGTATGTTTTTTTTCAGATGCAGCAAAATCTATAAAATCAACTTTTAAAATGGCGCACACTATATGGTAATTATTCATTAAAGAGTCATGGGGGTTGCAGCTATCCTGAAGAGTCACATAGTCCTGCCTCCAAACCCACCTTTCCATGTTTGATTGACATCCCCTTGCTGATACAACTTTCACGGATGTGCCATTGCCTTGTACTACTTGGGGGCTGTGTGGCGCTATATACACTACCGTTCAAAAGTTTAGGGTCACTTAGAAATTTCCTTCTTTTTGAAAGAAAAGCACAGTTTTTTTCAATGAAGATAACATTAAATTAATCAGAAATACACTCTATACATTGTTAATGTGCTAAATGACTATTCTAGCTGCAAACGTCTAGTTTTTAATGCAATATCTACATAGGTGTATAGAGGCCCATTTCCAGCAACCATCACTCCAGTGTTCTAATGGTACATTGTGTTTGCTAACTGTGTTAGAAGGCTAATGGATGATTGGAAAACACTTGAAAACCCTTGTGCAATTATGTTAGCACCGCTGTAAACTGTTTTGCTGTTTAGAGGAACTATAAAGCTGACCTTCCTTTGAGCTAGTTGAGAATCTGGAGCATTACATTTGTGGGTTCGATTAAACTCTCAAAATCGCTAGAAAGAGAGAGCTTTCATGTGAAACTCGACAGTCTATTCTTGTTCTTAGAAATGAAGGCTATTCCATGCGAGAAATTGCCAAGAAACTGAAGATTTCCTACAACGGTGTGTACTACTCCCTTCAGAGGACAGCACACACAGGCTCTAACCAGAGTAGAAAGGGAAGTGGGAGGCCCCGCTGCACAACTGAGCAACAAGACAAGTACTTTAGAGTCTCTAGTTTGAGAAATAGACGCCTCACAGGTCCTCAACTGGCAGCTTCATTAAATAGTACCCGCAAAACGCCAGTGTCAACGTCTACAGTGAAGAGGCGACTCCGGGATGCTGGCCTTCAGGGCAGAGTGGCAAAGAAAAAGCCATATCTGAGTCTGGCTAATAAAAGGAAAAGATTAATATGGGCAAAAGCACACAGACATTGGACAGAGGAAGATTGGAAAAAAGTGTTATGGACATACGAATCGATGTTTGAGGTGTTTGGATCACACAGAAGAACATTTGTGAGATGCAGAACAACTGAAAAGATGCTGGAAGAGTGCCTGACGCCATCTGTCAAGCATGGTGGAGGTAATGTGATGGTCTGGGGTTGCTTTGGTGCTGGTAAAGTGGGAGATTTGTACAAGGTAAAAGGGATTTTGAATAAGGAAGGCTATCACTCCATTTTGCAACGCCATGCCATACCCTGTGGACAGCGCTTGATTGGAGTCAATTTCATCCTACAACAGGACAATGACCTCCAAATTATGCAAGAACTATTTAGGGAAGAAGCAGGCAGCTGGTATTCTATCTGTAATGGAGTGACCAGCGCAGTCACCAGATCTCAACCCCATAGAGCTGTTGTGGGAGCAGCTTGACCGTATGGTACGCAAGAAGTGCCCATGAAGCCAATCCAACTTGTGGGAGGGCCTTCTGGAAGTATGGGGTGAAATTTCTCCCGATTACCTCAGCAAATTAACAGCTAGAATGCCAAAGGTCTGCAATGCTGTAATTGCTGCAAATGGAGCATTCTTTGACGAAAGCAAAGTTTGAAGGAGAAAATTATTATTTCAAATAAAAATCATTATTTCTAACCTTGTCAATGTCTTGACTATATTTTCTAGTCATTTTGCAACTCATTTGATAAATATAAGTGTGAGTTTTCATGGAAAACACATTGTCTGGGTGACCCCAAACTTTTGAACGGTAGTGTACAAAGGGGGCTGTGTGTCACTATATACAAGAAGCTGTATGGCACTACTAAGGGGGCGCTGTGTGGCACTATCTACTAAGGGGGGGGGGCTGTGTGGCACTATATACAAGGGAGGGGGGCTGTGTGGCACTATATACAGGGGGCGCTGTATGGCGCCATACACAGGGGGCTTTATGGAGATATCTGTGGGGGGCGCTATCTACAAGTGGGGTGTAACACTGTCTACAGGCCAGGCTGTATAGCACTGTCCACAGGGGGGCTGTTTGGCACAATCTACAGGAGGCACTATCTATAGGGGGTCTGTGTGTGGCACCTGGGGGAGCCCAGTCAAGAGTTTGCTATGGGGCCCAGTCTTTCCTAGTTACGCCCCTGGTTATAGACAACTCCCTTCACATATATCCTTTTAGAGCATGTTGGTTTAATAGGGGGAAATTACTCAACGTTGTTTTTGGCTTTGAAGGACCACAGACATTTATTGAAAACTACTAGACTCTACAATGACAATGCTTTTAGGCAAGCTATACTTAGTACACTGCTGTTGAATCCATCTAAAGAATTGCCATGTTTATTCATCATGACCAATTGTTTTGGTAGAGGTTTTTGGCAGATGCTCCTTCTCCCTTCATAATTCTAAATGAAAGTAGATCATCCAACAACTATCTCATGTTCTCTCAAGTGTAGTGGAGATGTGTGGCAAATCTCTATAACCTTCTCATAATACATTAGGTTTCTTTCAAAATTATTTCACATAGTTGATGAGATTAATATGTAACCACTACTCAGCAACGTTATAACAAACGTAGACTTCTGTGGCAAACCAGCCATGTAATATTTAACGTTTTACCACAAATTTGGTGATAGAACAGTTTTAGATTGCTTTCTAGACCTCCTTCACAAAGAAACAGAAAAAAAATAAGATTAACTTCACACATTCTCTAAAACTATCCCTGGCCAATATTATTGCAACAAACTATTCTAAAATATTTATTTTTCTCTAATTGTAATGAGTTAAAGGGAATGTGTCGCGAATGAAACTTTTTTTTTATGTAAGTTACTTATTTCTATTATAATTTTTGCTGTATTTATTTTTTTTTTCTTCCACATGGTTGAAAGTATTAAAAATGAAATAATAATTTGACATGGTTTCCTATTTTGGCCACCAGAGGGAGCACTTCCCAGAATTACAGCAAGGTGAATAAGACAAAGCAACCTGACTCACAGCTGCCAAAAATGTGGGAGGGAATCTCACCCCCCCCCCCCTCCTACAAGCCAGGAAAAGGTGTCTTCAAATTGCTAAGCAGTGTCCGGCTGCCATTTTGGGTGTGATTGTTGAAATGCAGCTTGCAGAAGCTATAGGACACACCAAAGGGCTAAGGGTATGTTCGCACGTTTACTAAACAAAGGGAAAACCGCTCCTGATTTTCAGCTATTTGTTACTCAAACTCGCGTTTTTGGCAGTGTTTTTTACAGCCGTTTTTGGAGCTGTTTTTCTAGAGTGTCAATGAAAAACTGCTCCAAAAACGTCCCAAGAAGTGACATGCACTTCTTTTTGGTGGGCGTCTTTTTACGTGCCGTTATTGGAAAATGGCCGCGTAAAAAAACGCCCCGTCTGAACAGCACGCCGTATTTTCCATTGAAACCAACGGGCAGATGTTTGGAGGCGTTCTGCTTCCGATCATTCAACCATCTTTCGGGAAGTTTACGGCCCGAAAAACGTCCGAAAACACTGCGTGTGAACATACCCTTAGAATGATGAAAGTGAAGTGAATGACTTTTCATTTGACAGGTTCACACGGCGTGTATTTGACACGTTTTTTTGCGCATTTTACATGCCTCTCCTGCTAAATGTCTTTATCTCTCCATCCTGCTGACAGTCTCCTCCTTGATCACCACCCAATACTGCTGACAGTTTCCTCCAGCTTCACCATACAATCCTGCTGACAGTCTCCTCCAGCATCACTGTCAGCAGGATTGTATGGTGACGCTGGAGGAGACTGTCAGCAGGATTGTATGGTGATGCTGGATGAGACTGTCAGCAAGATTGGGTGGTGATGATGGAGAAGAATGTCAGCAAAATTGGGTGGGGACGCATCACCATACAATCTTGCTGACAGTCTCCTCCAGCATCACCACCCAACACTGCTGACAGTCTCCTCCAGCATCCCCATACAATCTTGCGGACCGTCTCCTCCATCGTCCTCATACACACACACTCAGCTCTACTACATCTGACAAGCTTAGATCCGCACACCGTCCACACTGAGAATACATCTCACACTCAGCACTGCTACATACATACATACATACATACACACACACACTCCGCTCTACTACACAGACACACACACCCTCAGCTCTACTACACAGACACACTCACATGGTGGGGGGAGCCCGTCGGGTGGTGGGGGCTACGAGAGCGAGGGTCTATGAGAGAAAGAGAGGGATAGACAGACACACACCTTACCTGCTGTGCAGCTGGTCTTCATAATGGCGCCTGCTATCTCCCTACAAACAGCTTCTCTGCTGTGTGACTCTGACCTGCGTCTGCGCAGTACAGAGCCAGATAGCAGAAGCAATGAACCGCTGCCGTTCATTGGGCCCTATGCATTGTAGCTGCCGTATTCCATCTGTGTATGTGTCGTTAATCGACACATACAGAGATGAGAAAAAAATGGCAGCCCCCATAGAGAAGTAAAAGTATGAATACATTATAAAGTAGAAAGTGACAACACAAATAAATAAAATTTTTGTTTACATTATATTAAAAGCAATATAATAAAAAAAAATCATGACACCTTCCCTTTAAATTTATCGATAATTTCCTTTAAGCAAATTTAGAAATCACATTTGTTGCTTACTTGCTGTACATTCTTGCCAATGATCCTGGGTGGCTTATTTTATACACCTAGAAGAGTAAAGAAAATGTAATTTCTTTTTATGTTATGCACATGTGGACACTGTTGCTTTTAGTTTTATGTTCAATTGTTTTTCTGTGTGATTTGTGTATACCAAGCTGCAGAATACAAGGTTGTACCTGTATGTCCCCCTTTCCACAGAGGGTTATTGTAGTGGAAAACATATTGACACTGCTGTGCAGCTGTAGATCCTTGAGTCAAGTGCAGGAGAGTTTTGTGCTGCTGTGTTTAGCTCACTGGGGTTGCCTAGACTGATAGGGTATGTTCACACGGCCAAATTACGGACGTAATTCGTGCGTTTTACGGCTGGAATTGCATCCGAAATTACGGCTTGAAAGCGTTGACAAACATCTGCCCATTGAAAGCAATGGGCTGACATTTGTCTGTTCACACGAGGCGTATATTTACGAGTCGCTGTCAAAAGACGGCGCGTAAATAGACGCCCGCGCCAAAGAAGTGTCATGTCACTTCTTCAGATGTAAATGGAGCCGTTTTCCATGGACTCCATGGAAAACCAGCTCCAGTTACGTCCGTAACGAACGCGGCGTTCAAGCGCCTGCACATGCCGTTACGGCTGAAATGACGGGGCTGTTTTCTCCTGAAAACAGCTCCGTAATTTAGGCCGTTACGGACGCTGCCTGTGAACATACCCATACATTTGCACAACCTAGGATCAACTGGAATGTTAACATTATAAATTTGGGGAAATATAAACTATTATATTCTCCCAATATTTTTGTAATGCCAAATCAAGTGGAAACAATTGTGGCATTACTACATTTGCCTCCTTTCTACAGAGTAAAAAAAAAAATCATTCCAAAAACTACAACCTGTTATTTATCATAATATGGCTTACTTTGTGAGCGCAGTTTGTTATTGTATTTGCAAAACTATGATAAATCTCTCAGTGAGAATTAGTGATATCTCCCAGTTCACAATTCCACTTTTTCTGAAATCTAAATGTGAATTTTTTCAAATACTTATTTGTCAGTGCTTTATACATGTTTGTTCTTGGGAAGACCGTTATTAAATCTATTATTTTTATTAGAAATCAAGTGAAATTTAGAATGAAATGTTTAATATTAGGAAAGGATAAATGCCATTATGCATTATTTTTCCCTCTTGCTTCCTCACCTTCACCAGTGAGACAATGACTGATATAGATTATTAGTATTATTTTACCAAAATATTCAGGCTTCAACAATACCAACATTTTTTTTTACTATAAAATGCTCACTTAGTTTCAACAAATCATGTTCCTTATAAATGTTGCTAGTGTATTGCCTTTACAGTTCCATTGAGATCCATGATCCCTTTAATATTTAAATGTATTTAAACTTCTTGCATACTTCCGAAATTTTTTTTAACTCAACACTCTCAGGAAAAAGCTTACACCAGACGAGAAAACTTGAAGGTGTAATTTTGGCTTTAAATGAAAATGATGTGTCTTTGTCAGTACAAATGTATACATTTACATTTATAGTATATTGATAGCATCATGCCCCTCTAGCAATATAAAGGTTAATGATTTTCTTCCCCATATGAGATCTACTAATGCGTAATGAACCATTCATGGTACATTGAATACATCGTCCAGTAAATCAGCTGGGATACTCTTAGTCCTTTTAAAGTTAAAAGAAGGCAGCTGTGATGAAAGGACATCTAGCCAGTAGTTAAGTACTTGCAGTTAGAATCAAGAAACTTTAGGGTCAGTTCACACATTGCGTAAATACTGCAGATTTTCCGCAACGGAATTAGTTGCGGAAAATCCGCAGCAAATACAGTAGCAGCAAAGTGGATGAGAGAAAACAAATCTCATCCACACGCTGTGTAAATATTGAGCGAAAAAAACATTTGGAAATTGACCTGCGGTGCGGAATTTATTCCGCAGCATGTAAATTGTATTTGCGTAAAAGCTGCTTATTTGTTGCGGGTTTTCCCCTTTGAACTCAACGGGGAGGTAAAACCCGCAACAAATAGCAATTGTCGCCTTTTTTGCAGTGGGTTCGCAGCGATTCCGCTGAAAAAACACAACTCAGAAAATAAAAAACTTATACTTACCCAGAAGTCTGTGCTTCTTCCTCCAAGGCGGCCTCCTGGGATGACGTTTCATCCCATGTGACCGCTGCAGCCAATCAGAGGCTGTAGCGGTGGTCACATGGGATGAAACATCATCCCAGGAGGTCGGACTAGAGGACAGCAGAGGGCCGGCCTCCTGGGATGATGCTTCATCCTATGTGACCGCCGCTGCACCTAATCACAGGCTGCAGCGGTTTCCTGGGATGCAATGTCTAAGTGCTGCAGTTTTTTGCAGCAGACATTCCGGCCGAAAAACTGCACCACAGTTTGGTGTGGTTTTTCGCATGGAATCCACCCCGTGTGAACTCCGCTTAAATGTACTTAAAGGAGTTTTCCAGCCTCTGACAACTGATGACCTATCCACCGAATAGGTCATCAGTACATCATCTGTGGGGGTCCGACACCCGGGCCCCGCACAGATCAGCTGGTCCGGTGCCTCCGTGCATTGGACGTACAAGCCGGAGGCAGTTAGCTCTGGCCACGGAATAGAGGCCGAGCTGCAGCTCT
The DNA here is from genome assembly GCF_050947455.1 of Rhinoderma darwinii. Classification (NCBI taxonomy): domain Eukaryota; kingdom Metazoa; phylum Chordata; class Amphibia; order Anura; family Rhinodermatidae; genus Rhinoderma; species Rhinoderma darwinii. The sequence continues at coordinate 178,190,226 of NC_134689.1, read as the reverse complement.
GCTCCTATTCAAGTGAATAGAAGCAGACCTGCAGTTCTGCAGCACGGCCGCTATGCTATGTACGGAGCCAACTGCTTCCGGGTTCCGTACACAGCATTATGTGCCACAACATCCGTTGCCCGCAGGCCACTGGAGCGGCTTTTCGGTGCGGGCCCGGGTGTCGGACCCACACCGATGCCATACTGATGACCTATCCGGTGGATAGGTCATCAGTTGTCAAAAGGTGGACAACCCCTTTAATACTGGCTTGTTAGGAAATGCAAACTATTCCGTCTCAGAGTAAAATTAATGTGTAATCTAAATGTAATTGTAAACTCTACAACTGACAAACTCTTTCACCTAATATTTGCCAATATGTATACTTTAAAATCATTAGGACCCAGTGGCTAGTTGCAATCCTAGTATTTTAGCTTTTGTTAATTGGCCATACGCCATCTAATTTACAGCCCAACAAGGACTGCTCCGAGGACCGCGGCAGGTGGGGAGATTGACTGGGCGGTACACCTGTCAAACCGTAATGCAGGTGTCCTAAGAAGAGCTTAGGGAGGACAGAAACCTCACGTGGAGCAGAAGGGTAACAAGATTACCAGGCCAATTATTGCCTTTACGTAGCACTTCTGATCATTAACGTAGATAATCAGGAGATTTTCAAACATATTTATCATAGTTAAGATAAAGATTACATTTCTGTATAAAAATAATTATTAATATTATTATAATACAAAAAATAGGTGTGTCTGTGTTTTGATCAGACACACAGGTGCACGACTCGTTATAAGACACAGCTCTGATACACATTCAGTAAGGCTGGGTTCACACGACCTATTTTCAGGTGTAAACGAGGCGTTTTACGCCTCGAATTACGCCTGAAAACACGGCTCAAAAACGTCGGCAAACAACCTGTCATTTTACACGTCGCTGTCAAAAGACGGCGCGTATAATAACAGCGTCGTCAAAGAAGTGCAGGACACTTCTTGGGACTTAATTTGAGCCGTTTTTCATTGACTTCAATGAAAACAGCTCCAAATTACGGCCGTAATTGACGCCTCACAAAACGTGAGTACGAGCAATTACGTCTGAAATGCAGGAGCTGTTTTCTCCTGAAAACAGCTCCGTAATTTCAGCCGTAATTGTCGTTATCGTGTGCACATACCCTAACTGTAACGATCCCAGCACCTGTATGTCTATCACATGACAAAAGACAGAATTTTATCCACTGGAAGTAAACAATGAATTTTCCTACTGAATAACAGCAAGCAGATATCTTGAAATCTTGAGGAATTAATACAGAATAACTTTTAACTAAACAAAAAATAACATTAATTTGCCGAAAACCGACAACTCCTTTAAACTCTGAAATCCCCAAGCTATTTTAGCTTTTGCAGGTGCTCAAGGTTTATCTCCACCCAGAGCTGAACAAAAAATGAGTTATTTTTTCAGAAAATTCATGTGGGGAAAGAAGTCCAAACTTTCCTTCTGCATTCATCAACAAACCAAACGACATGGAGGAATTTTCCATACATGCGCACATTCAACCTTGCATCACAATACAGAATAATACGTGACTGGATCAACCATACCTCCTACTATATGAATCCTTCTTTTGACCAGGCCTTCTCCCCATCCTTGTCCTTAGCCAACCTTTTGCACAACCCTTATGCTGGACTTTCTTTTTTGACAAAGGCAAATCCCTTCTTGAATTCAACATGGCGTGCTTGGCATAAAACCAGATCACATAAAAATTCGGATCCCTTTTCCTCTCTACATAAAACTCTGACTTTCAGGAGGACTGCCCTAAGACAATATTTAAAACCTGGTTTAAAAAAAGCATTCAGTCCCTTTTTCACCTGGTAGATCGAACCTCCAAATCACTACACACATTCCAAACTCTGGCCCCATGCACATGACCGTAATTTTGATCCACAATTACTGATCCGTAATTGTGGTTTAAAATACTGATCCATTCATTTCTATGGCCCATGGACACCTTCCTGTATATTTACGGGAATGTGCCCGGGCTGTAGAAATTACCCCCAAAAAATAGGACATGTCCTACTTTTTGAATTTATGGACCGTGCTCCTATACTTTTTAATGGGAGCACAACCCGCACATGCAGGTGACAGTCCATGGCCATCTGTGCCCGTCATCACGAACCGGGCACATGGCTACAGCCATATGCAGGGAGTCTTAAAGTTAACTTCCTCGAGGTGACCATCCAACTATTTGCATACTTGCAGGTGGCCAGCTAAGCACATAAATACTTGCACTTTCTCCAAAACAGTGAGTGAGACCAAGTAATTCATGCCATCCTTAAGCCCTCCGCTACCACAAGGGGCCAAATCTTTCCTCTTTACAGATATCTGTATACCTTAAAGAGGCTCTGTCACCACATTATAAGTGCCCTATCTTGTACATGATGTGATCGGCGCTGTAATGTAGATTACAGCAGTGTTTTTTATTTAGAAAAACGAACATTTTTTATGGAGTTACGACCTATATTAGCTTTATGCTAATGAGTTTCTCAATGAACAACTGGGCATGTTTTACTTTTTGACCAAGTGGGCGTTGTGGAGAGAAGTATATGATGCTGACCAATCCGCGTCATACACTTCTCTCCATTCATTTACTCTGCACATAGCGATATAGCTATATCGTTATGTGCAGCCACATAAACACACTATAACATTACTACAGTGTCCTGACAATGAATATACATTACCTCCAGCCAGGACGGGATGTGTATTCAGAATCCTGACACTTCTCTGCACGTCTCTGTGATTTACAGCACAGCAGGCGTAGTCTCGCGAGATTACGCTGTAAACTGTCATTTATAGCGAGATCTCGCTGTGATGTTCTGTAAAATATTCTAGCGACACATTCCCTTTAACATATCAGACCTATTTAACAATTTAGGAATACGGTATGAAAACTTTCCTCTCTGCAAGATATGTAGAGGTGACACTAAGAATTTTTCACAGGTTTTATATCTTTCCAACCAGGGGCTGGAAATGGGCATTTATCAGACTGATACTTGTTTTAAATGTGGGTTAGCACAAGCGGACATTACTTACTGCTTGTAGTCATGTGAGGTGATCCAGGACTTTTGACTTAAAATTAAAAAATGTACCCAAAATCGTCTCACCACCTATGTAACTTTTGACATCCTATGGGGTTTCTTTGGCTGGGTGGATCCTAAGAAATACAAATGCGACAGCAGCACCAGGGAGCTTCTTTATTTGGTATCTGCGGCTGCAAAAAAAGATCATCCCACATACCTCATGCCTCACCTTACAAATTATTTCTAGGCATATCATACCTCCTCCAAATGGACTGGATAAAGGCAACTATTCTTAAGGAGTTGCTAGTTGAAAAATTATTTACAATGTGGGAAAGCTGTATAGCTATATTGTTATAGGGCTGGTAAAATCGTGGGGTTCACTGGCTAGTGTCACCCATTCTTACTACCTCCTATATATTAGGGTCAAAAGGGTTATGCCTAGCTCTCCTACCTTTTTCCTTGTATTACATTATCTATCTGCTTTGCCCCTAAGTGTGCATGTACGCGGTGATTCACGACACAAGTGTATAGTAAATAAAAGCAATATTTATTAACTAACAGTAATCACACTTAAATATTAAACACAAATACACAACACAGTAAATATATCCATGGTAAAGTATCAGTATACCACAATACACATAACTTAATATGTATTGAATATACTGACACTACACGTGGCAGCTGTAGTGTAGGGTTAATACAGCTTCTGATGTATTTGGGTACAGGGTTAGGCTAGGAGGGGTTATGTGTAGGGGAATTAGGGGCTAAATGAGAAGGGGTTAACTAGGGGAAATGCTCCAGTGGTAGAAGGGTTAAGTGTAGCTGCTGCTGTGCGTGGTGTATAGGGAAGGTAAGCGGGAGAGAGGAGAGGTGGAGGATACTTATTTTATTGTTGGTGAAACAGTGAGGGAACAGGAGGGAGAGAGTGATCATCCTATGGTGAGCGCAGGAAAGCAAGTGACTGGGGAGAGCAGTAGCTCTGGATTTGACCCCTCTCCGTCCACTTCTTTATGACATCACTGTGCCAAACTCATGCACGTGTAGGGGTAGGGCAGGCAGTGGGAACCTCCTGTGTTGTGGGAATGCAGTACAGGATGTGTCCACTGTTTATGGCCCCCCTCCCAGAGGGTAGGAGAGACTTGATTGTCTAAATTAGGGATCTCCACTCTCTGATATTTATTAAGATAATTCAAAAATAAAGACTTTTATGCTAACAATTGTGAGTCCCTTAGCATCAACGAATGCCAAACAGAGAAAAACCCTTTCTAAGGAACAGCCAGCAGCCGCCATCACCTTATACTGCCGAAGTTCCTGGATATTCAAGCGCTACCGCAGTCAGTGCCGCACAGTCCATGAGGCGAGATGAGCTACTCGCCTCAGGTGGCGGCCTGCTGCCTCTCTGAGGGGGCAGCGGCACCACTAAAGTCAACTCGAGTTCCGTGCCCGACCATCCAGCGCCTTACAGTGATGCTGATTGGCAGGGCACAGAATGACTTTCCCCGCCAATTAGTGCCTTTCAGCAATGCTAGCGGCCGCTTCCCTTGTTGAAAAGCGCTGATAGGCGGGGCAAGTCATTCTGCCCTGCCAATCAGCGCCTTTCAACTACGCTAGCGGCGTCATGATGTCAACACGCCATTTGCGTCGTTTAGCCCTAGCAGACCTGCTCAGAAGAGAGCAGGCCGCATTGACACCGGACGGCGTGGGAACGGGATCGAAGGGACTATGTAAAGTTGTTTTTTCCACTTAAAAGTGTGAGTGCCATTATCTACAGGGGGAGCTGTATGTGGGGCACAATCTACAGGGGAGGCTTTATGTGGGACAGTTTCTACAAGGGGGCCTATATGTGGGGCACCATATACAGGGGGAGCTATATGTGAGGCACTATCTACAGGGGTGGGCTATATGTGAGGCACTATCTAAAGGGGGCTCTATCTACGGGGGGCTATATGTAGTGCAATATCTACATTGGCGGCTATATGTTGTGCACTATCTTCAGGGGGGCTATATGTATTGCACTATCTACTGGGAGCTATATGTGAGGCACTATCTACTGGGGGGGCCATATGTGAGGCACTATCTACAGGGGGGCTATATGTGGGCCACAATCTACAGAGGGGCTATATGTGGGCCAATATATACAGGGGGTGCTATATGTGGGGAGATATCTACAGGGGTGGGCTATATGTGAGGCACTATCTACAGAGGATCTTTGTGTGGGTCACTATCTACAGGGGGTCTATGTGGGGCACTATATACAGGGAGCACTATATGTGGGGAGCTAATGATGGGTGGGATATATGTGGGGCACTATCTACAGGGGGCTATATGTGGGGCACTATCTACAGGGGGCTATATGTGGGGCACTATCTACAGGGGCTATATGTGGGGCTTTATCTACAAGGGGCTATATGTGGGGCACTATCTACAGTGGGGGCTATATGTAGAGTTCTATCTACAGTGGGGGCTATATGTAGAGTTCTATCTACAGTGGGGGCTATATGTGGAGCGCTATCTATAGGTGGGACTATATGTAGAGCACTATCTACAGGGGGGGCTATATGTAGGGTACTATCTACAGGGGGGCTATATGTGGGGCACTATCTACAGTGGGGGCTATATGTAGAGTTCTATCTACAGTGGGGGCTATATGTAGAGTTCTATCTACAGTGGGGGCTATATGTGGAGCGCTATCTATAGGTGGGACTATATGTAGGGTACTATCTACAGGGGGGGCTATATGTAGGGTACTATCTACAGGGGGGCTATATGTGGGGCACTATCTGCAGGGGGCTGTATGTGGGCCACTATCTACATGGGGCTCTATGGGCGGCACTATCTACAGGGGGCTCTATGGGGGCACTATCTACAGGGAGCTTTGTGTGTGTGGGACACAGTGTATGATGCTATTATAATCAGGGACACAGTGTATGGTGCTATTGTATTTAGGGCGTGATGTGTGGCACCATGAGAATTTTATCTCTCTTTAACTATATGCTAATTACTCATTAAAGGGTCATGGGGCGGTGCCTCTATCCTGAAGAGTCACATAGTCCTGTCTCCAAACCCACCTTTCCATGCTTGATTGACATCCCACCGGCTATTATACATCACTACCATTCTCCTCCAACTTTCTCGGATGCGCCATTGCCTTGTACTACTTGGGCACGCACCGTGCAGCGAGGTGTACTCTGCCCGGCTGCACCATGCATGCCAGTACAAGGCAAAGGCGCATCCGTAGGAGTTGGAGGAGGCTGCTTGTGATGTAGAACAGACAGCGGGATGTCAATCTAAATCTGGGGGGCACCATTTCAATTTTTGCCTTAGGCAGCAGAAAAGCTACAATCATCCCTGACCGCAGTACATTGGATGATGAGGTGATCCATAGATCTTGTCAATGGTGCGTACATATGAATACCATTCCACTTTCAACTTATTTAGATCTAGTCTGATCACTTTAACATACTACACGCGGTTTTTTTCTTGAGGCTTTTTTTTTTTTGTTTACTCTTGTGTTTGGCTTAAAAAAACGGTTACAAAACTGTATGTGTGATTTCAGCCTAAAGCGGTTTTTAAACCAAAGTGTTTTGTGACATCTATAGGATATATTACAAAACACTCATCAGTTTACCATTAAAGTTTAATATAGTGTTTCCTTAGTGATATGTGGCAATATGGTCATCGTATTTGCTCAGTAAGCCCCATTTGGGATTTCAAATTAGTTTCCATTCATGGGTTCCGTCAGACCACTCCGTCAGGGAAACCCATGAACGGAAAACAAACAGAAACCATAGATTTCCGTTTGTATTACCATTGATTTCAATGGTAATGCTTCCGTTGCCAATGGTTTCCGTTTGTCTCCATTCTGTAAGGTTTCCGTTTTTTTCGGCGGAATCAATAGTGTAGTTGACTATTGTTAATACTATATATATTATATGGTTAAGGCTATGGTTTCCGTTTGGTTTCCGTTCATGGGTTTTCCAGACAGAAAGGTCTGATGGAACCCGTGAAAGGAATCCTGACGCAGGTGTGAATGAAGCCTGAGTGTCACACATTTTTGTTATAATATACGTTAGAGCATTAACCAAAGTTTGGTAACTATGTTTTATTTATTTACTTACAGATATCTTTCTATAGCTCCTATCTGTTGCGGCGGCCATTTTTTCAAAAGTGACAAGAGGAAGTGCAGCCATATTGGATGTAATTTTTTTATTGGCATCTCAGAAATTGATGAGCTGCATGTTCAATAACAAAGTGACAGTTTACCACTAGTTTCTAAGACGCTAGGTCAAAAGGAATACCACTATTGCTGCATTTCCTGAAAATATATCTAAATATGTATCTAGAAATATGAATAAGATTTCCTACCATTTGTTTTGTGGGAAATGAGAAAGAAAGTGTTATTAAAATGTGTTTCTTTTTTGCTGACATATCTTTCCAGATTACAGTTAAATGGTAATTTGTGATATTCCATATTCAGTAGATGGCACGTTCACAGATATTAAGTTTACAACATTGCATCTGAATATAATAATACAATTATATATTTATATACTCACGGAAAAATCTGATGCTTCAAATAATTTCTGATTCACATACATCTTTTGAAGAGAAGACCTATGGGTGAGAAAAGTAAAAATGGGGTGATATGTACATGTATAATGTATCAATAATTACAGCAAAGACAAGTATCTAATTTAACCCTTTAGTGACCAGCCTATTTTAGGCCTTAATGACCAAGGTATTTTTTATATTTTTCCATCGTCTTATTCAAAGAGCTATAACTTTTTTTATTTTTGCGTTGACATAGCTGTATAAGGTCTTGCTTTTTGCGGGACAAGTTGTATTTTTTAATAGCACCATTTTGGGGTACATATAATTTAGTGATTAACTTTTATAAACTTTTTTTGGGGAATAGAAAAAAAACAGCAATTTCACCACACTTTTTTGCGTCCTAATTTTACGCCATTTACCGTATGGTATAAATAACACAATAACTTTATTCAGTGGGTTGTTATGATTGCAACGATACCAAAATTATATAGTTTTCTTATGTTTTACTACTTTCACACAGTAAAAACCCTTTTTTTTTTTTTTTTAATTATTATTTTTTGTGTCTCCATATTTGAAGAGCTATAACTTTTGCATTTTTCTGTCGACGCAGCTGTATGAGGGCTTTTTTTGCGGGACGAATTTTCGTTTTTATTGGTACCATTTTGGAGTACGTGCAACTTTTTGATCACTTATCACATTTTTTTTAAAGCAGGATTCACAGAAAACCGCAATTTTTGCGTTGTTTTTTATATAATTTGATGATCGTGGCGATACCATATATGTGTATGGGTTACTTTTTTTACACTTTTACTAAATAAAACTACTTTTTGGGGAAAAGAGTGGTTTTATTTTATTTTTACTGTAATCTATTTATTTTATTTATTTTATTTTTTTCATAAACTTTATTTAACTGTTTTACATATTATTTTTTTTGTCCCACTAGGGGACTTCACCATGCAAGCTGCTGATCGCTTATATAATGCTTTGGTATACATAGTATACCAAAGCATTATTGCCTGTCAGGGTATGTTCACACGGAGTGTTTTCAGTCGTTTTTCAGGCCGTAAACATCCCAAAAAATTGCTGAAAAATCCGACAGGGCGTTTTTTACGCGGCCGTTTTTCAAAACGGCTGCATAAAAAACGGCCGCGAAAAGAAGTGCATGTCACTTCTTGGGACGTTTTTGGAGCCGTTTTTCATTGACTCTTGAAAAACAGATCCAGAAACGGAAACGTACGAAACGCCGTGAAAATCACGAGTGGCTTAAAAAATGTGTGAAAATCAGGAGCTGTTTTCCCTTGAAAACAGCTCCATATTTTCAGAAGTTTTTGATTTTTGTGTGTGCACATAACCTGAGTGTAAAACTGACAAGCAATCTATTAGGCCATGCCTAATCTATTAGCTCCCTCCCTCTGTCAAACACATTAGATGCCGCTGTCAGCGGCATCTAACGGGTTAAACTGCCGGAATCGGCCCGCACTTTGTTTCCGGCAGTTGCAGCAGGAGCCTGGCTGTGTGTAAGAGCCATGCTCCTGCTGCTGATCGTGTGGGTACATTAGCAGTACCCACCCGATCAGAGCGACGGATATATCCGTCCCTATGCGGGAACTAACCCCTGCTTGCGACGGATATATCCTTTGCTTGTCGTTAAACCCTTCCCGCCGCAGCCATTTTTCAGATTTTCATTTACATTTTTTCCTCCCCACCTACCAAAAGCCATAACTTTTTCATTTTTCCATCAATACAGTCCTATGGGGCTTGATTTTTGCGGGACTAGTTGTAGTTTTTTGTTGCGCCATTTATTATACCATATAATGTACTAGAAAATCGGGAAAAAAATATTTGTGGGGTAGAAAATGAAAAAAAAAACAGCGATTCCTCCATTGTTTTTTGCACTTCGATTTTACGGAATTCACCGTGCAATTAAAACAACATGTTAACTTTATTCTGTGGGTCAATACAATTACGGTGATACCAAATTTATATAGTTTTTTCTATATTTTACTACTTTTACAAGGAAAGAACTAACTGTGAAAAATAAAATTTATGTTGCGTCGCCAAATTCTAAGAGCCACAACTTTTTTTTTTTTTCTGTAAATTAAGCAGTATGAGGGCTTATGTTTTGTTGGATAAGCTGTCGTTTTTAATGCTATCATTTTGGGGTACATGTGAGGTTTTGATCACTTTTTATTCCATTTTATTGTGGGAGATGAGGTGACCAAAAAATAGCTTTTTTTTTTTTTTTTACGGCGTACTCCATGCAGGTTAAATAATGATATATTGTAATCGTTCAGACTTTTATGGATGCGGCTATACCAATTATGTTTATTTATTTGTTTATGCTTTAGGAGGAAAATGGGAAAAGGTTTTTTTTTAAACTTTTAATATATTTTTGTGTTTTGTACATAATTATTTTTTTTTATTTCACAGATTTTTACTTTTTTTTATTAGTCCCCCTAGCGGACTTGAAACAGCGATCAAACGACTTGATGGCTTGCAATATATACTGCAATACTAATGTAATGCAGTATATCATCTTTCTGACAGGGTTCTATAAAGCCCTGCCAGAGGCAGGGCTTAATGGGAGCACAAAGATGGCAGAACTGGGGGCCTTCAGTAGGCCCCCAGGCTGCCATAGCAACCATCGCCACCCCGCGATTGTATTGTGGGGGGCGCGATGAGCTGCTAAAGGGGGTCGCCCCTCTCTAACTATTTAAATGCCGCAGTCTTTATTGACCACGACATTTAATGGGTTTAATGAGCGGGATTGCGCTTGAGCGCAATCCTGCTCGTTACTGTGAATTGTTGGCTGTAACAGCCCCTGAGCCCGCTCCATACTTCCCCTACCCGACTATGGCAAATGGGTACATCAAATGTCGGGAAGGGGTTAAAAGTCAATGGAATACAATACATATACTGTGTGGACAAACTTTCATGTACACAGTATCAGAAGCGTTACTAGGTGCACTGATCACTACCTCTCCCAATCAGGGGCGTAGCTAATAGCTCATGGGCCCCGGTACAAAATTCCTTCTCGACCCCCCCCCCCCTAGCTTAATCTCATAGCCGACGGCCCGCAGGTTAAGTGACCCAACAATGCAGCACTAGCAGTAAGGGGCGTTGCAAAGGTCTTAAAACGTCAGAGGAGACCGCATATCTTTAGCACTCCGATACTATAGCTATGGATAGGATTAGATACAGTGGCTCAGCAAACTTTATCACATATGATAGGCTTAGATATAGGGCCCAGCTCACTGGCATTGTGGCTCCAGCACTGGATCCAGGAAAGGTAAGTATAATAATTGCTTTGCTTTTTTTATGTGCTACGAATTTTTTTTGTGCGTTTCGTGTTTTTTTTTTACAGTTTCAGTTGTTGGACTACTTCGGATTCGAGGACTACTTCGATGACGGCTTCTTTTATTTGTAATAAAATGTTTAATGAGGATTGTGTTTTTTTTTTTTTATTTCAATAAAATATTTTTCTGTCCTTGTATTTTTTAAACTTTATTACTACAGCCTTAGTAATGGTCTCTGGCTGATTGACAGCGTCCATTACTAAGGCAGGGCTTAATGTTAGCCGGTGAAAAGACTAGCACTAACCCCATTATAACCCTGGTACCTACCGCCACCATGGGTACTGGGAAGAGCTAGGTGCGATCCAGTACCCGACCATCTGAAGTGATGGTCGGGTACCGGGGCGGCTGCAGGCTGGTATTAGTAGACTGGGAAAGGCCAGAAACCTTGGTCCTTCCCACCCTGGTAAAGCTAGCCTGCTGCTGATATGTTGTATCTGGCTGGTTATGAAAAGTGGCATTCCTTGAATCCGACGCAGTCCTTTAATCCGACGTAGTCCAACAACCGAACCTGTAACAAAAAGCACAAACACAAAAAAAAAAACATTAGTAACACATGTGGTAAGCTTAGATACAGGGATCATGTGTGATACTGTATGTTGTACTCTGTATCTAAGCCTACCTCAAGGTAGGCTTATATACAGGGCCCCAGCAGACAGTAATCTTATACAGTATAAAATTACTGGCCAGCAGACAGCAACATTATACTTACCCTCTTCGGCACCAGGCGCAGCAGAAGTCCTGACGCTATGCAGTGTCAAAGACATCGGGACTTCCGCTGCGCTGGAAGCGAGGAGGTTAAGTATACTGTTACTATTGTAACAGGAGCCCATGTAGTTTATTACATAGGCCCCATTTACTATAGTAACTCTTAATAGATGTGGTGTGGCTACGGGCCCTCCTGGCTACGGGGCCAGGACGCAATTGTGACAGCTGTGACCCCTATAGCTACACGACTGCCCTCAATTATACCCTCATGATGGCAATACAATTTATTACAATGTATGGCTTGAGCGATTGGCTATAGCCTTCTGCCAGTAGAACTTCGTTACTTGTAAGTAGATGGTGATTGGCTCCTCACATGTAAAATCTTCTTAGAGAGCACGGAAACTTGAGGAGGAGGTAAATATGACCTGCGCTCTGTAGCTCTGTGTATGTACAAGGGGAAAGAAGCTTGGCAGCCCTGTTTATGAGGGACAACATGTCTGCCAGTGTTTATGGGGCTGCTGGCAACTGTAGCCTCTGTTGGGTGCAAGCAGTTTTGAAACCGCTCTTGAGGAATACTGGAGTCAAAAGAGGTGACTTTTCAGGGTTTGTTTTAAGGTTTAGAGAGTGGAAGAGTTTTGGATTGCATGAGGATCCAAGAAAAATCAAGAGGTACACAGGGATACACCTTGTCGCCAAGGTATTTGAAGTTGGGCTAAACTGGGGAGCAGATTCTAAGGGGACCCCTGGCCTTTATCCTTTAACCCCTGTACAGGGATCTGCACTTCGCTGTAGGGGAACTCTAGGTCGCTACCCCCAGAGAAGTGAAATAGCCCTGGTCAGGTGAAGCAAAAGATCAGATCAGATGTCAAGCTTCGAAACGGATACGTAGAAAATCGTCAATTCAGGCGGCAGGGTTCATAACAGTTTACATGGCAAATGGTCAGGGCAGGCGGGAGACAAGGTTGATCGAAGATACAAGCTGAGGTCAGTACACGGGAATCCAACAACAAAATAGCAGAGATATTCTAGAAACACTTAGGAACACTCGATGGAAGCAAATTGCTCTGGCAATTGGTCCAGGAGAGGGTAGCGCTTTAATGCCCAGAGAAAGTGCACAAGGATTCCCCGACGCCAAGTCGGAAGGAGAGCAGCGGCGCCGACAGTGGCCGCACGCAACCTAGGCTGGAGCAGAGGAGTGGCGCCGACCTCTTGCCAGAAGCCGTCGAGACCAAGTAAGTACACAGTGGTGACTGTAACAGTACGCCCATCCTTACGCCCCCTCTTTTCAGGCTTGTTGAAAACCAGACGATAAAATTCCTTGAGGAGAGGTGAAGTGTGACAATTCTCCACGGGTTTCCATGATCTCTCCTAAGGACCAAAGTTCTTCTAATCAACAAGGTAATAATAATCGTAATTATTTAAATAGCGCCAACATATTCCGCAGCACTTTACAATTCAGGGGGAACATGTACAGACAATATGAAACATTAATTGTAGAGAAGAATTGATCCAGCGCTGATGGTGAGTTAAAAGGGAAACCGACGTCCTGCCTCAGGACGCCATTTCAGTCTGTGCAACGGTTTATACTCCCAAGGCATACATATTTTGCAATTCACGATTGTGTTGCTCTTGTCATGTTTTTCATGTGATTTTGTTTTTAAACAAGTTTTGAAGAATAATTTTATATCCACTCTGTATCTATTATATCAAGAATCTATCCTACAATCCATTGGTATCTGTTACCATCATATTACGATACCAGTAATACCATCATGTCGTTTTCCCAAACACCTCAACGGTCAAGAGCCGAAATGGCAGCAATGGTTTTTGGTGACTCAAATCACACTGATTTGTCCTATTCCAATTCATCTCTACAAAATAGATTTAAGGAATTGGAAAAATTATCAGTCACTGAAACCAAAGTGTGGTGGGATCTTACCACACTGCAGAATTACATCACAAAAAACATGATCCCTCGGGGTCTGAGATTAAGAAAAATGCCTACACACAATTATTCGGATGATTTTTCAAAGGAATGGAACAACATCTTGACGGATTGTTCACTCAATCTCATGCGGCTTATTACAAAGCAAGAGAATATTAAACTAGTGGAACTACAAAAGGATATTAGCAAAGTTAGGGATGAGATCAATTCATTCTCCAGCTCACCAGACTTCGCCTTGCTACAAAAACGCACGGAAGATCACCTGGAGCAATTGGAGAAATCAATTGCTGAAACCAAAAAATCAAAGTTTCATAGAGATACCCAGGATTATAATAACAATGAAGTCTATACGTGGCATCGTTCCAATTACAACAGATTCAAGACCAAATCAATCTTGAGGAATAGACGGTCTCCACACAACCGTTCCCTCAACTCCCATAGAGTTAGTTTCAGCTCCACTGAACCTGAAACTACAGATGGGGCAGAAGGAGAATCAGACACGGACACGTCTAGATACCACCAACAATCTAGATCCAACTTCAAACGCACTCGAGATGTTTCAAAAAACGGAGGAGGAGGGGGGGCCGAAAGCATCAATCCAGCCGACATAATATTGCCCCGCAGACTGAGGAACCAGAGATACTAAGAACTCTTGATGTTGTTAATCTTTCATCGGTGTCATTAACTCAAGCTCAGATTCATGTTCTTTCACTAGGACTTAATTTTGTACCCAATTCTAATTTTGATCCATTCTACACTTTGCTTGATATTAACAAGTTTGTACGCAATCTTACCGTTAAGAGACACTTCTCAACCTCAAAAGAGCCTTCATCTATCTCTTCATCAGAAACACTGATAACAGTTTCACCAGTCAATGTATATCAGAAATTATCGTTTCAGGAACAAACCACACTCTTACATCTGGAGGATTTAGCTGGACATTACATCAACCCATCTCCTCTTCCTGTATCCAAATTTGAAACCAAGAACCCGGGATTCTACCCCATTCATTCCCGCACAGAGTCTATGGACATTTTCCAGCAAATTGTAGAACGTGAGCTGTTTAAGATTCAAGAAGCAGTTAAATATGATATCCCTTCACATAACCTCACATTACTTGACAAACAGGCTATTAAATCCTTACACGACAACCAGGACATAGTCATTCGCATGGCTGATAAGGGAGGTAGTGTCACCGTGCTAGACAAGGATATGTATATCAACCAAATCATGTTATTGTTAAATGACAAAGATACGTACATCAAACTACAGGAAAATCCAACTGATATGTTTCACAACACTTTAAAACAGATATTAGATAAAGGTTTAAATCTGGGCATTTTCTCAACTAAAGAACACAAATATCTGTCAGTGGAACACCCGATAGTACCCATCCTTCATGCACTTCCTAAAACACACAAGGGTTTTAATCCCCCTCCCATGCGACCCATCGTCTCGGGTATAGGCTCTCTTACAGAAAAGATTTCCGAATGGTTAGATACTTTTCTCCAGCCTTTAGTCATCAGAATTCCGGGATACCTTAAAGACACCAATGATGTCTTACAGGCATTCCACAAGAAAACCTGGCAACGTGATTTCACCTGGCTTACCTGTGACGTTGTTGCCCTCTACACCAGCATCCCTCGAGATGTTGCTCTAGAGGCCCTCAAGCATCACCTACATAAATACAGTGGATACGACCCTAACATGCAATCATTTCTAATACAAATTACTCAGTATCTCATGACGCATAACTATTTTAGTTTCACAAATCAATTTTACTTACAAAAATGTGGTGTTTCTATGGGGGCCAAATTCTCCCCCTCCATTGCCAATCTCACCATGGCATGGTGGGAGGAACATTACATTTATTCTCCAACCAACCCTTTTCTTGACCACATACATTGGTATGGCAGATACATTGATGACCTCCTACTCATTTGGGAGGGAGATGTATCTGTCATACCGCTGTTCATGACCTTCATTAACAATAATGGATCCAACCTCAAATTTACTTTTCATTTTAACTCCACGTGCATCAATTTTCTAGACCTAAGTTTTTCATGTAGGATTGGTGACATAATTCAGTCTAACATTTACTGCAAACCAATATCAGGAAATACCATACTGCATGCACTAAGCTGCCATCCCATGCACACGGTTTCCGCCATTCCCATTGGTGAACTTACACGTGCCAAACGTAATTGTAGTTCCCACATGAGTTATATCAAAGAAGAGTCTATTATCTGCAACAGGTTGAAAGCAAGAGGCTATAAGGACTGGACCCTAACAAGGGCCAAAAACATAGTCGCAACTAAAAATAGAGATTCCCTTATTTTGAAGGATAATACTCAAATTATTCCAACTCAGAGTCAAAATATTCCAACTCTTGTATTGCAATACAGTAAGCAGTTCAACACCATCAAAAACATGGTGTTGAAATACATCCCCTTACTGTATGATGATCCAACATTAGAGAACCTCTTAAAAAATGGATGCAGAATAGTATCTCGCAGGGCACAAACTTTGGGCAACATATTGTCTCCATCATTACTGCCAACCAATAACCCTAAACCTACATGGCTAACATATAAAGGATTCTATAAGTGTGGGATTAATCCCTGCAAAGTTTGCACTTTTGCCAAAATTAATAAACAATACTCTAACTCTTCAGAAACCACTACCTTTACTATTAATACATACATGAACTGCAATAGTGACCATGTAGTGTATATTATTGAATGCACAACATGCAATCTCAAATATGTCGGCTGCACTACCAGGAAATTTAAAATTCGCATATTGGAACACCTCAGTTATATACGTAATGCATCTATCGTCAACATTTCCAATGCAGCCAGGCATTTTGTGACTTGCCACAATAGAAATGTTAGCTCTTTTTCCACATATGCCATTGAAAAAGTGAGGGGTACAAAAAGAGGGGGTGATTTAAAACAGCGCTTACTTACCAGGGAGGCCTTTTGGATTTATAGCTTGGAAACTCGCTTCCCCAAAGGACTCAACCTCAGGAAGGATCTCATGTTTCATTATTGAAATATTGAAATTCATATGAATCAGATTATAGAATCCACTACTGTTTGCTTATGTCAACAAGTAAACCAGAATAAGAAACAAGTCACGACCAGGTGTTTGAAAAAATACAAATAATCTTTATTAAAGTCAATTAGACACATGGAGACAACATATAACACTTAGACATAATAAAATGCCATGGACCCTCGAACACAAACGGAATCCGAACGTGAAAGCAGAGTAGCCCCCCAGAAGAAAAAATGGTCTGACAAAACCTATATATAGCTAAAGTGCATACATACATATTGATAAGCAGGTACTAGGCATGGTACGCTTTGCACAGATGAACACACAAATAAGTATAGAGAATATATATAAGGTACAATCTAAGTAAAAACGACATGTAAAGTAGTATACCTACACCTGCGTATAAGAGGATAAAATAGGAGATCAAGACCAGGAGGGGGACCTCTGCTTAACCCAACGCGCGTTTCGCTGGTGCTTCGTCAGGGGTTGATGTCCAAATGCCCCAGTTACCCCATGATATACCTTCCTCAATGATGTTTTACCGGTAAAATCACAGCTGTTTCCTATCGGGTGGTTAGGTGTTCAGCGTCGGTCATCAATGACAGACGGCGATACATCCCGCCCACCCTCGATAGCGTCCTATCGTGTAGTCTTATGTCAAAACAGTCCTCCTCCCAGAACCGCCTCCATCGGCATAACCACATCAGGCCGGCGGGGGAATGAAATCAGCCCGCCGGCTCGATGTGGAATCACCGGAGGTCAGAAGCAGGGATATAAAGAGGAATGAAATTAGAAGTTTAGTGGCAATCCAGTTTTGGCCCAAGGTAGAACTATCTATCCTGATCATTAAGGTGAAAAAATAGGTTACAAAAAGGTTAAAAAAAGGCCAAGCCGATCTCATTAAGCAGCAGCAGCGGGACAAAGCGTCCCGTTGCTAGGTGACAGTCCAGCGTGAGAGCAGCAGTTGCTGTTAAACACGCTGGAGAGCATAGCAAAGCATTAAGAGCCGAGGTCGCTGTCCAACGTGCTGAAATGCTCAGCACAGCCGTCAAAGCTAAATAACCGAGAGAGTTAGAGCAGTCACTGTCCAAGGTGCTGAAGCTGACTATCCAAGTCCATATCACACTTCAGAGCTGAAACACAGTACCAGAATTAACCAGTAATGCTGTGAAAAGTAAAAAATAAAAAATAAAAAAATGAAAAAAATGAAAAGAGGAAAGAAAGTAAAAGTGACCGAGGGTATACCTACATATACATGAACACACATATATATATATATACATACACATACATACACATATATACACATATACACAAACACATATGTACCAACATATACACAAAATACATAAGTTCACAGTGAGCGGTAGTGAATGTGAGAGAAGTGAAGAAACGTGAAAAAATATCAACAAAAATGATTAGAAAGTAGAACAACACAACAAGTGTATATTGATTAATGCTGAAGAGGAACAGAACAATATAATTAGTATTAATGCAGCACAACAAACCGTACATCTAACCCGAAAATTGTGAATATGCGGTAAATAAAACCAAAGGTGAGTCAAATAACAATTTCTTTATATCCAAAATGAGTATACATAAAAATATACATCAATCTAGTTCATTTTAATCCAGTAGTGCAGGAATATGAGCAAAGTGCACAAGTATGTGCTAAGACTATAATTGCACAATTGATGTCAGTAATATTAAACGTGATAGGTGAGGCAAGAAAAATGGAGGGGGAAACAAAAAGGGGGGGGGAGGGAAAAAAGGGGGGGGGAGGGAAAGGGGGGGGGGGGAAATGGGGAAGGAGAGAATGAGTAGGGGGGAGGAGAGGGGAAGGATAAGGGGGAAAGGGAAAAGGGATGTGGACAAACCCAGATTAAATTACAATGAGTGACCAAGAAAATTTAGTGATGAGAAGATGATTAAAACTAACAAATGACTGAACGTGACAGTGACTACTGCTATAAACATTTAGTAAACCAAACCTCAATTACTAGGTTGAATAATACATGGTGACTAATAAACAAGAAAATAAAAAAAAAAAAAAAAAAAAATATAAAAATAAAAATAAATATAAAATGAAATAAAAAAAGGGGACTGGGAGCCTGACTAACTCAATACAATTTATTGTGTCAATAAGTACATACACCTTATAAAAATCTGTCCCGAATGGCATTTACTTTAGTCCTGTTTCTATTGTGCCATTTTTCATCAAGTTCCCATACACAAGGAAACCATATACTCACAATCTGTCATATGTACCAAGGTTAATCCAATTAGCAATATATTAACTGGCCATATCAGGTCATCATCAGTATGTACTCATGCCACTATATTGATTGTATGTTTTTCCATGGGGATCAAGATCACATAGATATTCTTCACTGTTATTTTTGACATCTTGTCATTTTTTCATATATTGATATTATTATCCATCAACCATTGGCTTTATTTGCTTTTTCATTAGAAAACTCATCTTATTTATACGTATCACTATTGAATTATTATCATATTTACTATGACAATTCAAAGCTTAATTAATTTTTGGATTAATATCAAAAATTATTAATTAAATTAAATTAGAACTATATCAATATGCATTCAATGGCATTATAAGATCGTACATTATATTTTGCAAATGAATTTCTAGCTTATTTTTCGGGATCTCAGATTTATAGTCTAAGACATTAGCTTATGTTTTTTCATGATAACCAGCCATTAGTCGGTTTTACTTAATTTGTATTAATTTTTTTATATCAGTTTATGCATAATAATACCATCTGCATATGATTTTTTCTTATGGTTATATATACAATTATTGTTTATTCACTTGTTTGGTTTTTTAGGTATATAACTAGCTATTTTCATCATTACATTGTCTCATGACAATGTGACTTGTATTGATTAGCTATAAAACGCAATTAAGTTATATTATCGTAATTCCTTGAATGTCCCCTTTTATGAATACTCATATACTTTTTCATTTTCCTACTCTGCTGTTCTGTCTATTACCATTATTAACTATCAGCGGGCTTTAATGAATTTTATTTAATGCTCTTTCCATCAGCTTACATAGCTTGTTTTGCATACTATATTAGACCATATTCACACTCATTGAGCTGTGCTAATGCGTCTTTTTTTTTTTTATTTTTTTTTTTTAATCAACTATTTATCCGTTGCGGTTCGCTTGGCCAGAGCGATGTTTCTTTGTAATACCGACAGGTTATCTGATGCATTTTTGGGCTTATATTTGAGCTACTTGTTTCCATTTATATTAATCAATTTACCTAATACAATGTGCATTTGTTGTATTCCGATAGATTTCTTGAACAACCATTATTACAAGTGTTTTGAATTATCACAGACCATGAATATTCTATAATAATACAGCGTCTTTGATCCTTCTTCATTTCTTTTTTAATCTCTTCATATCTTTTCACATTTTTTAATGTTTCGATTTGTCAACATGTCAAGTTTGCTTTTCATGTATGTATAAGTACTGACAAGGCCGTGTGTCTCAGTCTCTTTTGTATGCATTCATTTATGATATACGGGCTCACCACCTTTCATTACGAACGTTATTGTTACATTCATATTCGCTATTTTTCTTATTATATTTATTACATTACATCAACATTGTATTCTCAATATACATATGATGGTTAGGTTTTGAATTAGTTTTGGTTCGTATCCATTCATACCATTTAGCCACTCCTGAATTCTTGGTATCTACCAATTACCAGCATTTGCATATTGGCCTCTCCAGCTGATTGATCCACATATAAGGATACCTCAGACACACGGTCTTTAACTCATTTGCCATGACTAAGAACGCAGACTGCGTTCGAAACGCGTAGGCTCAGGTTCAAGTCCTGACTACTCACACCTTGGGACTGCGTCTCCCTTCTATTTTATATTTTTTCTTCAATAAACTTGGGACGTCGGTTTCCCTTTTAACTCACCATCAGCGCTGGATCAATTCTTCTCTACAATTGCTGTCTTACACCGCGGGCCGTCGCGGGGATCCGATTGACGCTGTCAGGAGACGCACACCGGTGAGCTGGAGGTTCTCTCCCTTTTCTACAATATGAAACATTACATATTGACAAAACTAATTTACAATTCAAACAAGAGGAGTTAGTGCCCTGCTCGCAAGAGCTTACAATCTATGAAGAAATAAGGGAGACACAAAATGTAAAAGTGCTTGTTAAGTACAATGGTCCAGCCATCTTTTATACATATGGGGTAGTACACATAAAGCTTCATGAGCCGGTCACCAGCCAGTGTCTGTATGACAGACATGAAGTGCATTAGGGTGCAAGGAGTGTCGGAGATACTGCTGAATTAGGGGGTCAAGTTCTCATGACTAATGTAAAAGGGTTCCAGGGAAAGGCGTCAGATTAGATATTGAAAGTTTTGTTGACCTTCTATTCAGTGTACGGAGAAGAAGCTGCAGCAGGAGGAGGAGATTTTTTTTATACCCTGATGAAGATGTAGTATGTAAGAGACCGGATTGATTTGTCTCAAAATTACATAAGTATCCAAGAAGCGAGGAGCCGAGGTGGAGGAAAGAAGTGGTCTCTAAAAGGTAGGTGCAAGTCGAGGTACCTGACGGGCACGGTCTACCTCATGCTGTCTCTCATGGAAGCATATATTAATATGTTTGGCCAGGGAACTCAAACCATCCAATGTAGTAGGATGACCCGGACCTGCCAATTCATCCTCGATACGACCTGCCATACCCTCCCAGAATGAATCGTCAAGAGTTTAGTTATTCCATTGAAGTTCTGTGGTTAAGGAGCGAAACTGAATGGCATATTACCCAACAGTAGAGATGCCTTGACGAAGCTTGAGAAATGACGAGGCCACAGATGATGGCCTACTGGGTTTCTTCAAACACCTTTTTGAAAGTTGCAAGAAAGACTTGAGTATTGTTAATGATAGAATTGATCCGTTCCCATAAGGGCTTATTCAGACGAACATTGAATACGTCCATGTAACGGTCGTTAAAACAACGGCCGTCGCATGGGCGCTTGTATTTCAATAGGGCCGTCCACACAGCCGTTGTTTCAACGGACCGTGTGAAGGGTCTGTTGAAAAGTAGAACATGTTCTATTTTCACGGATCCCACCACAGACTCAAGGCTATGAGGATTCGTGAAAACGGGACCAACACGGGGGCAACGTGGACGTGTAAAATGGCCGTTTGAATAAGCCCGAAGGGAGATGCCCAGGCCAGCACCTCACCAGATAGCAGACACAGGATATAAGTTACCTTGGACCAGTCTGAATCAAATTGATGTGCCGTCACCTCAAAATGGATCATGCATTGATTCAAGAACCTACAGGACTTGGAGTTGCCCTCATAGCATGGGTAGTAGGTAGATGAAATCCAGAACTACATGCAGCAGCTAGATGCTAGAGAATTCCTGGATATGTTGTTTGAAGAAATGATTAATAATAATATACATTTCTGTTGTAGCATGGTCTTTGCACTTCAATATACACAGTAGTATAAGGTATTTTGGTAACCTTTTCTAGGGTTTCTGTAAAAATGTTCTAATAATTTTATTTTATAAGGTTACAACAATAATTTTGGATAATTTATAAAGTGTGCTTTCTGATTTGCCTTACCTTGGACATACAGTAGACCGGTCACAGAATTCAATAATGTTTTCCATAGCTTGTCTCCTGTTACCTGGAAAGACAATATATGTGATAGCAAAGGTGACTTTGTTATTGTCAACATATGGTATCATAGTAAGGCATAAATATATGAATACATGAATTCAATGACTATGTTGAAATCTCAATTAAACTTAGTTCATGTGTCTACATAACTAGTTTGCATAATGGGATATTAAAGGAACAGTGTCACGAAAAAAAATTTTTTAACATCAGTTTGATTTTAGTCTTTTATTAAAAACTTTTATATTTATTTGTGTGTTTGTGGTTTACTTTTTTTTATTTTTACACTTTTTCTTCCCTATGGGGGCTGCCATTTTTTACTCCATTTCTGTATGTGTCGATTAACGACACATACAGACATGGAGTACGGCAGCTACAGTCCCATAGTGAATGTGAACGGGGCCCGTTCCATCCACTATGGTGTACGCCGTCTGTGTGGGAACGGCGTATGCGCCGCTCACACACAGTCCAAGTTGAACTGAGCGCCGTCCGGCGCCATTTTCCTGTAGACCGGAAGTCGCGGCCGGACAGTAAGATTACTACTTCCGGTCGCGGCTTCCGGACTCGTGCACTTGGAGCAGCGGCAGCAGACGGAGGGGACGGACCGGAGGGAGCGGCGGCGGCAGGAGCAGGTAAGTGATTTCTATGTATGTTCGTGTTTCAGTGTGTGTTTACTAGTGTATGTAAACCTACTACACTGTGTGTTAGCTCAAAAAATGGCGACACACAGTGTAGGAGGTTTGACCGTTCAATCCCCTCGTTTCTCCCGGCACTAGCCAGGATAAAGGAGGGGGGATTCTGAGAGCTCACTAGAGCGAGGGATTTTTTTCCAATTTTGCAGCATAAAGCAATGTGGTTGCTTTACCACATGCAATGCTACAATTTTGGGAATTGCTCCATCTAGTGACAAGTGCTGGGAAATATTATAAATTAGAATCTAATTTATAATATTTCCTGACTCGTGAAAAAAATAAAATAAATTAGAACAATGTTTAATCACCTACACACTAATTGTTTAACTAAAAAAAAAAATTTTTTGCTAACAACACATTCCCTTTAAACATTTCTTAAAAGCTCACGATCCAATGTAATTTAAAGAGATTGTATAACATTTGAAAATAATTGTTGCTTTTTTCTAGAAATAGCACCACCCTCGTCCATGTGCTCTGTCTGGTACTGCAGTTGAGCCCTATTCACTTGCATGGCGATGAGTGCAATGCCATCCACAGTACAAGAGTGGCGCTATTTCTAAACGTTTTCTCCATCAGCACAGCAAGAGGACATGCAGGAGGATTAAAGGGTATACAGGCATAGGTGGTATTTTCCCTCCTCTCCTAATGGGGCCATGATAGTCATTCAATAGTAAGCATCTTACTCATCAAATTAGCTACAGGAGAACTATAGCCCACAGACTTTTTTTGTAGGTGAAACTTAGGCCTCGTGCACATGGCCGTATTACAGTGCCGCTTTGTCTTGAGCCATAATAGGTCTCCTATAGTGTTGCATGGGGCCTCTGTTGTTTCTCTGTATGTTTCCGATTTCATAGGGAGGAATACAGTGGTTTTTCCTGTCGTGTTTTGTATGAATCCAACAAAAAATTATTGTGGTATGCTCCATCAGATTCTATATGTACAGAGGTATAAGGACGAAGCATTGCATCTAGAGGAGAATTTCGCTCAACATAAGGCACCCATACAGGTGCCAAATAGAAAAAGACAAGCCGTGAAATATCAAGAGAAAGAACTGACTTGGGTGAAAAGGGTGATATCTTTGGCATCTATCCTGTACATGTGTTAAAACAATACGTGCAGCGTTGTTTTTATTCATGGACTAATATTGTCACGTACTCCCTTCCTGCGGCTCCCTCGGTCTCCAGGATGTCGAGAGTTACTCGCTTGGGCGTCGCCCGGCCTGGCAGACTGAGGCAGTCTGCAGCCAAAAGGATCTCAGGAACGTCAGGCCAATCAAAGCATGGCTGATGTTCCTGAGCTCCCGCCCTCTCCTTATTTATTTCAGCCTGGGGTAGTAGGCCTTTGCCTGTAATTAGAGTTACTTAGCCTGGTGCTTTCCTTTGTTTCGGACTCCCCAGAGCGACTTGCATTTTGACTCCTTTGTGTACCCTGACCCCGGCTGGACTCCTGATTTTTGTTTGTCTTCTGACCTTTTGTTTTTCCGCACTCTCCCGGTTTAACCCTGCCTGCCTGACTCCGCCTTTTGCACCCGGACTTGTCCGTGGCGCAATTGCCCTGCCTCTCCCTCCGTGTACTTCCCAGGTGACACTTTGTTATTTCGTACTGTCTCTGTCTTATCCGTTTGTCAGTTCCACTTGTACTAGTATAGGGAACGCCGTCCAGTTGTGCGCCGTCGTTTAGGTCGGGTCGTACAAGTAGGTAGGGACAGAGGTTTGGGAAGAACAGGGACCTCACCGTTTACCGTTTATTTGTTCGTGACAAATATATAATACACAATGGCTGGAACATTGTCCTACAAAGTACAAAAACTGCCCACTTCTTACACCAATGATCATGCAACATTATTTTATTAAAATTGAGCTATATTACAAATGAATTATATGCTCATCACAGGCAGCCAGATGAAGAAAGCAATGATGTTTCCCAATGGGGATTGGCACAAGACATTATCCCCCATTAAAATATAATTAAATAATTGATCCAGTGGTCAACACTATGAATATGAAATGGTGGATACCTGTTTCCCTCTGTATGGTTAAACTGGTAAATTGAGGGGCGTGGCTTGGCGGTCGATCCGAATGGCCGCGTGAGTACTGAGCTCCTGCACCAGAACCTACAAAAAAGCTACTAAAGCCCTAGAACCAGCACAACTTCTGGCCGAAATCAGCTCCCCACACAGACCGGAGCACTAACCCGACATGCCGAGACGTCGGAGGCCCGTTCCGAGACCTACCAAGCTCACGGACTTCTTCCCGCCACGGCAGGCAGAAGAAATCCAAGATGGAGGAGACTCGTGCTCCTTGGCGGGCTCCCTTACCTCCGAACCACCTTCACACTCTCCGCATTGCCTCCATAAGGCCACAGCTACTCAGAGGAGAAGTGCCTCGGTCCCGATGACAGCTCCTCCACTCACTGCAGCAAAGACGAGGAAAAAGATACAGGGTTTCCCAGCTTCAGCCCTCGCTCATTCAGGAAGACGGGGGCGCCATCTCCAATCGTCTGCACTTACCTCTGCATCTCCGTCGCCGCCATTGCCGAGCTCTAGGAGTTCGTCTCAAGAGAGGCAGAAACGATTCTCTCCGGCACCTCTAGCGACTCAGGTAGGAGATTATATAACCCCTGGGGGCCCTTTGTCAGAGGGAAACAACTTAGATGATATGCCCTCCTCAGCTAATTTGGTCACAGAACTTGCAATGAAGACCATGCTTCAGGCTCTTAGCACCTCTCTGCAAGCAGGATTTGCTAAGATGTTACATCCCTTGTCATCAGCAATACAAGATGTAGAACTGAGAGTTCAACATGCTGAATCCAAACTAAGTGATTTTGTTGTGTCTCATAATGAGGTGATTGATGCACACTACGACCTAGAAACAGAAGTTACTCAGTTAAAAGCAAAAATGGCTGACCTAGAGGACAGATCCCGTAGAAACAATATTAAGATCAGAGGGATCCCTGAAGAGGTCGCTGCGCCAGATCTGCTTAAATTTGCACAAGAATTTATTAAAACCATGCTTCCTGGATGTTCCCCAAGGGATATTATTATAGACCGAATTCATAGACTTCCAAAACCAAAACATCTTGCGGACGAAATACCACGTGATGTAATAGCCCGTATTCATTTCTATCATATCAAGGAACAATTGATGTCATCGCTCAAGAAAAAAGAGGCTACGCCAGCACAATATAGTATGATATCCATTTTTACAGATCTCTCAGCGGCGACGATGCAGTTACGAAAATGTTTGGCCCCTATAACAAATGCCCTAAGGGTCAACAAGATCTTATACCGCTGGGGATTCCCGGTCCGCCTAATTATTCATCGGAATAATTCTTTACACGTGATCCGAAGCATCTCGGAGGGAGTGGAATTGCTGAAAGCTTGGGACATAACGATACAGATACAAGAACAACCATCTAACCACCCCCCCCAAAGAATAAGAGATGAATGGCAGATGGTGGATCATCGTAAGCAACGCAAAAGATGAAAGAATTGATATGTGTCTTCTTCTCTCCCCTACCTCGGCTGGTCGAAGACGTGACGGAATATTCTTCATCGAAGGCTTAACCGAAGCTTAGCTAATATTGGTGTAGTTGCGGTCATGTTGGCCCGACATCAAGCTGACTGTCTTTGCCCCTTTTCTGATGAACAGTTTTATCTGTTCATGGTTCGTGCTAGATTTATATAGAATCTATTGTTCTTTGTTTATTTCTTTTTTATGTTCTTGTGCTAGCAGCAGAGAAACCTATTGTGAATATGATCGGCAGGAAATTAATGAGCTGAACACACTACACACAGGTAAGGGGGAAACAAAACTATTACCTCCTCAGATAAGACAACACACAGCTTCTCTTTATAGGTACAATGGTTATTAAATTAGCCTCACTTAACGTTAACGGTCTTAACAGCCCGCATAAAAGAGCACATATGTGGCAAGAAGCAAAATCTATAGTATGTGATATTCTATGTGCCCAAGAAACACATTTATTACAAACAGATGCGAATCGCATCAATCACCATTTATTTCCTCATACATTCCAAGCACATTACACGGCCAAGTCCAGGGGAGTTTTAATAGCTATAAAAAACTCGGTAGCTTTCCAAAAGATTCAGGCCCATATTGACCCAAATGGTAGATACATTATATTAATCTGCATGATTAACAACGTAACTTATACAATTGTAAACGTTTATGCTCCCAATCGTCACCAAATTCGTTTCCTTCATAAAATATTCCGAATAGTGAACAAATTTCGCCAGGGAAGGGTGGTAATCTGTGGAGACTTTAACGCTATAGCTGATGTCTCTCTGGATACCACGAATCCCACGCGGCAATCTCAGGCTCAACTTGGACCTTTGGTATTAAAACAAGAACTATATGATGTTTGGCGGGCTCAACATAGCACAGAGAAGGATTACTCTTTCTACTCCACAACCCATAATAGCTACTCCCGCATAGATATGTTTCTAGTGGACAAGGAATTGCTCTTTTCTACTACAAAATCATCTATAGAGACCATTAAATGGTCGGACCATGCGGTAATAACCTTGACAATTGAGGAAAGTAATATAGCTAACTCTACCTACCTCTGGAGATGTAACCCTTTTTTATTGTCCCATTCGGAACATAAACAAACTATTGCTAGTGACCTTCGGGAATACTTCCAACAAAACGACAATTCCCAGATTAATGATTTTACCCTATGGAATGCCCACAAAGCCTTTATTAGAGGTACTCTCATTCGCTTGGGACATATAGTTAAAAAACAGAAAATGGCCTTAATCTCTTCCCTTACAGCAGAAATTCACCACATGGAAACCCAAAATAAAATTAGGCAGACGCCACAAAACGCTGAAAAGCTTTTCACTCTCCGACAACGCCTTAGATGCAGTTTACTCTCAGATTACGAGAAGAACCTCAAAAAAACCAAAGCGAGATATTACTCACAGAACAATAAGGCCGGCAAGCTGCTGGCAGCTAGACTGAAGGCGCAATACCAAAAAGCCAAGATCCCATATCTGACAGATCCCCTCACCCAAATGAAAATAACACACCCCACAGACATTGCTAATCAATTTCAAGCTTTTTATGCTTCTTTATATAATTTGGGAAAAGACCCTTTCTCCCCACATCCGTCGGAAGCAGACATCCAAGCCTTCTTGCAAAAAATAAATCTACCTCATCTTTCTGAGACCCAATTGGCTAGTTTAAATGCACCGTTCTTAGAAAAGGAAATTTCTGATGTTCTTAAACTAATGCCCAACGGCAAATCCCCTGGCCCAGATGGACTTACCAATATGTACTATAAATCACTACAGGAAACATTATTGCCGTATATGTGTAGATTTTTTCAGAAAGCAATGGACTCGGGATCTTTGCCAGCCGAAAACCAAGCTGCCTTAATCGTCACCATTCCGAAACCAGGGAAAACTATAGATGCCCCTCAAAACTTTCGTCCTATCTCACTATTGAATGTAGACGTTAAAATATACGCAAAAATACTGGCTATGAGATTGGCCCCCCTACTGCCCACACTGATCAAGGAAGATCAAGCAGGATTCATAAAGGGTAGACAGGCCTCAGACAATACTCGTAGAGTGCTAGGGATCCTACACACTATAGAACAATCAGAGATACCTTCGGTAATGCTAGCCCTAGACGCTGAAAAAGCGTTTGATCGTATCCATTGGGGATATGCCTTTTCTACGTTGGGAAAGATGGGGTTCAAAGGATGTATAATCGATGCGATCAAAGCTCTATATTCGTGCCCGTCAGCCCAAGTATATACTAACGGAGTGCTGTCTGACACTTTCCAAATTACAAACGGTACTAGACAAGGTTGCCCTCTATCCCCCCTTGTGTTTATACTATCTATGGAACCCCTAGCCCACATTCTACGAACACACACAAATATTCATGGTATATGTATTGACAACCAAATTCATACAATCTCCTTATATGCAGATGACATTATACTTTCCTTAGCCTCCCCAGAGGATTCCTTAGAAGCCACCTTAGATTGCATTCAGAAATTTGGACAAGTCTCACTATACAAATTAAATACCCAGAAGTCTCAAATATTACCACTAAACATTTCTCCCTCTGTACTTCATTTCCTTAAGTATAGATATCCATTTGACTGGAGAGATAAAGGTATCACATACCTGGGTATAACTCTAACAAAATCCCACAAGTCGTTATACAGATCAAACTATGAGCCCCTTTTACAAACAATCCAGGTTGAAATGGCTAGATTGCATAAATTTGAAGTGTCTTGGATAGGCAGGATTGCAGCCTTTAAAATGTTATTATTACCTAAACTGTTATACTTGTTTAGAACGGTCCCAATAGCCGTTCCAAAATCCTTCTTTAAATGTATCCAACAAGCTATCATGAAATTTATTTGGTCTTTTCGCAAGCCACGTGTTGCAACACATATTTTGACCAGAGATAGAAGATCAGGGGGATTGGGTATACCAGATATTTATGCCTATTATGCTTCCACTTTGGTAGCACTTTTCAGTCCGGGTTGGGCGGCTAATCTCTCAGTGCCTTGGGTTCAAATAGAAACATCATATGTATATCCTGCTAGCTTGAAAGCCCTCATGTTTCTCGAGTTTTGGAACATAGCCACGCCTTCACAAGTATCCCCATTCACTAAAGCAGCCCTAGGGTGTTGGTCCTATATACAACAACACTCCACTAATCGTACGCCTCTTACCAACTCGCAAATTCCTTTAGAAGTATTGGAATTGGCCATTCCTCATTTAAATTTAAACAAATGGAAGGTGGGGGGAATCACCCAAATATCGCAGTTGTACTGTAATGATGTATTGAGCTCCTTTGAATATTTAAAGCTCTCATACTCCCTTCCAAGAAGCGATTTTTATAAATACCTACAGGTCAGACACTTTATATCAACCTTAAAAAATCTACATCCTATCTGTAATGTAAAACTTTTCAGCTTTCTGGCCAAACATACTAAGATACTTAAAGGGGTTTATGACATACTGTCAGGGCACACTGACTTTCGTAAAACTCACAATGTTTTATTATGGGAGCGGATGTTGGGTAAAACATTTGGAGAGGAAGAATGGAGGAAAGCATATAACCAAATCCATAGGTCGTTGCAATGCAGCTCCCAGGTAGAAGCAGCTTTGAAAACCCATCTACAATGGTACTACACCCCGGATAAATTACATATCATGTTCCCAGATGTTTCAGAAACATGCTGGAGGAGGTGTGGCAATAGAGGCACGCTATTACACATATTATGGGAATGTCCAGTAATACTAAGCTATTGGAAAGAGGTATTTGCTTTACTAGAGTCCTTGTTTGGAACACGGATTCCTGTATCCCCTCACTTAGCCCTACTGTTCTTAAATATGGAAGACATCCCTCCGAAAGATAGAATACTGTCATGTAAAATATTGGCTATGGCGAAGCTAGTTGTAACTAGGCATTGGAAGAGTGCTGATACACCCACTCAGGCGGAATTGTTGTTACTAATCAATTCTTCTTATGCTTATGAAAGAATAATTGCATATGGCAATCTTAGTTTCCCTAAATTTTCCAACGTCTGGAATTGCTGGATAACCAGCCCTCTTTGCCACCAAATATAGCTCTTACACAAGCAACTAATACCATATTATTATTATCATTCTTCTTCATAAGAGACCTTTTGAAGATATACAAGCTGCTAGCGATGTTGTTGTTTTGTTATATTGTTGTATTGTTATACTATTTTACCGACACAAAGCTGTCACGATGAATAAGATGCTGTAATTTTGCTATATATATTTAACATGCTGCGACATGTAAATGATGCATCTACTCTTTCTGAAAAAATTAATAAAAATGATTGAACAGAAACTGGTAAATTGCTCATAGTTTTGTTTTGTCTCTTTCTGGATCAACAACATATTTTTGGAATTAATAGCCAGTTGAACTTGCAGACTATTTGTGCATTTTAATTTGCAAAAACTGGAACATTTATATACAACACATTCTGGCAATGTCTCCAGTTTATCTATGATTATATTTTTATCTCAAAAATCTAATCTAAAAGTCAGTAGGATACCTCTAAGTCCTGCTGAGTATGCAGTCACAGCTCTACCATAATTCATCCTTCTTTCCAATCCCACATTTTTAGAATATCCATTCTTAGTACCATCACGATATGAAGCTTGATTCTGGTCTTAATAGAAAGAGCATTTTGTTTTCTTGGTTATGGATTATAAATAAAACAGTCATTCCTTACTTTGTCATCTTGCATTGTTTGCCAACATCAGCCAACAGCAAAAAATAAATATACACGCAAAGATAGATAGTCTACATACATACATACATACATACATACATACATACATACATACATACATACATGCATGCATGTATACTTGTGTGTCTATGAAAATTATGTTTCAAAATGCTGATGGCCACATACAGAGATCTCCCAACACAGGACCGTGGCATAAGCTATGCATCCCGCAGCTCATAGTCACACCTTTGGTTGTGGTACCCTACCACGGCTACTTATCCAACAGTCCCAGCAGCCACATAACTGATTGTGTGCTGGATAAAACCTTTATTGATCATCCCTTCTTGATCAAGTGGAATTTTCTGACAGTCTTAATTGAAAAGTCTTTTAATTGAAAAATCTGCAAAAGTAGACCTCACTACTAGTATCACCAAATGTACTGCGTACAAATCCAAGACCAACATATCACTTAAAGAGGGAGATGATGGGGAGACATACAAACTAAATCGCTATTATCTAAAGCAGGAAGTTAGAAATGTATTTTTGCAATGTCTTCATAAGGGGCTGTTCATATCACGTTTTTTTGTTTACAATTGGTGTGCTTAGAGGCTCTGTCACCAGATTCTCAAATCCCTATCTCCTATAGCATGTGATCGGCGCTGCAATGTAGATAACAGTAAAGTTTTTGTTTTGTTTTTTAAAACGTTCATTTTTGGCCAAGTTATGAGCTATTTTATATATATATATATATATATATATATATATATGCAAATGAGCTTTGAAATGGACAACTGGGCGTTTTTTTTTCCGTTATGTCCAACTGTGTTGTGTATTGTGTTTTTAACTGGGCGTGTTTATGTGTATGACGATGACCAATCCGTGACCAGTCAGCGTCATACACTCCTCTCCATTCATTTACAAGCAGCATAGCGTTCTTACTAGAACGATGTGCAGCCACATACACAAGTGTCCTGATAATGAATACACATGAAATCCAGCCTGGACGTCATGTGTATTCAGAATCCTGACACTTCTGACTCTTTTCTGTGAGATTGCAGCAAGCCACTTGTAATCTCGCGAGATTACGGAGGTAAACGAGATTTAGTTTCTCTTGCGAGTCAGAAGTGTCAGGATTCTCAATACACATGACGTCCAGGCTGGATGGTCATGTGTATTCATTATTAGGACACTAGATTAACGTTAATCAAATGTCCTGATAATGAATACACATGACCATCCAGCCTGGACGTCATGTGTATTGAGAATCCTGACACTTCTGACTCTTTTCTTTGAGATTTCCAGCAAGAGAAACAAAATCTCGTTTACCTCCGTAATCTCACGAGATTACGAGTGGCTTGCTGCAATCTCACAGAAAAGAGTCAGAAGTGTCAGGATTCTGAATACACATGACGTCCAGGCTGGAGGTCATGTGTATTCATTATCAGGACACTTGTGTATGTGGCTGCACATCGTTCTAGTAAGAACGCTGTGCTGCTTGTAAATGAATGGAGAGGAGTGTATGACGCTGACTGGTCACTGATTGGTCAGCGTCATACACATAAACACGCCCAGTTAAAAACACAATACACGCCCAGTTGGACATAACAAAAAAAAAAACGCCCAGTTGTCCATTTCAAAGCTCATTTGCAGATATATAAAATAGCTCATAACTTGGCCAAAAATGAACGTTTTTAAAAAAATAAATAAAATGTTACTGTTATCTACATTGCAGCGCCGATCACATGCAATAGGAGATAGAGATTTGAGAATCTGGTGACAGAGCCTCTTTAACATCTCCAAACAGTTCCACTGTCAGATGGAGGCCAAAAGATTGTCCCTTTGTCCGCCATCTGGCTGTGTACATTAGTAGACTGCAAAACGATTTTTTTTTTTACGAAATCCTCCAGAGTCCAGTAAAAAAAATATACGTTAAACGTATATTTATTTTAACATGGTAGCCTATGCTGTACGAATGATATACATCATGAGCTTTTCATGAGTTTCATGAAAACAGCCCCTAAGAATGCCACCAATTCAAATAAATAAACATCTAGTGACATTGCTAAGAAATTATGTAAAGGCTGTCTATAATAGTGTTTTTATGTATTGAACACATACATTTCAGGTTTGTTTTTGTTTTTTTTTATCTATGAGCAGTACATTGGAAAATAGTTTTTTCAAGCTTACCAGGTGCTGAAAATGCTCTTTGCAATAAAAAAGAAGCACCTTGTGCCACGGAGCAAGCAGAAGGCAGACGTACGGAGATCACTGTGTGAGGAACATTTAGCGACCAAAGCAAACTAGAGACAAAAAAATGTAAGGTCAACAACTTCTAGCAAAAGATGCTAAAGTAACATCTTAGTTTTAGATTGTAATTAGAAGAATGCACATCTTTGCACTGCAAATTCTGGTTGTAAAAACTAGCAGAACAGCAGAAAGCACAGAATAAACCATTTCTGTCATTGGGGAAAGTTAAGGTCTCATAAATAGCTGAGTAAAGAACATGGTGTACATTTTCTGCAATTATCAATGTTCTAAAATGGCCCATAGATTGTCCCTACAAGCTCTTTTGAGGGCTTTCTACCTCATCGGGATAGGTACTTTCTTTAGGCTTTAAGAGGTCTTACGTGTTTCGCAAAAGAACATTTTCCTACCAGACAGATCACTTACCTCAGACAGACTTGTGTCAGGACATTGTACTTTGATGCTATTTCTATTGATTTGTAAGGGTGGTGCTCCGGCATTTTCCATGTATTTCTGCTCAGTATTTACCAGAATACCAGATTGTGGTCTCAGATGACAGGAGCATGTTGAGAATTGTGCTTCCCTATACTGTTGCGCCAATTAGACTATTTAAAAAAATATATACATTTTTATGGGATACCAAGCCACGTTATCGTTTAAACTCCCGGGACCCCCGACGATCAGCTGTTTTGAAGGGGCCGCAGCGCTTGTAGGAATGCTACTTCCATTTAATTTCTTCTTGCTCACTGTGAATCGTCGAAGCAGCGGCGATTCACAGGTATTGGGAGAAAAGGCTGCAATACCTGTGAATCGCTGCTACATGTGTGTCGATATTTCACAGTGAACAAGAAGAAATGACGGGGAAGCAGCGCTCATATAAGTGCTGCGGCCCTTTCAAAATAGCTGATCGACGGGGATCCCAGGCGTCAGCCCCCGACCCATCAGCTATTGATGGCCTGTCCTGAAAATATGCCATCAATTTTTAGCGACTGGATAACCACTTTAACACGCAGTGCCGTGAATGTATGGCACAGAGATAATCAGACATCATAAGTGGAACCTTGAACTGAAACCTTGCTGCCATGGCTGGGAGGTTAACTGCTTAGTAATTCTAATATATAAAGAAAAAAATTTGTAATTTCATTTTTTTTTAGGATACATGGTATTTGGAGGACAGAGCGAGCACTCTAATTTGCATGGATTGAAAACGTGGTTTTCATTTAAATACCGGGACTGTGTGTCTTTTTGACTACAAAGTAACTTTGTAAAGCTTCATACATGAGTTATTTATTAGTCTCATGCTGCAAGGTTTGGATTTGTTTGGAAACAATATAATGATAAGAAATATGGTGTCTCGGGTTTGGAGGGAACATAATATATCACCAGAATGACAAGATTTTTATGATTGAAATCTCTCTGAAACTTCAATAAATATCAATAACAAAAATATTCAATTTCTAGATGTTTGTGAGTAGAGGTATTGATTGCCCCCTGGCACACACTTAGCAGCAGAAATGATGATAAATAATATGCCATCGTTCTACATGGTATTTGTAGCCCTGTTGCTAAGCACCGCATGCAGTTAAAATCACTTGAATACCCAACATTGAGGTAAAACACAGGACGAGCAGCTCTTAAAAGAACACTAAGAACCAGTTCAGTTGGAAATGTAGACGCTGATGTGAAGATGGATGTTGTGAGTACAATTCTCTAGATGTAATACTGTGCGGCTTTGTTAAATATAATGATAGCACTGAAATATACAACGGCATTTTATTGGAAAAAGCAGCTCACAAAGTATAACTAAAAGATTTCTGGATGGCACTCGTGAAATCAGCATACCCCGTTTCCTCTATTATAATACACTTTCTTATTCTTCCACTGTACATGAGAATTGTGAGACCAATGACAGGAAAAGGCAGAAATCTTGATATTTTCCAATAATTCTGACCTAGCAGACAACCTTCACACTCCGAAAGTGTTTTTCTGAATGCAGGTGTACAGAAGCAGCCACACAGCAAAAACTATTTAGAAAAGATATGAAATTCATTTGCTGTTTTTATAGGTTTTGATGCAGACGATGCCAGAAAAATTATTGAGCTAGCCTGAAGTGGAACAGCAGACTAAACAATTGTGATCCTAGTTCCCATCCTAAAGATATTTACTGCTAACGTATGAATGTAATATGAGGTTGGTACGTTTATTAAAATATACATTTAAAACATTGGATTAGGTAAAGTGTGAGAAAAAAGTGGAATTAAAACGGCTGTATGTTAAAAAGTCGCAAATTTAGGAGCGTGCCATATTTGCGCTAAAATGTGAAGCTTTTTACTCCCCTTGCCACTTTTCAAAAGTGTTTGGGAAAAGACGGCAGAGTTATCTGGAGGGGCAGGGCCACCAAACACTGACAGATTTACTATAATTTATGGCAGAAGTTGGCGTAAATTAAAGAGCAATTCTACTCCTGCTTACAGCAGGCGTAGATTTCAACTTCTGGTGCATGAACAGCCAAATATGCGCCAAATCTATTAAGAGGATGCGCCTCTTAATAAATTTGCCACATTTTACTTCAGCGCAGTCTGGATTAAGACTGGCCTATTAAACGCCAGTCAAAGTAAATCTACCCCTTTTTTAATGTATAGTCGAAAAAGAAAAGCAAACCTATTCTGATTAATATATTAGAATGCTGTATATTTGCAATTTCCTGGTTACCATTGGTATATAAAATTCTAGTAGTATCTACAATACCTATTCCCTGTTACTTGGTAAAATACAGCAACAATTATTTGCACAAATACAGTGTATAGTGTCTAATCCTTAGTGTGGTATGTACTGTGCCCTATAATTAATACGCAATCCCTGGTGATATATATGAATATATACTGTATGTGGCCATGCCCATTTTAGCCACCTATCCTTCATCTTGGCCCAAACGGTAGCCTGATGTCCGAATTATTAACGCTTTTGGTATCTTTGTGGTGTTTAAAGAGGCTTTGTTTCATGTCCTATTAGGACATATGGACATCATAGAGGAGGGTCTCACCACTATGATCTAGAAAGGAGAGACGCTCAGTAAGATATGCTCCCACTTTGACCGACTCAACCCATCCAGGGGCAGGACAAGGGGTAGGCAGAATAAGCAGTACCTTACTGCACCCGGGGGTGCAATTTATAATTTTTTCCTCTTTTTATTTAAAAAAAATAGCAATGATCTGCCTTTACATTTTTTACTATACAGAGTTTAAATAAGTAAACTAGGGAATAGTGAGGAAATAGCAACAGGGGACAATTAAATGACTGTTTATCTAGTTTGTGATTATATGTTGTTAAGTTGTATATATTTATGTATTATATCTGCTCCATGACTATTTATAATGTCCGTGAGTATATAGAGATATATTAGGCTATTTCAAACTACTGATATAGCTGCCAGGAGGACAATTATATTGACCAGCAACCAAATCTATATATCCCTTTACACAGGAAACAGATTGAAATAGGCTTTTCCTTTCTAAACCTATTTTCATATCCGTAAATCAGCATCATAAATACATGGAACAGGGAAAAATGGACATTGTCACTGTCACTGTGGTTGAGATATATTGATGATAGATTGATATGATGGCCAGGCAACAGAAAGTAATTTCCGGAATTTGTAAACCAGCTTAAAAGTAATAAGATTGGCCTTAGATGGCCACCTCAGTCTTAGACTTCCCTGCGTAGTGCTTCTTTGGAAGTCTAAGACATGCCCACACCACCTTCACTGCCCTCCGATGGACCAGCACTAATGATGTAGGAGCTGCTGAACACAGGAGTTGACATCATCAGTGCTTGTCCATTGGAGGGCAGTGGAGGTGGTGGGACCGTGTATCAGACTTCCTAAGAAGCTCTCCATAAGGAAGTCTGAGACTGGGGTGGGCAATTGGAAAACAGGGGACTGAAACGCAGGAACGAAGGACGAATCATTCAGGAGCAGGGAAACAGGTAGGTTGACTATACATTTGCAATGTACTCTATAGGCTAATTTTTTTTTGGACTAAATTTTCGCTTTATGTTTCATCTTTATCCATTCATTTACAGTTAAGCGTCATTTCAAAAAGTGGTTTATTTCATCCAATTTAGTCAGTGATCATTCCTCTAATATTCCCAGTTCTCTTCTCAATATCCACAGCATGCTACATTATGATGAATTTAAAGGAGGAGCTTACTGTACTGTACATGAAGTTTTACTTTTGTATAAATAATTAATCTCTTGAATTCATCATTTTTACTCATGTAAGGTCCTTTAGTAGAAATAAGTTTGAGTTACGTTACTCACGTATTGTAGAACACAGATATTTCAGGGTTATTGAAGTCCTTTACACCTATAAATCGGACTGAGGAGTAGTTGATTTGTAGGGCCTATAATTATAAAATCCAATACTGTTCTCAATAATGCCCATACATTATTTACATGCTTAGACCTTTTCAGAAATGTACTTAAAGAGACTCTGTCACCACATTATAAGTGCCCTATCTTGTACATGATGTGATCGGCGCTGTAATGTAGATTACAGCAGTGTTTTTTATTTAGAAAAATAATCATTTTTGACGGAGTTATGACCTATTTTAGCTTTATGCTAAGGAGTTTCTTAATGGACAACTGGGCGTGTTTTACTTTTTGACCAAGTGGGCGTTGTGGAGAGAAGTGTATGACGCTGACTAATCAGTGTCATACGCCTCTCTCCATTCATTTACTCTTCACATAGCGATATAGCTATATCGCTGTGTGCAGCCACATACACAAACACTAACATTACTGCAGTGTCCTAACAATGAATATACATTACCTCCAGCCAGGACGTGATGTCTATTCAGACTCCTGACACTTCTGTAGCGTCTGTGTGAGATTTACAGCAAGGCAAACGTAATCTCGTTTTAAATGACAGGTTACATCATAATCTTGCGAGATTAAGTTTACCTTGCTGTAAATCTCACACAGACGCTACAGAAGTGTCAGGAGTCTGAATAAACATCACGTCCTGGAGTCCGAATAGACATCCTATCGCTATGTGCTGTGTAAATGAATGGGGAGAAGTGTATGACGCTGATTGGTCACTGATTGGTCAGCGTCATACACTTCTCTGTACAACGCCCACTTGGTCAAAAAGTAAAACACGCCCAGTTGTCCATTAAGAAAGTCATTAGCATAAAGCTAAAATAGGTCATAACCGTCAAAAATGATCGTTTTTCTAAATAAAAAACACCGCTGTAATCTACATTACAGCGCCGATCACATCATGTACAAGATAGGCCACTTATAATGTGGTGACAGAGTCTCTTTAAATGAAATATGATAAATACAGTATAATTAATCTTTTAAAATAGTGTGACAAAAAAGTTTTTATAGTGTAGTTGAAGTTCTTTTTCTACATTTCCATCTGGCCCAACTTCACCACATCTGAAGTTAAATTTACTGCATGCTTTTTTATTATTGAAAAAACACCGAAAAAGGCCATACTTACAAATGGACACAGCCAAATGCACACACACTATTCATTTATTATTTCTGACTACACATCCCATGCACCACACACACCACTCCCCTCAAGACTAGTGGGAGTGGCTATTATTATTTAAAGCACCTGCTCGCCCTTTCATCAGCATTTCTGACCTGGCTGTGTCCATTTGTAAGTATGGCCTTTTTCGGTGTTTTTGTATATGTCCCTGTGTTTTTATCGGTTCTGTTTGTGCATCAGGAACGTTCTGTTCCAGTTTAGGAGTTAGGGACTCGCAAGTCTGGGGATCCTTGTCGTGGATTGCGAGCTTGCGTCCTTTTGGCCAAAATGATTACCAATACCCCAGGTATTTTTCATTATTATGTATATTCGCTTCTCTTGGACACAGCCGGGTCTTTGATGCTGGGAGAGCATGGTGTGTTGTTGTTTGGCATAGCAAGCAGGGTAGCCCGCTCTATGAATTATCAAGGCGTCACAAATAGGCTTCTACCTGGCTATACACGTTGTGCCTCATGACGTACACACTATCCCTCCATGTTTCACTCACTTGCACCCCATTATCCATTTATTTCTATTGAGGCACTTCACTCATTACTGCCCCCTATATTTCACTTATAGTATTACACTTGCACACACACTATTCATTTATTATTTCTGACTACACATCCCATGCACCACACACCACTCCCCTCAAGACGAGTGGGAGTGGCTATTATTATTTAAAGCACCTGCTCGCCCTTTCATCAGCATTTCTGACCTGGCTGTGTCCATTTGTAAGTATGGCCTTTTTCGGTGTTTTTGTATATGTCCCTGTGTTTTTATCGGTTCTGTTTTTTATTATTGAGTTCAATATATCAACAGTAAGCAGTAAGCTTCAAACTTCCTTTAGTGGCAGCCAGAATGTTATCATCTAAGGCTTCATGCACACAACCTTATTTTTGCGGCAACAATTTATTTGCATTTTTGCGGACCAATTATTTTCTATGGCCCTATTCACAAGACCGTGATTTACAAGGATCGGTGCCGGGTCCGCAACTGCGGACAGCAAAAACTCAGGACAAGACGTTTTACAGTCTGCAATTCCGGATTTACAAATACTGATGAATTGTTGTGGATCCGTGAGTCCAGATGACACACGGATGCACAACAAGGGTTATTTGCGGGCGGTCACACGGACTGCAACAGACCTGTGGATTTGCGAACCGCAAAACCAATTCAGTCGTGTGCATGAGGCCTAACTCTGTGTCTGTGAGGGAGATTTGGAGCTCTGTAGCAAGAAAATGGAACTCTGACCCGAAAAAATGTATATAAAAAAAATAATAGGTCCAGATTTTTTTTTACTAATTTACATTAAAAAACAACATGGCGTTCAAGGCTGGACATTTACTTAAAAGTAATCAAAGATTTATTGATAAAAATCTAAGTTTTAGTCTAAATAAAAAAAGCAAAATGCACCATCCCTCTAACAAGGCATTTATGAATATAAGCCAATCCTTACCAATATCAGTCATTCAGTGATGTTCCTACAAAATTGACGTGCGTATTAATACCATTGACGATGGTGGTCATTTTGAAGTGTTTAATCCACTATCGTAAAAAGCACGAATTACCTGTTCTTGATCATGATTCAGTAGAAGGGATGAGTTTTTTTCTGGTCTCATGTATTTTTTAATGTTGCCTCTTAGTATCAATGAACAGGCATGAGAACGGTTGATGCACAGGCTGTAATTTAAATCTTTAATAGCTTTCTCTTCTTTCTGCATTGTGCACCACACCAGAGCTCTAATGCAATAAACATCCTGAACAGAGGGAAAATGCAAAAAGAATAATAATATGGAAAACTAGAAACTCAGTATAATAGATTTATATTTGGTATCCATTGAATGAATGCTAAACTGAAATGACAGCCATAGACTAGAACACAAGAACACACTGTGGCAGTAATATTATTGTTTCAGTATAACTCCATTAAAGAGTGATATGAACTATAGCAAAGAAAGCATGTAAATCTTCATTCTTGAAGTCATTTTAGTTCCCCGATATACACAGCCGAGTCACATTATTATGACCACCTCCTACTTTTGACGTCGGCAGCGTGTAGACCAAGAAGGAAGTGATGTGCCGTGGGCTGGCCTGGTGGGTATATAAGGTGTGCAATAGACTGTCTGAAAATATATCACTTGTTGTTGCCATGGGTAAAAGGGCGATTTATCAGAGTTGCAAAAACTGATAATTATTGGCTTTTGGGCCAAGGGTTGCAGTATTTCTCAAACAGCGCAGTTTGCGAACTGTTCATGTGCTGCTGTGTTGAAAGTGTATTGTGAGTGGACAAATGGCACCATTGTGAATACCTGACGTGGAAACTGCGGAGCACCACCTGCCATTGATGTAAGAGGTGAACGTCGGTTACAAAGGTGCGCGACGGCTGAACGACACGCTACAGTGGAGCAGCTCAACATAAAAATCAACCAGGGGTCTACTAGACGTGTAACTAAAAAAACTGTTATGGGAACCCTACTGCATATGTGGCTCCGAAGCAGACGGATGGTCACTGCGCATATGCTAACAAAGGTGGATCGGGAAAAAAGGCTTCAATTTGCACGGCAGTATCAGAATTAGACCACTGATAATTGGCAAAGGGTGGCCTTCTCCAATGAGTCATGTTTTCTGCTTCATCAAGCGTTTTAGCGAGAAACATCAGAGCACAAACACCCTGCAATCATTGCTGGAAGAACACAAGCTGGTGGCGCCAGCGTTATGGTATGGGGAATTTTTTCACTCATCCATGTGGAAGGCACTCTGAACCTATTTGGGTATGAATCCATCGTTGCAGATCACGTCTACCCATACATGCTGTTTGTCTTCCCTTGGGCAGATGGAATCTTCCAGCAAGACAATGCAACATGTAACATGACTAAAAATGTCTGCCAGTTGTTTGTAAGAGCACGACCAAGACTTCCAGTACTTCCCTGGCCCCCTAATTCGCCAGACTTGAACCCAGTTGAGCATCTATGGGACCACCGCGATCATCTTGTTCGCTCTATGGATTCTCCCCCCACGCACCCTCCAGCAAATGTGGGATGCACTGCAGTCAGCACGGCTCCAGATACCTGAGACAATCTACCAGCACCTTATTGAGTCACTCCTGGGCCCGCATGGCTGCTGTCCGTGCTGCACACGGCGGTGACCCTATATATTAGCTGGTGGTCATAATAATGTGACTCGACCGTGTAAATCTGTAACCAAAACCATTTACTCCCGCTTACACACAAACTTTTTGTAATGAAACTTTTTTCCACAGATTAATTGAATAAGAGATATTCAATTGATGTACAAGAGTTTTTTCAGCAATTTTCATATTACTCTTTGGAGGAAAAAAGTAGCTACAACTTTTTAAAATTACTAAGGCCTCGTTCACATCAGCGTCGGGTTCCAATAGGGGTTTCCATTCATCCATTCCGTCAAAGGAACAGATGAACTGAAAACCAAATGGAAACCATAGCTTCCGTTTGCATTACCTTTGATTTCAAGGGTGATGCTTCAGTTGCAAATGGTTTCCGTTCATTTCCGTTCCGTAAGGTTTCCATTTTTTTAGCGGAAAGAATAGCGTAGTCAACTACGCTATTGTTTATGTAAATATGGTGCCGTTCCCACACCACCAGAACCCTTACTTAATACGGCGGTGACTGGCTGCCACAATCATGTCATTGTGTAAGCAAGGTAAACAGAGAGAACTGGGGACAGGCGGGTACCGGCGGTGTGGGAATGGCATAGAGTTACTAAGGTAAGTACATTTAAGTATTCAGTCTATTTTCAAGCTAAAGCCCTACTAAACAAATTTTAATATCTCACAAAACCCCATTGACAACCTTCCCCAGTTGTCGCTGCTAACTATGCTTCCCGCTGACCATTCTGCTCACTTCCCTCCCTCTAAAGGTTCAAACGGAAAACCCCCAGGGGCACTGACCAATCTCACTGTATGGGGCCCAAAAATTTCTGATGGCAGCCCTGTTTGTGCCTATTAATATACATTTGTAAAATAAACAATATAATATAGATCAGTGCGTCTCAAACTGTGCGGCGGGTCTTACCAGTGAGGCACCACAAAGTTGTTGGTGAGGTACAGCTGGGAGGCAGATTTGACAGAAGTGATCATAAGCTGCACAGGCAATTTTATGGCTGTACAAATCTCTGGTTTAGCAACATAATTGACTCATTTTGTGCTTATTTTAATTTTATACTGGTCTCAGGAGACAAATAAAAGATAAAAAAAACAAGATAAATTTGTAATTTTAGCATTGATTAGGCCAGGAGTCACTATATTTGGCTGGTAAAGCCCCAGTAGTACAGAATTGAGAAGCCCTGATATAGATTGTGTTAATAAATAAGTAGATTCATTATAACAATTTATTTTCAGACTTACAGGATTTAATTTATCTAAGAGAACGGCAGCATTAGCGTCTCTCAATGCCTTCTTTGTTTCACCTACAATAATAAAAAA
Organism: Rhinoderma darwinii; assembly: GCF_050947455.1. Classification (NCBI taxonomy): domain Eukaryota; kingdom Metazoa; phylum Chordata; class Amphibia; order Anura; family Rhinodermatidae; genus Rhinoderma; species Rhinoderma darwinii. The sequence continues at coordinate 178,146,660 of NC_134689.1, read as the reverse complement.
AAACTTGTTTGCATCAGGTGATAATTTTCTGATCGCTGGGACCCCCACCGCTGTGACCTCCACCAATTGGGATAACGGGGGTCCCAAACCCACTCTTTCTCTTAACTGCAAGCTCTGATGTGCTGTTTCCATAACTCCCAAAGAACAGAATGGAGAGATCCACGTGCATGTGTGGCCCCCTCTCCACTAATCCTCGCCAGTGGCCACCTCACCAAGCTATCAGAAATTTATGGCATATCCTGTGAATGGGAATAAGTTGGCAATACCCCTTTAAAGGCATTTATCGATATGCTTTACAGCAGCCCCATGAACCATAGGAACCTGTGAACAGGACCCATCGATTCTATGGGAGAGTTTTCTAGGCATGCTCTGTGACCTGTGCAAAGGTCATTGTGCAGGAAGCAATATATCTACACACCCCTCTTAATCTGCCAGGCTTTTGTCATGTTACAAAATCAGTACGAGATTAAGCATTTCAGAACTTTTTCCACCTTTAGTGTGACCCATAATCTGCACAATTCCATTGAAAAACAAACTAAAATCATTTAGAGGGGAAAAATAAAAATAACAAAACTACAAGAATGTGGTTGCATAAGTGTGAACACCCTCTTATAATTGGGGGTGTGGTTTCAGAATTATCCAATCACATTTAAACTCATGTTAAATAGTAGTCAGTACGCAGCTGCCATTATTTAAAGTGATTCTGAGTAACCCCATATAAAGTTCAGATGTTCTATTAGGATTTTCCTGAGATTTTCTTTGTTGCATGTGACAGCAAAAGGCATTGTTCCGTAAAGTGCCAATACATACTGACAATACTGTGTATGATATATATATATATATATTTGTGTATATAAAGAAGAAAAATGGCAGCACTCCAACAAATATCAGCGAAAAAAGTGAAGTTTATTCACCTACCAATGTTTCAGCTCACTCAAGCTTAATTGAGTGAGCTGAAACATTTCAAGGTAAATAAAGTCCACCCGTTTCACTTTTTTTCTTCTTTATATATATATATGATACACAGTACTTTTTATATACCATTGGAATATTGGATCTATATTCAAGGGCTTGCACACAGATCATCTGTTAGGAAAACGCTTGTTCCCTTAAGATCACCATGACTACTTTCATAACTTCTGGGCAGTTCTGGTTTTTCTTTAAGCCTATCTCTTTTCTCCGTCCTTCTGCCTATCAGGTGTAGGGTTAGTATTTATAACTGACTTCCTCCACCTGTTCTTTGCTTGTGATTTTCCTGTCTGCATGTGTTTTGATCAAGCTACTTACCTACACCCTTTATCTCTGGCTTCTGGACTTCTTGGAAATTGGCCTCGGCGTGTATTTGGTTAACGTTTGTTTACCGATTTTGATTATCTGCTCCTGGCTTGTTCTGACCTCTGCTTTACCTGATATCCACTTGCTTACTGTTTTGGTCTTTCTGTTCACCCTCCGGCTGTCAGGTTCCCGTTTGCACCTCTTATCCAACACTGAACTCTGCTAAGACAACCTGGGTTCTATGCACCAAAAACCATCCAGCCTTGCGGTCGGCTCTGGCGAAAACCTTAGAGTAGCCTTAGACTCTGTCGATCAGAGTTGTGACGAATTTGAGGTTGCGGATTTAATTGCACGCTTTCTCCCGGGTAGTCTCCAGCAACCTTTGGGGAACTGCTCAACTTGCAATTCCATAACATCATCTTTTTCCATCACAGTGCTGCTTTCCTGCTATTATTTTATATATATATATATATATATATCTCAGATATTTGGGAAGCCAGCCTGTTGGAGTGGCAATATATATTATTTCACTAGGAACCTTTTAATAGCAATATATTAAGAAGTTTTGCTCCATGGGGTATTTTCTAGCAGCTATATGGAGGAATAATAATGTGTTCTTTAACCCCTTAACGCTCCATGACCTACTATTAGGTCATGCTAACTGTAGCGTTCGCGCTCAGTGACCTAATAGTAGGTCATGGAGTAAACACGGCGCCGTTCGCGCGGGGCGCGTTCATGAGCTGTGATAGCTGCTGTTTCCGACAGCAGACTATCACTGCTCAATGTGCCGGGACCGATCGCGGAGCTCCCCCACCGATTAACCCCTCAGAAGCCGCGTTCAATAGCGATCGCGGCTTCTTAGGGGTTAATCCGCCATCGCTGGCCTGCTACACGATAGCGGCCGGCGATGGTGACTATGGTAACCGGACACCAAACAATGGCGTCCGACTATGCCATAGACGGAAGCCTAGTGGGTCCTGACAACGTCAGGACCCACTATGCTTGCTGTCAGTGAGTAGCTGACAGTTCAAATACACTGCACTACGCATGTAGTGCAGTGTATTAGAATAGCGATCAGGGCCTCCTGCCCTCAAGTCCCCTAGTGGGACAAAGTAATAAAGTAAAAAAAAGATGTGTAAAAATAAGAAAATAAAAGTATTAAAAGTAAAAATTCCCCCTTTTCCATTATCAGTCGTTTATTATTAATAAAAATATATAAACAAACAAACGATACATAATTGGTATCGGCGCGTCCGTAACGGCCTGAACTACAAAATTATTTCGTTATTTATCCCGCACGGTGAACGCCGTAAAAGAAAATAATAATAAACCGTACCACAATAACAATTGTTTGGTCACTTCACCTCCCAAAAAATTGAATAAAAAGAGATCAAAAAGTCGCATGTACCGAAAAATGGTACTGATCGAAACTACAGTTCGTTACGCAAAAAATAAGACCTCGCACGCCATTATTGATTGAAAAATAAAAACGTTCTGGCTCTTAGAATAAGGTAACACAATAAGTGAATGATTGTTTACAAAACGTATTTTATTGTGCAAACGCCATAAGACATTAAAAAAAACTATAAACATCTGGTATCGCCGTAATCGTATCGCCACGCAGAATAAAGTGAATATGTCATTTATAGCGCACGGTGAACGCTGTAAAAAAAATAGAATAAAAAAACAATAGTAGAATTGCTGTTTTTTAGTCACCACGCCACCTAAAAATAGAATAAAAACTGATCAAAAAGCCGCATGCATGACATGAAAACTGCAATGGATTCCTCAAGGGGTCTAGTTTCCAAATTGGGGTCACTTTTGGGGGTTTCCAATGTTTTGGCACCACAAGACCTCTTCAAACCGGACATGGTGCCTAATAAAAAAGAGGGCTCAAAATCCACTAGGTGCTCCTTTGCTTCGGAGGCCGGTGCTTCAGTCCATTACCGCACTAGGGCCACATGTGGGATATTTCTCAAAACTGCAGAATCTGGGCAATACGTATTGAGTTGCGTTTCTCTGATAAATCCTTTTGTGTTATAAAAAAAAATGGTATAAAGAGGATTTTCTGACAAAAAAAAAAGTAAATTTCACCTCTACTTTGCTCTAAATTTCTGTGAAACACCTAAAGGGTTCATAAACTTTCTAAATGCTGTTGTGAATGCTTTGAGGGGTCTAGTTTCTAAAATGGGGTGTTTGATAGGGGTTTCTAATATATGGGCCCCTCAAAGCAACTTCAGAACTGAACTGGAACCTAAAAAAATAAATAAATGAGGCAATACTTCGCTTCTCACATTATACTGATAATGAGTCGTGCCCACCCCGAGATTACCCCAGTTTTGACCGTTTGTATAAACGGAGACCCCTATTACACCGTTTCAGTGCCCGGTTTTCCCAAGCATACACCTCCGAGAAGTGTATTTCTATTGATGAGTCCCTGGTACATTTTAAAGGGAGGGTTCAATTCCGCCAGTACCTGCCGGGTAAGAGGGCAAGGTATGGCGTGAAGATGTAAGGGGTTAAGGACGTAGCCTTGTTTTGGCCTTAAAGAGGCTCTGTCACCAGATTTTGCAACCCCTATCTGCTATTGCAGCAGATCGGCGCTGCAATGTAGATTACAGTAACGTTTTTATTTTTTAAAAACGAGCATTTTTGGCCAAGTTATGACCATTTTCGTATTTATGCAAATGAGGCTTGCAAAAGTACAACTGGGCGTGTTGAAAAGTAAAAGTACAACTGGGCGTGTATTATGTGCGTACATCGGGGCGTGTTTACTACTATTACTAGCTGGGCGTTGTGTATAGAAGTGTCATCCACTTCTCGTCACAACGCCCAGCTTCTGGCAGTGCAGCACTGTGACGTCACTCACAGGTCCTGCATCGTGTCGGCACCAGAGGCTACAGATGATTCTGCAGCAGCATCGGCGTTTGCAGGTAAGTCGATGTAGCTACTTACCTGCAAATGCTGATGCTGCTGCAGAATCAACTGTAGCCTCTGGTGCCGACACGATGCAGGACCTGTGAGTGACGTCACAGTGCTGCACTGCCAGAAGCTGGGCGTTGTGAAGAGAAGAGGATGTTACTTCTATACACAACGCCCAGCTAGTAAAAGTAGTAAACACGCCCCGATGTACGCACATAATACACGCCCAGTTGTACTTTTACTTTTCAACACGCCCAGTTGTACTTTTGCAAGCCTCATTTGCATAAATACGAAAATGGTCATAACTTGGCCAAAAATGCTCGTTTTTTAAAAATAAAAACGTTACTGTAATCTACATTGCAGCGCCTATCTGCTGCATTAGCAGATAGGGGCTGCAAAATCTGGTGACAGAGCCTCTTTAAGGCTCAGAGCCCATTTTTCAAATCTGACATATTTTACTTTATGTGGTAATAACGTCGGAATGCTTAAACCTATCCAAGCGATTCTGAGAATGTTTTCTCGTGACACTTTGGGCTTCATGTTCGTGGTAAAATTTGGTTGATATATTCAGTCTTTATTTGTGAAAAATTTCAAAATTTAGAGAAAATTTACAAAAAATAGCATTTTTCAGAATTTAAATGCATCTGCTTGTAAAACAGACGGTTATACCACCCAAAATAGTTACTAGTTCACATTTCCCATATGTCTACTTTAGATTGGCATCGTTTTTTGAACATTCTTTTATTTTTCTTGGACGTTACAAGGCTTAGAACATAAACAGCAATTTCTCATATTTTTAAGAAAATAATTTCAAAAGCCTTTTTTTAAGGTACCTCTTGAGTTCTGAAGTGGCTTTGAGGGGCCTATGTATTAGAAACCCTGATAAAACACCCCATTTTAAAAACTAGACCCCTCAAAGTATTCAAAACAGCATTTAGAAAGTTTTTTAACCCTTCAGGCATTTCACAGGAATTAACCCCTTAATGACCAGCCTATTTTAGACCTTAATGACCAAGCTATTTTTTACGTTTTTCAATCGTCGCATTCCAAGAGCTATAACTCTTTTATTTTTGCGTCAACATAGCTGTATAAGGTCTTGTTTTTTGCGGGACAAGTTGTATTTTTTAATAGCACCATTTTGAGGTACATATTATTTATTGATTAACTTTTTTTGGGGGGGGAATAGAAAAAAATCTCACATTTCGCCACGCTTTTTTGCGTCCTAAATCTACGCCGTTTACCATGTGGTATAAATAACACAATAACTTTATTCAGCGGGTTGTTATGATTGCAACGATACCAAATTTGTATAGTTTTTGTATGTTTTACTACTTTTGCACAGTAAAAACGCTTTTTTTTCAAAATTATTTGATTTTGTGTCTCCATATTTGAAGAGCCGTAACGTTTTTATTTTTTCGCCGATGCGGTTGTATGAGGGCTTTTTTTTTGCGGGACGACTTGTAGTTTTTATTGGTACCATTTTGGAGTAGATGCGACTTTTTGATCACTTTTTAATCAAATCAGTCAGGATTCACAGAAAACAGCAAATTTTCTGTCGTTTTTTATTTATTTTTTTACGGCGTTCACCGTGCGGGTTAAGTAATGTAATAGCTTTATAGTCGGGGTCGTTACGGACGCGGCGATACCAAATATGTGTAACTTTTTTACTTTATTTAGTTTTTTTAATAGTAAAGCAGTTTGTAAGGGGAAAAAGTGGGTTTTTCATTTTTTTTTTCACATTTTTTTTATATTAACTTTATTTAACTTTTTTTAAACTTTTTTACTAGTCCCACTAGGGGACTTTAATATGCAATTCTGCGATCGCTATTATAATACACTGCAATACTTCTGTATTGCAGTGTGTTACTGCCTGTCCGTTTAAAACGGACAGGCATCTGCTAGGTCATGCCTCCGGCATGATCTAGCAGACATTCATTACAGGCAGACCTGGGGGCCTTTATTAGGCCCCCGGCTGCCATTGGAGACACAGACCCTCGGCGATCGTATCGCCGGGTGTCGGTGGGAGAGAGAGGGATCTCCCTCCCTCTCTCCAAAACCACTCCGATGCAGTGCTCGCTATTGAGCACCGCTTCTGAGGGGTTAAACGGGTGAGATCGATACTAATATCGATCTCACCCGGCAGAGATGGGACGCTCCCAGCCCTCAGCTGCCTCTGGCAGCTGAGAGCAGGGAGATTTGACAGCTCCCTGCTCTGTTTACTTATTCCGATGCCGCGACGTAAAAAGTCTATGGCATCGGAATAAGGCCCGTTAGTGACCGACGTAAAAACACGATGGGCCGGTCACTAACGGGTTAAAGCAAAGTGGAGGTGAAATTTGCAAATTTCATTTTTCTTGCTGAATTTCAATTTTATAAAAAAATAATTCTGTAACACAGAAGGTTTTACCAGAGAAACACTACTAAATATGTATTGTCCAGATTCTGCAGTTTTTAGAAATGTCCCACATGTGCCTCTAGTGCGCCCGTGGAATAAAACACAAGCCCTAGAAGCAAAGAAGCACCTAGTGCATTTTGAGGCCTCTTTTTTATTAGAATATATTTTAGGCAGCATGCCAGGTTTGAAAAGGTGTTGAGGTGCCAAAACAGTGGGAATACCCCAATAGTGACCCCATTTTGGAAACTACACCCCTCAAGGAATTCATTTATGGTTGTTGTTACCATTTTGACCGCACTGTTTTTTCACAGCACGTATTTGAATTGGGCTGTGAAATGAAAAAAATGTAATTTTTTCCTATAAAATGTCATTTGTGATCAAAATTTCTTATTTTCACAGGGAACAAAATACCCCATTTTGTTGCCCAATTTCTCCTGAGTGCAGCAATACCCCATTTGTGGCGATAAACTGCCGTTTGGGCCCATGGGAGGCCTCAGAAGGGAAGGAGCGCTGTGTGTTCTTTGGAGTTCAGATTTTGCTGGTTTGGTTTTCGGGTGCCGTGTCACATTTGCAGAGCCCCAGAGGTATCAAAGCAATGGAAACCCACCAGAAGTGAGCCCATTTTGGAAACTACGCCCCTCAAGGAATTCATATATGGGTAATGTGACCATTTAGACCCCATAGTTTCTTCACAGAGCTTGTTTGAATTGGGCTGGGAATTAAAACAAAATTATTTTTTTCAAATAATATGTAGTTTTGGCTGAAAATTTCTTATTTTCACAAGAAACAAAATACCCCATTCTGTTGCGCAATTTGTTCTAAGTGCCGCAATACCCCATTTGTGGTGATAAACTGCCGTTTGGGCCCATGGGAGGGCTCAGAAGGAAAGGACCACCATTTGGCCTACTGGGGATTTTCTAGTGCGAAGTCATGTATGCAGAAGCCCCTGAGGTACCAGTACAGTTGAAACCCGCAAGAAGCGACCCCGTTTTAAAAACTACACCCTTAAGGCATTCATCTAGAGGTGCAGTGAGCATTTTGACCGGAGACCTACACCCCATAAACTGTAATGTGGGTTCTCCCCGGGTATGGCAGTACCCTACATGTGGCTGTTATCAGCTGCCTGGGCACACAGCATGGCCCAGAGGGGAAAGACAAGGGGGGATAAGCTGTGCGGAGTGCATCAGGGTAAGTAAAATTGGGGTAAATTATAAACCAAGGGATGTATGATAAATTTTAAAACACTCTTTCATACAGAGCTCTGGTTATTCGGGACACGTGTCACATTGATATATTGTGTCATCTCTTATCGCCCTCTTATAGCAGACTTTGCACCTCTTTTGACTTTTTCCCTTTTTGCCAGTTTGGGGAACTTCTCCTGGAAAGTGTTGCCGCCCTGGTACGTTGCGTGTGGCCCCACTTCCAGAAGTACTGGGTGCCCCCCCTTCTTGGTCCCTAAAGATTAGGTTCTTGATAACCACCTCTTGAAATTCCAGGAAAGTTCCCCTCTGGCCTGCACATCGATGTAGCACCTACGCATTGTACAATGCCATCTGTATGATGTGCACGGCCAGCTTCTTATACCACACCGCATGGCGCTGTAGGGCTTCAGGACTTGATCTGACAAGTCCACCCCTCCCATGTACCTATTGTAGTCCAGGATGCAGTCTGGTTTGGGGGTGGCCTTTCCTTCATATATCCTAAATCTGTAGGTATACCCTGATGCACTCTCGCACAGCTTATACATCTTCACGCCATACCTTGCCCTCTTACCCAGCAGGTACTCGCGGAATTGAACCCTCCCTTTAAAATGTACCAGGGACTTATCAATAGAAATACACTTCTCGGGGGTGTATGCTTGGGAAAACCGGGCACTGAAACGGTCTAATAGGGGTCTCCGTTTATACAAACGGTCAAAACTGGGGTCATCCCGGGGTGGGCACGGCTCATTATCAGTATAATGTAAGAAGCAAAGTATTGCCTCATTTATTTATTTTTTTAGGTTCCAGTTCAGTTCTGAAGTTGCTTTGAGGGCCCCATATATTAGAAACCCCTATCAAACAGCCCATTTTAGAAACTAGACTTCTCAAAGTATTCACAACAGCATTTAGAAAGTTTATGTACCCTTTAGGTGTTTCACAGAAATTTAGAGCAAAGTAGAGGTGAAATTTACATTTTTTTTTTTGTCAGAAAATCCTCTTTATATCATTTTTTTTATAACACAAAAGGATTTATCAGAGAAACACAACTTAATACGTATTGCCCAGATTCTGCAGTTTTGAGAAATATCCCACATGTGGCCCTAGTGCGGTAATGGACTGAAGGAGCGGCCTCAGAAGCAAAGGAGCACCTAGTGGATTTTGAGGCCTCTTTTTTATAAGACACCATGTCCAGTTTGAAGAGGTCTTGTGGTGCCAAAACATTGGAAACCCCCCAAAAGTGACCCCAATTTGGAAACTAGACCCCTTGTAGTTTTCTTGCGGTGCATGCAGGTTTTTGATCTGTTTTTATTCTATTTCTAGGTGGCGTGGTGACTAAAAAACAGCAATTCTACTATTGTTTTTTTATTTTATTTTTTTTTTACAGCGTTCACCGTGCGCTATAAATGACATATTCACTTTATTCTGCGGGGCGATACGATTATGGCGATACCCTATGTTTATAGTTTTTTTTTTGTCTTATGGCGTTTGCACAATAAAATACGTTTTGTAAACAATCATTCACTTTTTGTGTTATCATATTCTAAGCGCCAGAACTTTTTTATTTTTCAATCAATAAAGCCGTTCGAGGACTTATTTTTTGCGCAACGAACTGTAGTTTCGATCAGTACCATTTTTACGTACATGCGAATTTTTTGATCTCTTTTTATTCCATTTTTTGGGAGGTGAAGTGACCAAACAATTGTGATTGTGGTACGGTTTATTATTATTTTCTTTTACGGCGTTCACCGTGCGGGATAAATAATGAAATAATTTTGTAGTTCAGGCCGTTACGGACACGGCGATACCAATTATGTATAGTTTATTTGTTTGTTTATATATTTTTATTAATAATAAATGACAAGGTAAAAAGGGGGATTTTTACTTTTATTACTTTTAAAACTTTTATTTTCTTATTTTTACACATCTTTTTTTTTACTTTATGACTTTGTCCCACTAGGGGACTTGAGGGCAGGAGGCCCTGATCGCAATTCTAATACACTGCACTACATGCGTAGTGCAGTGTATTAGAACTGTCAGCTACTCACTGACAGCAAGCATAGTGGGTCCTAACTTTGTCAGGACCCACTAGGCTTCCGTCTATGGCATAGCCGGACGCCATTGTATCATGCTATCATCTAGCAGGCCGGCGATGGCAGCTTAACCAATAAAAAGCCGCGATCTCTATAGAACGCGGCTTTTATGCTGTAGCAGCTGCGACAACTGCTGTACAAGACAGCAGCTGTCACAGCTCCTGTATGTGTCGGGAGGACGGCCGAAACGGCCGTTACTCCCGAGACGTACTATTAGGTCATGGAGCGCGAACGATACAGCTACCATGACCTAATAGTACGTCCAGGAAGGGGTTAAGAGGCTCTGTCACCAGATTCTCAAATCCCTATCTTCTATTGCATGTGATCGGCGCTGCAATGTAGATAACAGTAAAGTTTTGTAATTTTTTTAAAAACGTTCATTTTTGGCCAAGTTATGAGCTATTTTTTATATATATATATATATATATATATATATATATATATATATATATATATATATATATATATGCGCAAATGAGGTTTGAAATGGACAACTTGGCGTTTTTTTATCGTTATGTCCAACTTGGCGTGTATTGTGTTTTTAACTGGGCGTGTTTACGTGTATGACGCTGACCAATCAGTGACCAGTCAGCATCATACACTCCTCTACATTGATTTACACAGCAGCGATGTGCAGCCACATAAACAGAGATTAACGTTAATCAAGTGTCCTGATAATGAATACACATGATCATCCAGCCTGGACGTCATGTGTATTCAGAATCCTGACACTTCTGACTCTTTTCTTTGAAATTTCTAGCAAGGGAAACGAAATCTCGCGAGATTAGGGAGGTAAATGAGATTTCGTTTCCCTTGCTGGAAATCTCAGAAAAGAGTCAGAAGTGTCAGGATTCTGAATACACATGACGTCCAGACTGGATGATCATGTGTATTCATTATCAGGACACTTGATTAACGTTAATCTCTGTGTATGTGGCTGCACATCGCTGCTGTGTAAATCAATGGAGATGAGTGTATAATGCTGACTGGTCACTGATTGGTCAGCGTCATACACGTAAACACGCCCAGTTAAAAACACAATACACGCCCAGTTGGACATAACAAAAAAAAACCGCCCAGTTGTCCATTTCAAACCTCATTTGCATATATATAAAATAGCTCATAACTTGGCCAAAAATGAACGTTTTTAAAAAAACAAAACGTTACTGTTCTCTACATTGCAGCGCCGATCCCATGCAATAGGAGATAGGGATTTGAGAATCTGGTGACAGAGCCTCTTTATGACTATTGAAAACAAAAATAACAATTCCCATAGACTCAATTCTTTTTCATGGCCTCATATGCATAATTATTAAAAATTGAATTAAAGTAGAACTCTTGATGTGATTGCATTGCCCTGAGCATGTGCTGTATGAGTCTTTAGAGAACCAGCATTTAGGCAGACAATAAGTCCTAGGCACAGAAATCTTTTCAGCTAGAACAGTGAATACTATGCACTTCTTAACATAAAAATCTGATTTGGAGCGAATTAAGTTATAATATAAGGAACCTGTATTGTAAACTATTCCATAACGTCTTATATTTGGAATTTCATTTCATCTTCTGACATGTCTGTTTTACTAAAAACTTATGTTCATCATAAAATAACAATACTGGAGCATCTTTTCTGTGCTCACAGAAAATACGGGTGTATTTTGGTCAGTATTTTGCATCAATATTTGTAAGACAAAATCAGGAGTGGAACATAAACAGAAAAATTTATAATGGAAGGATTGGTAACTCTTTTGTGTTTGGGCTCCACTTCTGGTTTTGGCTTACAAATACTGATGCAAACTGTGAGCTGCATTTCTCTCCACTCTAGCCGCAGACAGAGAGTCATTGGCTCCCTGCCCCGCAGCTTAACCTTGTAGGCTACAGGGTGTTTAATATATGTATATAATATATAACTAATATATGTAAGGCACAAGGGGACCTAACTAATATATGGAGGGCACAAGGGGGGGGTCTAAATACTATATGGAGGGCACAAGAGGGGCCTAACTACTGTATGGCGGGCACAAGGGGGCATAACTGCTATATATAGAGGGCACAAGGGGGTCTAACTACTATATGAAGGGCAAAAGGCCCCTAACTACTATATCGAGGGCACAAGGGTGGCCTAACTAATATATGGAGGGCACAAGGGGGACCTAACTGCTATATGGTGGGCACAAGGGGGCATAACTAATATATGGAGGGCACAAGGGGGTCTAACTACTATATGGAGGGCACAAGGGGGCCTAACTACTATTTGGAGGGTACAAGGGGGCCTAACTAATATATGGAGGGCACAAGGGGGGCCTAACTACTATATGAAGGGCACAAGGGGGACCTAAATACTATATGAAGGGCACAATGGGCCTAATTACTATATGGAGGGCACAAGGGGGCCTAACTACTATTTGGAGGGTACAAGGGGGCCTAACTAATATATGGAGGGCACAAGGGGGCCTAACTACTATATGGGAACACAAAGGGGACCTAACTAATATATGGAGGGCACAAGGGGCCTAACTAATATATGAAGGGCACAACGGGGCCTAACTAATATATGGAGGGCACAAGGGGGCCTAACGACTATATAGGGGCACAAAGAGGGAACTAACTACTATATGGGGACAAAAAAGGGGACCAAACTACTATATGGGGGCACAAATTTGTCCTAACTACTATATGGGGACACAAACGGGACCTAACTACTATATGGGGACACAAACGGGACCTAACTACTATTTGGTGTACAAAGAGGATCTAGCTCCTATATAGGGGCACAAAGGGGTCCTAACTACTATATGGGGACACAAAGAGAATTTAACTACTATATGGTGAGACAAAGGGGACTTAACTACAATATGGGGACACAAAGGGGACCTAACTACTATATGAGGGCACAAAGGGGACCTAACTACTATATGAGGACACAAAGCTGGACCTAACTACTAGGAAAGCAGTCCTGTGTAGGGAGGGCTCTATTTCTGTGTGGGGCCTAAAGGCAGCACTATTACTGTGCGGGGGGAACTATTATTATTATGTGGAGCACAAAGTGGGATACTATTACAGTGTGGGGCACCAAGAGTGAGTCTTATTTCGATCTGGGGCGCTATGGATGGTGAGTTTTTGTAAAGGGTGGGCAATAGGTGCTGAAAAAGCGAGACGCCAAATATGTTTGTGTTGCAAATTCTACAGATGCGATTCATTGCTGGAAGAAGTCGTCACGGTGTTCTGGGCCGTATGAAGAAGATGGAAAGTGAACGACTCCAATCTGAGAAGACGTCACCGGGGAGTCTTTTTATTTTACTGTACTGTATTCACTTATATGGTCTGCAGAGCGCCTGTGTAGAACTGGTATCTGCCACTATATGGTCACTATATGGTGGTAATATTGGCCTTTGTTTTACTACACATGTTCTGTTTCACAAATAAGAGTGGTCTTATCATTTCTATATAGCTAATGGGGGGGGGGCCCAATAATTGTTTTCTCTGGTGGGCCCAAGGTACTCCAGTATGACACTGGGCACCATTAAAGAGGCTCTGTCACCAGATTTTGCAACCCCTATCTGCTATTGCAGCAGATCGGCGCTGCAATGTGGTTACAGTAACGTTTTTATTTTTAAAAAACAAGCATTTTTGGCCAAGTTATGACCATTTTTGTATTTATGCAAATGAGGCTTGCAAAAGTCCAACTGGGCGTGTTTAAAGTAAAAGTCCAACTGGGCGTGTATTATGTGTGTTACATCTGGGCGTGTTTACTTCTTTTACTAGCTGGGCGTTCTGACGAGAAGTATCATCCACTTCTCTTCAGAACGCCCAGCTTCTGGCAGTGCAGACACACAGCGTGTTCTCCAGAGATCACGCTGTGACGTCACTCACTTCCTGCCCCAGGTCCTGCATCGTGTCGGACGAGCAAGGACACATCGGCACCAGAGGCTACAGTTGATTCTGCAGCAGCATCGGCGTTTGCAGGTAAGTCGATGTAGCTACTTACCTGCAAACGCTGATGCTGCTGCAGAATCAACTGTAGCCTCTGGTGCCGATGTGGCCGACACGATGCAGGACCTGGGGCAGGAAGTGAGTGACGTCACAGCGTGATCTCTCGAACACGCTGTGTGTCTGCACTGCCAGAAGCTGGGAGTTCTGAAGAGAAGTGGATGATGCTTCTCGTCAGAACGCCCAGCTAGTAAAAGAAGTAAACACGCCCCGATGTACGCACATAATACACGCCCACTTGGACTTTTACTGTAAACACGCCCAGTTGGACTTTTGCAAGCCTCATTTGCATAAATACAAAAATGGTCATAACTTGGCCAAAAATGCTTGTTTTTTAAAAATAAAAACGTTACTGTAACCACATTGCAGCGCCGATCTGCTGCAATAGCAGATAGGGGTTGCAAAATCTGGTGACAGAGCCTCTTTAAGGGAATTTGTAAGCACAATATCAGCTTCACCTCAAATCAGAACAAAGCATTATTTATGATAGTTCAGATGAGTATAGGGGGGAGCATGAGGGTGACATCATTGTATTAAATGCAATAGTCAAATGGAACACAAAACCTGATGTACCAAAGCAAAATTATATCTTACCACATTTTACATAGGCAAAACTACGTCGCGTCAGTACAGGAGTGTGTAGACCGGTTCCTATCTTACAGCCAACAGCACAGTTTTTCTGCAGACAAAGCAATTTAATATTTCACATTACAAAGACCTGAAACTATTTTTACTGCAACTGATGTCACTTATGATGAACATAAACATAAGCTCTGTGTAGTAATGATGTTCTCTATCTGCAGACATTAGCTTTTCTAGTCTTTAATCTATTGCAAATTTATTGCAAATTAAAATACTAATTTTGCCCAGCAGGGGTATATTGGAGCTGGGTACAGACCAGCACTTCTACAAGGCACTGGTAATGTCCAAATAACAATGTCATTCATTTTATAATTGCATTGTGTGTGTGTGTAAAAATGGGAACATTATAACCTGAGCGGGTGTATAACAAGGATGGTGGATAGCAGCAGCTTATTATATGTTCATTCGTTTATTTTGCGAGGATTAAAAAACAGAATTGCTGATAATAAGAGTGACATTCTGAGTGTATATGTAATTATTATCTTATCAATAATAATGAATATACAACGCTTTATAAGAAATAATGGGGAGATTTACAAAGCAAAATGCACCAGAATTCTGGCTCAAATTGCTGCAAAAAACTGGTGAACATCCCGTGCGCCAAATTTATTACGTCTTAGACACTTTTTACAAATCTAGACAGTGTCTAAAATAAGGGGCATGGCTAAGATGATACATAAAATGCAGTATACTTATTAATGGCATGTGCCATTCTTTTGGTGCAAAATATTGGTGTCTAGCAGGATGCGCCAAGTTTATCATACACCACATGCCACTGTGATTAATTTGGCGCAGTTTCTACCTGTCCGGTCTAGTGTTTTCCGGTCTCATTTTAAGGCCCCATGCACATGACCGTAAAAAAAATACAAAAATAGGACATGTCCTATTTTGTTCTGAAAGTTTCTACAGCACGGACACCTTCCTGTAAATATACGGGAAGGTATCCTTCGGCCATAGAAATAAATGGATCCGTAATTACGAGCAATTTTACGGTCGTGTGCATGAGGCCTAAGACAGTATTAAGAAATGTCCCACACAGATTGTATCAAATGTCGGCAGTTATCTATTAAATTCTACGTAAATTTTTTTTTATATTGTTTGTTAAGACAGGCATACAGATTTTCCCCTGATTTGATGATTGTTAATAGGAATACTTGCTGTAAATAATATTTCGCACATTATGATTGATTTTCCTGATGGTAATGTGTTTGAATCATGGGGCCTATTGTATCTTTACAATGCTTCCCATGTACTTTTCCTTGATGAAAGTAACTATGATCACCACATGGTAAGTGTGTCAGCGCCCCCACATACTATGTATATTCATATAAAGGGTTTATCTTACTGACTTAACCCATTAGTGCCGCAGCCATTTTTTGTTTTTCCATTTTCTTCTTTTCCTTCCCGCATTCCAAAAGCCATAACTTTTTCATTTTACCATCGACATAGTCGTTTGAGGGCTTGTTATTTGCGGGACAAGCTGTAGTTGTAATAGCGCTATTTAGTGTACCATATAATGTACTGAGAATCTAAATTAAATTCTTTGTAGGGTGGAATGGGAAAAAACAGTGATTTCTTCATTGTTTATTAGATTTTGCTTTCACAGCGCTCACCGTGCAGTAAAAACACCATGTTAACTTTATTCTGTGGGTCAATACGATTATGGGGATACCAAATTTATAGATTTTATTTAATGTATTATTACTTTTCCAAAGAAAAAAAAAATGTGTGTCGCTATATTCTGAGAGCCATAACTTTTTTATTTTTCCGTCGATTGAGCATTACTGAAAACGGGGGTTTTAAACTTTCACATTTTTTTGATATATTAAAACCAACTTTATTTAGCTATTTTTTACTTTATTTTTTACTTGAACATGTGATCATTTGATCGGAGGAAAATTAAATAGGAGGAGAAACATGGCAGACATGGGGGCCTTTAATAAGCCCCCAGGCTGCCATGTCAACCATTCGTACCCTGCAATGTTGTTGCGGGCGTGCCGATGGACTGATGGAGAGGGCCGCCCCCTCTTTTTAAAAGTTTAGTTGCAGGGATCACTATTAACTGCGGTATGTAAGTGGTCAAATGGCCAAGAACTGAGTTACCTACGATCCCAGGCCATTGCAGTTAGGTGTTGACTGTAACATACAGCTAACGCCCGCTTAGTATAAAGTGTGCTCAGCCCGTGTACCCGCTCACTACTCCCCTTTGGTGGATCTGACTTGACCGTTACATCACTTGTCGCCAAGGTGTTAAAGGTTTTTTCCAAACACATAAAACATTTTTATAAAGAGCTTATAATGCTCTAAAATAACAAAAGAATCCAATCCCCAGACAGTCTTTGTTCTTCCAGCTCTATAAATGAGGTGTCAACATGACATGTGACGCTGCAGCCAATCACTTGCCACAGCGGTGACTTTAGTAGTGTTAACACATTACCGCTACAGCCAATGATGGGCTGCTGCGGTCATATGCCATGTTGACATGTCATCACTGTAGCAGGAAGAGCAGAGATTGGTGGGGGGGCTGTTCTTCCTGAGTATTACTTTTTTTGTCATTTTATAGCATTGTAAGCTTTTTGTAAAAAGTTTTATGTAGCTGGACAACCAGCTTAATGTGAGAGCAGGTTCAAATTCCCAGCAAGATGGAGACATTCAACACTGCTATATTAACTTGTACTTGAACCTGCCATTATATCAGTAAGTATGGCCTCTTTCTTTATGAAGCAAATTTGATCAAATTATCTGTAATTTGTTTGGAGGGACTTGCAGGACGATAAGGACCATTGACGCGGGTTGCAAGCTTGCGTATTCTGGCTAAAATATGAACTAATACCTCATGGTTATCATTTTTGCAGGATGTAGTCTGGTCTTGTGATGTGTGTGGAAGGGGCTGTGCGACGTCTTTCATGTGTCTTGACTTTATATGAGACAGCATTTTTCCTGCTATGTACACTGTTGAATCCACCTTAATGGTGGTGGAAATGCATTGCAACCTTTTTTTAGTACATCTCAGACCTTGAAAGTCAATTTAAGGATACATTAGCAGTGTTTCCCTTATCTGGGCAGGTATTACACCACTGATAGCTTATGTGCTAGTGTAGGGTCAGGCAGGTGACCTCATCTACATTTAATACAAGTACTTCATGGACTGCATGCCCCCCTTCATCTGGGGCTTTCCTCGGGCATGCATTGATTGAATCTATCTCTTTCATTTAGTGCTAACCGAGTTTATTTTAGGACCACTGACATAACAACTATTGGCAAAAATCATAAGTTGTTTGGTTAGTTAATGATAATTTTTATGTTTTTGCATGTATGGTGTACCACACTATGGCATGATGTGGTGATGGATCATAAAGGGGTATTCCCAGAATGGACAATTATCACCTATCCACAGGACCCCCGATCACTAGAAATAGAAGTCCGATAGACTTTGAATTGATTGGCTCTGCGTATGCTTGTCCGCCACTCTAATTAAAGTTCTCCTCACTGCTGCAGGGGGTGCAGTGAGGAGAAACGGGGGGTTTAGCAGGATCCCCATTCAAGTGATCGCTGGAGTTTAAGTCCCCGGTGATCAGAAAATTATCACCTATGCTGTGAATAGATATTAGTTCATTCTTAGCACATCCCTTTAGTTATATGGTGTTCATTTTGGCACATCTAGTTCTCAAATCTGTACAAAAACAGATATACAGTAGGACTAATGACTGACCTTAATACTAATGACTGACCTTAATATGCTACTTATCACCTATTCTTGTCACTTTTCTTAGTCAAGTCAGTCTTTAAAATTCAAATAAATGATGTTGTAATATGATTTATCACCTTTTGTTGTGTCTTGTCAGTGTCGCCAAATGTTTTTTAATTCAAATGACATCTGATGTATGATCTCTTGCCCTGATAATCTATGTTTCTATTGTGTGCATATTATAATCCATTGTGCCAATTATTGAAAACTGTTACTCATATACACTGCGTTCGAAATTATTATGCAAATGTTATTTTTCGCTGATTTTCCTAAATAGTCTATGCAAATGACAGTCAGTATAATCTTCAAGCCATCAACCATTGGAGTATAATGCAAATTTTATTTAACAAATCTCCTAATGATAACAGATTTTTTTTTTTTAGAAGTAAAAAACTCAAAATGCACTGTTTCAAATTATTATGCACAACAGAGATCAAAACATGTTAACGGTTGTAAAGAGAACTAAAAAGGTAATTTGTTGAATTTGGCCTACCAGCTCTCTCCCCATGATTCCAGCCCAAAAAATGACTCCGCCACCTCCTTGCTGACGTCGCAGCCTTCTTTGGACATGGTGGCCATTCACCAACCATCCACTACTCCATCCATCTGGACCATCCAAGGTTGCACGGCACTCATCAGTAAACAACACGGTTTGAAAATTAGTCTTCATGTATTTCTGAGCCCACTGAAACCGTTTCTGCTTGTGAGCATTGTTTAGGGGTGGCCGAATAATAGCTTTATGCACACTTGCAAACCTCTGGAGGATCCTACACCTTGAGGTTTGCGGGACTCCAGAGGCACCAGCGGCTTCAAATACCTGTTTGCTGCTTTGCAATGGCACTTTAGCAGCTGCTCTCCTAATCCTATTAATTTGTCTGGCAGAAACCTTCCTCATTATGCCTTTATCTGAACTAACCCATCTGTGCTCTGAATCAGCCACAAATCTTCTCACAGTACAATGATAACGCTTAAGTTTTCTTGAAATATCTAATGTTTTCATACCTAGTGCAATACCTCGGACAATTTCACGCTTTTCGGCAGCAGAGAGATCCTTTTTCTTTCCCATATTGCTTGAAACCTGTGGCCTGCTTAATAATGTGGAACGTCCTTCTTAAGTAGTTTTCCTTTGATTGGGCACACCTGGCAAACTAATTATCACAGGTGTCTGAGATTGATTACAATGATCCAAAGAGCCCTAAGACACAATACCATCCATGAGTTTAATTGAACAACTAATAATTAAATGTTTATGATACTTAAATCCAATGTGCATAATAATTTGGAACACGGTGTAATAGACTAAAATTGCCTATATTTTGGCACATGGAGTTCCTATGCAGTTCACCATAGGAGAGGCCATTACATTATCTTTATGAACATTGAGTTTGTTTTCACTTGTCTCAGGTACCTTATGGATAGATGAGGCTTGTAATGCTTTAGTGTACTGCAGCACAGCATTCTCATGTTGATTTACATTTTGAAGTGCAACACCCAAGTGATAGTATGTTTCATAAAGCTGAAAAATTAAAAAGGCTTTGTTATGAAAAATAGGAATAATGGCAAAATATTACAGAGAAACTGATTAGGTAAACAATGCTAATACCAAATTAGAGAAGCAGTATATAGAGCAAAATGTCTCAAATTCAAATAATTGTCCATTTTTAAAAATCAATAATTTTTTTTACCCGGTAGAATATCAACACCCTCAAGTCCTGTATTTTGGGATATTGTCTGGTATAAAAAAACATTGGACTGGAAACAATAAAGCTTAAAGGGGTTGCCTCACTACAGACAAACCATTTTAAATTGGAGCTACAACCTCCACGATCCAACAACCCTGAAAAACTTCTGTTTATGCATAGAAGCCATGGCCAGCCAAACATTTCCTAAGGTATATGGATGGCTCAAGTCCACCACAGCGGGAGACACTTTTACAGAGCAGTTCACTATTCTGGCTTACAGAGGTGGTTGCAAGCCGGAGACTCCTCCTCTATTACATCCATATAGACATATGCAGGGCAGGACTGGCCATCTGGCAGTTCTGGAAAATGGCAGATCGGTAGGTGAACAGTGGGTCACCTGCTGGCCACCCAAATAATCAGTGTCGGCCCCTCCTGCACTAATTGCACCTGCGTCTATATGGCCAGGCATTCAGCACCTTACAAGGACTCTGACGTCATTGTGCCCCTTCCGTAGTTGAAAGGCGCTGATTGGTGGAGCATGTTACCTGCCTTGCCAATCAGCGCCTTTGGAAGATGCAAGCTGCGCGATGACGTGATCGCGCCGCTTCCGTAGTTGAAAGGCGCTGATTGGCGGGGCAAGTCATTCTACCCTGCCAATCAGTGCCATCGTTCTGCCCCAGCACACCTGCTCAGTATAGAGCTGGCCTGCATTGACACAGGATGGCCTGGGAACAGGATCAAGGTGAGTATGTAAAGTTTTTTTTGTTTTTTTTTAACCTAAAAGCGTGAGAGGCATTATCTACAGGGGGAGGAGAGCTAAATGTGGGACACTATCTACAGGGGAGGCTATATGTGGGGCACAGTCTACAGGGGAGGCTATATGTGGGACACTATCTACAGGGGGACTATACGTGGGGCACTATCTACAGGGGAGGCTATATAAGGTCACTACAGGGGGCTATATGCGGGGCACCATCTACAGGGGGGGCTATATGTGGGGCACTATATACAGGGGGCGCTATATGTGGGGAGATAACTACAGGGGGGCTATATGTGGGGCACTATCTACAGGGTGCTCTATAGGGACACTACAGGGGGCTCTATCTACGGGGAGCACTGTGTGTGTGTGTGTGTGTGTGTGTGTGTGTGGGACACAGTGTATGGTGCTATTTTAATCATGGACACAGTGTATGGTACTATTATAATTTGAGGTGCAGTGTATGGAACTATTATATTTAGGGGTACAGTGTATGGCACCATGAGAATTTTATCTTCGTTTATAGGTACAGAAATGTTTTAATAGTGAGTAGCTGAAGACATCTGAGTGGCAAACTGCAGAAATGGCTGTGGCTGGGAGAAGTCGTCATAGAGGACTGGACCGGATGGCGAAGAAAAGAGAAAAAGAACAACTAGAATCTGAGATCATCACCAGTGATTCACTCAATATAAATGTTTATTCTGCCTCTAATCAGTACTGTAGTCACTGAATGATCTGCAGTGAGATGATGGGTGGTTTGATTATGATATGATTTTTTTTGTAAAACAGCAACTCCCAGCATATCCTTACCATTGTTTGGTCCATGCTGGGAGCTGTAGTTTTACGCCGTACAAACCTATACGACAGTGGTTGCACTAAATTGAGCTGTATTTGTGCTGGTGCTGTATTTATGTACTGAGCTTGGTTCTGGGGCTGCATATATGTATGAGCTTGGTTCTGGTGCTGTATATATGTACTGAGCTTGGTTCTGGTGTTGCTGTGAACTCTGCAATAATGGGAAGGAGCACTGCAGAAGTGAAGTATAGTGCTTGTTGGCCGAGCCACAGCTAATCGGCTCTAGACTTGTTTTCTACACTGATGTCTTGCTCATTAGCGCACATCTCTGGCACCGCAGAGGAAAAAGGAGAATCAGTACCTGCCCAGTCTGCATGTACAAATCAATCCTAATGCTGGTTGGCTGAGCACCAGCCAATCAGTGATGGGCTTGCTCTTTCTACTGTCCCCTGAGCACAGCTTCAGTCTGGCTGCCGAGGAGAAGGAGACGCCAGCCCCTGCCAGGTATGTAGTGTAAGTAGTATGTGCGGTATGTGTCTAGTGTGTGGTACGTGTCTAGTGTGTGGTACGTGTCTAGTGTGTGAGTGGTATGTGAGTGGTGTGTGAAGCATCTGTGCCAGGTGTGAGTAGTGCGTGTTCAACATGTGTCCTTGGTGTGGGTAGAAGTGCGGCATATGTCTTAGGTGTGAGTGGCGAGAGTGGAGGATATATCCTAGGTGTGAGTGGTGTGCGTGTGTCCTAGGTGTGAGTGGCGCATGTGCGTTATATGTCCTAGGTGTAAGTGGGGGATGTGTTCTAGGTTTAAGTGGTGTGCGTGCACATGTGTCCTTAGGTGTGCATGGTGTGCGTGCGCGTGAGTCATAAGTGTGAGTGGTGTGCATGTACATGTGTACTAGGTGTGAGCGGTGTGCGTGTGCATGTGTCCTAGGTGTGAGCGGTGTGCGTGTGCATGTGTCCTAGGTGTAAGTGGTGTGTGTGTGTGCATGTGTCCTAGGTGTGAGTGGTGTGCATGTGCATGTGTCCTAGGTGTGAGTGGTGGGGGTGGCACGAATGCAGAGGTGTCCAGCTTGTGGGTTGCATCTGTGCGTCATGTGTCCAGCATGTGAGTGTGTGTGTATATGGCTGAACATAAAATTGAAAGCATACTATTTAGTTACAGTGTGGTGATATTTTAGCATTTTATAATGGTATAATTTGCAATCTTTATACGTCAGTATTAGGCCATGATCACGCAATCAGGATTTGATTAGGACTAAGTCCCTGATTCCACACCTAAATCCCTTTCAAATCCACTATCATTCTGCATCCATTTCAAGTGAATGGGCTATTTTTTACCCCATTCACATGCAGCGGAAATAAGTCTGCTTGAATTTTTTTCCGCAACTCTAAAAAAAATCCTCTCGAATAATGATCATGTTCATTATTCTCGTGGAAGAGCAGTGGATTTGTTGGAGTTGAAGCTATCAGGAACTATTCCTCTTTTTATTTACACCTGTTTTAATAAATCTCCCCATGTCTTGTATAGCTGAAAGGTGGTCCCATGTACTCCAGCCCAACACTGGTGGCTGCGTATTTGGCCTGGGATGGGCCTGTCTGCTTAAAAATGTCAGGACTGATTTTAAGTCCCAATCCAGCCCTGGACATATGAGGGAAGTTGTCTTCATGAAAATTTTAAAAAAAGACCAATTGTTACAGGTTTTAGCAGTCTACTACTGTAAAACCATCTTACCCTTTTCTATTTTTCAATTATGCTGCTACAATTCTGCCCATGCTAGTCATGATTATTTGTTACTTTAATTATGTAAAGAGAATCTGCACCACATATTTTACATACAGTATGTCATTCTTTTTATATAGGCATGCTCCCTTTCTTGCTTTGGCAGTAGTTACACACACATATGTTCATGAACCTCGTGTACTTCATGTCCCCAAAGAGCACCTGTTAGATAATTTGACATATCTGCTTTAATAAATACTTGAATTTCTTTTAAAATATTAACTCCCCTGTTATTCTTCCTGGAAACTTTAGAATATATTGACAATGGGTGTTACCATTCTGCTGGTGTTACCATTCTGCTGGTTTATAGGGGAGGGGGGGTCCCTACAGAATATGACATTCTAAGCATTGATTGGACAGTATCGGAGTGAAAAGAGGCACTCCCTATTGTCAAGTGGAATGGCAACACCCAGATGTTAATTTACATCTTCATTTCCATGAAGAAAAATATAGACTCGGTACAACACAGTTCTAAGAAAAGATGCTCCAGAATTGCTTCTTTTATGGTAAATGCAAGAATTAAATAAAACAGTCGTGGCAGGAGAGCTGACAGGTCTTCTTTAACCCCTTAACGTCATACCACGTACGTGTACTTGGCAGCCGTTAATGCGAAATATGAGAGTATGTGTCCTTAAAGGGTTAAATAATATATGTTTAAAAGAAAGGTAAATTGAGCTACTGTATATCTTTAATTTTGGCATGGACTTCAACCACTGAGGGAGAGGCCCAGGCATCACCATGATCTGGTTGATGAGGCCTAGTAGAAAAAGATAGAGAAGCCCTGGTCTACACTATGATATTACATAAATATTAGAAAATGTTCCTATTGTATTACATTTTATTTCATGAAAATGAACATTAGATGCAAGATTATTTCACAAAGATACATTTTATGCATTGTATAATTTACTTGGCAACAGATCAATGTTACATAATAGTGTAAAACAATAAAAGCAAGTTATTAGAAATTTCCGGCCATCCCCATCTGACCGGAAAAAAATAATAAAAAATAATGTTTATAATTACCAATTGCTTAAACTGCAGATCCAATTCTCCCTTTTCAGAGATTTTCATTGTATTTAGAATTCTCAGTAGCTTTTTATAGTGTTCTACTGCCTAAATGGGTATAAAAACATAGTAATGACACAATAAGCCTTGTTAGGCCCCATGCACACGAACGTAAAAACACCCGTAATCACGGGTCGTAATTACAGGCCCATAGACTTCTATTGGCCACGGGTACCTCCCCGTATGCTTACGGGAAGGTGCCCGTGCCGTTGAAAAATATAGAACATGTCCTATTTCAGGCCGTAATTACGGCACGGGCAGACCCATAGAAGTCTATGGGGCTTCCGTAATTACGGGTGACTACGTGTGTGCACCCGTAATTACGGGAGCATTGCTGGGCGACGTCAGGAGATAGTCACCTTCCAGGGTGCTGAAAGAGTTAAACGATCGGCAGTAACTGTTTCAGCACCCTGGACAGTGGCTACCGATCACAATGTAGATCAACCTGTAAAAAACATAGAAGTTCCTACTTACCGAGAACTCCATGCTTCTTCCTCCAGTCCGGCCTCCCAGGATGACGTTTCAGCCCATGTGACCGCTGCAGCCAATCACAGGCTGCAGCGGTCACATGGACTGCCACGTCATCCAGGGAGGTCGGGCTGGATTTCGAAAGAAGGACGCGTCACCAAGACAACGGCCGGGTAAGTATGAATTTCTTTTACTTTTACTACGGAAAGGGCTGTCCCTTCTCTCTATCCTGGACTGATAGAGAGAAGGAGCTGCCGATTAGTGAAGTGCAATTTTGCATCGAAAACGTGCCCGTAAATACGGGTGGAATACTGGTGACACCGGACCCGTATTTACGGGCACGGGTCCGTAAATACTGGTGCAATACGGGTCGAATACGTGTGACCAAGGACCCGCATTTACGCCAGTATTTACGGACAGGAAAAAATACGTTTGTGTGCATGGAGCCTCAGGGATTAAAGAGCAAATTCAAGTATGTCCATTTATTATGTGATAAATTAAGTGAATAATTAATTTACATAGTAAGCAATATGTAAATCACATTTATCTGGGTACACAGCCCCCGGTCCTTTACCCGGGGCAATGATTAATCTTGCTACCCAAAGCAGAGTGGCTTTTTGGTTCCCCCTGGCACCTAGCACTCAGGGCAGACACCTTGTTAACACTCAAAGACCCTGCCACACCCCCATAAACAACACCCAGGATTGTCAGTGCCTGGGCGAAGCTTAAATACTAATTTTCACAGACTATATAACATAGTTCATAGCAGTACTACTACTCTAGAATAGAGTACTACTATAGAATCCCTGATATTCTCTGTAACAGATTTGTTCATATAACATATGAAGACATATATTAATAAAAGCTCTGCTACACAATACCAATATATGAAATCACATTCTGACTTTATAAGTACTGGAGAAAGTAAATAGACTGTCATACGTTTAACAAATTTAGCATTTTCTACATGCTTTATATGTATTTTATGTACCAATTATTAGCTTGTCTCATATGTTACAAATGGATTATTTTGTATTATATTTGGGACTCTTTGGGTATGTGCACACACACTAATTACATCCGTAATTGCCGGACGTATTTCGGCCGCAAGTACCGGACCGAACACAGTGCAGGGAGCCGGGCTCCTAGCATCATAGTTATGTATGATGCTAGGAGTCCATGCCTCGCTGCAGGACAACTGTCTCGTACTGAAAACATGATTACAGTACGGGACAGTTGTCCTGCAGCGAGGCAAGGACTCCTAGCATCGTACATAAGTATGATGCTAGGAGCCCGGCTCCCTGCACTGTGTTCGGTCCGGTACTTGCGGCCGAAATACATCCGTCAATTACGGACGTAATTAGTGTGTGTGCACATACCCTTTCAGTTATATTATTTGTCAAAACCTATAAATTAATAAAATAAATACATTTGTAATTTTACCTTCTCCCAGTGCTTCGCCCTCTCACTGGATATTGCAGTACACAGGCTTAACTGCGCCATTTGTTCCAGAACATGGGATTGTCCAATGGAGGTCATAGGTAGCCCTAGAAAAATACTAGATTATTCCAAAAAATAAATGAATTGTAAAATGTGTGTTCACATGAAAATATATAAAATGGAGCGTTCATACGTACAGATCATCCAGCGAGGCACCAGGGCCCTGTTGGAAAGTGCACTGAACTGCAAATAACAGATGCAAATAAAATACCACAGTCTCCATAGCAAGTCCAACTGCCGAGCACCTTATGCTAACTTACCACCCTCTCTCCTAACTATGACCTATGGTAATAATTAATTGTAATAGGAAACGGAAAGCAAATATACTATGTTTGTCCTGTGGTGTCAAGCATGACCAGACAAGCAAATCATTGCTTTGTAATACTTTACAAATAGGCTGACCAGAGGCTGTGTATTTGTTTTGTTATATAATATCAAAGCCCGAAAGTTTCTTGTAAAACAGGAGGGTCAAGTATGGGTGAAACCTACAGAAAAACCATGCAAAAAACAAAAACTATTCAGGACATATCAAGCACTCGTAAGTGTATTGGAAATATGTATGTAGAAAATGTATTTATATAAAAAGAAATTACAAACCATTTCCCATAGGATAATACCTAGAACAATAAATACAACAACAATTAAAACACTACCTGCATAGATAAATCAAACATGCAAATTAATCAGTCCGTACGATCTATCTTTCCAACAAGAAAAGTGACAGCATATTTGACCCTTCTGGGATGCGTGGAAACTGAACGGTTTGCATAAACCAAAATTATTCTGCAAAATGGTATTATCGGTGAGCATATAGATGGTCAGGGAAAAGTTCCGTTATACTCATCTGTTGCTGGTTCATTGCTTATCCGAACCCAATGCAGTATCGCTCCCAGGTTCCAAATGCAGAAGAAAATCAGCGTTCATCCGTTTTAAGTAAAGTGCTCCAGGTTACAGCAGCGGCTCTGTTTCTTGAGGAAATAGACCTTTTCTCTCGTCCGTCACGGAGACATCCAAGTTTGTTTTTTTTAAAACATCATTTTTATTAACAGTTTTCACATTTTCTTACAAACATTTCACGCAAAGGTTGCGTCATAAGTGCACAGCACTCAACTGTCATTAAATTAACCCCTTAACGCCGAAGGACGGATATATCCGTCCTCAGCAGCTGCTAGTTCGCGCAGGAGGACGGATATATCCGTCCTGTGATCGCGCGGGTACTGACAGCGTACCCATGCGATCAGCGGCAGGAGCACGGCTGTTCTACACAGCCTGGCTCCTGCTGCAACTGCCGGAATCGAAGCGTGCGCCGATTCCGGCAGTTTAACCCATTAAATGCCGCTGTCAATAGTGACAGCGGCATTTAATGTGTTTGACAGAAGGGGGAGCTCCCTCTGTCACCCGATCGGCGCCCCCGCAAACAAATCGCGGGTCGCCGTCGGGTTTCCATGACAGCCGGGGGTCTAACAAAGACCCCCAGGTCTGTCATCAGCATCTGCCTGTTAGGCGATGCCAGAGGCATGACCTAACAGGTTGCCTGTCAGTTTTACACTGACAGGCAATAATGCTTTGGTATACGAAGTATACCGAAGCATTATATATGCAATCAGCAGATCGCATAGTGAAGTCCCCTGGTGGGACTAAAAAAAAAAAAGTAAAACAGTTAAATAAAGTTTGTGAAAAAAAAACTAAAAAAAATTACAGTCAAAGTCAAATAAAACTACTTTTTTGCCCCAAAAAGTGGTTTTATTTAATAAAACGGTCAAAACAAAATCACACATACACATATATGGTATCCCCGCGATCGTAACAACTTGACCAATAAAATGAACACATTAATTAAACCGCCGGATGAACGGCGTCCAAAGAAAACGCAAAAAACAACGGCAAAATTCTCTCTTTTCTCCCATTCCCCCCATAAAAAATAAAATAAAAGTTAATCTATAAGTCCTATGTACCCCAAAATAGTACTAATGAAAACTACACATTGTCCCGCAAAAATCAAGCCCACGTACGGCCACATCGACTGAAAAATAAAAAAATGACGGCTCTTGGAACGCGGCGATGCAAAAACAAGTAATTTTTTTCTAAAAGGGTTTTTATTGTGCAAACGTAGGAAAAACATATAAAACCTTTACATATTTGGTATCCCCGTAATCGTGCCGACCCATAGAATGAAGTTAACATGTTATTTACGCTGCATAGTAAACGGCGTAAATTTATAACGTGAAAATTAATGCTGGAATAGCTGCTTATTTTCAATTCTCTCCTAAAATAAAGTTAATAAAAGTTAATCAATATGTTATAAGCATCTAAAAATGGTACAATTACAAAATACAACTCGTCCCGGAAAAAACAAGCCCTTACTCGGCTATATAGACGGAATAAAAAAACAGTTACGACTCTTGGAATGCGACCATGAAAAAACAAAAAATAATCCTTGGTCATTAACGTGCAAAATGGCCCGGTCATTAAGGGGTTAACCTTGAATTAAACACAACACAACATAACATAACATACAAACATGGCATAAGTGTCGATCTTCATATAAACAGAAAACATGACTTCCCCCATCCCCGACACGACTTAGGTCATCAATGAGTAGCTACATTTCATTTATCCCCTGACTAGATCAAAGTTGCAGACCCCCTAAAGTGCCTGCCAAGAGCTGCGTATAATACCACGCTGTGTGCCTGAAAGGCGTGACAATTTCCACTACCTCGGCTGCTGTGCACTGCGATTCTATGAATATTTGCCATTTATCGAATAGCTTCTTGATTCCCGTTTCCTTCCGTCTTTCCATCTCCACCCTCTCAAGAACTAATAACTGTTTCAGGCGAGACACAATCAGGTCTAACCCCGGCGTGTCTGTTTCCAGACATTTACTCAGGAGGCATCTCAAGGCCACCAGTAAAATCGTGTGCACCAGCAGGGGAGGAGATCTCACCCCTCGAGCACCCTCTTCCTCCGGCGGTCGCGCCTGATGGAACAGTAGCGCTTGAGGCGTCATTGGGAGTTTCGTTTTCCAATGATCCGAAATATATTTGTGTACCATCCCCCAAAATCGCTTCGTATGAACACACCCCCATACTCCATGCCACAAATTCGTCAGGGGGGTGTTGCATTTGGGACAACACGTAATGCGGTCGGGGAAGGATTGTGAAGGCAAAATATTAAAGCCATATATAGCCGAATGCATCAATTTAAAATAGGTTTCCCTCCAGCTCTCGTTTATAACACTCTTCCGTACCGTCTCCCAACCCCCCAATATAATCTCCCCTATACCTGGATCTTGAGTCCATCGTTCCCAGACTTTGAAACTAACCCTTGATTGTGGACGAACAAAACCATCCCCCAGTGCTCTATACAACCCTGAAATAGTCGCACGCACAGTCGTTGGACCTATCACCTCATCTAGAGTGTGAGAGGTGGCTTCCTTATTCAAATCCCTGAGCCTAGAGGTGCAAAATGCTCGTGCCTGAAGAATTTGTAAAAAATTAACCCTACTTTCTAGGGGTCTAAGTTTAGTGGTGATTTCCGCCCCGGTTAACCATCTCCTTTCCTCTATATGCATAAGATCCCCTGCGTTATTAATGCCTACCGTCCCCCAAGAGGCAAATCTGTCTCCCTTGCCTACTCCCGGTAGAAATTCCGGGTGTCCGCCCAACGGCATATGTTTCGATACCAGGTGAGGTAGGTCAAAGTGCTTACGTACTGCTTTCCAAGCTAGGACTGTATCTCTCAATACAATGGAGGTTTTGAGACGGCACGGAAGAGAAGCAACTCTACAATGTAGCAAAGCTTTCAGGTTCCAGGGTGAGGCATACTCCCCTTCCAGATCTATGTTGGAATAATGGCTCGTTTCGTGAAGCCAATCTACTACATGACGAAAGAGACATGCCACGTTATAGCCCCTGATATTCGGGAAGTTCAAACCCCCTTCTTGTTTGCCCATTATGAGCTTGGTGAGTGCAATGCGAGGCCTTTTTCCTGCCCATATAAATTTTGTGAATGAGGAAGTCAGTTTTGAGACATCCACATGTTTCAATAGGAGAGGGAGTGTTTGAAAGGGGTATAGCAATCTGGGGAAACTAACCATCTTAATCAGGTGGCACCTCCCCAGGAGGGATAACGGCAATTGGCACCATCGGGTAAGTTCCGCTTGTATTTTTTTAAATAACGGGGGATAATTTAGGCCATACAGGGTGTCTGGCACCTTCCCTATCTTAATGCCCAGATAAGTAATGCAGTGTTCAACCGGGGATATCCCACATCCCAAGGATTGCCAAAAGGTCTTAGGCAATGGTTTGCCCAACTCCAGCAGTTCGCTTTTAGCTAGGTTGACTTTATATCCCGAGCATTGCCCAAATTCCTGTAAAAAGTGGAAAAACCGGCATTAAATGCTCTTGAGGATTTGACATAAAAAGTATAACGTCATCAGCAAACAGGGCTAACTTAACTGCCAGTGACCCCACCTGAATACCTCTGAACATATCGGATTCCTACAGGAATCTAGCCATAGGTTCCAGTGCTAGATTGAATAACAGTGGCGACAGGGGACATCCCTGCCGGGTTCCTTTATGCAATTGAAAGGGATCCGACAGAAATCCTGAGGAATGAACGCGGGCCTGGGGATTATTGTAAACACCCTTCAAGAAAACCCGGAAGGCTCCCTGGACATTCATTTTGTCCAGCACCATCCCCAGCCATTCCCACTGTATGTTATCAAAAGCTTTCTCTGCGTCTAGCGCTAAGAGTGCCGGCCGGGTACCTGGCTGGGGATCGTGCCCGACTGTTTCTAGCACCGTCAACACCTTACGGAGACATCCAAGTTTAAAGTGCAAACTGCAACTTTGTATAAATATGAAGAAAGGGCTAGTGTAGCGATTACCACAGTGGTTGGTGGCATGGTGTTGCATACACCCATGCTGGAAGTATATGGTGTGATGACGTCTCTCACCACTGTGCAATTAGCGAACGCGTTTCATCCCAGTTGGGACTTCATCAGAGCCAGTCAATCATGTTCAGAGTGTTACCTGTTTTTATAGCGGTACATTTAAAGAGGCTCTGTCACCACATTATAAGTGGCCTATAATGTACATGATGTAATCGGCGCTGTAATGTAGATAACAGCAGTGTTTTTTATTTAGACTATCATTTTTGACGGCGTTATGACCTATATTAGCTTTATGCCAATGAGTTTCTCAATGGACAACTGGGCGTGTTTTTTTTTAACTTTTTGGCCAAGTGGGCATTGTGGAGAGAAGTGTATGATGCTGACAAATCAGCGTCATACACTTCTCTCCATTTATTTACACAGCACTAGTGATATAGCTATATCGCTATGTGCAGCCACATAAACACACTATAACGTTATTGAAGTGTCATGACAATCAATATACATTACCTCCAGCCAGGACGTCATGTCTATTCACAATCCTGACACTTCGCTAATACAATCCCGACACTACAGCACAGGAAGCGTAATCTCACGAGATTACGCAGTAAACTGTCATTTCAAATGAGATTACGCTTGCTGTGCTGTAGTGTCAGGATTGTATTAGCGAAGTGTCAGGTTTCTGAATACACATCACATCCTGGCTGGAGGTAATGTATATTCATTGTCATGACACTGCAGTAACGTTATAGTGTGTTTATGTGGCTCACATAGCGATATAGCTATATCGCTAGTGCTGTGTAAATGAATGGGGAGAAGTGTATGACGCTGATTGGTCAGTATCATACACTCCTCTGTACAACGCCCACTTGGCCAAAAAGAAAAAAACGCCCAGTTGTCCATTGAGAAACTCATTAGCATGAAGCGAATATAGGTCATAATTCCGTCAAATCTTATCGTTTTTCTAAATAAAAAACACTGCTGTAATCTACATTACAGCGCCGATCACATCATGTACAAGATAGGGCACTTATAATGAGGTGACAGAGCCTCTTTAAAGGTACATTGCCTATTTAAATGTCCCATTCATTTCCACACAGGGCATTGTTTCCAAGAGGTCTTTAATATAACTATTTGATAATATTTCAGGTAAGCATACATTTTGTACGGCCAGACAGCCTTAATGGTAATCCTTATCCAAAGATAATAGAGATATTTATCTCTCAGGGTGCCGAATAACCCTCATTCTTATATATAAGAAATAATGAAGAAATACATAAATAATATTTCATTAGGTGAGGTATCTCTCTCCTATCAAAAAAATAAATAAAAATAATAAATACAAAATAAAAAACAAAACAAAAAAAACACAGCAACAAAAAGAAATAAACAAAGAATAATTGGAAACCATTCAGCAAGGATAGACCCAGGGAAACAAGAGGCCAAAGCATACGAGGTAAAGATACCAGATATTTTTAGTGGAAACCAAACTAAATACAAGCCAAATGAAGCCAGACAAATATAGCCCGATTTTATAGGTAATCATTAATCAAGTGTATCATATATCAGTCTAAATCCTATCCCTGTTCAGGTTATAAGATTAAAACTAAATATGAATACCCTGAAAAGTAGGGTGAAAACAGGGGGAAGAGAGATGTCATTTAGTAGGTGAAGGAAGGAATGAAGGGGCAGTTCACTGAAGCGCTGGTATACAGCCGATCCAGTAGAGGTCCAAACCGCCCCCCCACACCCCAGCCCCCCTAAAATGTTCAAGTAAAGAAACAAGTAAAGAACAATTTCATAGGGATTTCATTAATCTGGTACTTGGATCATGTACATTCTGAAGAAAAAGGGGAGGCAGCTGGCCAAACAACAGAGCACCCAAGCAATGTAAAGTCCCACACTAGGGTACTTGAATAGTCCAGACAATGGCCGATGCTTAGCACGGATGGAGGTGGGTGCAGCAGGATACACCAGACGTGGTGGGTGACAGCAGGTGCAGCAGGTTGCGCCAGACGTGGCGGATAACACTGGACATGGCTGATGACAGCAGGTGCACTTAGATCCAAATCTAACAGGCTCAGGAACAAGGACACTGCATGGGATATAGGATACAGGGTAACAACAGGAACAGGATAACACTAAGGGACCATTTGCAAGACTGACATGGGAAAACTAACAACGCTCAGGCAATGAGCAAAGGGGCAGGGCCCTTCTTATAGTCCAAGAAATCATGGGCAGTTGATGATGATGATTTCTTATGTACGCGGGACACAGTGGCCTGGAGCAGAAGTGAGCGCTGGCGTCTCCTGGGAAGGAGATGCGAGCCAGCGCTCTCAAATCCATGGCTGCAGCCGCCGGGGGGTGAGTAACCCCGACGGTCCGCGGCCATGGACGCTACAGTCTGAAATGTGTTCACTGATATACTCTATTACCTGTCCATGTGGAAAAATGTACAATGGCAAAACAAAATGTGAATGGCAAAAGTGTATTACCATATTAGAACGACAGTTAATAAATGTAAAAATCTTATAATCTTTTTTATGTTCAGAGTCCGTGAATATGTCTGTTTTGGATACATATTTGCAAAAATTGCAAGATCCACATTTATACATTCCTTTGGGGCGACTGTTTAACCAAAGTCCATGTTCATATGTTTTCCTTTTACACTCTGAATTTACCAGGAGGTCCTTTAGAGTTGGTGCTTTTTTTGGTCTCAGACTAGGGGAATCCCCTACTATTGATCCAATCTTTTTATCTAACGTCAGATGTAACAAATTTTTTAACATTAAGTTGCGTAACAGATCCCAATGGGATCCATATCTGGAGATGAATCGTACTCTGTCTTCCATTTTTAGTTCCCTCTTCCTAATCAGAGAATCCTCCCTATTACTTCTTAGGGCCTTGTTATATCCACGTTTAATTTATTTGTTTGAGTAGCCCCTTATCTAAAAACGTTCAGATAGAGCTGAAGCTTCCCGCTTAAAGTCACTGAGCTTCGTACAGTTCCTCTGGATTCTAAGGAACTGTCTGACAGGGATACCCTTTATTTGGGAAGAATGATGATGACTGCTAGCATGTAACAGAGTATTTCCTGCCATCGGTTTCCTATGAGTGGATGTAGTTAACCGATTATTTTCCTTATAAATATTAAAATCCAAGAAACTAATCATGGATTCACTATAAGTAAATGTAAGATGTATATTAAAATGATTACAGTTTAATTCCCTGATGAATTTCTCTAGGTTATCAAATGGTCATCTCCAACATAATGGCACGTCGTCAATATATCTGAGACAGCAGACTGCATATTTCTTGAAAGAAGGATTGACATAGACTGTGAATTCTTCCCACCAACCTAGATGTAAACAAGGATAGGAAGGGGCACAGGAAACCCCCATCACCGTCCCCTGTGTCTGACGCTAATATTTCCCATCAAAACCAAAAAAGTTATGATTCAGAACAAAATCCAGCATATTAATAATAAATGCATTCTGATGGGCCCAGTCAATACCCCTTTTCTCCAATATGCAGCGGCTTTAAGTCTCATTTCATGTGGGATTGAAGTATAAAGCAATTCTACATCTAAGCCCACCAAGAGAAAGTCCCCCTCAACGATTAAATGATCAATCTTCCTTAGAAGATCTTCTGTCTCAAGTACAAAAGAGGGAAGATTACGAACAAACGGTTTAAATTTTTCATCTACATACTTGCCAAGGTGATGAGTTGGACTATAACAGCCTGAAATAATAGGCCTTCCCGGTGGAAATTCTCTGTTCTATGGACCTTGGGAAGTATGTAGATTGTGGGAGTACATGGTTCCCTAACCTCAAGAAAATCAAACTCCCATTTACTAATCAGACCCTCATTTACTAATCAGACCCTGATAAGTTTTCTATTAAGAGCACGACTTATATCACCCATCGGATTTCCCGATAGGAGACAATAACTCAGAGAATCCAAATGTTTTTCAATCTCGCTGAGATAATACTCCTCGCTGAGGAAGACAACATTTCCAAGCTTATCACTGGGTTTGATAATCACATTGTTTAATATACGCTAATTCTTCAGTGATTTGCGCTCCTCTCTGGGGAGGTTGTCCCCACTCAGGAAGGAGGACCAGTCAACGAGAATGGGTGAAACCTAACAGGACATGTGACATTCAGAGAGGCAAATGATCATTGTGCTGCTTAGTCCCATTACACCACATGTAATGTTCCTCATTGACACAGATTATTAGAGACATTGCAAGATAATGTAGGATTGAATGCTAATAAGAAGCCATGTACAATATATTGTGCACAGTATTGTTTAAGATAGCCACATTATATTGCATTTATACTAGTTTTACAGTTCCTGTTGTCTATATCTTAGGTGGTTACATCGTTTAAATAATTTGAAAAATTAGGAAATATTTTTTTATCTTTTATATTACACTAGAATAAAGGCATGCAATGAAAGGTACACAATCATCCTTTATCCATCCTTTGACAATGAAAAGTTATACAGGTCTTTAAGAATATAATAGCTGGAAATCCCTATGGTAGAATATATGTGAGGTCAGTATAATATTACCAATCACTTAGATCCAATTTAACACTAAGTTTTCCATTTCTAGAGCCATACTCTAGGCTTCCTGTTATACCTACATCAGTGGTGGTCAACTTGAAATATTATGGGGGCTTACATGCTGTGCTTGACTCTATCAACGGGATACACATCAGATTCAGTCAGGTCTGGGTCATGGGGTAGGCACACACATACATATATGACTATTTCAGACAGCTGTATTTGTGGCCGGCTTTTTCTCCATATATGTTATTTACCTAAAAACAGATTCAGGTTTAGCAGAAAAAAACAAAACTTTCCAAAACAGATCTTCTCAGACTAGATTGTGTTTGTGGCAAAATACATATGGAGGGTACACAGACCACAGGCATATAAAAAAAATCATTACTTGGGCATCACTGACCTACATAGTCACGTGGTTTTACGTAGATTGATAAAGACATGTCTATGAAGTTCAACCTTTTTCAAACTTAGGCCTCCTGCACATGCCATTACGGAGCCATAGGTACTCTGTATGCCACCGTATGTAACCCTGCATTCTTCTTTAGTAGCAATGATTTTAGTAAAGACTACCTCTGTAATATGGCATGCAATTATATACATAGTGTGGAAATCCAGTTAAACATTCTAGACAGGGAATTTCTTTATTTAGAGTCCACTTTAATATAGGGTGTATTTGGAACATAGTAATTGTTTTATTTTATTGATATAATAATTTTCCATGGTGTGATAGACCGTGACCCCCCCCCCCTCCCACTCCTGTCTTTGTCGGCAAAACAGATTACCTGTTGTTAAAAATTTGAATCCCATCTCTGCTTAGCGTATACGCTGCAGATTTTCCGTCCGGATTTACGAACTGAAAATATCCAGCAAATTATAGTGGCAGCAAAGCTGATGAGATTTTAACAAATCTCATCAATACACTGCGAAAAAAAATGGCACAGAAAAAGTGCATACTGTAAATTACAAATCCGCAGCATGTCAATTTATGCTGCGGACTAACTGCGCATTTGTCTATGTAAACCTTCAAAAGCAATTTTTTTTTATAAAAAGGTCAATCAGTGTGTTTTATGCAACACTCAGGACCCGCTGACACTGAACCTGGAAGTCCCGCGGACCTGACTGGTAAAGGATTCAGCGAAGGATACAGCTGCTCTGTATACACAATACAGAGCAGCTGGATCTCAAAAAGTTAAAATATTTTTTAATAAAAACTAATTATAATGTTGCACAAAACACACTGACATTTTTATTTTTTTTTAAAAATTGCTTTCAAACTTTTACATAGTCTTTAACTTTCTTGGCGTTGCCATAGCAACTCATCCCTGCTCTTCTGGCTTCTCTGTGTCCAGGTTGCCTCCTATGAGGGAGTTTCATCACATGTGACCCATGCAGCCAATTACAGTCTGCAGCAGATTAAACGTCATCACAGGAGACCACCTGGACACAGAACAGCCAAAAGAACAGGGATGCATTGCTATGACAATGCCAGAGTATAGGCCTTTTTTATTTTTCTATCAGTTTTGTGGAAAATCCAGCCAAATATACGCACATCATTTGGTGCAAATATTCGGACAGATTTCCCGGCATTTTCTTGGTCATGTACACTGCTGACTTTTTTAAGGCATATACACCCTTGTGTGAACATACCCTAAATTAAATTAAAGGGGCCCATCTGAAATTTGGACATATTCAAAGTGAATTGTTGAATAGTATTTCCATATTTAAAATTAGATAGCGTTTAAAATGTACAAAAACAAACAAACTGAGGTATATCTATAATATCAGCCAAAATATAAAAAAAATCATGTATGGCACTTTTTTTCCAAACAAATTAATGCAAACAAAACAAAGAATATCAAGGAGAATGTAACAAGCACTTTAGCTGATTATCATACAGATGTTAATGTTTTATTAATTAATTACTTTATCCAAATTTTCATCAGAATTTCTAAAAAAAAATTTTCCGATGAAAATATAAAACATGCAAATGCAATGTAAACCTGTTAACAGTATTGCCTGATTCTGTGACCTTTAGATTCTTTCGCAGCGGTCTTGTATTTTGCAATAAATTTATCTGATGTCTCATGCAGCTCAGGGAGTTAAATGCATGGCTGAAGTCTTGGTGTAGAGGAGAAGGATTTGGGTTCCTAGAGCACTGGGCTGACTTTTCATTGGGGTACAAACTGTATTCTGCAGATGATTTGCACCTAAATGGAAGGGGGTCCGCTGTGCTGGGGGAGAGAATTCTAGCTGGGGTGGCGGAGTGTTTAAACTAGGGCTGAGGAGGGAGGTCAATGTAGAAAAAAAGGGGTAGCCAGGTGAGAGAGGGGTCAGACTATATTGGTGGGGGGAGAAACAGAATGTGGGGAGAGGACTAGACAACAAGATAAGGAGATCCTTTCGTTACAAAACATCAGTGTAAATAAAAACGCCCGATTAATGTCAAATCACATTTCTGATAATAAAAGTGAAAAACTGACAAGCAAGTTAAAGTGTATGTTCACAAATGCCAGAAGTCTAGCAAGCAAAATGGGGGAGCTGGAGGCCTTGATACTGGAAGAAAATATAGATATAGTTGGTGTTGCTGAAACATGGCTGGACTCTTCACATGACTGGGCTGTAAATCTACAGGGTTTTACACTTTTTCGGAAAGACAGGACAAATAGGAAAGGTGGTGGTGTATGTCTTTATGTGAGAAGTGATATGAAGGCGAGTGTGAAAGAGACAATAGTGGGTGAATACTGTGAGGAGGTTGAAACCTTGTGGGTGGAACTAGAAAGGGAGGTAAACACTGAAAAAATTACTTTTGGTGTAATCTATAGACCCCCCAATATAACTGAGGAGATGGAAGGTCAGATATATAAACAGATGGAGCAGGCTGCACAGGCGGGTACTGTAGTGATAATGGGAGATTTTGTCATGGTTCGGCTTCAACTGCAAAGGGGAGACATTTCCTCAACCTGTTGCAGGAAAATTTTATGGGCCAGTTTGTGGAAGACCCGACTAGAGGTAAAGCTCTGTTGGATCTGGTCATTTCTAATAATGCAGATCTTGTTGGGAATGTCAATGTTCGTGAAAACCTCGGTAACAGTGATCATAATATAGTTACATTTTACCTATACTGTAAAAAACAAATGCAGGCTGGGAGGGCAAAAACATTTAATTTTAAGAAAGCCAATTTCCCCAGGATGAGGGGGGCAATTCAGGATATAGACTGGGAAGAACTAATGTCAAATAATGGAACAAATGATAAATGGGAGATTTTCAAATCTACTTTGAGTTATTATAGTGCAAAATGTATTCCTATAGGTAACAAGTATAAACGACTCAAATTAAACCCCACATGGCTTACACCTTCTGTGAAAGGGGCAATACATGACAAAAAAAGGGCATTTAAAAAATACAAATCTGAGGGTACAGCTGTAGCCTTTGTAAAATATAAAGAGCTTAATAAAATCTGTAAAAATGTAATAAAATTAGCAAAAATACAAAATGAAAGGCAGGTGGCCAAGGATAGTAAAACAAATCCTAAAAAATTCTTCAAGCATATAAATGCAAAAAAGCCCAGATCTGAACATGTAGGACCCCTAGATAGTGGTAATGGGGAGTTGATCACAGGGGATCAAGAGAAGGCAGAGTTACTAAATGGGTTCTTTAGCTCTGTATATACAACTGAAGAAGGAGCAGCTGATGTAGCCGGTGCCAGTGCTGTTAATATATCAGTTGATATACTGAATTGGATGAATGTAGAGATGGTCCAAGCTAAATTAAATAAAATAAATGTGCACAAGGCCCCGGGACCAGATGGGTTACACCCTAGAATTCTTAAAGAGCTTAGTTCAGTTATTTCTGTCCCCCTTTTCATAATATTCAGAGAATCTCTAGTGCCAAGGGACTGGCGCAGGGCAAATGTGGTGCCTATTTTCAAAAAGGGCTCTAGGTCTTCCCCAGGTAATTATAGACCAGTAAGCTTAACATCCATCGTGGGGAAAATGTTTGAGGGGCTATTGAGGGACTATATACAGGATTATGTGACAATAAATAGCATTATAAGTGACAGCCAGCATGGTTTTACTAAGGACAGAAGTTGTCAAACTAACCTAATCTGTTTTTATGAAGAGGTGAGCAGAAGTCTAGACAGAGGGGCCGCTGTGGATTTAGTGTTTTTGGACTTTGCAAAGGCATTTGACACTGTCCCCCATAGACGCCTAATGGGTAAATTAAGGACTATAGGTTTAGAAAATATAGTTTGTAATTGGATTGAGAATTGGCTCAAGGACCGTATCCAGAGAGTTGTGGTCAATGATTCCTACTCTGAATGGTCCCCGGTAATAAGTGGTGTACCCCAGGGTTCAGTGCTGGGACCACTATTATTCAACTTATTTATTAATGATATAGAGGAAGGGATTAATAGCACTATTTCTATTTTTGCAGATGACACCAAGCTATGTAATATAGTTCAGACTATGGAAGATGTTCATGAATTACAGGCAGATTTAAACAAACTAAGTGTTTGGGCGTCCACTTGGCAGATGAAGTTTAATGTAGATAAATGTAAAGTTATGCATCTGGGTACCAACAACCTGCATGCATCATATGTCCTAGGGGGAGCTACACTGGCGGATTCACTTGTTGAGAAGGATCTGGGTGTACTTGTAAATCATAAACTCAATAACAGCATGCAGTGTCAATCAGCTGCTTCAAAGGCCAGCAGGATATTGTCGTGTATTAAAAGAGGCATGGACTCGCGGGACAGGGATGTAATATTACCACTTTACAAAGCATTAGTGAGGCCTCATCTAGAATATGCAGTCCAGTTCTGGGCTCCAGTTCATAGAAAGGATGCCCTGGAGTTGGAAAAAATACAAAGAAGAGCAACGAAGCTAATTAGGGGCATGGAGAATTTAAGTTATGAGGAAAGATTGAAATAATTAAACATATTTAGCCTTGAAAAAAGACGACTAAGGGGGGACATGATTAACTTATATAAATATATTAATGGCACATACAAAAAATATGGTGAAATCCTGTTCCTTGTAAAACCCCCTCAAAAAACAAGGGGGCACTCCCTCCGTCTGGAGAAAAAAAGGTTCAAGCTGCAGAGGCAACAAGGCTTCTTTACAGTGAGAACTGTGAATCTATGGAATAGTCTACCGCAGGAGCTGGTCACAGCAGGGACAGTAGATGGCTTTAAAAAAGGGTTAGATAATTTCCTAGAACAAAAAAATATTAGCTCCTATGTGTAGAAATTTTTCCTTCCCTTTTCCCTTCCCTTGGTTGAACTTGATGGACATGTGTCTTTTTTCAGCCGTACTAACTATGTAACTATGTAACTATGTAATATGCATTCTATTAAGTTTGTCAGATTTTATATAGGAAAAAATGTGCTGCTTTTCGTCCAGTTTTGAAGTTTACATTTCATGCCAGCCTTCTGCTGGTGTGCTGATGCGAATTTATTGTGACTTTGATTTGCATTTCATAATTTTTTGGCTAAAACGTAATTGCCTATAAACACTCATACTTTGCTAACAGGAATAACGGAGTAGTGTGCAGTGCAATCAGTAATTATTTTAGGCGCAAATACTTAATAAATCAATCGATAATTTTTAGCAGATCTTACCAATGTTGACAGAATCCGCCCATAATATAATGTGTATGGGGGGCACCCCAAATGTCCCTTGATGTCTGCTGTTTGGGTCATGTTGAATTTTAGCACACCACAAGTTTCGTTCAACTGGTAGATTAACAGAGCCAGTGGTGTCGCTTATTCTTCTCTCCCTATGGCAGTAAACAAGCAAGCCAACGGATTTCATCAGGTAAAGAGATGCATTCGTATTGCATAAGCTTGTCATCAGTATTGCATTAGTTCTGGATCCATTTTTCTTATTCTTATTAGGCAGGGGCTTATTTAAGGCACTATTTGTGCCAATTCATGTGTATATTTATTCCCCTACTTCACTTATCACATTATTTAGATTATGCATAGATCATACCTCCATCTGTGGATGTACGCATTTTAGTTTACTACATCTTTTTCTTCTCAATTCCCATATACTGATGTTTATGTACGCTCCGTGCACAGGGTAGCGCCACTTTTTAATATTTTTTTTTGTATATATTGTTTAATAAAGTGATTTTTTTTCTGTTTTCTTTACATTTTCATGAAATTTGTGCGTTAATTTACCTAATTTTGTAGGCATTTGTTCAATTTTTTGGCGTCAATGCACCAAGCAATACTTGGTTACTTTTTGATGCTCCTCGTATTATTTTTTAGGATAATTATATTTTGTTACTTTTCTCATTTTTTCATAACTTATTTGAGGCATCTTCCTGTATGTACAAATAGGCTATTTTTTATGAGGATGCAGAGTAGCTATCTTGTTAGGCCTTGAAGGGCCGGTTTTGTTTCACAATTTCCATCATCTTTTAGGAGGACCTTTCATTGGGTAGCATCATAGAACAACTGTTTCCCTGCACATTTCATCTTCGATTTCTTGAAATAGTCTCTCATTTTGCCAAGGATAAGTTTAAAAGTATAGAACATAAAAACAATTTTAAGGGCTGAAATATGAATTTGAAGCCAGATCAATAATATATAATGCTCTGGTGTCAAGCACCAGCTATATATGTAATATGTGAAACCTGACTGACACCTAATAGATTAGAAAAAATGCTATTTGGTTTGCTCTACTTTTCTAAACTTCGGAACACATTATAACATCAGTGAGGACTGCTGTTAATACTAGAATAGACATTTATAAGAAAACTAACCCAAAATGGCAAAATAGAGGATTTATTGCAGACAAATATTTTATTCATACAGTCATTGTGTTAAGCATCAAAGGAAGATATTATAGTAGACTGAAACAAAGAAAGAAATAACTTCCAATGTAATCTCCGACATAAAGGGATTTATTAAAACTAGCGTGTAGGAAAAGTAGAGCAGTTACCTAGAGCAACTAATCCGATCAGCTCTCATTTTCCAGGGGCCCTTTGAAAACAAGTAAAACGATTATTATTGGTCATATGTAAACCCAAATAACTTCTCATACCACATAAATGCTTGATCTCTGTTTGCCGATTTGGACACTTTCTCCATTGAATACAATGACACAAGAAAAGTCACTGCCTATCTCAAAATCAGCGCCCTCATCTCCTGCTGCTGTAATTATTCTCATTAAGCTACGTTTTTACACGCAGCAACGTAAGTTAAGATTAATTTATTTCTGACTACTAACCAATCTAAATGTACAAAAACATCAGCAATAAACAGTACAACTAGCAGTAAATGTTGTTCATCCAACGTATACAAGTACAATAGTTGTGCAGCTACAATCGTACTTGTTCAAAGTGGAGGCATACGAATGATTATTGTACTGATGAAAATGACGATTCTTCTAACCACGAATCGATTATTAGTGGTTGGAAAAACTGCTACATGCAAATGAGACTTTAGATGATTTGTTAATCTCTCCCACTTAAAAATTAAGGACACATGGATGTGCAAGGAATAAACATTATGTATAATGTAAATGTATGATGGATTGGATGAAGAGAGACAGTGAGCTGTTCTTTTTAAAGTACAACACATTTTAATATTAACATTTAATATTTTAACATTATAATATCTTACCTTCATGGTGAGATAGATCGATTGAAATCATTATCTACAACATCTATATCCTCCCTGATTTGAATAGTGGAATTTATATATGTATATGTGAATACATTGTTGTATTTTGTGATTTGAATGCACACAACGTCTCCATGACAATACTGCATTTGACAGCCTTCAGAAGTGGAAATTTCTCAGTAGTGCAGACTACATATTTTGGGCTGTAATTTTTAACAGATCATACCTCCGCAATTTTCAAATTTTAATGTAAATTAAGGGCCCTTTTTTAGTTAATTTTTTCCAGTCTTGAGTTTGCATTTCATATGATGCATTATATAGGCAAAGCATTCAACATCTGTCCTCTTCCCCATTTTATTGGCATTTGATCTTTTAGAGAGCAATGTACAGTACAGGGCATACAGTGGTCAGTGCTGGCAGAGTTGGGCTGGATTCACACGAACATCTTCTGTCCGTAAAGGACGGAACGCATTTCGGCCACAAAATCCAGACCGAACACACTGCAGGGAGCCGTTCGATCTGGGACTTGCGGCCGAAATACGTTCCATCCTTTACGGACCGAACATGTTCGTGTGAATTCTGCCTTAGGCTGCATTCACATCTGCGTCAGGTCTCCGTTCCGACGTTCCGGTTTCCGTTTCCATCACCATGGATTTCAATGGTGACGGATCCGGTGCAAATGGTTTCCTACGACTACACTATTGATTCCGTCAAAATGACGAAACCCTTGCACAGCT
This sequence comes from Rhinoderma darwinii, assembly GCF_050947455.1. Lineage (NCBI taxonomy): Eukaryota > Metazoa > Chordata > Amphibia > Anura > Rhinodermatidae > Rhinoderma > Rhinoderma darwinii. The sequence goes on along the minus strand of NC_134689.1, from coordinate 178,102,516 downwards.
GAGACAAACGGAAACCATTGGGACCGGATCCGTCACCATTGAAATCAATGGTGATGGAAACGGTGTCAGTCAGGGCTCCGTTCCGACGGATAATTTAGACGGACTGTCGGAACGGAGCCCTGACGGAGATGTGAACGCAGCCTTATTGATACATACACATGTGGTGCACTAGTATTAGACAAGTGAATGGGCTACATAAATATGCTAGACGAGGACTGAATAAACAAGAGAAGGGTGAGGTCGAGAGAGATCAATGAACTAGTGGAGGACTATTAAACACTTATAATTGATCCCTAAAGATAACTTTTCTATACCACCATAGTCTATGTTTTATTTGCCTCAGCATTATACCATCTGAACTATTTTATGAAAAAATAATAATTATGGCTGATCTGGCGAGAAATCTACATTATAAGAAATATATTTTTACTTGTTTTCCAAAAGAGATTCAGGTTTATGCATGAAATGTCAGCTCTGAACACTTCTATATTTAGAAATATATATCCTGATCATAACAGCTGCACAATACTGAGAAGTCTGTATATTGTCAAGAGCCTTAATGTACTCCACCAGCTGTAATCCCATTCCACCACATGCAAAATAAGAATCTCCGCATACATAGAACATGCATCTGATGTATAATATTTTGTTTCTCTTGCTTACAAGAAGAACTCTAATGCAGTCCCCCTAAATAGATTATCCGCACATGGCATTACCTAAAACATGACTCAGTATCGGAATAAATGTTTTTATGCGTTAAGTTTCAAATTAAATAAACTTGTTTCTCTGTCTAAGGAGAATGTTCTAGTGACGCACAGAACAGGGAATTATTATGAGATTTACAAACATGTCTTGACTGCTCGCTGGTTACTTTTACAAATTAGTTTCAGGGGAGTTACAGGAAAAGGCAGACATAGGGGGAATTAATACAATAATGGTTCATTATTAGCTTCTTTGTTCTTATTAAGGAACGTTTACTTCATTAGTGTCATATCAAATCTATAGATAAGATATGATGGCGAATTCCAAACATCTATAACAAAGAACATGAAGTGTAGAAAGAATATATACTAAATATAAACAGTGTAATAGGCTAGACAATCTATTAGATGCCGCGGGATACAGAATGACGGTATACTGCAGTTGACTGCTATGCATTACCTTTACAAATATTAAAGTATAAAATTAAAAATAGGGTAGTCTAAAATAAAAGGATCTGAACTTTATTCTTGAATGATCTATGCGTATCTAAATTATGTAAACATTACATGTGGGAATATGAAATGCCCTGCTAGGCTCATTTCTAAAATAGTAGATCTCCAGGGACATCTACCTACTGACCGAAAATCTATCATCTGAATGGATATAATATTCTTGACACCAGTAGATGTTTTATAAATAAAACCGATTAATCTAAGTATGAATGTCAGGTAAATTCACAATCGTAAATGATCATAAGATTCAGTCTTGACAAAATTAGGCTGAACTGCAATACCACTCACCACCTGTGGACAGGTGTGGCACTGTTTTTTGGAAGAAAGCAGCCATGTTTTTCTTATTTTTTTTATAACCCCTTTCAGTATGACATTCATTTTCCAATTGATTGCAATTTTAAAATCAATTGTTGGAGCAACGGACTATTGTCATGATGGAATAAATTAATTAGCAAATATTAAAAAGGTTTTCTGCTTTGGATAATCCCTTTTTGTAAGAAGGGTACACCGAGAATAAGCTCAGCACAGGATTTCCCACTTCTTAGATTTCTAGAAATCAGCTGTAATCTATCGAACTCGACAAAAAATATAAAATTCCTCTGAAGCACCACTGCAGGTGCAATAAAGTTTTACACAGTGCCCATTTAATTCAATGAGCTATCTATATAATTATGGGTCCTCCACACTGGCTTATAAATGATAATCCAAAACAGGGAATTACCCGGTATTAACTCAAAATTCCCAAATAAGGTATTTTATAACCTGGACAATCCATTTAAGTTGACTAGAAAGCACAGTGACATTGTAGTACAAAGTAAAGGGAGATCGAGACCAGTTTAGCTTATAGTATACAGTTGGCATTATGTTATCAGCCATTTAATGCAAATTATTGTTCACTATACAGTGCAGAATCAATTTTATCAGAATGTTTTCAGTTTCGTAATTTCCCCTGGATTCTGATTAACCCTTTCCGACATCCGCAGCAGAGGCTGGGAGGGAAAGTATAGAGCAGGGAGAAAAAGTATTGAGCAGGCTCACGAGCTGAGCCTGTTTCATAAGTTGAGCACGTTGGCTATATGTTACAGCCAACACTTCACCGCAACGAGTGGGATCCTGCTAGTTTAATGTAATGGATCTGCCAGACACAGCTTCTGTGTCGACGCCCGTGGTTAGTCAGTCTGCACCTGCTCCTAAGTCTGATAGAGTGACTCCTTCTTCTACCACTCAGGCTGGAAGGCTGAGGAGTGGGAGAGCCTATCACAGCCTGGCCAGACGGAGCTAGCTCCCGCCCTCTGCCTATTTATACCTTCATTTCCTGCTCCTCCTTTGCCTGTGATTCTGCTTGTTTCCTGGCTCTGCTGCTGCTTGTACTATTTGTCCTCCTGCTTCATATTGACCCTGGCTATACTGACTACTCTCCTGCTCTGCGTTTGGTACCTCGTACACTCCTGGTTTGACTCGGCTTGTTCACTACTCTTGTAGCTCACAGTGTTGCCGTGGGCATCTGCCCCATTTCTCTTAGCTTCTTTGTACCCTTGTCTGTTTGTCATTCACTTAGTGAGAGTAGGGACCGTCGCCCAGTTGTACGCCGTCACCTAGGACGGGCCGTTGCAAGTAGGCAGGGACTGAATGGCGGGTAGATTAGGGCTCACCTGTCTGTCTTCCTACCCCGTCTTTACATTTAACTCCTTAAATGTCGTGGTCAATAGTGTCCATGGAATCTAAGCTGTTAGATAGAGGTGTAAGCTTTTTTAACCTCATTGTGAACGCCATAAAAGCAAAATCCCAAGAATCATTGAGGAATCATTGTTTTTTTTCCCATTCCACCCAACAAAGACTTTTTTTCCAAGTTACATGGTACAATAAATTGTGCTGTAAAAAATTACTACTTGTCCCGCTAAAAACAAACACTCATGAGGCTATATTGACAGAAAGATAAAAAAGTTATGGCTTTTGGACTGTGGGGAGGTAAAAGAGCTAAAGGCAAAAAAGAACAAACCAAAAATGGCTGCTGAGGGAAGGGCTTAAGGGTTCTCCAGAAAACAACGAGAGCTATCACTTTTTAGAGTAGGGATGTAGTAGGCAGCTGTAGGACATCCTCAGAATGGGATAAGCATGGAAATTTCTGATATAATAGAACAATATGTCTAACACAAGGAGGATTTATTAATCTAGCCTATAGACGACTTGCATTGTCTAATGCATTCACAAGGCATTATTATTCAGTAGACATAAAACAGGTACTGTGGTTCCATTAACTACTTACATCTAAGACCAACACTTTCTATCCTACTACTGCTAAACTTACTAAACAGAGGGCAAAGAAGCAGAAGACGTCTACAACTCTCCAGCTGATTTAAAGGGAAGGTGTCATGATTTTTTTTTTCTTTATTATTATATTGCTTTTAATAAAATATAAACAAAAATTTTATTTATTAGTGTTGTGACTTTAAACTTTTTACTGTGTTCTTACTTTTACTTCTCTATGGGGGCTGCCATTTTTTTTTCATCTCTGTATGTGTCGATTAACAACACATATAGAGATGGAATACGGCACATAGAGAATATACAACCCCATATACAACCCCATAGAGAATGTGAACGGGAGCCGTTCCATTCTCAGAAGCGTACGCCGTCTGTGTGGGAACGGCGCATGTGCCGCTCCCACATAGACCAAAACGAAGCTCGTTTGTAGAGTGAAATTCGGCGCCATTTTCATGTGGACTGGAAGCTGCTGCCGGACAGTAAGATGATGACTTCCGGCCGCCTCTTCCGGCCATATGTTCAACGAAAGGCTTAGGTACCACTTCCATACATGGCATGAAATGGTGTTTATACAGCATATATTATTGAAAAGTCTTGGTATCACAGCATGTATGTATTCATGGACTATAAATGAGAAGCGTCACTGCCAGATATGGTAGAAAATGATCACTGCAGTGCTATTTAGTGTGTACAAACAAGTTGTAGTAGAACCATGAGTTGATTCTGTTGGTCCCGTTTTGACAGATCTTGATCCGTTTGATATCTCCATATATAATCCTATAACTGCATTTATTTCTTAAAACAATAAAAAATTCTCAATAATAATAATAATCTGATCATCAAAGATTCTTATCTATATATTGTATGGAATTCGCAATATTAACACATTCCATGAAACCTCCTTCAACCATATTAATATATATTAAGACCATACATCTTATTTTGTTTGTTCAGGTGTTTTGCAATATGTTTTAAGAAAAATCAATCACCCTCCAAACATTGTTCTCTTGTTAATTAATATTTTATACATTTGGCCTGAACATACTTGATGTCCATGTCATAGATAACAATTACCCTATTCATCACACCATTTAAACTACGCAGTATTATTCATTTTCCCTTTTGCTGTAATTTTCAATTTGCATGTTAATGTATTTTCCCATCCCTACAATTTGTTATTATTAGATGTTCATAATATAGCCACCTTTAATAATTTCTTGTTAATAATATAATGTATGCCTTTTCAGTAAATGACCAATTAATATTGAACATATCTTAAAAAATGCAAACTGAGATTAAAAACATAATGTAAAACTTTTTATATGCATATCCTAAACAAGCACCGTTTCATTTTGATATATTTTTATTCTTATTCTTATTATTAAAGGGCACAGTGTTTCTTTCTAGCCCTATTCTAAATAACATGATTGCCCTTATCTGAAAAGAAAATGCAGCCATTTTCCAAATGACACCCATTATTAATAATGCATCTTTCCGTAATGACCCTGGCCTATCAGAAAAGGAACACAAAAACACATACTGTAAACTATAAAATATAAAGACTTAAACATGGTATATTTGTAATTAATAGATTAATAAATACAAATTTACCACTCAAATCTTTATGCATAAACACATAATAAGCACTCTATAGAATATCTATCAATAACTAAATATTTTATATTGTAAATATGAAAGTAATTTTTGAATAAACATATTTGTAGTTCACACAGAGTTTTTTCCGAGTTTTTTTTATTTCAATGGGAGGCGGGGGCGGTTTTCTCCCGCGAGCGGTAAAACCGCCCCGCGGGAGAAAGAAGGGACATGCTCTATCTTCGGGCGTTTACGCCTTTGAACTCCCATTGACTTCAATGGGAGGCAGAGAAAGCGTATTTCGCAGCGTTTTATGCCCGTGGCGCTCAATGGACGCGGGCAAAAAACACCGCAATAATCGGTGTGCAGGAGAGGAAAATCTGCCTCAAACTTCCAAACGGAATTTTGAGGCAGAAATTCCGCCTGCAAAAAACTCAGTGTGAACATAGCCTTAAGGGGTTGTCGGCTTTAGATGATACTTTTATGTTAGAAGTGTCCCCCAAAAATAAACTGATTACAGAGTGATCCACTGCTGGGACGCCAGCGATCAGCTGTAACTTAATTCCCCTGTGGTTCAATCCCCCTACAGCACTACCACAGGGAAAGAGAAGAGATGTTTTTTTGTGGTAGTTCTCTGCTTTAGACAATTGATGAAGGTTACACATGAGGGACTCGCCTAGAATTCCCTAAACAACCTCTTTAAAAAGATTTCAAGTTATATTTTTTCCCCAAAATATAAGCCTTTTATTTGTTTGTATCCATTTGTCTTCCATATTTTAATTGCTTATCTTCTAGATATCCTAAAATAGCTTCCTACTGCCCAGTACCCCAGCTGGTTAAATATCTACACACAACATATTCATTTTATACACTCATATTTGTGTGGAACAACAGCATGTCAATATTGTGACTGGCGTCTGGCTGTCAAAAAATCAAAGGCAATCTCAGAGGTAACTGTTCAACATTGGGTTAAAGTGGTTGTCTGGTTTAGACTATCATTTACCACATAATATGTCCCTCGATTATGAGTAGATAACCCCTTAAACTTCTGTTACTGTCAGAAAAAGGTTGCAGGGAAAATGGGAAATAATGAGCTTGCAGAATCCTTGACTGGCAGGAACATTCTTTAGGGTAAACTGGTTTGACTCTGCACTCTTCTGGTTAACTATATAAATGGATGAGCTGCACGATAAAAAGGAAATTTGCGTCAGGACTGAAAGAGGAATAAAGTCAAGGGAGATCCATCAGTGACAACAAGCAGGACAGTGACTGTGAAGACGAGAAACCCTGGGAAAAATTTAGAGGTAGAGCTGCTGCATAAAGTGCTCAACAAAGGAAAAAGTGCAAGGCGGCCAATTTCTCAATAACTATGATAACAGCCATTGGCGCTAGGGAGAATGTCCCTGTCCTAGGAACAGTCTTTGGATTAAGCAGGGGAATGAACCATTACACAGTACGCAAAGTGAGGGTCAGTATATTTCTAAATTCAAAAAAGGTCTGCAAAAGTACAAAAGTCAAAAAGTACTAAAAGGTATTTATTTCATCTGTTTCCCCTACCCAGACACACTCCCAGCATAATAAAAGACATAGCTTACACGTTTCGAGCGCATGGCCTGTTGATTACTAACTCTAATCATTTTGTAAAGGGAGCTCCGACTGTGCACCTGGATTACAATGCACCCCTCCATCCACCATCATCGTGATCAAGGTCACATGTCAGTTAATACAATTAAATACATGTAATACAACAATAACCTATATATGATAAAACCAGTTATATCGTTTTCTATATATATAGTCTCTTAAACTATCCTTATATTCACTATATCTATTGTGATCTGTTACCGCTACCATAGCTACGTCCTGCAGTATCGATGTGTACAAAGAGATTACATCACAGCTTAACCACGTGCTTTTGTCACTACACTTTTTGTCATAGAATACCCGAAAAATTTCTTTGCTCTCCCTAATATATCCAGGTGTTCATTGAACAAGAGACTCCAGCAAGCTGTCCTGACACGCACACAGCCCCTCAGTTAATGACCCTATACCTGAGACCAGGACCGGCGTTAGGCCACCAGCATCCTCCGTTGGCCCCTGCATCTCTCTCAAGCCGGGGGCAGACAGCCATTGGCTCACTGGCCCGCCACTTACTCTTGTAGGCCACAGGCTGTTTGACGACTGTAGCCTACTAGAGGTCGGGAGGACGTCGGCGACCCTGCGCTGGTGACACAATGGCGTCACGGCGCCGGGGATGCATTGATGTCACGATGCTGGGGATGTCACAACGCTGGACTTTGAAAGAGCATCTAACCGCTCGTTGTAGGAGTGGGGTTAGCTGAGTTTTTTTTTCTTTTATTGGTGCAAAGGGGCCTAACTACTATATGGAGGGTGCAAAGTAGGTGTAACTACTACATGGAGGGCATAAGGGGGCCTAACTACTACATGAAGGGCACAAGGGGGCCTAACTATTATATGGAGGGCACAAGGGGCCTAACTACTGTATGGAGAGGACAATTGGGTCTAACTACTACATGTAGGGAGCAAGGGGGCCTAACTTCTGTATGGAAAGCACAAGGGGGCCTAACTATTATATGGAGGGCACAAGGGGGCCTAACTACTATATGGAGGGCAAAAGGGGGCCCAACTACTGTACGGAGGGCACAAGGGGGCCTAACTACTGTATGCAGGGCACAAGGGGTCCTAACTACTGTAAGAAGGCATATCTATTATATAGAGGGCACAAGGGGGCCTAACTATTATATGGAGGGCACAAGGGGGCCTAACTACTATATGGAGGGCAAAAGGGGGCCCAACTACTGTATGGAGGGCACAAGGGGTCCTAACTACTGTAAGGAGGGTGTAAGAAGGCATATCTATTATATAGAGGGCACAAGGGGGCCTAACTATTATATGGAGGGCACAAGTGGGGTCTAACAATTATATGGAGAGCACAAAGGGGCCTAAGTAATATATATGGGCATAAAGGGGGCCTAACTACTATATGGGAGCAACCTAGGGATCTAACTACTATATGATGACACAAAAGGGGCCTAACTACTATATAGGGGCACAAAGGGGGCCTAACTACTATACAGGGGCTCAGAGGGGGCTTAACTACTATATAGAGACATAACTGCTATATAGGGGCACAAAGGGGGACCAAACTAACATGGGGACACAAAGAGGTCCTAAATACTTTATAGGGGTACAAAGAGGACCTAACCACTATATAGGGGCACCTAGTCAAGCATTCCTGTGTAGGGAGGGCACTATTATTATATGAAGTACAAAGGGGGCACTATTACTATGCAATGGGTACTATTACAGTGTGGGGCACTAAGAGGGGGCATTATTTCCATCTGGAGGACTATATATGGTGAGTTTTTGTAGAGGGTGGGGAATAGGGGGGATGGTGCTGGAAAAGCAGGGAGCCAAAGATGTTTTTGTTGCACATTCTGCAGAGGCGATTCGTGGCGGGAAGAAGTCATCATGGCATTTTGGGCCAGATGAAGAAGAAAAGGGAAAGTGAATGACTCCAATGTGAGAAGACGTCCCCGGTGAGTCACTGTATAACCCTTTACTGTAATCACTTATATGGTCTGCAGAGCACATGCATAGGACTGGTATCTGCCACTAAATGGTCACTATATGCTGATACAATTGATCTTTTTGTGTTTACTACACACGTTCTACTACACAATCAAGAGTGGTCACATTATTTCTATATAGCTGAAGGGTGGGCCCCAAAACCACACATCTTCATATGTCCATGTGAATCCAGCCTTTAGGATGCAGAATATAAAGTTGTACTAATAGTGTGTGGTTTATTTTCAATTTAATTTGTTTAATATAATGAAACATATATTTTCACATGAGCATATTTGTTTTCATTTACCGAATTGACTAAATGTGACTATGTTGTTGGTACACCACAATCCAAAAGAATGGATTGACGAGACAACTACCGAATGCCGTTTACGACTCAATAATCATAAATCAAGTATTCGTACCGGTAAAAGTGAGTTACCTGTTGCTAGACACTTTATGGAAGCAGGGCATCCTGTTGATAGCCTTAGGTTTATGATTATAGATCATGTTCCACCATTGAAACGGGGGAGCAATAGAGAACTTCTACTAAAACAACGGGAAATAAGATGGATTCATCGCCTAAACACATTGGCTCCACATGGCTTAAATGTGGATTACCCATGTAATGTGTTTAGGAAATAAAATCTATTATCAATATATTTTGGGATCTTTTGCAATACTTGGTAAAACTTCAGTGAGGGTCAATTGCCCAATTCCCCTGGGCCTATGTCGAGTCGCTATCAGTCATCTATAGGCATAATGTGATATATATTTATTGTATATCTATTTTATTGTTATATTGAGCCAAATTGGGTAATTTTCACTATATTTATCTTTATCTTTTCACAGAATATTGTTGGAAGTTGGCTGAGCACTCACTGGTCGAGATGAACACAACTGATTCGAGAGATGTTATAATTAGGGTATGTTCACACGGCAGCGTCCGTTACGGCTGAAATTACGGGGCTGTTTTCAGGAGAAAACAGTTCCGTAATTTCAGCCGTCATGGCATGTGCAGGCGCTTTTTCGCTGCGTCAATTACGGACGTAAATAGAGCTGTTTTTCCATGGAGTCAATGGAAAACGGCTCCATTTAACATCTGAAGAAGTGACAGGCACTTTTTTGACGTGGGCGTCTATTTACGCCCCGCCTTTTGACAGCGGGGCGTAAAAAAAATGACCGTCGGAACAGAACATCGTAAGACCCATTCAAATGAATGGGCAGATGTTTGCCGACGCTATCGAGCCACATTTTCGGACGTAAATCGAGGTCGGAAAACGCCCGAATTACGTACGTAAATAAGCCATGTGAACATACCCTAAAACTGTTTTTTATGTCATGATGACAAGTTGATACTGTGAAACCCCTTCTATGCCTGATCTCATATCAATTATTCATGTTACTCCTGAGTATATATTAACCATCTTTCTGTATATTTCTTCTGTACTATGGATGATAGTCCTACACGGCACATATATTGGTCACAAGAACCCACTTTGATTCTAATGTTCCCTTGGGGTAGGTTATATATACATCTCGAGTTTTACATTAGTGATCCTATGTTGAATCGTGCTCCTGTACACAGGGATATGGTCCCCCTGAGTTTGGGTCGTTTTGAGAACCAAATATATCGTGCTTTTTTTGTTGATACCGTTTGACACTTATTCCTTGTTGGAAATGACTTCTTTCCAATCAATAGTTCTGCTGATATGATAGCAGTTATGTCAACAATATAAATTTGACATCTCTAGATACTGCAGTACAGGAGATAGGAATTTAAATGCATATTTACCCTCTCCAAGATCGCGACTATGGTCCCCTTCCAACGAATACGCATGCGTGCGTGACCTTCTGCTCACAATTTTTTCCAATCTATCATTCGATTGGCTACTAGTGAGATCCGGATGAGCCGATATGAGCATGCCCTGTGGGTTTCTCACAATGCCGAGATTTTGGCGCGTCATGACGGTAATAATATATTACCATAATTTTCATAGTTAGAACAGGTATGTTGTTCTTGACGACTTGGGGTGAGTGCCAGCTGTAACTTATACTATGATGATTGACATTTTATTGCATATTTATGTACTTCATGTGATTATTGTTATATATGCTTATATCTTATATTGAATTATTGACTCACATGTCTTTCACATGCTTTTTGTACCAACTATAATATTTTTATTCTGTAATACTGTATTGCATTTTGCACTTTAATATTAATCATGTTTGATTATCTTATATTGCCTATTTGTACTTTTGCACACTATATAAATGCTTTGAGCACACACATTCATTGCTTGAAAATGCCTTCAATGGGAAGGTGAAATGTTGCCTGTATGTTGGGTGAATACATTTTGAATTTTTCTCTATCATTGGAGTGCTGCCTCTTCTTTTGGATTGTGGTCTGATCTTTGCTTGAGGTCTTTTGTCAAGATTCCTCTGAGGATAGCACCCACAACTTTATGCTACAGTGCAGCACCTATTTTTCGTTTGTTCCCTGTTGTCACGTTGGGTTTGTGGACCCACTGGGCCGTACCGCCTTGGCAGTATGGCAGCTGGCCAACAGGGCGCAGGTAATAGTCTATAGTTCGTATAGGGTACCTGTGGCAGCTCGGACAGTAGCAAGGCAGGCTCGACTGGGACTAGGCAGCAGGCAGACGTCAGGCGTGGTGTAGCAGGACAGGCGTGATATGCAGCACAGCACGACTACAGCTCAGCACGGCACTTGACCAGGATAGCACGGGATACAGGTTACAGGATACAGGTACAGTGATAGGATGATCTATTATAAGATACAGGTTTTTTTTTAGTCAATACACCTAGGGCTATTCCCTCTTTTACCAATTTAGTTAGGGCTACTTTAAAAGCTATTGTGGGTTTTGTGGTAAGGTTTCCATATGTTTTAGTGTCATTTAACATGGACATTATTTTCCTTAAGTACATTTCTGCATCAAATATTTATCTTCAGGTTACTTTATTAATGACGACTTTTGATCCTCTCCAAATTACCTGTGTCTTCTGCTGCCCTACCTAACCCATTTTGTGTCTTTTTGTTCTTTTTAGTTTTTTTGGTAATAGGAAACACGAGGATTGTCTTGAGACAATGATCTTATATTTGTCTCATCCCCATCAGAAACATCTGTATTGGGGTCGGACATATCACACTCAGAGCAGATAAAGCTCAAATGTGAGCTCCTTGTTTTTGGGACATCTTTCCCATGTGCCTCATTCATACACCAGACTGTTGCCATAATCATTTACATTGTGTTGGAATTTTTGCTTTTTTTGTACCTGTCATCATGTCTTCCAGCTTTTTGATATTATCTTTCCTTTTATTATGAACTTGATAAAAAATTTCTGTATTGGCACATATAACAATGGTTACTTTGATGTCTTTGATCTGCATCCTGATATCCATGAGTTTTTGCTCCTCATAAGTTATTATAAGTCAGACGGAATATGAAGGTGTATTTACCTCAATTATGATGTATTTTGTATGTTAAAAATATGATATTATTTTCATGCGGGTAACACTGGTTTCAGAATAGGAAACAAACACAATATAGTTATAGTTGCTGTAAGCCGAAGCACTACTAGCAATTATAATAGCGTGAGGTGAACTCGACTCGATAGGTAAAGGAATAGAAAAATGACTTGTTTCTAATAATTATCCTTCCACATATGAACTTACCAAATGCATCACTTGTTTTATCATATACTAGTCCTTCTCAATGAATTAGAATATCATCAAAAAGTTAATTTATTTCAGTAATTCAATTCAACAAGTGAAACATAGATTCATTACACACGGAGTGATCTATTTCCAGCATTTTTTTCTTTTAATGTTGATGTTAATCAAAGTTAATAAAAACCAAAAATGTAGTCTCTCAGAAAATGTGAATATTAAACAAGCCAAATTTCAAAATTTTTTTTTAATACCGAAATGTTGGCCTACTGAAAAGTATGTACAGTATATGCCCTCAATACTGGGTCGGGGCTCCTTTTGCATGAATTGCTGCATCAATGCAGCGTGGCATGGAGGCGACCAGCCTGTGGCACTGCTGAGGTGTTATGGAAGCCCAGGTTGCTTTGATATCGGCCTTCAGCTCGTCTGCATTGCTTTGTCTGGTGTCTCTCATCTACCTCTTGACAATACCCAATAGATTCTCTATGGGGTTTAGGTCAGGCAAGTTTGCTAGTCAGTCAATCACAGTGATACTGTGGTTATTAAACCAGGTATTGGTACTATTGGCAGTGTGGGCAGGTGCCAAGTCCTGCTGGAAAATTAAATCAGCACAGTGGGCCACACCAGCAGATGACATGGCTCCCTGTGGAAACTTTACACTGGACCGCAAGCAACTTGGATTGATGCTTCTCCACTCTTCTTCCAGACTTTGTGACCTTGATTTTAAAATGAAATGCTAAATTTACTTTAATTTGTAAACAGGACTTTGGACCACTGAGTAACAGTGTTGGTGACTGTGTTATATCAAGTCCAGAGTCAACGCAGCCGTCTACCAGGAAATTTTCGAGCACTTCATGCTTCCCTCTGCTGACAAGCTTTATGGAGATGCTGATTTCATTTTCCAGCAGGACATGGCACCTGCCCACACTGCCAAAAGTACCAATACCTGGTTTAATAACCACAGTATCACTGTGCTTGATTGGCCAGCAAACTCACCTGACAAACCTCATAGAGAATCTATGGGGTATTGTAAAGAGGAAGATGAAAGACACCAAACCCAACAATGCAGACGAGATGAAGCCCGCTATCAAAGTAACCTGGGCTTCAATAACACCTCAGCAGCAACTTTTTATTCCATTTTTGTGTGGAATGCGAGGCAAACAAAAAACAGCAATACTTGCATTGTGGTTTTTGTTTTTTTCCTACTGCATTCACCCGGCGGGTTAAATAATTTGATATTTTACTAGTTCAGACTTTTACAGACACGGCGATACCAGTTATGTTCACTTTTAATATTACTGACAATTTTATGTGGTAAAAATGTTATTTGAATTTTTTTATATTTTTAATCATTTTACACTCAAAAACATTGAAATTGGAACACCAAGAAGGGCAGGCCGTAACATTATGCAAATCGAGGAGGTAGCAGGTGTCGTTAAGATCTGCAAATTATCAAATTTTCAAGCACCTAGCTCCAATCTATGAATGTGGGAAGGGCATAAAATCCAGATTGAAAGCAAAGTTTTTGAACCTCAAAAATCGTATCAAAGGGTGTAGGATGATTGTGCAATGCCTCCTATTCGTCGACGAGCCAGTTGTCACCACGTTTTGCAAACTGAGAGGGACATAGTCCTTAAACTCCGGCGGATTACTATGCGCCGAGATGTCCGCACTGTTTAACGTTGCGTGTCTCGGAGGTTGGGAGATTAACAATGAAAGGGAATGACAGCAAGAGGTGCGTGGAGGCGACCCTATGCACGGTCGGATTGTCTGATTGGAAGAATGGCGCATAGTGATCCATTCTGTACTGCAATTGAAATTGGACGTCACATCCCAAACCTAGGGCGGCAACCAGTGTCAACACAAACCATTAGAAGGCGTTTGCACGACATTGGGCTACGAGACAGACTACCAGCTACAGGTGTTCCATTGACCACACGCCAATGCTCTCTAAGGCTATCATGGTGCACAGCAAGACAGCAATGGGGGCTGGAATGGACGTCTATCCTCTTTAGCGATGAGTCCCGATTTTGTCTCGGACGCAATCATAACCAGAGTTCAGTCTGGAGACTACGTAGGCAACTCCATGATGAGGCCTTCACATAGGAACGTCACACCGGTTCTACTCCCGGGATTATGGTGTAGGGTTGCATAACGCACGGTAGCCGGACTCCTCTAGTCCTCATTCCAGGTACACTAACAGCTCGGCTTTATATTGATTTGGGCTTGGAACCGGTGGTACGGCCATTTCTCCAAAGTGTCCCAGGAGTCGTTTTTCAACAGGACAATACCAGGCCGCATGTTGCTCGTTCTACTGTGAGCAGCCTGTGTGGCCTAAATGTGCTACCATGGCCTGAAGCCAGGGCCGTGCTGGGACTTAAAATAAGCACTGCCATTTTTAAGCGCACAGGCCCACCGCAGGCCATACGCAGCCGTCAGTGTTGAGCTGGAGTACATGGGACCACCTTTCAGCTATACAAGACATGGGGAGATTTATTAAACCAGGTGTAAATGAAAAGAACAATAGTTCCTGATAGCTCCAACTCCAACAAATCCACTGCTTTTCCACGAGAATAATGAACATGCTCATTATTCTAGAGGATTTTTTTTGAGGAGCGGAAAAAAATTCAAGCAGACTTATTTCCTCTACATTTGAATGGGGTATAAAATAGCCCATTCACTTGTAATGGATGCAGAATGTTAGCAGATTTGAAAGGGATTTAGGTGTGGAATCAGGGACTTAGTCCTAATCAAATCCTGATTGCGTCATCATGGCCTAATACTGACGTATAAAGATTGAAAATTGTACCAGTATACAATGCTAAAATATCACCATACTGCAACTAAATAGTATGATTTCAATTTTATATTCAGCCATATACACAAACACTCACATGCTGAACACATAACACACAGATGCAACCCACAAGCTGGATACATGCTGCCTTCTTGCCACTCACAGCAAGGACACATGCGCACGCACATCACTCAGACCTAGGACACATGCGCACGCACACCACTCACACAACTCACACCTAGAGCACATGCGCACGCACACAACTCACACCTAGGGAACATGCGCACACACACAACTTACACCTAAGGACACATGCGCACGCACACCACTCACACCTAGGATATATCCTCCACTCTCGCCACTCACACCTAAGACATATGCCGCATGCTGTCTACCCACACTAAGGACACATGTTGAACACGCTCTACTCACACCTGGCACAGATGTTGCACGCACCACTCACATACTAGACACATACCACTCACACACTAGACATGTTCCACAAACTAGACACATGCCGCACACACTACTTACACTAGACACATACCGCACACACCACACAAATGCTAAACACATACCTCACATAACACTTACACACTAGACCTGCACCACACATACCACTCAAGACAAAAAATAAATGAAGACCCTGGGTAGTCGGCAGGTATAATATATAATGAACAGAAAGAATGCCTGCAGGCAAACAAACCCTTTTTCCCAACTACCCCAAAATACAATAAAAACTATATTTTATTATGCTACGTATAGCAATGATACAAATACAGCACTGTGTCAGCAACCATGAGGGTCGTCATAGGTAGCATTAACAAGTTAAATTGGCTAAGTAATAAGGCAGTAGATACGGCTTAGGCAGGAATTAAAACAAACGGGCATGCGGCCCCTGAGGCTGTCATCTGCGGCCCGCGACCCGCTGAGAGAGGAGGGAGCGCTTGTAAGGAGGATCGCTCCTTCATGACGTCAGTCCTCCGGTGATGCGAACGCATTGGTGAGCCCACGGGGAGAGGATAGAGAGGTCGGAAGGAGGAGCGCTCCTTCATGACGTCAGTCCTCCCGCACTGCGAACGCATTGGTGAGCAATGGCCCGACAGCCCTATGTAGTGGAAACCCCCTGTAGTAGCGCCCCACACCCCACTTTTGACAGAGCTACACACCCCAGTCGAGGAGGGAGTCTCAATCGAGCTACCTACATGGAGGGGGCGTGTGCCCCATTCTACAGCAAAGGAATCCCAGGCCAGTGCATCGGCATGCTCTGGCTTGGGATTCCACTCTTATAGGGAGGATGTGGTACTATCTATAGGGGGGAGGTGTGATGATCTACAAAGGTTTGTGGCACTATCTACAGAGGGCAGTGTGGCACTACAGAGGGCACTGTGACACTATCTACAGAGGGCACTGTGACACTATCTACAGAGGGCACTGTGACACTATCTACAGAGGGCAGTGTGTGGCATTATCTACAGAGGGCAGTGGCATTATGTACAGAGTGCACTGTGACACTATCTACAGAGGGCAGTGTGTGGCAGTATCTACACAGGGCAGTGTGTGGCATTATCTACAGAGGGCAGGGAGTGGCATCTACAGAGGGCAGTGTGTGGCATCTACAGAGGGCAGGGTGTGCATTCTATACAGGGCAGTTTGACATTATCTACAGAGGGCAGTGTGTGGCATTATCTACAGAAGGCAGTGTGGCACTACAAAGGGCACTGTGACATTATCTACAGAGGGCACTGTGTGACACTATCTACAGAGGGCACTGTGTGACACTATCTACAGAGGGTAGTGTGTGGCATTATCTACAGAGGGACGTGTGTGGCATTATCTACAGAGGGTAGTGTGTCGCATTATCTACAGAGGTCAGGGTGTGGCATTATCTACAGAGGGCAGGGAGTGGCATCTACAGAGGGCAGTGTGTGGCATCTACAGAGGGCAGGGTGTGCATTCTATACAGGGCAGTTTGACATTATCTACAGAGGGCAGTGTGTGGCATTATCTACAGAAGGCAGTGTGGCACTACAAAGGGCACTGTGACATTATCTACAGAGGGCACTGTGTGACACTATCTACAGAGGGCACTGTGTGACACTATCTACAGAGGGTAGTGTGTGGCATTATCTACAGAGGGACGTGTGTGGCATTATCTACAGAGGGTAGTGTGTCGCATTATCTACAGAGGTCAGGGTGTGGCATTATCTACAGAGGGCAGGGAGTGGCATCTACAGAGGGCAGTGTGTGGCATCTACAGAGGGCAGGGTGTGCATTCTATACAGGGCAGTTTGGGATTATCTACAGAGGGCAGTGTGTGGCATTATCTACAGAAAGCAGTGTGGCACTACAAAGGGCACTGTGACATTATCTACAGAGGGCACTGTGTGACACTATCTACAGAGGGCAGTGTGTGGCATATTCTACAGAAGGCAGGGTGTTGCATTATCTACAGAGGGTAGTGTGTGGCATTATCTACAGAGGTACGTGTGTGGCATTATCTACAGAGGGCAGTGTGTGGCATTATCTACAGAGGTCAGGGTGTGGAATTATCTACAGAGGGCAGTGTGTGGCATTATCTACAGAGGGCAGTGTGTGGCATTGTCTACAGAGGGCAGTGTGTGGCATAATCTACAGAGGGCAGTGTGTGGCATTATCTACAGAGGGCACTGTGGCACTATCTTCCGAGGGCAGTGCGGCACTATCTACAGAGGGCACTGTGGTATTATCTACAGAGGGCAGTGTGTTGTGTTATCTACAGGGCACTGGCGTTATCTACAGAGGGCACTGTGGCATTATCTAGAGAGGGCACTGTGACATTATCTACAGAGGGCAGTGTGTGACATTATCTACAGAGGGCAGTGTGTGGCATTATCTACAGAGTGCAGTGGCATTATCTACAGAGGGCACTGTGACACTATCTACAGAGGACAGTATTTGGCATTATCTACAGAGGGCAGTGTGTGGTATTATCTACAGAGGGCAGTGTGTGGCACTAGCTACAGAGGGCACTGTGACCATATCTACAGAGGGCACTGTGGAAGCATCTACAGTGGGCAATGTGGCAGCATCTACAGTGGGCAATGTGGCAGCATCTACAGAGGGCACTGTGGCATTATCTACAAGTGGGTGTGTGGCAGTACCTACAGAGGGCACTGTGGCATTATCTAGGGGTGTGTGGCATTATCTGCAAAGGGCATTGTGGCATTATCTACAGAGGGCACTGTGGCATTATCCACAGAGGGCACTGTGGCATTATCTACAGAGGGCATTGTGGCAGTATCTATAAAGGGCACTGTGGCAGTATCTACAGAGGGCACTGTGGCATTATCTACAGAGGACTCTGTGGCACTATCTAAAAAGTGGCTGCCCAATCTTGACATGTGTGTCTGCCAAACACTGCTGCCAGTACACCTTGCTGTATGGTGTGTGCAAAAATAGTACAAGGCAATGGCGCATCTGGGAAAGTTGGAGGAGACTGGTAGTGATGTATAAAATCTAGAGGGATGTCAATCAGGCATGGAAAGGTGGGTTTGGAGGCAGGACTATTTGACTCTTCAGGGTAGTGGCACCACCCCAGGACCCTTTGATGAGTAATTAGCATATAGTGTGCGCCAGTTTAAAAGTTGATTATATTGATTTTTCTGCATCTGAAAACAACATACAGGGGAATGTTTGGAAATATTGTCAGGTCATGTATTAATGCATGGTGGCGGTTCAAGGGGTTAAAACTACCTGACAGGTTCCCATTAAATATACAATGAATTGAAAACAATTCCATCTGCCCTGTAATTTTGTTATTATAAATATATTCTATATAATTATAGCTCCAGAACCAAGCTCTGACATATACGGCTCCAGAACTAAGCTCAATACATACAGTGAAGGAAATAAGTATTTGATCCCTTGCTGATTTGTAAGTTTGCTCACTGTCAAAGACATGAACAGTCTAAAATTTTTAGGCTAGGTTAATTTTACCAGTGAGAGATAGATTATATTTAAAAAAAAACAGAAAATCACATTGTCAAAATTAAATATATTTATTTGCATTGTGCACAGAGAAATAAGTATTTGATCCCTTTGGCAAACAAGACTTAATACTTGGTGGCAAAACCCTTGTTGGCAAGCACAGCAGTCAGACGTTTTTTGTAGTTGATGATGAGGTTTGCACACATGTTAGATGGAATTTTTGCCCACTCCTCTTTGCAGATCATCTGTAAGTCATTAAGATTTCGAGGCTGTCGCTTGGCAACTGGGATCTTCAGCTCCCTCCATAAGTTTTCGATGGGATTAAGGTCTGGAGACTGGCTAGGCCACTCCATGACCTTAATGTGCTTCTTTTTGAGCCACTCCTTTGTTGCCTTGGCTGTATGTTTCGGGTCATTGTCGTGCTGGAAGACCCAGCCACGAGCTATTTTTAATGTCCTGGTGGAGGGAAGGAGGTTGTCACTCAGGATTTGACGGTACATGGCTCCATCCACTCTCCCATTGATGCGGTGAAGTAGTCCTGTGCCCTTAGCAGAGAAACACCCCTAAAACATAATGTTTCCACCTCTATGCTTGACAGTGGGGACGGTGTTCTTTGGGTCATAGGCAGCATTTCTCTTCCTCCAAACACGACGAGTTGAGTTAATGCCAAAGAGCTCAATTTTAGTCTAATCTGACCACAGCACCTTCTCCCAATCACTCTCAGAATCATCCAGATGTTAATTTGCAAACTTCAGATGGGCCTGTACATGTGCCTTCTTGAGCAGGGGGACCTTGCGGGCACTGCAGGATTTTAATCCATTACGGCGTAATGTGTTACTAATGGTTTTCTTGGTGACTGTGGTCCCAGCTGCCTTGAGATCATTAACAAGTTCCCCCCCGTGTAGTTTTCGGCTGAGCTCTCACCTTCCTCAGGATCAAGGATACCCCACGAGGTGAGATTTTGCATGGAGCCCCAGATCGATGTAGATTGACAGTCATTTTGTATGTCTTCCATTTTCTTACTATTGCACCAACAGTTGTCTCCTTCTCACCCAGCGTCTTACTTATGGTTTTGTAGCCTATTCCAGCCTTGTGCAGGTCTATGATCTTGTCCCTGACATCCTTAGAAAGCTCGTTGGTCTTGCCCATGTTGTAGAAGTTAGAGTCAGACTGATTAAGTGAGTCTGTGGACAGGAGTCTTTTATACAGGTGGCCATTTAAGACAGCTGTCTTTAATGCAGGCACCAAGTTGATTTGGAGCGTGTAACTGTTCTGGAGGAGGCTGAACTCTTAATGGTTGGTAGGGGATCAAATACTTATTTCTCTGTGCACAATGCAAATAAATATATATAATTTTGACTATGTGATTTTCTTATTTTTTTTAAATATAATCTATCTCTCACTGGTAAAATAACCTAGCCTAAAAATTCTAGACCGTTCATGACTTTGGCAGTGGGCAAACTTACAAAATCAGCAAGGGATCAAATACTTATTTCCTTCACTGTATATACAACTCCAGAACCAAGCTCAGTACATAAATACAGCACCAGGACAAAGATCAGCACATAAATACAACACCAGACCAAGCTCAATAGATACATACAACACCAGAATCAAGCTCAGTACATATATACAGCACCAGAACAAAGCTTAGTACATATATACATCCCCAGAACCAAGCTCACTGTCACGATCTGTGGGTATGTGTACCCACTGGGCTGTACCGCCGTAGTGGGATAGCAGCTGACCAGACAGTGTACCAAGTCAATGTATATATAGCCCAAGCACAAGGGTACCTGTAATAGTTCAGACAGTAGCAACGGCTAGGCTCAGATGGCACCTTGGCAGCAGACACCTAGCGTGGTGTAACACAGCAGGCATGACCGGTGGCATAGCACGACTCCAACTTTCTAAGGCACAGGAACAAGGTAGCATGGAATACAGGATACAGCTAGCAGGTACGGGAACACTGGGAACAGGATAACACTAAGGGACCATTTGCAAGACTAACACGGGTAAATACCACAACACTCAGGCAAGAAGTAAAGGGGAAGGGCCCTTCATATAGTCCAGGGGATCATGGGCTAATAAATGATTATAGTCTTATGCGTGCGCTGGCCCTTTAAGGCCAGGCGCGAGCGTGTGCGCGCATTCTACGATACACAGCAGAACGGAGCGGAAGTAAGCGCTGGCGTCTCTTAGGGAGGAGACGCGGGCCAGTGCTCACAGATCTATGGCTGCGGCCGTCGTGGGGTGAGTAATCCCGACGGTCCGTGGCCGCTACACTCAGTACATATATACAGCACCAGAACAAAGCTCATACATATATACAGCACCAGAACAAAGCTCAGTACATATATACAGCTCCAGAACCAAGCTCAGTACATATATACAGCACCAGAACAAAGTTCAGTACATATATACAGCACCAGAACGAAGCTCAGTACATATATACAGCTCCAGAACAAAGCTCAGTACATATATACAGCACCAGAACAAAGTTCAGTACATATATACAGCACCAGAACAAAGCTCAGTACATATATACAACACCAGAACAAGCTCAGTGCGTATATACAGCACCAGAACAAAGCTCAGTACATATATACAACACCAGAACCAAGCTCAGCACATAAATACAGCACCAGCACAAATACAGCTCAATTCGTTCAACTCCTGTTGTCCCCTCAGAGAGGCAGAAGGCTGCTGACACTGTCTGACACTGATTGTTTGGGTGGCCAGCAGGCAGCCCACTGTTCACCCGCCCATCTGGCATTTGCCAGAACTTCCAGATGGCCAGTCTGGCACTGGGCAGTATCTACAGAGGGCACTGTGGCAGTATCTACAGTGGCTGTGTGTGGCAGTATTTACAAAGAGCACTGTAGCAGTATCTACAGAGGGCACTGTGGCAATATCTACAGAGGGCAGTGTGGCAGTATCTACAGAGGTCAGTGTGGCATTACCTACAGAGGGCACTGTGGCATTATCTACAGAGGGCACTGTGGCATTATCTAGGAGGGGTGGGGCATTATATACGGGGGGTGTGGCATTATCTACAAAGGGCACTATGGCATTAGCTACAGAGGGCACTGTGGCACTATCTAAGAAGGTGCTGCCAAATCCTGACATTCTTGTGTCTGCCAAACACTGCCAACTGAGCAGCCAGACTGTATTTAGCAACACTTGAATTGGAAAATTGGAGATCTCATGATCTAGGGGTATTTGGAACCACTAGGCCGCTCCGTCATAGCGGAGAGGCAGCTGACCAACTCACAGTCTATGCACAAAGTCTATGGTATGAGTGTAGCACAAGGGTACCTGGGATATTCCGGATGGCGGCATGGGCTCTGGCACAGATGGGGCAGGAGGTGGTGGGTTGTGCCAGACATGGCAGATGGTATCCGGGATCACAGGCCACAGCAGACGTGGAGTATTCCAGCAGGCTGGGCAAGGCACGGCTCAGGTACTATACAGCCTCGGGAACAAGGCACAGCACAGGATATGGGATATAAGAGACTTGACAAGGGAACACTGGGAGCAGGAAAACATTAAGGGACCATTTGCAATACAGACATGGGAAAACTACAACAACTCTCAGGCAGTGAATGGAAGGGTGGAGCCCTTCTTTTAGTCCAGGATGGACAGGGGTTGATTAGGGAACGTTTTGTTTTTGTTTAAATTGTAAAATTTTTATTCAACACAATGTGACATTTTTACAGGAATAGAATCACTTTTAAAACAAAATATTGCAATACACACTTTATAATACAAAATGACTTCTAAAGCTTTTACCATGACCGTTGACACACCCCCCCCCCCCCCCCAATAAAGCCCTCTGCCCTTACCCACCCCAAGACAGGCATAGAATCAGACTACTCGAAAATTACTAGAAATTACATAGGAGTAGAATCACTACCATTTGCCCCAGTAGCATTTTTAAGGTTACTCCAGGAGGTACTATTATTGTTTATTTTTTCATATCTTATGATTGTTTTCACATTATGGATCCATGCTTGCACAGCCAGAGGAGTGTTAGAGATCCATTTTCTAAAGATCTGAAGTTTGGCGATAAACAATAACTTTATTACACCATTTTTCTTATGTCTAGGTACATTTAAAGCAGAATCATCTCCCAGTAATAGTAATTGGGGAGAGAACAGAATATCCACTTCCTGACGGTCCGAAATCTCTTTAAAAATTGCTACCCAAAGTTTTACAACTGCCGGAAAGCTCCTTAGGATTCAGGAACAACGGATCAATTGGTGATTCCTGTTTAATGTGGCTCTACTAATGTTTTTATATATAATATCCAATTTTAACCTCCCTACACATTTCTGATCATTTCCCCATTTTTCAATACTCCTAAATTGAAATTTATTTGAATTAACCTCTAACAATGTTTTATAGATATTAGATAGGGCCTTGACCCCTACTTCTTGGGTGAAAAATCTTGAATAGAAGCCAATTATAACATCCTTATAAAGAAGCAATTTATTGTCCAAGTGATCAAGGGAGTGTTGTAATTGAGCATGGGAGAACATTTCCTTTGAGGATAGATCAAAGACCGCTGAAAGTTGCTTCCATGATTTAATTTTTCTCTCCTCCACTACGTCTAGTATACACCTTATTCCTTTTTGTCTTAGGAGAGGAAGCTCTGAGATTTTCTTGAGCTGCTCTAACCATGAATTATGACATAAAGGTGAGAATTCTATTGAGCTTTTCCTTCCTAGCATGGGAGTCCAAGAGTCATGTAGATGATAGGCTGTTGGCACAGTTGCTAGTACACCGGATAGTAGTTGGCCGAACTCTAACATTTGAAAAAAATTGGAGTATTGACCTTTGGTCTTAGACATAACCCACAGCAAAAATTTACCCTTGTTCCATTCCTGAATGTAAAGTAGTTGGGCTGCCAAAAAATACAAGCGGATCTCATGAAGTGCTAAACCTCCTCTTGTCTTTGGAAGGCATAAAAAGTCTAAGGCTGGATTAACACGAGCACATTACGTCCGTAATGGACGTAACGTATTTCGGCCGCTAATCCCGGACCGAACACTCTGCAGGGAGCTGGGCTCCTAGCATCATAGTTATGTACGATGCTAGGAGTCCCTGCCTCTCCGTGGAACTACTGTCCCATACTGAAAATATGATTACAGTACGGGACAGTTGTACTGCAGCGAGGCAGGGACTCCTAGCATCGTACATAACTATGATGCTAGGAGCCCGGCTCTCTGCAGTGTGTTCGGTCCGGGACTTGTGGCCGAAATACGTTCCGTCCATTACGGACGTAATGTGCTCGTGTGAATCCAGCCTAATTTTATCCAAACCCTTTTCCTCCCCTATATAAGTTTCTTGAACATAATAATAATTCTTTTGAAGTGCTTATCATGGATGCCGACTGGGCATACTCCAAAGAGAAACAATAATTTAGGTACTACAACTGCTTTTATCAGAATAATTCTGCCAGCTTTTGATATAGGTAGTTTACCACAAATTTTTGTTTTTTTCCCCCAGTTGTTTTATCATAGGTATAAGGTTAAGAGGCACGAAATCTTCTATCTCATTGGAGATTTCAATTCCTAGATATAAAATTTTTTTTACCCGGATAAATCACTTTTATTTTATTTTGTAGTATTCAATTTCTTTTATCAAGGGAGAACAACTTGGATTTCGCCCAATTAATTTCAAGACCAGAGAAAACGCCAAACTTCTAAATTTTGACTATTACATACTACAATTTATCCTCTGGATATTTCAGAAACAGGGGTAAGCCCCCAGCACGAAATCCCTCAATGTACTGGTCTGTCCTGACTAGATTGGCCAAGGGTTCAAATGCCAAGGTAAATAACAGGAGAGAGAGGACAGCCTTGCCTCGTATCCCGCTTTAAGCAAAAAAAAAAAAACAGAATTCTTCCCATTGACCCAGATATTAGCTCTGGGACCGGTATATAATAATCTAACCAATCCAATAAAAAATTTGCCAAATCCCATTTTCCTCAACACTTCCCAAAGATATCCCCACCCCTCCCTGTCGAACACTTTAACTGCATCCAAAGACAGAATGTTTGCTTTTGTCATAGTAGTTGGCAGTTTACCTGCCTTTATTGATGAGCACAGTGTCCTATATGGTGCCGGAAGCAATTCCTCCTTGTATTTTCTGTACAGCTCAAAGGGAAACCCATCCAAACCCGGTGCTGAATTACCATTTACCCCCTTAAAAGCACTTGTTATTTCTTAGAGAGTAACTGGGAGGTCTAATTGTTCCCTTTGAGCGCATGATATTTGAGTCCAGGGGATAGAGTCCAAATACTCCTCTAACTGTACCTCACTATACTTTACCTCTGACTTATATAAATTAGAATAGTATTCAAAGAATTCATCTCTAATCATAAAGTCATATCTAATTATTAAGCCTGCCCGGTTCCTCAACACTAAAACATTATTACCCTTATTTTGATTTATAATAATGTTCATTAACATCTTATTCGGGCTATCTGCTTCACAGAAACTTTTTTTTCCCTAAAAAGAACATTTTATTTTGAGCTTTGTTTAGTAAACCTTCTTTATATTCCTTCTGGGATTTTTCCCACTTGCTCAAGAGGGCTTCCGTTGAGTTTTTAATGTCATTTTTTTCACATTCTTCTGCTCTTAACTGTTTTTCCCATTCAACTTTATTTTATTCACGTTTTAATTTGACAATATTCCTATATTAGAGTATATCTCTAATAAACACCTTTATTGTTTCCCAACTATTAAATCAGGAGCTGAGCCCCAAGTTATGTATATCATAATTTTATGCTAAGCTTTCCTTAAATTTAAGTTTTGTATCAGAGTGAACTAGTACGGATTAATTTTAATACTTTTTGGGAAACATGACCTATCCTCATATTTAAAGAACACTACAACTGGTGAATGATCCGATATACTTCTGGTGCCATATGTAATTTTACCAATTAACGCGAGGAAGGAATCGCTGCACAGCACCATATCAATACGTGACACTGTGTGGTGTGAGGCATTATAACAAGAAAAGCATTTATTTTGTGGGTTTTTAAGCCGCAAGATATCCAACAAGTCCAACTCTTCGCTTATTCTGGCCAAAGGTGTTTTTACCGAAATTCTAGGGCCTCTTTCAGGGTTAAACCTATCCATGAGCTCATCAATTACAAATTCATATCTCGGATAGCCATCACAGGACAGTCGTTTCTCCCCAACGTAAATATACACAATTTATTAACCCCTTCGCGCTCCACGACGTACTCCATCGTGCTGAGCGCATTGTTCGCGTTCAGTGATGGAGAAGTACGTCACGGGAGGAGCGGCCATTTCAGCCGTCCTCCCGACACATACAGGAGCTGGGACAACTGCTGTCTCATATAGCAGTTGCCGTAGCTCCTACAGTGGGGACCGATCGCGGTGTCCCCGCTGATTAACCCCTTAGAAGCCGCGTTCAATAGCGATCACGGCTTCTTAGGGGTTAAACCACCGTCGACGGACCGCTACATGAGAGTGGCCGGCGATGGTTGCTATGGCAACCGGAGGCCTAACAATGGCGTCCGGCTATGCCATCTACAGAAGCCTTGTGGGTCCTTACAAAGTCAGGACCCAGTATGCTTGCTGTCAGCGAGTAGCGGAAAGCTCTAATATGCTGCACTACGCATGTAGTGCAGTGTATTAGAATAGAGATCAGGGCCTCCTTCCCTCAAGTCTCCTAGTGGGACAAAGTATAAAAGTGTAAAAAAAGTAAAGAAAATTGTGTAAAAATAAAAAAATACAAGTTTTAAAAGTAATAAAAGTAAAAATCCCCCTTTTCCCTTATCAGTCCTTTATTATTAATAAAAATATATAAATAGAAAATTAACTATACATAATTGGTATCGCCGTGTCCATAACGACCTGAACTACAAAATTATTTCATTATCTATCCCGTGTGGTGATTGCCATAAAAGAAAATAATTATAAACCATACCAGAATCCCAATTTTTTGGTCACTTCACCTCCCAAAAAAAGAAATAAAAAGAGATCAAAATGTCGCATGTACCTAAAAATGGTACTGATCGAAACTACGGTTTGTTACGCAAAGAATAAATCCTCACATGGTTTTCTTGATGGAAAAATAAAAAAGTTATGGCTCTTAGAATAACGCAACACAAAAAGTAAATGTTTTTTTATAAAACGTATTTTATTGTGCAAACGCCATAAGACATTAAAAAAACTATAAACATATAGTATCACCGTAATCGTATCGCCATGCAGAATAAAGTGAATATGTCATTTATAGCGCATGGTGAACGCTGTAAAAAAAATAGAATAAAAAACAATCGTAGAATTGCTGTTTTTTAGTCACCACAACTCTTAAAAATAGAATAATAACTGATCAAAAAGTCGCAGGCACCCAATGAAAACTACAATGAATTCCTCAAGGCATCTAGTTTCCAAAATTGGGTCACTTTTAAGGGGTTTCCCCTATACTGGTACCTCAGAAGCTCTGCAAATGCGACCAGAAACCAATCCAGCAAAATCAACATGCCAAATAGCAGTTTATGACCACAAATGGGGTATTGCCGTAATCGGGAGATATTGCTTTACAAATGTTAGGATGCTTTTTCTCCTTTATTCCTTGTAAAAATTTGTACCTTTTATCGGAAAAAGTTTGATTTTTAATTGCACAGCCTAATTCCACAAAATGCAGCAAAAAAACAGTGGGATCTAAATGCCTACTATACCCCTCGATAAGTTCCTTGAGTGGTGTAGTTTGCCAAATAGGGTCACTTTTGGGGGGTTTCCGCTGTTGTGGCACCACAAGACCTCTTTATACCGGAGATGGTGTGTAATAAAAAGGAGGCATCAATATCCACTAGTTGCTCCTTTGCTTCGGAGGCCTGTGCTTCAGTCCATTACCACATTAGGGCCACATGTGGGATATTTCTCAAAACGGAAGAATCTGGGCAATATAGTCAATGGGGCTCCCGTAATGACGGGAGCGTTGCTAGGAGACGTCAGTAAATAGTCACTGTCCAGGGTGCTGAAAGAGTTAAGCGATCGGCAGTAACTGTTTCTGCACCCGGGACAGTGACTACCGATCTCAATATACATGTATCTGTAAAAAAACATATAAGTTCATACTTACCGAGAACTCCCTGCGTCTGTCTCCAGTCCGGCCTCCCAGGATGACGTTTCAGTGTAAGTGACGGCTGCAGCCAATCACAGGCCAAGCACAGGCTGCAGCGGTCACATGGACTGGCGCGTCATCCAGGGAGGTCGGGCTGGATGCCGAAAGAGGGACGCGTCACCAAGACAACGGCCGGTAAGTATGAAAATCGTTTACTTTCACTAGGGAAAGTGCTGTCCCTTCTCTCTATCCTGCACTGATAGGGAGAAGGGAAGCACTTTTCCCGCAGTCCGCAGCAGCTAGTCCGCATCAATGTACTGCACATTTTGTGCAGATCCGCAGCAGAATCTGCAACGCAGATTCTGTGCGGCATTGATGCGGACAGTTGCGGAGGAAATCCGCCACGTGTGGTCATGCCCTTAAGGTAAATTCTCAAGCTCAATATGAATTTGCGTTATGTTTAACAGCTACTCAGGTAGAGATGTTAAAAAAAGATGGCGGGCATGGACCAGATGTCCGATGGCCCTCTTGCCACAAGTTTAATAGAATTAGGGAGAGTGGGAAGGGGAAGGAGGAATCTGTTATTATTTTGCTTACTTGTTAAAATAGATGACCCTTTAGGCGCTTGTTTAATGCACTTACTGTGATAAGACTGATGTTTTGTTTTTTTTGATTTTTTTTTATTGGTTATCATATATTCACAGTAAAAAACAAAACAATACAATACACTAACAATAAGACAGTTGCATTTCTCAACTCACACAGGAGCATACATAGTATAACATTTGAAACGTTATCACATATCTACATAACAGTATTACATGCAGTCTACCCGCCTTCCATGACAATAATGTGAGTACTATAAGCCACACAAACTAGACATTTATTGCAGTACATTCTCCGTCACTCATGAAAATGGTACATTGCCCCGTGAATAATTCAATACACGACTACCACTATAAACGTGACCAAGCATATCCATCGTCTTCGTTCAGCCTCTAGTCACTGATTCTAGTCCCCTTTACCGTAGCATTTCCGGCCGTTCAGGTGGTCAAGTGACACCTGAATCTCCATCCCAGTTAATGTACTTTTAATTTTCCCAGAGTCCCCTTAATGTCTTCAGTGAGATACCAGGATGTGTGTTTAAAGCTCTCAATCACGTCCCCAATTTCTGGGTCAGGCAATTGCACAATAAATGGCTTCCACCTTTTAAAAAACCCGGCAGTCTTTTGCTTCTTATGTTTTACCGCTTCTATTCTGTCTGAAAACATGCAGACCTTCAATTGTTGTGTTAATTGATGTAATGAAGGTGTGGTAGGTTCCAGCCAAAGTTTCAACAGGCATCTTTTGGCAATGATAAATATTATATGCACTAGGGAGGGAACATATGTTAAAGACCCCACTGCCCCCCCCCCCCCCCATCAATTGAGGCTATAGAGTGAAAAAGAAGCAGCATAGGATCCGCCGGCAACGTTCCACCCCAGAGCAACTGTATGTATTCCAGAACCACCTTCCAAAATTTTTGTGCCTCAGGGCATGACCATATGCCATGATATAAGTCAGTGCCCGGTTGGGTGCATTTCAGACATGCATGTAATTTCTGGGGGTTAGCAGCCGTTGAGGGTATGTTGAAGGCATATATTGCCGCATGCATAAGTTTAAAGTGAGACTCCCTCCACACCTCATTTACAACATGTTTTCGTACTATCTTCCAACCCTCCAAGATGGGGGCATTAATGTCTGGCATATTAAAAGTACGCCTCCAGTATACAAAATGTGATCTCGGCGCTACCTTTATATACAAATCTCGAATTGTTTTATATAACATACACAATGATGTTCTATGTGACTCATCCCCAATAACTTCATCAAAGACATTGCCTACAATTTCTGGTTCCAAGTTCCTCACCAATTTTGTGCAAAAAGATTTAATTTGTAGATATTGGAGGAAGTGATTCGGGGAGATCCCAAACTTCTCCACCAATTCAGGCAAAGTGTTCAATCTGGGTTCTGAGGCATGTAGTATGTGACCCACTGTCGATATTCCCCGTTATTTCTATTAAGTGAAAAGGGAACTAGACGTCCCAGCTGGAAAGTCTATGTGAGACCATAAGGGTAAGTGTTTGGACAACTGAAATGATAGTCCCATATTTTTCCTCACCTCCTTCCCGCAATAACACAGAACCCTTAACATGCCTAGGGAACGATGCTAGCCTGGTATGCAGCAGTGCAATGAGATCATGAGTTCCCGCTAATGCCTCATCCAAGTCATAGTTTGCTAATGACTGGAGCGATGCAACCAATCTGCGACATGTCGGAAAAAACTGGCTATATTATATCTCCTCAAGTGTGGAATATTTACCCCCCCTTGCCAATGATAGCCTTGCAGCTTAGCCAATGAGATATGAGGACGTTTATTTGACCAAATAAACTTTAAGATGCTAGTGTTAAAATCTTTGACATCTTTATGCTTCAAGAGAATGGGCAAGGTCTGGAGCGGGTACAGCAATCTCGCGAACTATATCATTTTGACTAAATAGCATCTACCAAACAGTGAAAGCGGCAGGTTCGCCCATCTAGCAAGTTCAGTTTTTATTTTCTGAAAGAGTGGATCAAAGCTTAATTTATTCAATGTTCCCGGTGTTTGCCCTATCTGGATCCCTAGATACGTAATGTGGGTTGTCGCTATCTTAATACCTGTCTGTTGAATTTCTATGTCGCCCTGATGACTATGGGAGGATAAACTCAGTAATTCACATTTAGTCGGATTAATCCTAAGCCCTGCAAAGGATCCATAATGTCGGAACAAATCGAAAACCTTCTGTAGGTGTTGTGATGGGTGTGAAAGAAACAATAGAATATCGTCTGCAAATACTGCTGATTTCACCTCTTTGTCGCCTATGTTTATACCGGTGTACAGGTCATCACATACCAAAGTTTGGATCAGCGGTTCCAATGCAAAATCGAATAGTAATGGCGATAAGGGACATCCCTGCCGTGTTCCCTTATGTAATGAGAATGTCTGGGATCTGAATCCCAGCGTGCAAACGGCCGCAGTGGGATCAGTATACTACGCTCTTAAATATCGTCTAACGTTTCCCTGCATATTAAACTTGTCTAGAACCATGTTCAGCCATCGCCATTCAACTTTGTCGAAAGCTTTTTCAGCATCCAGAATCACCAGAGCTGGTTGGTTGGATGGCGACGGCCAAGCTTTAATGACGTCCATTACCCCCAGTACATTCCTAATGTTTGTTACCTTTGATAAAAACCCACCTGCGATGGTCCCACTAGCTGGGGCATTAAGACTGCAGGTCTATTTGCCATTATTTTCGATGCCAGTTTGAGATCCTGATTTATGAGTGAGATGGGTCTTTAGGAACCTGGCTGCGAGAGGTCTTTCCCAGCATTGGGTAGAAGTTTTATGTATGCCATATTTGCCGCCATTGGTATGTTAGTACCTTGCATCAAGGAGTTAAAGTAAGCTAATAATGTCGGAGTTATCTGTTCCATCAGTACTTTGTAAAACTCTGCCGGATATCCGTCAGGTCCAGGGGCCTTACCGCTTGACAAGCCCCCAATAGCCGACTGTAACTCTTCCAAATTTATTGGTGCATTAAGACTGTCTAATTGGTCTGCGTTCAGGGTGGGCATAGATAGTCTGTAGAGAAACTGATTTCCCTGCATGGCATCTGGAATCGGACCTTCCTCATACAGCTTCTGATAAAAAAAATTCAAGGTGTCATTGATCTTCCTAGGGTCCGAGTGTAGTTGACCGGCAAGATCTTTCATTTTTGTGATGTGTGTGTGTGGCCGGAAGCCCCTGGATAATCCTGCTAACATTCTCCCCGCCTTGTTCCCAAAACGAAAAAGTTCGGCTTCATAAATTGATATCCCAAATTTCTCCTTCCTATCCAACCATTCGTCAAACAATCTTTTGTCTGTTACCCATTGGTTCTGCCTATCAGGAGACGGATCTGCCTGGAAAGAAGAGTACGCTCCTCTAAGCCAATCGCTATATTCCTTATATTTCTGGAACGTCTGTTTGTTTTTTTTAAAGCAAACATAAGCGATGATCTTCCCTCGTAAAACAGCCTTATCCGTTTCCCAGTACAACGCATAATCTGTCCTGTGGACCGCGTTATCCCCGTCATACTCTAGCCACCATCCTTTCAATAAATCTTGAAAGCCCTCATCTTTTGCTAGAAAGGTCAGAAATCTCCAAATGAGATCTCCCCCTTTTGGGTGAGCATCTGTCAACTGTAAGCTCACCGGGGCATGATCAGAGATGACCTACTGGTGATATCCACCTGTTCCAGCCTCTGCAGTAAGTGTGAGCTCAGAAAAACATAATCCAATCTGGACCACGATTTGTGATATGACGAGAAATTTGTGTATTCCCTACCATCCTGATTCATGTGTCTCCAGCTATCCCCCAACTGTGTGGCATGAGAAAAAACAGGCAAGATGCCATCTGTGGCAAGGGGCTGTGTGGGGTGACTACGTTGCCTGTCCTCAGCAGAATTCATTACCGAATTAAAGTCTCCCCCTACTATTTTCAGCGCATTTGTGTCAGACAAAATTGTAGATTGAAGAACCTGAAAGAATGTGCGATTACTTGAGTTGGGAGCATATACATTATATATACTCACTTCCCCTAATGAAGTATCCAATGTGAGTTGTATGAGGCGGCCCTCTGAGTCTGCGTGTTGCATGCGCAAAGTAGATACAGAATTTTTATGAATTAGTATCATTACTCCATTTTTCTTATGTACTGCCGAAGACCCATAGACTTCCCCCACCCAACATTTCCGCATGTGAAAAAAAATCTTTCTCTACCAGATGTGTCTCCTGCAGTAAGGCTATATCAGCTTTTAATGTATGCAGATGCCGCAGGACCATGGATCTCTTGTGGGGGGATAATAAACCCTTAACATTCCATGTTACTACTCTCATCAAATGGTTAAAGATAGCGAGCTATGGTGGCAAGGTGGGTATCCTATAAAAAACCCTAAAAGAAAATATGTCATGTAAACCAGGAAGGCAATGGGAAGACTTTTTAGCTCCAGTAAAACAGTTTCATATATCAAGGATTGTCTGTCTTTTAATAGAAAAACTTTTAGTAAATGCATAACTTTCCCTTTTATCCTCAAGGGCCCCCAGTAACTCAGTATCCGTAACTTTCAGCACTTCACTTTTTTCTGACATGGTGCTATCCCCCGCCTACCTAAAGAGATAAGTCGCAAACCTCCGACCAAGTATCAAAATATGTGTCATCACGACAGCTATTATACATACCCTAGTTACCGTGTATACCCTTTTATGCTGACCATCCCACATAGAAAACCCCTGCATAACAATACTATGGTCATATCAAGCGGACAAAATCAAACGGGTTATCAGTCTTGCTTACCCATTGTCCACACATTGCGCAGTAACAGGCAGTCCACAAAAATCAAAGCCATTTGGTATCCAAAGGCATTACTTCACAGCCCGTGGTGTCTGTGGTAGTCTCTTCTCCTTTGGTAGCTGACCCCTCACCGAAGGGGTATGGGGCTGTATGGGCACCTCCTTGTCTGGAACAGCTCCTGCAACAGCCGGGGGAAGACTTTCTTGGAGCATATCCCTAAAGACCTCTTCTGCTTCCCGATGATCAGTGTAGGTCTGCATGGTGCCACTTGGGGTAGTGACCTTTAGTATCGCCGGATAGTGTAGCTGGAATTTCAGCCCCCTTTTATGAAAAGCGGTGCAAATACTGCTGAATAGCTTGCGTTTTTTGGAAACCTCAGCCGAGTAATCTCCAAACATCATGACTGGTACTCCATTTAGCTTCGTCGGTCCCTGTCGCATTTTGTAGGATCGTAGTAGGGCTTCTTTGTTAGAGTAATCCAAGTAACGCACGATAACTTGTCTGGCTCGTTTACTGGATCCTGATTGTGACTGTAAATGCTGGCGATCTGGCCCACTCTATGTGCTCTTTCCACTTTACAGGGACCTCTCATATTTAACACTTTTGGCAGATCATATTCACAGATGCGTTTCAAGTGTAAAGACGGTATGTTTTCTGGGAGGCACACTATTCGTAGATTGTTTCTTCGTGACCTGTTTTCCAAGTCGTCAATTTTAAGAGCCATCCTTTGCTTCTCATTTAAAAGCTCTTGGACTGTCCCATGTGTGTCGGCGGCATCATCTTCCAGCATTGAGATGCGTTGTTCCACCTCATCTAGGCGCGCTCCATGCTGGGCAATATCACTTTGAAGCTGTTGTAATGAGGCAGATATAGTGCTCGCTAGAGTGTCCTGTATATCTGGCGTTATACGTTTAGCCACCTCCATAGCCAATTTTTTGTTGTCAATCACCGTTGCCATTGTCATGCCTGAAGCTGATTCCATCCCGTCGTCATCAGAAAGCTGGTCCTCCTGGTCCGAGGATTAGTGGCTTGTCTGTTTCTCTTTACGAGTCACAGGCGGCATGATGCCCCTGAGGATGTAAGACGAAGAGCTGCCCCCTAAAGTGACCAAAACTGCGTCGGATGCCCACCGCTAACAGCGACAGGTGCAGGGAAGGGCGGGCCCGAGATACAAGATGGCGCCTGTCTCCACCAAGAAGGAAACACGAGGTCATGGCTCCCAGAAGAACAGTATCGTGCAGGTATGTATTAAGGGGTAAATGTACTTCCCTTGCCGTGTGGTGCCGTCCCGGAGGCGATATCTTCAATAATGTGCCTGCTCTTATTGCCCCGTCATCCTGAGCTGCGTCAGAGAATGCCAGAAGTAATCACGCGGGAGCGCGGGACTTGTACGGCAAATCCGCCGTTCTCAGCGAGCACTGATCGTGAGCCCGATGGTCTGTCCAGCACCCCTGAGAAAGGTGAGGTGTCTTTTTGGCCGTGGGTGATGTGGAAGTCGATATTTCGATTAGGCAAGCACGGAGAGCTCTCTGCACCCTCCTCACATGTCAGCGCCGGAACCGGAAGTCGTTTTGTTTTAATTAATTTATGTTTTGTTTGACTATTTCCTTTGTTTGTTTGTCTTTGTTGTAAGTAAAGAAAGGAATACAAAAATAAATACAAAAAAAAAAAGAAGTTAATGGGACTATATTGTACCTCTGTATGCCTCCAAATTCATACAAAGGCTACAGAAAAGTTGTACCGAGTGTAGCACGATCTGCCAGGACCATGAGGTGTTAGAATAAGAATGCTAAAATGGGCATCTGCTTTTTTTATTTGGGATAAAATTTGCAAACAAAGTGTTAAGGATCTGCCAGGCACAGCTTCTATATCCACGCCCACAGGTAATCAGTCTGCACCTGCTTCTATGTCTGTGAGACTGACTCCATCTTCCACCACTCAGGATGGCAGGCTTAGGAGTGGGAGAGCCTATCACAGCCTGGCCAGACGGAGCTAGCTCCCGCCCTCTGTCTATTTATACCTGCCTTTCCTGTTCCTCCTTGCTTGTGATTCTTCTCGTTTTGTTTCCTGGCCCTGCTGCAGCTTCTTGAACCATTTGACCCTGCTTCATATTGACCCTGGCTTACTGACTACTCTCCTGCTCTGCGTTTGGTACCTCGTACACTCCTGGTTTGACTCGGCTTGTTCACTACTCTCCTGATCTGCGTTTGGTTCCTCGTACACTCCTGGTTTGACTCGATTCGTTCACCACTCTTGTTGCTCACTGTGTTGCCGTGGGCAACTGCCCCTTTTCCCTTGCTTCTGTGTACCCTTGTCTGTTTGTTTGTCGTGCACTTATTGAGCGTAGGGACCGTCGCCCAGTTGTACCCCGTCGCCTAGGGCGGGTCGTTGCAAGTAGGCAGGGACTGAGTGGTGGGTAGATTAGGGCTCACTTGTCTGTTTCCTTACCCCCGGTCATTACACAAAGATGTTGAAAACATGCAGCGTTTAGGATTTTCTTACATTGCGTTTATAAAAACTATGGACGATGCTCTGAGCATTATTAACTTTATGTAAGCTCAACTCTCCCAATTCCACAGGGACTAGCATCAAAATTGTTTAGGTCAAAGACAATGACCAAAGCAACGTAAAACAAGTTACTGATTCCACAATACATGATACATAGTGTGCCGGAGATTGCCATTCTAAGGTGAGAAGTCATGCTGACTAGCAAAAAATTCACTTCTGCTATTCAGTTTTCAGATTATTTCTTTCACATAAGTGTTTCATTAACTAAGAAGATTTAAAAGGAACTAAACTGCTTGCTTATGCAATTTGCCGGCTAGCCCCCTTTGTGAAATGACATGAATATTCATTTTCACCAGATGTTTTTGTGAAATATTCATGAGAAAATCAAATTAGACTCATAATATGGTTTCAAAAAATTTGCATATGAAATGACATTTAGAAATATTGAAAAAGGGGTCTCCATCTTTCATAAATTAATTGCTCCTCAAAGTGCAATAATGTTTCCTTACCACAACTGCTTGGCTCGGTTCAGTATAATACAGTCCTGGTGCTGTCATTGCAATTAGCTGATATAGTATTAATAATAATAAATAATAAATAATAACAACATATAGCATGTATGAATAAAGTATATTGGCAACATACAACGAAAAAAAAAACGGTTATTCTTTCCCTCATGGGTACTGCAGTGCACATGTTCCTTTACTGTATACATCTTCTGGAGATAAACAATACACAAATGCATAACGGTATATGGTGTGGGCTTAGATTCAATAGCTAATATTACTATGTAGTTATATGATACATTACCAAGAAAATGCATCACTATCATCATCCATGTCGATCATTTTTGATGAACAATGAAGTAGGACATTTGGCTCTGCTACACTACATCCAACCATAAGCTAAGTTTTTGCGCTTTCTTATTCTGTATTATAGACAGTGACCTTGTGATTTGCGAGAACTCAGGGTGGATTCACACGCAGCAAATTTGTTGCAGAAATTTCTGAAACAAATCTTCTGCGTGTGAATATACCCTTATGGGTTGAAGTTGTCGAACTTATAAACTAGTGCACATTATCTGTACACTTTTGCAACTTTTGAGTGTGAATTTGAGCAATAAAAACTTACAGGGCTATTGGTATTTTTTTTAAACCTATATATACAGTTACCCTTAGTCATAGAATAGCAAATAAATCACACAGGAAGCAATATATATATATATATATATATATATATATATATATATATATATATATATATATATATATATATATATATATATACAGCCAATCATGAACAGAGAAATAATCACATGTTCTAATCAGGTGTGTGTTAAAAGCAGTTGATTAGAGAAAAAGACACATATCAATGTTACAAATTTCATAGGGAACTAACTTTCTGGATGTTTCTACTTGGCACCTGTGTACCTAATGGGTTAAACCGCCGACTAGATCTCAACCTTTTCTATTAGGATTGTTTTCTCTTACACAGTCCCTCACATTTATTGTTAGTTCCCTATGAAATTTGTAACATTGATATGTGTATTTTTTAGCTTCCTGTGTGATTTGTTTGCTATGCTATGACTAAGGGCCACTTGGGCCTGAAACCAGTCAGCTTCTGTTCTATGTGTTGTCCTTGATTTTATGGAACCTCAAAAAAAGTCGCATTTTGTTCAAGATATTGATGCTGGAACCTTCTTGCCTTTTTTGCTATAATTTGGTGCAGTCCTGCACCCTCCAGGCATCTACTTGGTTGGTGAGCTGGATAAAAATTAACTGTTTCTGTTTTATATATACAGTTAGGTCTCAAATTATTTGGACAGTGACACAATCTTCATGATTTGGGCTCTGCATGCCACCACACATTGGATTTGAAATGAAACAACTGAGATGCAATTGAAGTGTAGACTTTCAGGTTTAATTCAAGGGGTTGAACAAAAATATCCTGTGAAGTGTTTAGGAATTGCAACCATTTTTCTACACAACCTCCTCATTTCAGGGGCTCAAAAGTAATTGGACAAATTAACATTACCATAAATAAAATGTGTTTTTTTTAAATACTTTGTAGAGAATCCTTTGCAAGCAATGACTGCCTGAGGTCTGGAACCCATGGACATCACCAAACGCTGGGTTTCCTCCTCTGTGTTGCTTTGCCCGGCCTTTACTGTAGCTGTCTTCAGTTGTTGCTTGTTTGTGGGTCTTTCTGCCTTAAGTTTTGTCTTAAGCAAGTGAAATGCAGCTCGATCGGGTTGAGAGCTAGTGATTGACTTGGCCATTGCAGAATATTCCACTTCTTTGCCTTAATAAACTCCTGGGTTGCTTTCGCAGTGTGTTTTGGGTCATTGTCCATCTGTACTGTGAAGCGACGTCCAATCAACCTTGCTGCATTTGGTTGAATCTGAGCAGAAAGCATATCCCTGAACACTTCCGAATTCATCCGGCTGCTTCTGTCTTCAGTCACATCATCAATACATACTATTGACCCAGTGCCTTTGGCAGCCATGCATACCCATGCCATCCCACTGCCTCCACCATGTTTTTACAGAGGATGCAGTGTGCTTTGGATCATGACCCGTTCCAAGCCTTTTCCATACTTTCTTCCTCCCATCGTTCTGCTACAGGTTGATCTTAGTTTCATCTGTCCAAAGAATGTTGTTCCAGAACTGGGCTAGCTTCATTAGATGTTGTTTGGCAAAGTCTAATCTGGCCTTTCTATTTTTGAGGATGATTAATGGTTTGCACCTTGTGGTGAACCCTCTGTATTTGCTCTCATGAAGTCTTCTCTTTATGGTAGATTTAGATATTGATACACCTACTTCCAGGAGTGTTCTTCACTTGGGTATATGTTGTGAAGGGGTTTTTCTTCACCATGGAAAGGGTTCTGCGATCATCCACTACAGTTGTATTCCGTGGACGTCTAGGCCTTTTGGAGTTCACGAGATGACCAGTGCGCTCTTTTTTTTCAAGAATGTACCAAACTGTTGATTTGGCCACTCCTAACATTTGTACTATATCTCTGATGGATTTCTTCATTTATTTCAGCCTAACGATGGTCTGTTTCACTTTCATTGGGAGCTCCTTTGACCTCATGTTGTGAGTTCACATCAACATCTTCCAAATGCAAATGCCAAACCTGGAATCAACACCAGACCTTTTACCTGCTTAATTGATGATGGAGTAATGAGAAGGACTCCCGTCTAAGTTGTCCATACCCGTGACCATAGTGTCTGGTGAGAAAATGCATCAGGTCTCTGCGTATTTGGACTCTGGATCCGCTGCTAATTTAATTTGTAGAGATCTGGTGGACCTTCTCCAATTACCTACTACCCCTCTGGAAAGACCGTTGATGGTTGCATCAATAAATGGACTACCTCTGCCAGACCCAGTTATAGCTGTGACCAAGCCGCTGAGGCTCCAAGTAGGGGCTCTCCACTCTGAACTTCTACCGTTCTCTGTCCTGTCCAAGGCCGTTAATCCTGTGCTGCTGGGTCTGCCTTGGCTCCGACTACATGCCCCAGTCCTTGACTGGAACTCAGGAGAGGTTCTCCAATGGAACCCCGAGTGTCACAGCCGATGCTTGGTGCAGATTCGTTCGGTCCAGCCTCCTCTGCCTCGATCATTGGCAGGATTGCCTGGTCATTATGCTGCATTTTCGGACGTCTTCAGTAAAAGGGAGGCAGAGACACTGCCCCCACACCGGGCGTATGACTGTCCTATAGAGCTGATCCCTGGTGCATCCCTTCCCCGTGGTAGGATATATCCTCTCTCCTTGCCAGAGACTCTGTCCATGTCCGCCTATGTTAAAGAGAACTTGGAGAGAGACTTCATACGGAAGTCTTCCTCCCCGGCAGGAGCCTGGTTTTTCTTCATCAAGAAAAAGGATGGCTCACTACCGGGGTCTCAACCAAATCACGGTGAAGAATAAATATCCGTTGCCGTTGATCTCTCAATTATTTGATCGTATACGTGATGCCAATATTTTTTCCAAACTTGACCTGCGTGGGGCTTACAACCTAATCCGGATTCGCCAGGGTGACGAATGGAAGACTGCATTTAACACCCGTGATGGACACTATGAGTATCTAGTAATGCCCTTCGGCCTGTGTAATGCTCCCGCGGTCTTCCAGCAGTTTGTTAATGAAATTTTACGTGACCTCCTCTATGTTTGTGTTGTGGTCTATCTTGAGGAAACCTTGATTTTTTTCTCCAGATCCTGTGATTCATCAGAGACATGTCCGTCAAGTTTTGCTACGGTTAAGAGAGAATCATCTGTACGCTAAGTTGGAGAAGTGCGTGTTTAAAAAGGATGCTCTACCCTTCCACGGCTATATTGTCTTGAATAGAGGTCTCAAGATGGATCCTGAAAAGGTAAAGTCCATTCTGGAATGGCCACGCCCTCAAGGCTTGAGGGCCATACAGCGCTTTCTGGGATTCGCCAATTTTTACAGACAGTTTATTCCAAACTTCTCACTGACATCTCCTATCTCTGACCTCACTAAGAAGGGCATGAACGCCAAGGTGTGGACTCCTGAGGCAGAGTCTGCATTCAATAGCTTGAAGAGTGCCTTCACGTCAGCTTCTATCCTCCATCATCCTGACATTTCTCTACAGTTCTCGCTGGAGGTGGACGCATCCTCTGTCGGTGCTGGTGCACTCCTGTTCCAGAGAGGTTCCAAGGGCAAGTTTATGGTATGTGGATATTTCTCTAAGCTCTTCTCTTCCGCAGAACGCAACTACTCGATTGGGGATCGGGAATTACTGGCCATCAAGTTGGCCCTGGAGGAGTGAAGACATCTACTAGATGGCGCAGCTCATCCCATCCTGATATTTACGGACCACAAGAACCTCACCTATCTCTAGACGGCCCAACGGCTGAATTCTCGTCAGGCCAGGTGGTCGCTGTTCTTTGCCAGGTTCCAGTTTGAGCTCCATTATCACCCGGCCGACAAGAATGTGAGGGCCGATGCCTTGTCCAGGTCTTTCGAGACAAAGGATACCATGGAGATGCCGCAGAACATTATTGATCCATCTTGCATTGTCTCCGTCAATCCCCTGCAAGTTGAGGACATTCCTCCAGGGAGGACTTTTGTGCACCTGGCTGACCGAGGGAGAATCCTCCGCTGGGGAAACTCCTCTAGACTGGCAGGTCAAGCGGGGACCCGTAAGACCCGAGATCTGATTGCCTGTCATTTCTGGTGGCCCACGTTGCCCAAGGACATTTTGGACTGTGTCGCACACTCCAGACCTGCTGGCTTGCTCCAGCCATTGCCTGTGCCCGATGCTCCCTGGCAGCATATAGCTATGGACTTTATTAGGGACCTGCCTCTCTCTTCTGGATGCAGTGCTGTCTGGGTGGTGGTGGATACGTCCGAGGTACCAGTTGCTGACACAGGTTTTAGGGACTTTCTGCAGATCTGGCAGCAGACTTGATCCTCCATCCTGCTGGCGGTCGACCGCATGAAACAGAAGGCAGACACAAGGAGAAGAGAACCTCCTCAGTTTCTTCCTGGCATGAAGGTCTGGCTGTCCTCCAGGAATATTCACACTGAGCGTGCTCTCGTACAAATTTGCTCCCAGGTTCCTCGGACCCTTCGTGATCCTACAGCAGATCAACCCTGTCGCCTACAACCTTCGACTGCCTCCTACCCTCAAGATCCCCAACTCCTTCCATGTCTCTCTCCTGAAACGAGTGGTTCTGAACTGCTTTACCAAGACTCCAAGCCCTGCGGTTGCCTCCAGCGGTCCTTAAGACACCTTTGAGGTTAAGGAGATCCTGGACATTAAAAAAGTAAGAGTAAGAACCTTTTATTTAATAGATTGGAAGGGGTTTGCTCCAGAAGAGAGGTCCTGGGAGCCAGAAGAAAATCTCAATGCTCTTACCCTCATTAAGAGGTTTATCTCCCGTTCTGGTCCCAAGAGGAGGGGGCGTAAGAGGGGGATACTGTAACGTCTGTGGTCGCTGACCACGAACTCCTTTTATCAAAGTCGACGCCCTTCTCTCGAGAAATGTCTGTACATACGGCCGTCCTGTTCCACAGTGACCACAAGGGTGCGCTCGCGAGCTCAGTCCAGACTTAAGAAGCCAGAGCGCACACATGTGGGAGATTGAGCTGATTGCTCCCAGAGCACCCTGGGCTATAAGAAGGTCTCAGCCCCTTCCTCCCACGCCTGAGCGTTGTTGTCGTATCCTAAGTTTGTGTTGCAAATGGTCCCCTAGTTTTTCCTGCTCCCATTGTTCCCTGTTCCTCTATCCTGATCTAGTGCCGTGTTGAGCTGTTGCCGTGCTATGCTGTATGCCACGCCTGTCCTGCTACTCCACGCCTGATGTCTACCTGCTGCCTAGTCGGAGCCAAGCCTGCCTTGTTACTGTTTGAGCTGCCACAGGTACCCTATATGAACTATAGACTCTGATCTGCGCCCTGTTGGCCAGCTGCCATACTGCCAAGGCGGTACGGCCCAGTGGGTCCACGAACCCTACGGGACACTGAGTTAGCATAACATCTGTAGTAGTAAAAATAATGGAAACAGAAATGAGGATACTTGACCACCTAAAAACTAAAACAGCATGGCTTTACTGGGGGCAGATCATGTCAAACTAATCTCAATTACTTCTTTGACTATGTGACAAAAGTGTTGGTTAAAGGTGGTGCCGTGGATATCTAAATCTCAGAAAAGCCTTTGATACAGTTCCACATAGAGACTATTGACAGTTATTAAAAATTAGACTGAATCCCTGGATAGTTCGGTGGATTCGCAGTTGGCTAAAAGATAGATTTCAGAGTATTATCGTTAATGTTAGATTTCAGAGTGTTGTCGTTAATATTCTGAAGAGAGACTAGTCTGTAAGGCCCCATGCACACGTCCGTAGAATTCATCCATCCGTAAATACTGTTCGTAAATACGGATCCGTAGTCATTTATAGTTATCCGTAAATCTCCTGCATATACGGAATGGTGTCCGTAAATATGGTAGGCAGAGTATCCGTAATGCATTCGTATTTACGGATTCACAAAAAAAAACAGGGAGGAATCTTAGGTAATCCCCTGGCGTCGCATAGCAACACTTCTGTAATTACGGACGGCTACGGATCCGTAGCCGTCCATAATTACAGAAGCACCCATAGACTTCTTTGGGGAGTTGGTGCCGTAATTACAATAAAAAAAAGGACATGTTCTATCATTTCTACGGTACGGACACCCATTCGTAAAAATACAAAAAGGTGTCCGTAGCCCATAGAAATTAATGGGTCTGTAATTACGGTCCGTAATTACTGATTAAAAATACGGTCCTGTGCATGGGGTCTAAGGGGGATATGCCATATAGTAATTATAAATGTCCCCTTGTGTGCCTGCGGTCTGTGGTGATGTGGTTTTTGGGCCCCTGATGTGTTTCCCCTGCCTGTGAATGCGTGTCTGTCCACTCTGTGTATCCTGTATGTGTGTCTTGTCTGTGTTTAATATTAGCGGTATGGTTTGCGGACTGAAATGGGAAAAGTAATAGTAAGGAGGTCTCTGGAGCGAGTGGCAGTTGGTGAGGCGCCATTTTGAGTGATAAGGAGCTCCTGGTAACACAGTGAGGGAGGAATCACTGAGTATAATTGGCTTTTCCCTGAAAGCACCATTGATTTCTAGCTCCTTATAGTGTGTGGGAATTCCTTAGTTCTTGACAACAAGATAAAGAGACAGATTGTGCTGCGGCTGCATAGGAGAAGTTGGTGTTAAAGGGCAGTATTCTGTAAAGTTTCAGTCAGATTCTCTGTGCGGCCTACAAACAGGTCACCTCTCTTGCAACCAGTGACAGCTGAAGGAAATTTGGGAAAAAGGTAGTGGCTAGCCATTGCAAGGACCATAGCGCCATATTCTGCCAAGGTTGTGGGTGGCCCTAAAGTGATCCACAGAGGCACAAGCAGAAGGAGAGCAAGAGTGAAGTTTTCATGCACCGTGCATAGATTTAGATGGGAC
Source organism: Rhinoderma darwinii (assembly GCF_050947455.1). Lineage (NCBI taxonomy): Eukaryota > Metazoa > Chordata > Amphibia > Anura > Rhinodermatidae > Rhinoderma > Rhinoderma darwinii. The sequence continues at coordinate 178,058,409 of NC_134689.1, read as the reverse complement.
TTTTGTGAGGTTGACTTCCCTGAGCTCAGTTGCATACTGCTTCCTCAATTCAATAGCCTGGAAGTGTGCATAAGTTGTTAAAGTTGAAGAAATCTTTTGTGTCCCTATCTGTATCATAGCAGAGCATCGCGGGAACGGGAACAGGTAAGCATGTAATGTTTTTGTTTTTTCTTTTACATTTACAGTAGTTAGTGTTGGGCATTATATACAGGGATTATATAGGGGGCCCTATCTACAGGGGACGCTACAGGTGGCCCTATCTACCCCTGTAGACTATATAGGGGTCCCTAACTACAGTGGAGTATATAGGGGGCCCTATCTACAGGGGATGCTACAGGGGGCCCTGTCTGCAGGGGACTATCTCTACTGGGGGCCCTTTCTACAAGGGATTCTACGGGGGTCCTGTCTACAGGGGACAATACAGGGGATCCCAGCTACAGAAGGCCCTATCGACAGGGGACACTATCTACAGGGGACTCTACAGGGGGCACTATCCACAGGGGACTCTACAGGGGGCACTATTTACAGCCTGTAGACTACAGGGGGCACTATGTACAGGGGGCACTATAGGGGCCACTATCTACAAGGGGCACTATCTACAGGGGACTCTATGGGGGAACTATCTACAGGGGCCACTATGGGAGCACTATTTACATGGTACTCTATGGGGGCCCTGTGATGGTGCATTATGTGTGGTTTATCATGAGCCCTCAGCAGAGAGGAATGACTCTGTAATCAGGTACCACAGGTCGTGTCTCCAGCCTATGGACAATCAGACGATTCAGAGGTGAAGTCCACAAGACATAAAGTGTTCTCATTGTCCAGTCTCCACAGGGGGTCATCAGGAGGCACCACAGTTATATTCAGCTCAGGTGCAGACCAGCAAGCAAAGCAGATCCAATTATCCCCCCCCCCCCCCCCCCCCCGTGTGTGTCCTCATCCCGGCTGTGGCAATACACATAATAGTACAAAGGACACAACTTACATGCAGACAGTAGAACTACAAACTAAAGTCATTATAATGATGGTGACTAGGAACTGCCAAGATGTTCCTCCCCCAGAAGGGTATATAAGGGCTTGTCCTGGGGAGGATGGAGATCTTCTGGATTTAGACCTTCAGGAGAGCTGAAGCTGAGGCCAGCGCTCTGAAGATGTTCCTGTGATTACCTTATTTTGTGGACTGTGTGCTGTTCCTGCATTGAACGCGACTTGTTCTGTCAGCATTGGATGCAATAAACCCTGTTGGAGTTGCCCTGTCGTCACTGGCTCTGTTGATCGTGTATTAACCTAACGAACCCCATGACAGGCCCTATCTACAGAGGGTTCTATGGTAAGCACTAGCTACATAGGGCTCAATGAGGGGCACGATCTACTGGAGGCATTGTGAGTGGCACTATCTACAGGGGGCACTGTGTGTGTGGTGCATTACTTTACAGTGTTTGACACAATTTTATTCATGGACACAGTGTATGGTACTATTATATTAAGGGGCACAGTGTATGGTACTATTATATTCACGGGCACAGTGTGTAGCACTATTATATTCGGGGGCACAGTGTATGATACTATTATATTCAGGGGCATAGAGTGTGGCACCATGAGAATTTTATCTTCGTTTATAGGTGCGAAAATGTTGAAAAAGTGAGCTTCTGAAGACAATTGAGCAGCAAACTGCAGAAATGGGTCATGGCTTACAGGCGTTATAATAGAAGTCTAGGCCAGATGGAAAATAAAAGAGAAAAAGAACGACTCCAATCTGAGTAGACGTCACTTGTGAGTCACTAAATGTAAATGTTTATTCTCCCTGTGACTGATTACTACTGTAATATTTAGGAAATGCACGGCACTCCGATGGTGGTGCTCGAGTAGGACTCCACTCCTTATCAATATGAATACAAGAATTCGGCACTCAGGCGTGTAATGAAAGTACTTGAATTTTTTTATGCAATCCATATATCAAAACTTATTTATAAATATTTTTGGCCACATCAGGCCTTCCTCAGATAATTCGGATTGCCCAGGAACAAAATGAAAGATAAAAAATTTGAAGACTTAGTATGTCACTCTCATACGCAACATCCGTTGCTGAAGTAAATGGCGTCCTTTACTTCAGCAACGGATGTTGTGTATGAGAGCGACATACTAAGTCTAAGGACCAGTTCACACAGAGTTTTTTGACACGGAAACCGCGTCAGAAAATGCGCCAAAAAACGGCCAAAAATGCCTCCCATTGATTTCAATGGGAGGCGGGGGCATTTTTTTCCTGCGAGCGAAAAAATGGCTCACGGGAAAGAGTAGGGACATGCCCTATCTTCGGGCGTTTATGTCTCTGACATCAATGGGAGGCAGAGAAAGCATATTTCGGGGCATTTTTTGCCCGTGGCGCTCAATGGTGAAAAACGCTGCGAAAATCGGCGTGCAGGCAGAGTAAAATTCCAAACGGAATTTTGAGCCAGATTTTCTGACTGCAAAAAACTCAGTGTGAACCCAGCCTAAGGGTATGTTCACACGGCCTATTTACGGACGTAATTCGGGCGTTTTTGCCCCGAATTACGCCCGAAAATAGCGCCTCAATAGCGCTGACAAACATCTGCCCATTGAAAGCAATGGGCAGACGTTTGTCTGTTCACACGAGGCGTATATTTACGCGCCGCTGTCAAATGACGGCGCGTAAATAGACGCCCGCGTCAAAGAAGTGACCTGTCACTTCTTTGGCCGTAATTGGAGCCGCTATTCATTGACTCCAATGAATAGCAGCGCTAATTACGGCCGTAATTGACGCGGCGTTCAAGCGCCTGCACATGCCGGTACGGCTGAAATTACGGGGATGTTTTCAGGCTGAAACATCCCCGTAATTTCAGCCGTTGCGGACCCCCGCCGTATGAACATACCCTTAGAGTCCTTGCTTCGTTTTGTTCCTGGGCAATCCAAATTTTCTGAGGAAGGCCTGATGTGACCTAAAACGTTCATAAATACGTATTGATACGTGGATTGCATAAATAAATACAAGTTGTTTCATTACACACCTGAGTGCCGACTTCTTGTATTTATATTGATCAGTACTGTAGTCACTGTATGATGTGCAGCGAGATGATGGGTGTATAGTTATTTTTTGTTAAACAGCAACTCCCAGCATGTTCTTAACATTGTTCAGGCTATACTGGGAGCTGTAGTTATAAGCTGTACAAACTTATATGGCACTGGTTAAACTGAATTTGCAAATGATCTCTGTACTGAGCTGTATTTGTGTTTGTGCTGTATATATGTACTGAGCTTGGTTCTTGTACTGTATATATGTACTGAACTTTATTCTGGTGCTGTATTTATGTACCAAGCTTGGTGCTGGTGCTATATTTATGTACTGAGCTTGGTTCTGGCACTGTATTTATGTACTGAGATTGGTTCTGATGCTGTAAATATGTACTGAGCTTGTTCTGTTGCTGTGTATATGTATTAAGCTTGGTTCTGGTTATGCATATATTTACTGTGCTTGGGTCTGGACTTATATACATCATAACAACCAAGCTCAATACATATATACAGCACCAAAGAGAATCTCAGTACATATATAAGACTCCGGAACCAATTTCAGCATATAAATACATCACCAAAACAAAGCTCAGTACATAAATACAGCACCAAAACCAAACTCAGTACATATATACATCATAACAACCAAGCTCAAAACAAATATACATATATTGAGTTTGGTTTTGGGGCTGTATTTATATGCTGAGCTTGGTACTGGAATTGTACATTTGTACTAAGCTTAGCTTGGTTCTGGTGCTGTATTTATGTACAGAGTTTTGTTCTGGTGCTGTATTTATGTACTGAACTTTGTTCTGATGTTGTATATATGTACTGAGCTTTGTTCTGGCACCATATCTGTGCATTAGCCGGGAGATTTGTCACGACTTACTGTGCACGCCACACTGTCCTCCACCCTTCTCACAGAGCACAGCCTAACTAAATTGGCTGAGCACGCTTAGGATATTGAATGTGCGCATATAGGTCTATACGTAATGAGTGAGTTTAATATAATGTGTGGGTAGGTGTGTATGTACACTTATGTAGTTACATACATAGTGTGGAAATCCAGTTAAACCTTCTGTACAGGAAATTTCTTTATTTAGAGACCACTTTAATATAGGGAGTATTTAGAATATTGTAATTGTTTTATTTGATTATTAGAACAATTTTCCATGGTGCGATACACCGTGAAACACCACGACACCTCCCCCCTTTTGTCTATAGCAAACAGGTATGCCTGTTTGCTATAGACAAAAAAGTGTGTAAAAGTTTTGATTTTCCCGGAAGTGTCTGTAACATGGAAAATGATTTACCGTCACTGGAAAAATGGTCAAAACAATGGAAACTGCAGTTCAATGTTTCTAAATCGAAAATAATGCATGTTAAAAGAAAGAATCCCCTGTCTACGTATCGTATTGGCAGTTCTGTATTAGCCAAGACTCCAGAAGAGAAGGATTTAGGGGTACTGGTATCTGACAACTTCAAAAAGGGTGTGACCAGGTAATAGGGAAAGCTACAATAGTAGAATCCTCGGCTGCATAGCCGGAGGTATACTCAGTAGAATAGGGAGATTGTGACCCCACTGTCACGTAGGGTATGTGGACCCACTGGGGCATACCGCCTTGACGGTATGGCAGCTGGCCAACAGGACAAAGTCTATAGTTCAATAGGTGTACCTGTGGTAACTTTCAGACAGTAGCTGGACAGGCTCAGACGGGACTTTGGTAGCAGGCAGGCACCAGGCTCGGAGCAGGCGTAGACTCTGCGCAGCACGATTCCAATACTCTATGGCACTTGGACCATGATAACACGGGATACAGGTTACAGGAAGCAGGAGAGGGAACACTGGGAACTGGAAGACACTCAAGGGACCATTTGCATAGGTAACGACAACAAAGCTCAGGCAAGGCAGAAAGGGGCAGAGCCCTTCTTATAGTCCAGGATCATGGGCTAATTAAGTCACAGATTCAGGTGATCGCGCTGGCCCTTTAAGACTGGGCACGAGCAGGCACGCGCACCCTACGGGACATAGCAGAGCGAAGCGGAAGTGAGCGCTGGCGTCTCCTGAGGAGAAGCGGGCCAGCGTGCACAGGACCATGGCTGCGGCCGTCAGGGGGTGAGTAAACCGGACGGTCCGCGACCATGGTTGTTACAGTATCCCCCCTCTTACACCCCCTCCTCTTAGGGCCAGAGCGGGAGAGATACTTCTTCAGGAGGGTAGGAGCATTGAGGTTCTCCTCTGGCTCCCGGGACCTCTCTTCAGGAACAAACACCTTCCAATCCACCAAATAAAAAGTTCTTCCTCCTACTTTCTTGGTGTCCAAGATCTCCTTAACCTCGAAGGTATCTGAAGAACCACTGGAAGCCACAGCAGGGCTAGGAATCTTGGTATAGCGGTTCAGAACCACCGGCTTCAGGAGGGAGACATGGAAGGAGTTAGGGATCTTGAGGGTAGGAGGCAGCCGAAGCTTGTAGGAGACAGGATTAATCTGCTGGATCCCGAAGGGTGCGAGGAACCTGGGAACAAGCTTGTATGATGGCACTCTCAGTCGGATATTCCTGGAGGACAGCCAGACCTTCATGCCAGGAAGAAATTGAGGAGGTTCTCTTCTCCTTGTTTCTGCCTTCCGTTTCATGCGGTCGAACGCCAGCAGAATGAAGGATGCTGCCAGATCTGCAGGAAGTCCCTAAAAGCAGAATCAGCTGCTGGTACCTCAGAAATAACGGACACCGGGAGAGGAATTTGTGTGTGTTGGCCATAGACAATGAAGAACGGTGTGGTTCTTGTGGACTCGCTAGTATGATTATTGTACGAGAACTCGGCCCACGGAAGTAGCTGCACCCAGTCATCATGCTGCTTGGATATGAAGTGGCGTAGGTAGTTCTCCAAGATCTGATTGATCCTCTCGACTTGACCATTGGACTGAGGATGGTAGGCTGAGGAAAAGTCCAATCTTAGGCCCCATGCACACGAACGTGCTTTTGCGGGCCGCAATTCCCCCGAAAATCCACGGGAGAATTGCGGCCCCATTCATTCATATGGGCACATGCACACGACCGTGGTTTCCAGGTCCAGGCTCATAAGAAATGAGGAAATTTGCGGGCGGCTCGCGGGTGTCACTCCGCAGCTGGCCGACCCGAAAATCACGGCCGTGCACATGGCTACGGTCGTGTGCATGAGGCCTAACATTGAGGAGTTTACAGAGGGCTCTCCAGAACTTAGAGGTGAACTGGACCCCCCGATCAGACACAATATGTCGCGGCAAGCCGTGCAGGCGGAAGATGTGTTGGATGAAGAGGTTGGCCAGTCGAGCAGAAGAAGGAAGGCCAGTCAGCGCAACGAAGTGGGCCATCTTCGAAAATCGGTCCACCACCACCCAGACAGTACTGCATTCCGCAGAGGGGGGCAGATCCATAACAAAGTCCATTGCTATATGCTGCCAGGGAGCATCAGGCACAGACAGCGGTTGGAGCAAGCCAGCAGGTTTGGAGTGAGCGACATTGTCAGCTGCACACACCGCGCAGGAAGAAGCAAAGTCCATGATGTCTTTGGGTAGCGTGGGCCACCAGAAATGACGGGCAATCAGGTCTCGGGTCTTACGGGTACTCACGTGACCTGCCAGTCTAGAGCAGTGTCCCCAGCGGAGGATTCTCCCTCTGTCAACCAGGCGCACAAAAGTCCTCCCCGGAGGAATGTCCCTAACTTGCAGGGGGTTAATAGAGACAATACAAGATGGATCAATAATATTCTGTGGAGATTCCATGGTGTCCTCCGTCTCGAATGACCTGGACAAGGCACCGGCCCTCACATTCTTGTCGGCCGGGCGATAATGGAACTCAAACTGGAACCTGGCAAAGAATAGCGACCACCTGGCCTGACAAGAGTTCAGCCGTTGGGTCGTCTGGAGATAGGTGAGATTCTTGTGGTCTGTGAAAATCAGGATGGGATGAACTGAGCCCTCTAGTAGATGTCTCCACTCCTCCAGGGCCAATTTTATGGCCAGTAACTCCGGATCCCCAATCGAGTAGTTTTGTTCTGCGGAAGAGAAGAGTCTAGAGTAATAGCCACATACCTTTGCCTTGCCCTTGGGACCTCTTTGGAACAGGAGTGCACCAGCACCAACAGAGGAGGCGTCCACCTCCAACGAAAACTGTCTAGATATATCAGAATGATGGAGGGTAGAGGCTGACATGAAGGCATTCTTTAGGCTATTAAATGCGGATTCCGCCTCTGGAGTCCACACCTTGGCATTCATGCCCTTTATGGTGAGGATAGAGTTGGGAGATGTCAGTGAACAGAAGTCTGGGATGAATTGTCGGTAAAAATTGGCGAATCCCAGAAAAAGCTGTATGGACCTTAAGCCTTGAGGGCGTGGCCATCCCAGTACGGCCTTCACTTTCTCCGGATCCATTTTAAGACCCTGGCCCGAGATTATGTAGCCCAGAAAGGGTAGAGAGCTCCACTCAAACATGCACTTCTCCAACTTGGCATACAGTCGATTCTCCCTCAATCGCAGCAGAACTTGGCGGACATGTCTCTGATGAGTCAACGGATCTGGAGAGAAAATTAAGATATCATCAAGATAGACCACAACACAAACATAGAGGAGATCCCGGAAGATGTAATTGACAACTTATTGGAAGTCACGGGGGCGTTACATAGGCCGAAGGGCATCAGCAGATATTCATAGTGCCCGTCTCGGGTGTTGAATGCCGTCTTCCACTCGTCAACTCGGCAAATCCGAATTAGGTTGTAAGCCCCACGCAGATCTAGTTTGGAATTTTTTTTAGCTCCACGTATGCGGTCAAAAAGTTCAGAAATCAATGGCAGCGGATATCTATTCTTGACCGTGATCTGATTGAGACCACGGTAGTCGATACAGGGTCACAGAGAACCGTCCTTTTTCTTGACAAAGAAGATCCCGGCTCCTGCCGGGGAGGGGGACTTCCGTATGAAACCTCTCTCCAGATTCTACTACATGTAGTCGCACATGGACTGAGTCTCTGGCAAGGAGAGAGGGTATACCCTACCATGGGGAAGAGAGGCATCAGGAATCAGCTCGATAGGACAGTCATATGCCCGATGTGGAGGCAGCGTCTCCGCCTCCTTCTTGCTGAGCACATCCGAAAACATGGTATAATGAGAAGGCAATCCCGTCAAGGACTGAGGACGAGGAGGTGGGATCGGATGGATCTGCCCCAGGCAGCGGTCGAGGCACTTGGGGTCCCACTGGAGAACCTCTCCGTAATTCCAGTCCAGAACAGGGGCATCTAGTCAGAGACAGGGCAGACCCAGTAGTACAGGATTGATTTTCTTGGGTAGAACAAGGAATGATATGAGTTCGGTATGAAGAGCTCCTACCTGGAGCCTCAGCGGTTTGGTCACGGCTATAATCGGGTCTGGCAGAGGTAGTCCATTCACGAGGCGACGATCAATGGCCTCTCCAGAGAGTTCATAGGCAACTGGAGTATATCCACTAGATCTTGTGGATAAAACTTGCTGCCGACCCAGAATCAAGGTAGGCAGAGACCAGGTGGTTCTTCTCGCCGGACATAATAGTCACGGGGATGAAGAGTTTAGAGGAAAAGTCTCTGTCCAGTGCAGTGTCGCCTAAGGTTGTCTCCCCAACCAATCCTAGGCGTTGGGGTTTTTGTCTTCTGAGGGTACAGACGCAGGACATGACCTCCGAGGCCACAATAAAGACAAAGTCCCGAAGTGCGCCTGCGTTGTTTCTCCTGTATGGATAATTTAAGCTGGTTTACTTGCATAGGCTCTTCAGGTGGGCAGTCTGGTGAGGGTGACGGAAGTTGCTGGAAAGTGGGGGCCAGCCTCAGGAGTCTTCCCTCCCGACGAATCTCCTGGGATCGTTCCCGGAGCCTCATATCAACCCGGGTGGCAAGCAAAATGAGGGTCATGGGCTAATTAATTCACAGATTCAGGTGCGTGCTGGCCCTTTAAGACCGGGCACAAGCGTGCGCGTTCACCCTACAGGACACAGCAGGGCGAAGCGGAAGTGAGCATAACACTTAGGCCGGATTCACACGAGCGTGTGCGTTTTGTGCACGCAGAAAATGCGGTGTTTTGCGTGCGCAAAAGGCACTTAACAGCTCCGTGTGTCAGCCCTGTATGATGCGCGGCTGCGTGATTTTCGCGCAGCCGCCATCATTATGACCCTCCATTTGGATGTTTGTAAATGGAGGTGCTTTTCTGTTTTCATTCATAGTTTTACAGCTGTTGCGCGAATCACGCGCGTCCTACGGAAGTGCTTCCGTGTGGTGCGCGTGATTTTCACGCACCCATTGACTTCAATGAGTGCGTGATGCGCGAAATATGCACAAAGAACGGACATATCGTGAGTTTTTCGCAGCGGACTCACGCTGCGTAAAAATCACGCAACTGTCTGCACGGCCCCATAGACTAATATAGGTCCGTGCGACGCGCGTGAAAATCACGCGCGTTGCACGGACGTATATCCCGTTCGTCTGAATAAGCCCTTATGGAGAGACTTAAATAACTTAATTTGTATAGCCTTGACAAAAGAAGGGAAAGTGGGACATGATCAAAACCTTTATATATGTTAACGGTTTAAATAAAGTTCAGGAGAGGAGTGGTTTTTAATAAGAAACTAAACACTAGAGCAAGGGGGCATAATGTGAAATTAGTTGGGGGAAATGCCAGAGAATATTATTTTACGGAAAGAGTAGCAGATGCTTGTAACAAACTTCCAGCAGATGTGGTTAGAAAATCAACAGTAAGATAATTCAAACATGCCTGGGATAAACATAAATCTACCCTTAGATAAAAATAAAGAGGAAATAATATAAGAAGCCACTAGTATTATCAATGGCACATAGTAGGTGGGAGGTCCTGTTAGGGATAGTCTATTGGGGCCACGAAGCTCCTACTTAAACCTATGATGATTTTATATATTTTATTAACCTAACAACATACAAAAATCAAAAAACACATGGAACATACAGTAAAATTGTAATGAGCTTTTAACGTGACAATAGGGTGTATAAATTGGGTGTACCATACTGTATAAATGCTGTTCAGTTGAACGATTTCTGAGCTAAAACATATAAATCATCCCGATAGTTTGAGTCAAATTGCTAATAATGTCATTAATAAATGAATCCTATGCTAAAATAATTTACACTGTTTTAGTAGTCCCAAAATTTCCAACTATCCATTTTCATTGAAAACATCCTCATGGGAGGCTATAAATACCAATGTGACCTATATTTTGTAGGACAAGTACTATTTATAGTTCACAAATGGCAAAGCAGGTACACAATAACATGACAAAGCATACTGTGACTTATTGTGGAGCACATTTCATTAGGAGACTGGTATATAGTCAGGCGCCAGCATTAATTCTAGAGTTTTTCCAAAAGCTTCATTGAGAAGTTTAAGAAGATTGAGAAGTAGTAGCAGAACTTCTACATAAAACAAGTGGATTCATGTATAGCTGTCAAAGGGATTGTCCCATTATTAAATGATATTACAATATAATTTATGTTAGAAAAATTCTCCAGTTGCGAGATATACAGTATCACATATGGGCCCTCTATCTAAGCCTATCACATGTGTTACTAATGTGTTTTTTTGGTGTTTGTGTATTTTTACAGGTTTGGTTGTTGGACTACGTCGGATTCGAGGATTACTTCGATGACGAACTTTTTAATCTCAATAAAAGGGTTGTGTGGGTTTTTTATTATAAGAAAATATTTTTTCTGTGTATTTGTATTTTTTTTAAACTTTATTACTATCGCCTTAGTAATGGACGCTGGGGGATTGACAGCATCCATTACTAAGGTTAGGCTTAGTGTTAGGTGGCGCAGAGGCTGACACTAACCACCATTATCCCCCCGCTTCCCACTGCCACCAGGGTTGCCGGAAAGAGCCGGTTACTATCCAGTATCCGACCATCTGTAGTGATGGTGGGGTACTGGGGCGACTGCAGGCTGGAAATAATAGGTTGGGAAAGTCCAAAACCAGTGAGCCTTCCCAACCTGGTAATGATAATCTGCTGCTGCTATGTTGTATCTCGCTGGTTATGAAAAATGGGGGGAACGCCACATCATATAAAAAATAAAAATAAAAATAATTTGGAAAAAACTATTTTAATTACCAGCCAGATACAACATAGCAGCAGCAGCAGCAGCAGCAGGCTAGCATTACCAGGGTGGGAAGGCCCACTGTTTCTGGCCTTTCCTATCCTAAAAATTCCAGCCTGCGGCCGCCCCTGTGCCTAACCATCGCTACAGCTGGTCGGGTACTGGATCACACCCGGCTCTTCCTGGTACCCCTGGTGGTGGTGAGTACCGAGGTAATAATAAGGGGTTAGTGTTAACCTTTTCACTGGTAATGGACAATGTCAATCAGCCAGCGGCCATTACTAAAGCAGTAATAATAAAGTTTAAAAAAATACAAGGACACAGAAAGAATATTTTATTGAAATAAAAAAAACACACAACCCTCATTAACCATTTTATGGAGAATAAAAAAAAGCCATCATCGAAGTAGTCCACAAATCCAAAGAAGTCCAACAACCAAACCTGTAAAAAAAACACAAACACACCAAAAAATTAGTAACACATAAAAAAGCAAAGCAATTATACTTACCTTTCCTGGGTCCAGTGCTGGAGCCGCAATGTCAGCGAGCTGGGCCCTATATCTAAGCCTGTCACATGTGATAAGGTCTGCTGTGCCACTGTATCTAATCCTATCCATAGCTATAGGGTCATAGTGCTATAGATATGCTGTCTCCTCTAGATAGATATATATATATATATATACACACATATATACATATAAACACGGACTCATATACATACACACATTTTTTTTGGGGGGGACATATGTATTGGACTAGTGCCCCTGACATTTTAAGACCTTAGTGACGCCCCTGGCTGCTAGTGCTGCATCGTTGGGTGACTTAGGAGACCCAGCGATGCAGCTGAAAGCTGCGGACCGTCGGCCACGAGAAGAATTTGGGAGGGGGACCCAAGAAGAACTTTTGCACCGGGGCCCATGAGCCTTTAGCTACGCCCCTGCTTGGAGGCTCACACGGTAAGAAACACACAGGAGAGACAGCAGTGTTCTGAGATGAAGAGAGAGCCTGCTTACAGCACTGTTTACATACAACGTTGAGCTTTCCACTCTCCTGCTCATCCTCTCACTGTGTGTAAGCTGCAGGCTCTCCCTCTTCTTGAGTTATATAGGCCTGGACGGGGGGGGGGGGTCGATGAGCTGTCGGAGGGGGTTGCCCCTCTTTTCAACGCCTCAGATGCTGCGGTCACTATTTACCGCAACATTTGAGGGGTTAAACAGCCAGGAACAGCGCAATCCCTGTGTCTGCTGTAAAATACAGCTGACACCCGCAGCATATGGGGCGCGCTACAAACATCACCCCCTGCACCCGGATGTAATAGGTGGAAAAAGTTCTGAAATTATTAATCTTGTACTGATTTTGTAACATGACAAAAACTGGCATTTTAGCAGAGGTGTGTAGACTTTTTATATCCACTGTATATCTCTTCTGATAAGGTTCCATTCCTGGCTTTGACTTGAAAAATGCTGGAAAAATCTGCACTGTGTGAACAAGGCCTAAGGGCCCTTTTACACTGGACAATTATCGAGCAATAATAAGTCACAGAGCGCTTGTTACTGATAATTGCCCTGAGTAAACAGAGCAACAATAAGCTCGTTCATCGGCTGATTGTATAGTTTTATGTGTCGAAAATATTATCGTTGTAGGCAGCACATCTCCCATAAACAGGGAGACGTGCTGCCGATATGATAATAATGTATGGGGATGAACATTCAGAGTAACGAGCGCTAGTCCCCATCCATAGCTTCCTTTGACAGGAGCAAACGAGCGCCAATCAACAAGCTGTCTTGTTGATCGGCACTTGTTTACACGGCCCATGTCGGGCCGTGTAAGAGAAACCTTAAGGTTCTCCCACCCTTTCAAACTCTCACGTTGTAATATGATCTGTTATAGGGGGCTGTCTAAGGTCTTAATTTCCTCTATTTATACTTTTCTTATCACTTCACGCTCCCTTTACAAGACATACTTATATTATATGTCCCACTTGGAAGTACAACTTGGCTGCCTACTTTTTAATTTCTTGTGGCAGTTCATCTGTTCCAGTACCAATATATCCTCTGTGTGTCAATACAGGGAAAATCAGTTTAAAATCCTGACGTTCTGGTCTGATACTCCGCTCCTACTGCATAAAATGTCTCCGCACGTTCCAGACAGGTGTTGGAGATGCCTTACTCACATGATGTCTTCTGGGATTGCCCCTCCCTCAGTCCATTTTGGACCAAGGTGCGCACACTCCGACAAGTGCTATATCTCACTAGACCCTTTGACCTATTTACTCAACCTTCTACCTAAACAACCGATGTCCAAATCGAGCGCCAGTCAGCTTCTTCATGTAATTAAAGCTGCTAAATGGCTTATTGCTCTTAAAGGAACCTGTCAAGTTAAAAATGCACTCAAATCTGCGGGCAGCATGTTTTAGAGCAGGAGTTGGTAAGCAGGTTGATGTATATTTTTGTAGCAAAAGATTTAGTATAACCAGTGGGTGGTCCTAAGCAGTGATTTACAGCTATCTCTGTATGAGTATGAATACAGCGATAGCTATCAATCAGTCATTAGGACCGCCTATTGGACTCCTAAGCCCAGGATGATCAAAGGTTCAAATTAATAAATCTTTGGGACAAAACTATATATCAAACTGCTCAGCATTCCCTGCTCTATAACATGCTGCCCGTAGATTGGACTGCATTTTCAACGTGACAGATTCCTTTGTATGGCAACCTGACACTACATTTTAGCGCACTGAACCACCAGCATATCATTATACTATTAGGGCTTAGCGTACAAAATACGTCCCCCTCAAAACTGTCAGTTTTAACGTTTTGTCTAAAAAGAAGTTATAATACAGCGTGCGTTGTATGTAAATTGTCTTGTATTGAATAGTCTTCAGATGATTCTGACATCCTGCACATGATCATTGCTCAGAAGAAGCGGAGGCCATTACGCCTGGATTCATCTCAGGACTCTTTGGTAACAAACAAAGCACCCTGTAATATAACTTTTTAGACAAAATGCCAAAAGTTTCAGTTTTGAGAGGGGGCTATTTAGAACACTACACCGCAGCAGTATAACAACATGCTGGTGGTTTAGTGCCCTAAAATATAGTGACAGTTTCCCTTTAATTGGAAGCAAATAACTCACCCCTCACACTTTTGAATTATATAGATGAATACAAGATGTCGATATGTCTTACTGCAACTAAACCTAACACCATGGACAAATTCATGGAGGTCTGTTTCTGTGGGACTCTTTCTCCATCAGACATGCCTTGTAAACGTTCTTTGTTCTTGCTGGCCCCCTTTTCCAATACTGTTCTTTTATGTGGTTAATATGCTAATGGATTGATGTATGATTATATTGCAGTGACTACGCAGGCCTATAAGGGAAAGTTATGAATACCTATACGAGTATAGACCATTGGCATGCGCCAAACAATAATGCGTCCACACAAATCATAAAGCAAATATCAATACCTATACCAGACTGTGAAGACTACTAGTATATCCAGAAAATGAAACACACATAGCACTAGTCATGTACCATGACAATATAAAATAAAGTTTATTGAAATATACATAACACATTGGCCATCAAAATATAAAAACAATATAGCACACAGTTAAAAAGGAGAGTATGGAGGAGCTGCGTGAATAATCCAATATATATGCTACCATACTATAAACATCCTGTGATGTGGTAACAAATGCAGATATCTATAGAAAAGATAATCATATAGATCAAGTATTTGGACAACAGAAGCACATAAATATATTTAGCACCTGACAGAAGAGCACACAATTGTGCATGCATATAAAAGTATACAGCTAAAGCTCCAAGTTGCACCCAAAGCAAAGACCATGCTTTATAAATAAAGGATATTGCACAAACCCATGGACTGCATGATAGGAAGCACGCAGGAACACTCCACACTGACCACCCCCGACGCACGTTTCGCCGTCAGCTTTCTCAAGGGGTACTGACTGATGGGATAGTGGTTGTTTTAAATATAAAATGCAGAGGGAGGGGACTACACGAATAGCCAAACACTAAGCAGTGTTCACAGCATATGGAGATCTGCAATCACAGATCAAATTACACCTACCATGCTGCAGGCACCATTAGGCTATGTTCACACAGGGCACTTTTGCAGGAGGAACATCCGCCTAAAAATTCTGTTAGGAAGTCCGAGGCAGATATTCCTCTCCCTGCACGCCGATTTACGCTGCAATTCTCGCGCCGCTCTTCGTCCGCGGCCATTGTGCGCCGCGGGCAAAAAACAGCGCGAGACACGCTTTCTCTGCCTCCCATTGAAGTCAAAGGGAGGTCAGAGGCGGAAGCGCCCGAGGATAGGGCATGTCGCTTCCACTTCCCGCGAGGCAGTTTTACTGCTCGCGGGAAAAGGACGCAGACGCCTCCCATTGAAATCAATGGGAGGCGTTTTCGGGCCGTTTTTGCCGAGTCTTGCGACGCGGTTTCCGCATAAAAAAACTCGCCAATATACTCCGTGCGAATACAGCCTCAATGTGCACGGACGACGGAAGCCACATTCGTCTCTGCGGACGCCATCATACCTGCTTGGCGCATGCGCACCGGCACTGATCCGGATGTCGGAAACTGTGCCATGGACTTAAACTACAAACTGCGCATGCACGCTGCAAAAAGACTAAAGGGAGGGGCTGGCATTATACAGGGAAGGGTTAGTGGCCATTTTAGAAAAAAACAGAGAAGATCCAGCGATAGTGATATCAAAAATGGGAAAAAACTTGGTTTCCACTTTATTAAATACAAGCTGTCAGAGCTTAGAATGGAACATCAGGAGGAAAAACAAGGTGGTGATGCGGCAATAGATTAGCCTACGCGTTTCAAGCACTAGGCTGTGCTCTTAGTCATGGCTGTATCGAGTGAGCTCCTGCAAGCCGGGAGTGAATAAATACCCCAGAAATTGAAGGTTGGACTTAGGACGTGACGACTCTCTCAGGTGTGTTAATTGGATATCAGGAAGTAAATCTTCCGTAACGAAATAAATTGAAATATGTATAATAACTTGTATTCATATAACAATGTCATCAATATACAATGATAAAATAACAACCAAATGAAGAAAAGGAAAAGATAATATGTATATGACATTGTACAAGTAATATACAATCGCTGAGATTTATTTTAGGATCGCATCACTGAAGCTTGCTGAGCGGCACCCGACACATATCCAATCATGGAAAACATATAAAGAGAGAAAACCATGGAAGAATATAACAAATATATACATGTTACATGAGGAAAAACAAACAACTGTGTAAAAACAGATATGCATGTATAAACACATGAGAAGAAAACATACATATGTTAAATAGAATAACAATAATGGAATAAATACCTCCGGAAAATGCCTGATACTAAAAATTAAATATATATTTGCGGCATAATAATTCTTGTTATGGGGAATATATGAATAAAGATGAATTAATGTTGATATGGCCCTATAAACTAAAAAAAACAAAGAAAATATTTCTATGTTGAATCGAATGAGACCAAAAAAAATTGTATATAGATAATGATCAGTGCATAATGATTGTAAATAAATGTATGTAAGCTCCTATAATTTATTTAAGCAAATTTTATTTGAGATAAAAAGAGGGAGCTGAAACTCAATGTGGAAAACTTTGCATACGGAATTGAGAGACGTAAAAACGAAAGATCTTGGTGAAAAAATAACAAATTGAAGTCGACACTGGTAAGCAAATAAATGAGAGTATATATATGTATATAAATATATGTTTAAATCTAGAAAAGCTGAAATATATTGTCTAAGTTAGTGCCTGTACATGAAAATATAAATATAGCAATTGAATATGAGGTGTAATAAGTAAGTACATGGGAACTACCTACGATGTTACAATACTGTGGGACCTGGCTATAATGTAGTAAATGAATACATAGTAGTGTTGTATTATATAAATGTTGGACCCTTGAGGTAAACAGGACATTTTAATATGTGAGTGTGCGTATATAGCAAAAACAAATGACAGCTAATAAATGGAATATACTACAAAAGAAGCAGAAAATTCAATATTAACGAGAATATGATTAATTTATTAAATGTTATAAGACGGATATATAATTGAGACTAATCTGTCACAAAGGAAATTTGTATGTAAATGTTAATAGTGGAACATTAATTCCTTGCGGAGATTAAGACCATTTGGGAATCTGGTGTTCAAATGGTAAATCCAAAAGGCTTCCCGTGTCAGTAGTCTATGTTTGAGATCGCCTCCCCTGATAGTTTTAATCATTTTTTCGATACCGTAAATTTTGAGAAAATTGATATTTCTGTTGTGGCAAGTAATGAAATGTTTGCTAACATTGGAAATATTAACGATAGCTGGATTTCTGATATAACTCAGATGTTCGAGGATTCTGATCTTTAATTTCCTTGTGGTACACCCCACATATTTTAATTTGCATTGTGAACATTCCACTATGTAGACCACATGATCACTATTGCAATTAATATGAGTTTTAATTGAAAAATTGGTCGTGTCATGGGAGTCAGAAAAAGTTTTTGTAGTTTTACTGACCGTGCAAACCTTACAGGGGTGGGACCCACATTTATAGTAACCTGTGTAGTGCAACCATGTTGGAGATTTAGCTTTTGATGGTAAACAGGAAGGGGAAAGAATGTTCCCCAAAGTGGGTGCCCGACGGGAGACTACTCTAAAGCCATTTGCCAAGATGGATTCTAATTTAGCATCTTCAAATAAAACAGGAATGTACCGATGAACCATTGCGCGAATTTCAGAAAACTGATTGCTGTATTGCAATACAAGTGTAGGTTTAGATGTATTTTTTATTGTCGAAATATTCCTACTTGTTTTATCCTTATCAAGGGAGAGTAAGTCCTTCCTATCCTTTTGATTTACTATTGCTTGGGCCCGGTCTAATGTCCATTTTTTATAACCTCTGTTTGTTAGTTTGTTATATATTTTTTGTTGTTCCAGTAAAAAACCCTGTTTGTTGGTGCAATTCCTCTTTGCCCTAGTCAATTCTCCTACAGGAATAGACGAGATAGTGTGTCTAGGGTGGCTGCTGGTAGCATGAAGGATTGTATTGCCTGAAATCGGTTTGTGGAAAATCTCCGTTTGTATGCCCTTATCTGCAGACCCCATGAGTGTCAAATCCAGAAAGTGAATGGTGGAGGAATGATGAATGTATGTAAATTTGAGATTAAATCCATTCAAATTGAGAAAATCCAGAAATTCAGGTATGGCAGATACATCTCCCTCCCAGATGATCAGGAGGTCATCAATGTATCTGCCATACCAATGTATGGAATGAAAAAAAGGATTGCTAGCAGAAAAAATAGTGGTTTCCTCCCACCAAGACATAACCAAATTGGCAATGGAGGGGGAGAATTTAGCACCCATTGAGACTCCACTGTTTTGCAAGAAAAAAATGCCCTCATAAATAAAAAAGTTGTGTGTTAGCAAAAACAGTAAGACATCTGACATAAAGACCTGTAGCGTCTCTTCATATGCACTATATTTGGATGTGTGATGTTGTAGTGCTTGAATTGCTATATGATGTGGTATAGAGGTATATAATGCCACAACGTCACAACTTAACCAGGAGAACTTGGGCTCCCAGGGTTTTTTATCAAAGATGTGTAACACATCCTTAGTATCTCTGAGGTGTCCAGGGGTCCTTTGGACAAGGGGCTGTAACAGGTAATCGAGCCACTCAGAGAGTTTTTCTGTGAGTGACCCGATACCCGAAACAATAGGGCGCATGGGTGGCGGAATAATGCCCTTATGAGTCTTGGGTAAGGCATACAAAATCGGAGTAATTGGGCTCTTAATAAAAAGATAGTCATATTGTTTTTTTGTTATGGTGCCATTCCCTAGACCTTTGTCAAGCAATTTGGTAAGACGTTGTTGAAAGATAGTGGTAGGGTTAGAATCTAATTTGATGTAAGTATTTGTATCATTTAGCATTTCTGCTATCTGTTTAGTATATATACAACGATCCATGATGGTGATACTTCCCCCTTTATCTGATTTGCGAATAACAATATCAGTGTTGTTTTTTAAGCATTTTATTGCATCTTTCTGATCTTGTGTAAGGTTGTGCTGTGGTTTTGTTTTATGACTGTTATCAGCAATTTTTTGTAATTCTCGCTCTATAATAGACTGGAATCTATCCATGGAGTCGGTTCTAGACTGAGTGGGATAATACAAAGGGTTAGATAATGGAAATTTGCTAGCTGAGATATCAGAAGGCAATACATTTTGTTCTGCAAGATCAACTAAGTTGGATAGAGTAGCTTGTTCATGAAACATAAGTGAACGGAAAATGTTAGTGTCACATGGATGGATATCTGAAGTGACAGGAAAATTTTCCGTAAATGTGTCAGTATCTGTAGAAAAGTGCCTCTTGATGGTCAAATTGCGTATAAATTTGTTAATATCTAACAAAGTATGAAAAACATCAAAATCTTTATTAGGAGCAAAATTAAGACCAAGAGAAAGCACTTCAATCTGAGTGGAAGAAAGAGGCGTTTGGGACAGATTGATAACATCCATGGACTCATTCAAAGTCTCTGATTGCGTAGTCGACGTGGCAGTATGGTGTCCGTTGTTTCTATGTTTCCTGCCCCCCCTGCGCCCGCGTTTTTTGGGGGGCCACGTCTAACTGGAAAAGAGTGTCTATACGAGCCAGCTTCTCGCGGTAAATCGAAGTCAGATGTCCCCTCGCCTCCATCCGTTGTTTCTGGCTCGGTTGAGCTAAAACTGACTCTACGTTGGCTTGTTTGTCGTTGTCTATATCTTCTGCGATCCTTAAGGATGGATTTAGATTTATTTGAGAAAACGTCTTTTCTGGTCCAGTTGAACACTTCACCTTTAGCGTAATCCTCTGTGTCTCTGAGGAACTTGCTTTTTTTTGTATCCATGATAGATTGTTCTAACTGATCGATATATTTGTGTGTTCTGGATTCCAGAATAGAGAAATCAGGTGAGCTGGATAGTTTATTGGTTTCCTCCTTCAACCTTTGGATTTCCAGATTTAGTTCAGCCAATTTGGTCTCTTCCTGTTGGGTAATGAGACCCATTAGTTTGAGAGAGCATTCTGATAGGGTGATATTCCATGCTTCTGTGAATTCCGTTGAATATTGGAACGTAGGAATTTTTCGTAGGCGTAATCCGCGTGGCACCATATTCTTAGAAATATAATTCCTGAGTGTAGTCAGGTCCCACCAAACACGTGCTTCTTGGGCTAAAAGTTTCTCTAGTTCCCTGAAATGGCTGTGTAACATAGAGTCTGGATTCTGAATATGACTAGAATCTCCAAACACCGCTGCTGCTCTTTCAGCTCTGGATTTGCTATAATCCTGTGTCATTTTTGAGAATGAGAATTTTCTCAAAATTTACGGTATCGAAAAAATGATTAAAACTATCAGGGGAGGCGATCTCAAACATAGACTACTGACACGGGAAGCCTTTTGGATTTACCATTTGAACACCAGATTCCCAAATGGTCTTAATCTCCGCAAGGAATTAATGTTCCACTATTAACATTTACATACAAATTTCCTTTGTGACAGATTAGTCTCAATTATATATCCGTCTTATAACATTTAATAAATTAATCATATTCTCGTTAATATTGAATTTTCTGCTTCTTTTGTAGTATATTCCATTTATTAGCTGTCATTTGTTTTTGCTATATACGCACACTCACATATTAAAATGTCCTGTTTACCTCAAGGGTCCAACATTTATATAATACAACACTACTATGTATTCATTTACTACATTATAGCCAGGTCCCACAGTATTGTAACATCGTAGGTAGTTCCCATGTACTTACTTATTACACCTCATATTCAATTGCTATATTTATATTTTCATGTACAGGCACTAACTTAGACAATATATTTCAGCTTTTCTAGATTTAAACATATATTTATATACATATATATACTCTCATTTATTTGCTTACCAGTGTCGACTTCAATTTGTTATTTTTTCACCAAGATCTTTCGTTTTTACGTCTCTCAATTCCGTATGCAAAGTTTTCCACATTGAGTTTCAGCTCCCTCTTTTTATCTCAAATAAAATTTGCTTAAATAAATTATAGGAGCTTACATACATTTATTTACAATCATTATGCACTGATCATTATCTATATACAATTTTTTTTGGTCTCATTCGATTCAACATAGAAATATTTTCTTTGGTTTTTTTAGTTTATAGGGCCATATCAACATTAATTCATCTTTATTCATATATTCCCCATAACAAGAATTATTATGCCGCAAATATATATTTAATTTTTAGTATCAGGCATTTTCCGGAGGTATTTATTCCATTATTGTTATTCTATTTAACATATGTATGTTTTCTTCTCATGTGTTTATACATGCATATCTGTTTTTACACAGTTGTTTGTTTTTCCTCATGTAACATGTATATATTTGTTATATTCTTCCATGGTTTTCTCTCTTTATATGTTTTCCATGATTGGATATGTGTCGGGTGCCGCTCAGCAAGCTTCAGTGATGCGATCCTAAAATAAATCTCAGCGATTGTATATTACTTGTACAATGTCATATACATATTATCTTTTCCTTTTCTTCATTTGGTTGTTATTTTATCATTGTATATTGATGACATTGTTATATGAATACAAGTTATTATACATATTTCAATTTATTTCGTTACGGAAGATTTACTTCCTGATATCCAATTAACACACCTGAGAGAGTCGTCACGTCCTAAGTCCAACCTTCAATTTCTGGGGTATTTATTCACTCCCGGCTTGCAGGAGCTCACTCGATACAGCCATGACTAAGAGCACAGCCTAGTGCTTGAAACGCGTAGGCTAATCTATTGCCGCATCACCACCTTGTTTTTCCTCCTGATGTTCCATTCTAAGCTCTGACAGCTTGTATTTAATAAAGTGGAAACCAAGTTTTTTCCCATTTTTGATATCACTATCGCTGGATCTTCTCTGTTTTTTTCTGCTATTGCTGCCGTGTGCCGTCGCGGCTGACCCGGGCGATTATCAACACAGGAGTGTCAGATTGGTGAGCTGGAGGTTTCCTCCCATTTCCCTTTTTCCTTCTATACTATTACTCATGTATACGGCTTCAGCCTCCGTGCACACCAGCCTTTCTGTTTAGCCATTTCTGCGGACATTCCAAGAATTTTCTGGTTATCAGTTTCATTGCAGTTTTGGCTACAAGGTGGTGATCTATGGCAACATGGGACATATATATTGAATAGATTCCCATTGAGAAAATTCATTATCAGTAACATCAACTAGTTATTTACTGATTTTTAACACGATCATCTTGGTGTTTATCTGTCATTCTCAAAAATGACACAGGATTATAGCAAATCCAGAGCTGAAAGAGCAGCAGCGGTGTTTGGAGATTCTAGTCATATTCAGAATCCAGACTCTATGTTACACAGCCATTTCAGGGAACTAGAGAAACTTTTAGCCCAAGAAGCACGTGTTTGGTGGGACCTGACTACACTCAGGAATTATATTTCTAAGAATATGGTGCCACGCGGATTACGCCTACGAAAAATTCCTACGTTCCAATATTCAACGGAATTCACAGAAGCATGGAATATCACCCTATCAGAATGCTCTCTCAAACTAATGGGTCTCATTACCCAACAGGAAGAGACCAAATTGGCTGAACTAAATCTGGAAATCCAAAGGTTGAAGGAGGAAACCAATAAACTATCCAGCTCACCTGATTTCTCTATTCTGGAATCCAGAACACACAAATATATCGATCAGTTAGAACAATCTATCATGGATACAAAAAAAAGCAAGTTCCTCAGAGACACAGAGGATTACGCTAAAGGTGAAGTGTTCAACTGGACCAGAAAAGACGTTTTCTCAAATAAATCTAAATCCATCCTTAAGGATCGCAGAAGATATAGACAACGACAAACAAGCCAACGTAGAGTCAGTTTTAGCTCAACCGAGCCAGAAACAACGGATGGAGGCGAGGGGACATCTGACTTCGATTTACCGCGAGAAGCTGGCTCGTATAGACACTCTTTTCCAGTTAGACGTGGCCCCCCAAAAAACGCGGGCGCAGGGGGGGCAGGAAACATAGAAACAACGGACACCATACTGCCACGTCGACTACGCAATCAGAGACTTTGAATGAGTCCATGGATGTTATCAATCTGTCCCAAACGCCTCTTTCTTCCACTCAGATTGAAGTGCTTTCTCTTGGTCTTAATTTTGCTCCTAATAAAGATTTTGATGTTTTTCATACTTTGTTAGATATTAACAAATTTATACGCAATTTGACCATCAAGAGGCACTTTTCTACAGATACTGACACATTTACGGAAAATTTTCCTGTCACTTCAGATATCCATCCATGTGACACTAACATTTTCCGTTCACTTATGTTTCATGAACAAGCTACTCTATCCAACTTAGTTGATCTTGCAGAACAAAATGTATTGCCTTCTGATATCTCAGCTAGCAAATTTCCATTATCTAACCCTTTGTATTATCCCACTCAGTCTAGAACCGACTCCATGGATAGATTCCAGTCTATTATAGAGCGAGAATTACAAAAAATTGCTGATAACAGTCATAAAACAAAACCACAGCACAACCTTACACAAGATCAGAAAGATGCAATAAAATGCTTAAAAAACAACACTGATATTGTTATTCGCAAATCAGATAAAGGGGGAAGTATCACCATCATGGATCGTTGTATATATACTAAACAGATAGCAGAAATGCTAAATGATACAAATACTTACATCAAATTAGATTCTAACCCTACCACTATCTTTCAACAACGTCTTACCAAATTGCTTGACAAAGGTCTAGGGAATGGCACCATAACAAAAAAACAATATGACTATCTTTTTATTAAGAGCCCAATTACTCCGATTTTGTATGCCTTACCCAAGACTCATAAGGGCATTATTCCGCCACCCATGCGCCCTATTGTTTCGGGTATCGGGTCACTCACAGAAAAACTCTCTGAGTGGCTCGATTACCTGTTACAGCCCCTTGTCCAAAGGACCCCTGGACACCTCAGAGATACTAAGGATGTGTTACACATCTTTGATAAAAAACCCTGGGAGCCCAAGTTCTCCTGGTTAAGTTGTGACGTTGTGGCATTATATACCTCTATACCACATCATATAGCAATTCAAGCACTACAACACCACACATCCAAATATAGTGCATATGAAGAGACGCTACAGGTCTTTATGTCAGATGTCTTACTGTTTTTGCTAACACACAACTTTTTTATTTATGAGGGCATTTTTTTCTTGCAAAACAGTGGAGTCTCAATGGGTGCTAAATTCTCCCCCTCCATTGCCAATTTGGTTATGTCTTGGTGGGAGGAAACCACTATTTTTTCTGCTAGCAATCCTTTTTTTCATTCCATACATTGGTATGGCAGATACATTGATGACCTCCTGATCATCTGGGAGGGAGATGTATCTGCCATACCTGAATTTCTGGATTTTCTCAATTTGAATGGATTTAATCTCAAATTTACATACATTCATCATTCCTCCACCATTCACTTTCTGGATTTGACACTCATGGGGTCTGCAGATAAGGGCATACAAACGGAGATTTTCCACAAACCGATTTCAGGCAATACAATCCTTCATGCTACCAGCAGCCACCCTAGACACACTATCTCGTCTATTCCTGTAGGAGAATTGACTAGGGCAAAGAGGAATTGCACCAACAAACAGGGTTTTTTACTGGAACAACAAAAAATATATAACAAACTAACAAACAGAGGTTATAAAAAATGGACATTAGACCGGGCCCAAGCAATAGTAAATCAAAAGGATAGGAAGGACTTACTCTCCCTTGATAAGGATAAAACAAGTAGGAATATTTCGACAATAAAAAATACATCTAAACCTACACTTGTATTGCAATACAGCAATCAGTTTTCTGAAATTCGCGCAATGGTTCATCGGTACATTCCTGTTTTATTTGAAGATGCTAAATTAGAATCCATCTTGGCAAATGGCTTTAGAGTAGTCTCCCGTCGGGCACCCACTTTGGGGAACATTCTTTCCCCTTCCTGTTTACCATCAAAAGCTAAATCTCCAACATGGTTGCACTACACAGGTTACTATAAATGTGGGTCCCACCCCTGTAAGGTTTGCACGGTCAGTAAAACTACAAAAACTTTTTCTGACTCCCATGACACGACCAATTTTTCAATTAAAACTCATATTAATTGCAATAGTGATCATGTGGTCTACATAGTGGAATGTTCACAATGCAAATTAAAATATGTGGGGTGTACCACAAGGAAATTAAAGATCAGAATCCTCGAACATCTGAGTTATATCAGAAATCCAGCTATCGTTAATATTTCCAATGTTAGCAAACATTTCATTACTTGCCACAACAGAAATATCAATTTTCTCAAAATTTACGGTATCGAAAAAATGATTAAAACTATCAGGGGAGGCGATCTCAAACATAGACTACTGACACGGGAAGCCTTTTGGATTTACCATTTGAACACCAGATTCCCAAATGGTCTTAATCTCCGCAAGGAATTAATGTTCCACTATTAACATTTACATACAAATTTCCTTTGTGACAGATTAGTCTCAATTATATATCCGTCTTATAACATTTAATAAATTAATCATATTCTCGTTAATATTGAATTTTCTGCTTCTTTTGTAGTATATTCCATTTATTAGCTGTCATTTGTTTTTGCTATATACGCACACTCACATATTAAAATGTCCTGTTTACCTCAAGGGTCCAACATTTATATAATACAACACTACTATGTATTCATTTACTACATTATAGCCAGGTCCCACAGTATTGTAACATCGTAGGTAGTTCCCATGTACTTACTTATTACACCTCATATTCAATTGCTATATTTATATTTTCATGTACAGGCACTAACTTAGACAATATATTTCAGCTTTTCTAGATTTAAACATATATTTATATACATATATATACTCTCATTTATTTGCTTACCAGTGTCGACTTCAATTTGTTATTTTTTCACCAAGATCTTTCGTTTTTACGTCTCTCAATTCCGTATGCAAAGTTTTCCACATTGAGTTTCAGCTCCCTCTTTTTATCTCAAATAAAATTTGCTTAAATAAATTATAGGAGCTTACATACATTTATTTACAATCATTATGCACTGATCATTATCTATATACAATTTTTTTTGGTCTCATTCGATTCAACATAGAAATATTTTCTTTGGTTTTTTTAGTTTATAGGGCCATATCAACATTAATTCATCTTTATTCATATATTCCCCATAACAAGAATTATTATGCCGCAAATATATATTTAATTTTTAGTATCAGGCATTTTCCGGAGGTATTTATTCCATTATTGTTATTCTATTTAACATATGTATGTTTTCTTCTCATGTATTTATACATGCATATCTGTTTTTACACAGTTGTTTGTTTTTCCTCATGTAACATGTATATATTTGTTATATTCTTCCATGGTTTTCTCTCTTTATATGTTTTCCATGATTGGATATGTGTCGGGTGCCGCTCAGCAAGCTTCAGTGATGCGATCCTAAAATAAATCTCAGCGATTGTATATTACTTGTACAATGTCATATACATATTATCTTTTCCTTTTCTTCATTTGGTTGTTATTTTATCATTGTATATTGATGACATTGTTATATGAATACAAGTTATTATACATATTTCAATTTATTTCGTTACGGAAGATTTACTTCCTGATATCCAATTAACACACCTGAGAGAGTCGTCACGTCCTAAGTCCAACCTTCAATTTCTGGGGTATTTATTCACTCCCGGCTTGCAGGAGCTCACTCGATACAGCCATGACTAAGAGCACAGCCTAGTGCTTGAAACGCGTAGGCTAATCTATTGCCGCATCACCACCTTGTTTTTCCTCCTGATGTTCCATTCTAAGCTCTGACAGCTTGTATTTAATAAAGTGGAAACCAAGTTTTTTCCCATTTTTGATATCACTATCGCTGGATCTTCTCTGTTTTTTTCTGCTATTGCTGCCGTGTGCCGTCGCGGCTGACCCGGGCGATTATCAACACAGGAGTGTCAGATTGGTGAGCTGGAGGTTTCCTCCCATTTCCCTTTTTCCTTCTATACTATTGGCCATTTTAGAGCCTGGCAGTTATGCCAGAAACCCAAACATGGGATAAAGGTCATGTACTGACCAGGAGTGCCGTATATAGCACTAAAACAATCTACCCCGGGAAAACATAAATAGTGAAAGCATAGTTACTACATTAGTCGGTACTCCCGAGTACCTGGGTATCTCTCAAGGTAGTTGAGCCATTATCACTGGACAGCTGGAGCACGCACATAAAAATCCCATATACATAGACGTGAATGAATATACATACATACACACATACATACATAAATACACAACAATATCAATATTCTACACATATTAGTACATCACTGTAAATAGCACCATACAATTAAAAATTCCACTTTATTTTACAATAAATACCATCGTAAAAAAAATATATATATATTTTTTTTATTTTTTATTTTTTATTTTTTAAATATAATATACAATGTACCCCCATATAAACAAATAATAGTAAATAGTGTAAATAAAGTGCAAGGGGAGTGAGGAGAGGTGAGTGAACACACGTGCTCGTGATAGTGAAAAGAAGTGAGGAAAATAAATAAATAAATAGTTAGATTATGTGAAGGAGTAAAAAAAAGGACTGCACCTGAAAAGTATATAGCCATTATTAAACATGCAGAAATATAAACATTCAATATGAATCATTATATAATGTATTGTATAAATGACAAAAATGTGAAAACCTATATAAAAATATGAAAATGATGCGACTCAATATGAGCGTTAGAGACCATAAAAATAATAAATGCATCATGACTGAAAGTCATCAAAATGTAAGTGATCTAATAAATATAACTGAACACATGTATACAATTAAAATCCATACATGTGCAAAAAAAAAATATATATATATATATATATATATATATATATTCAAAAAAATGTGTAGTGAGTATACGTGGATATAATATAATGGATAAGAAACATGAAAAATATATATATAGATACATGCATGATATAATAAAAGTGATAACGTGTATAGACTTAGGTATATAAATATGTTAATTAATTAGTGTATATAAAGTAATAAAAATATACAAATATATAAAATTGGTACACTAAAAGTGTATACATAATATGTGCATGTAGTAATCATGATATCATACAAGAAATACAATAATAACAATATGTAAATGCATATAAACATGTGTCAGTAAGAGAGAAATATGGATAAGGTACGTGTACCAGTACCAATACCTACCCCTTGAGAAAGCTGAGAACATCCCAAAATACCAAACATATACAAAAAAAGGGTATAAATGTATAGCAATGTATACATAAAATGACATTCCCATGCATACACTAAGCCCACATATGATAATAGCACGCAGAAGAAAGCGGGAACGGGCACAATTTGGGCATCATAAAGCACCTCCGCTATAACTGGACAAATGAGCCAATGTATCCATATCGCCTGCAAAGAGATTGAGAATTTGAGATAGTGTAGAATACTCAAAAATAGTCCGACCTGAGTATATATAACTCACACCGACAGAACATTGCGTCCCCACCGCAACAGCATGATCACAGAAATGTATCAACCAGAAATAATCCCATCACACAATTAAAATATCATAAAACTAACTATATTCCATAAAAGTGACGCCATGGAACCCACGGGGTAAATTACAAGAAGGAAGCGAAGGACATTTTTTCATTTAGACCATATGGTGAACTAGTGTTAAGCTTTGTTATCCACTTGCACTCGATACGTTCAAGCTTGCGAAAAGTGTCTCCACCTCGTGTTCCGATGATGATTTTATCAATGCCATGTACTTTCAGATCTTGCCACCTGTTGTTATGATGGTCCCGGAAATGTCTGGGGATAGATTTAAGTTTATTAATCATCTCCCAATCATTATCCACAATTTTTTCAGCCTTTTTAATGTCTCTTACATGTTCCTGAATTCTTATTTTAAGCTCTCTTGTGGTCATGCCAATATAGGAGAGACCACACGGGCATGTTGCCCTGTAGACAACCCCCGATGTACTGCAATTAATAAAATGCACAATTTTGTAGCATTTTTTGTTTTCAGAGTCCGGGAAAGTATCCGTTTTGAATATCAAATTGCAGATAGAGCAATGGCCACAGGGGAATGATCCCCACTTTGGTCCCTTGGAACCATATAGATACATATTAGAGTTTGGGGCACTATAGTGACTCCGAACTAGATGGTCGCTTAAGGTCTTGCTCCTTTTGGCTGTAAGTTGGGGTTTGGGGGGTAGAAGCCTTTTAAGATCAGGGTCTGTCAACAGTATGGGCCAAAAGCGAGTAACAATTTTGTGCATCTCAGACCATTGTGTATTGTAGGTAGTGATAAGCCTTACCGTGTCCTCACTGTTTTTCTTTTTGCGCTATTGTTGAACAAGAAGACTATTACGGTCAGTATGGTATGCTCTCTGATACCCTTTCTCAATATCATTTTTACGGTATCCTCGTTGTGCAAACCGAGCCTTCAAACATTGGGATTCATTTTCGAAGTTTGATTGTGAATCGCATACACGTCGTGCCCGCAGGAATTGTCCTGTGGGGATGGCGCGTATAGTGTGTGAGGGGTGGAACGAAGATGCATGTAAAAGAGCATTTACAGCAGTTTTTTTGCGAAAAATAGTGGTACTGAGCTTACCCGTATTTTGTACAGAAATCTTGATGTCCAGAAATTCCATAAAGTCCTGACTAATCACATTTGTCAGTTTGATGTTACATGTATTGGTATTTAAGATGGTTAGAAATCGATCAAGCTCAGCTCGCGTACCCTGCCAAATAAACAGTATATCGTCAATAAAGCGCATCCAACTGACAACGCTACCCGAAACCGTATCCATAACTGCTCTCACAATCTCCTGTTCCCAATGGCCCAGAAATAGGTTAGCATAGGACGGCGCACAGGTAGCACCCATCGCCGTCCCACGTAACTGTAAATAGAACTTGTCTCTGAACAGAAAATAATTATGTTCCAAGACAAAACGCAAAAGGTGGATGAGAAAGTGGACCAAATCCTGATCAAGGTTGCCTGCTCCTAGAAAATATGAGACCGCGGATAGACCCAAATCATGATCTATACAGGTGTAAAGGGATTCTACATCACAGGATACCAAAAACATATCCTGCTCCATTGTTACACCATCAAGGCGTTTCAGCACATCCGTAGAATCCTTGATGTATGATTGGAGTCCCTCCACACATGGACGGAGATAAAAGTCTAAAAAACGGCATGCCGATTCACATAAACTACCACAGCCAGACACAATTGGTCGACCGGGAGGTCTCTTTTGGTCTTTATGCACCTTGGGCAACAAGTATAGTGTAGGGGTGATGGGAAATTTCACAATAAGCCCATCCAGAACTTTTTTAGTGATAATATTGTCCACCAATGCATCCGCAAGCATTTTATCCAACTGTTCCTTAAAACCTTCAGTAGGGTTGGAGGTCAGGCGTTTATAGCATCTAGCATCACGCAATTGTCTGTATGCCTCCAATTCATACATCTCCACCGGCCAAATCACCACATTTCCACCCTTGTCTGCTGGTTTGAATACCACACCCTTCATCTCTTTTAGTTCAAAAAGCGCCTTGCGTTGGGCCCACGATAGATTATCATGGCTCCGCTGCTGTGGAAGTTTGCGCAATTCATCGGTGACCATTTTAACAAACATGTCAACTGATGGGTTAAGAGACAAGGATGGAAATGTGGTAGACCGGGGGCGAATAGTTGTTGGGAATTTGCCAGTGCTCACCTCCTGCTCCTGAAGAAGGGATTCTAACGCCCGGACCGCTTCCAATTCCTCCTGTGCTGTAAACAAGTTATGAGGATCATTTTTAGAAAAATATTTCTTATATATTAATTTGCGTGCAAACAGGAAAACATCCTTAATGGCTGTGAAATCATCAAATCCTGATACATACTTTCCTTTTTAACTGTGTGCTATATTGTTTTTATATTTTGATGGCCAATGTGTTATGTATATTTCAATAAACTTTATTTTATATTGTCATGGTACATGACTTGTGCTATAAGGGAAAGTTGCCTGTGATCTTTGTGTATGTATATTGCTGATTTTTTGCATTCCGATTAGGACCACCGTATGGTTTTCTATTACTTTTTATTCCTGTTATTATTTATTTCAGGGGGTGCAGTGTATAGTATTATTTATTTAAGGGCGCACAGTATATTGTATTTATTTTTTGGGGCCACCGTGTATTGTATTATTTATTTCAGGGAGGCACGGTGTAATATATTTTTTATTTCAGGGAGCACAGTTTGTTGTATTATTTTTTTTCGGGGGCCATGAGTAGTATTATCTATTTCAGGGGATACAGTGTATATTATTATTTATTTCATGAGGTACAGTGTATTGCATTCTTTATTTCAGGGGGCACACTGGATATTATTTATTTCAGGGGGCTCAGTCTATATTATTTATTTCAGGGGGCACAATGTTTATTATTATTTATTTCTGGGAGCACAGTATACAGTATTATTTATTTCAGGAGGAACAGTGTACATTCTTATTAATTTCAGGGGGCACAGTGCATATTATTATTATTATTATCATTATTATTATTATTATCATTTATTTATTTCAGGGGGCACAGTGTATTTTATTCTTTTTAATGCAGGCAGGGCTTAGAAGAGGCAGAGTGAAGGCAGTCCCTGGGGCCTTCATTAGGCCCCTAGGCTGCCATGACAACCCTAGTCACCCCCGATCTTATTGCAGGGGGAGACGATGAGATGTCGGAGGGGGCTTCTCCCCTCTTTTCAATGCCTTAGATGCTGCTGTCGCGATTAACCGAAGCATTTGAGGGGTTAAACAGCCAGGAACAGCGCGATCGCTGTTCCTGGCAGTTAATCCCGGGTGTCGTCTGTAAAACACAGGCAACACCAGAAGTGTATGGAGTGCACTCAGCACATGAGCGCGCTCCATACATTCCCCTCCCCCTGCACTACGACGTACCAGACACGTCGTTTTGCGGGAAGGGGTTAGTGTGTTTAATGAGGACACAAATGGATTAAAGCAGGTCCAAACAGGACATCTGGCCTGAGCCCTCTATCATCTCGGGCATATAATGCTCACACTCATCATACTCACCCAGCAGACTTAAGTGCTTTATGGTGCTGTTATTCTAGCATTGTATCATGGAATTATTTAGGCGCAGTACTACAGAATTGTATAGGATTATTATTTGGGCACTTTAAAGCAAGAAGAAATTGGCACATCCACACGTTTTCCTGCCCAGTAGTCTCCACAGACCTTTTATAA
This sequence comes from Rhinoderma darwinii, assembly GCF_050947455.1. Lineage (NCBI taxonomy): Eukaryota > Metazoa > Chordata > Amphibia > Anura > Rhinodermatidae > Rhinoderma > Rhinoderma darwinii. The sequence goes on along the minus strand of NC_134689.1, from coordinate 178,025,824 downwards.
CGATATGCGTGGATGTAGTTTTATTGCTCAGATGCCAGATGAAACTATGTGTATTGCTGAATGCAGTAATGTTTCCAATGCTAGTGGGAAATATGTTAATTCTTTGACTGATAAAGGGCATAGTGTGCGAGTCCATACAAATGTGTATTAGTTGTTAGAAACTTACTGACAAAAGGATTCGGGAGACTGTGGCAGCATGCTTTAATCCCCAAATACTACCCTAAAGACAACTATGTCTCTGAACATGACCTCAGACTCCAACCTCCAGGACTTTCTCATGATTCTCCACGCAACCAAAAAAACTAAACTCCTCAGACAAATGTATAATCTGCCATAACATTCAGATGATTTTATATACAGCTTGCGCTTCCTCCATCTGTATTTATCCCCAATTCTTTTTGTCTGTAAGCTTGTCTAGGCAGGGCTCTTTCTAACATAGAACAGTTCTTGATCGGGCAGTCCCAGGTCGGTCATGTATTATATGGCTAGAGATTCATTTGAATGGCTGTTAAGCAATACTACATTGCTTCAGACCATAGGCCCTGGGCCGTTACCCAAACTTGGGCCCCCCTTCCGCACCGCCGCCCTGCCGCACCGTAACTATTTTTAATACTACCTTTTTGGGCAAGCATTAACAAATGGGTGTTACGATTCCTCTTGTAACAGGGCTGTGTCCCTACATACCGACAGTATCACACTGTGCTGGGACACATTCTCCTGACAAGGGAAATTGTCTATCAGTCCTGGACTGCAGAAAGACTTTTTGTGAAATACAAGGATTTCATATAATAAACATGTCAGGAGATGTGACAGATTCTCTATAAATCTGGTGACTCACAGGTGACGACATCTCAGATTCTAGTAGTATTTTTCCTCTTTTCTTCTCCATCCGGTCCAGAGCTCATGACGACTTCTCCCGGCCATGACCCATTTCTGCAGAATTTGCCACTCAGATGTCTTCGGCTCCTCACTTTTCCAACATTTCCACACCTATAAATGAAAATAAAATTATCATGGTGTCACATACTGTGCCCCTAAATATAATAGCACCAAACACTGTGCCCCTGAATATAATAATACCATACAATGTAAAACACCACATACACACAGCCCCCTGTACATAGTGCCACACACAGCCCCTGTAGATATTACACACCCCCATAGATAGTGCCACATGCAGCCCCCTGTAGATATCACACATCCCCCTATAGCTAGCACCACACCCATCCCCCCATAGAGAGCGTTACACACAGCCCCTATAGATAGTGCCATACAGCCCCCCTGTAGAGAGCGCCACACAGCCCTCACCCTTTTGTAAATAGCGCCACAGAGCCCCCCTGTAAAGAGCGCCACACACATACCGCTGTGGATAGCGCTACACAGCCCCCCCTTGTATATAGTGCTACACAGTCCTCCCCCTTTGTACATAGTGTCACACAGCGCTCCCTCTTGTATATAGTGTCACACAGCACTCCCCCCTTTATATATAGGGCCACATTGCGCTCCCCCTTCCATATAGGGCCACTTAGCGCTCCCCCTTGTATATAGGGCCACATAGCGCTCCCCCTTGCATATAGTGCACATAGCGCTCCCCCCCTTTGTATAGAGTACCACACAGCGCTCCCCTCCCCCCTTGTATATAGGGTCACACAACACTCCCCCCCCCTTTGTATATAGTGTAACGGAGAACTCCCCCCTTTGTATATAGTGTAACGGAGAACTCCCTCCTTGTATATAGTGTCACATAGCACTCCCCCCCTTGTATATAGTGTCACAGAGCACTCCCCCCCTTTGTATATAGTGTCACACAGTGCTCCCCTCCCCTTTGTATATAGGCCCACTCAGCGCTCCCCTCCCCCTTGTATATAGGCCCACACAGCACTACCCTCCCCCTTGTATATAGGCCCACACAGCGCTACCCTCCCATATGTATATAGGGCCACCCAGCACACCCCCTTGTATATAGTGTAACGGAGAACTCCCCCCCTTGTACATAGTGTCACAGAGCACTCCCCCCCTCCTTGAATATATACACAGCGCTACCCCCACCTAAAAAAAAATATATATTTTACTTACCTTGCCCCGTGGTGGCAGCTCCAGCTGGACACATGTGAATCCTCCGGACTAGACACATGCGCAGACCGGTGTGATGCAGTATCTCATCATGCCCGCCTGCGCAGGGAGTCTTCCCAGTGCCTTATAGGCTGCAGGCCTAACGTGGCCTGCAGCCTTTAATATACATTTGTATCGGAGTCCTGAGGACTCCGATACAAATGAATGTCGCTGCCGATAGCACCAGCACCCCCTCCGGTGCTAGCGACACCACTGTGCATGAGGGGGCCCGTGCTGTGATGTGCGGTTCGGGCGGCCATGGGCCCCCTGGGAGCCTTTGGCCTCGGCTGCCACCAGAACCGCCCTAATGATGATCCGCCGCTGAGTGATGATCCTCTGATCGCTGGGCCAGCGTCCATTTAGAAAGGGTTGTCTTGATGACACAACTCCTTTAAACTTCCTTTATCCTCATGTAAAAGTTAGAAATACACTTAGTAAGTATGGCCTTTTTTGTGGTTTTGAAGTTATCTATGTCCCATTTTTTCTGCTGGTGTTTTTAAAAGTTAGAAATAGAATGAAACATTACATTGTGTTTAAGTAGCTAAACCTGACTGATATATACAAGCCTTTAACTTTGTAATTCAATATTAAGGCATTGACTGCCAATGCAGTTTTGCTGTAGAAAACAATATGTTGTATTTAATATTTAATCATCTTTTTAGTTGTTAACGGCTTTTCATTTGGAAAATGAAACTCGAAGAAAGCAGCTCTGCATTCTAATCTGTATAATTTATTAAGGCTGAACAAAAGGCCTAGCCAGCTGTGACAAATGAATGTGAGAGTTTTTACATTCAAATTGCATTGGTATAATGTTTGAGATGATAGTGCCTCTGTAGAATAAGGAAGGGTCCATGTAGGGTAATTAAACCCATTTAGGCGGGATTCACACGACCGGGTCGCGTCCGAGCCCGAGTGCCGGCCGGTAAAATCGGCCATTCTGCCCGGCCGGTTTGCATAAAGTTATGCATCCGTGCCGGGCCGGGCAGATCCGGACAGTGACATCAGCGGCAACTCCTGAAGGGGAATCCCCATGTGTTCGGGGATTCCGCTTCAGGAGTTTCCCCTGATGTCACTGCCCAGATATGGACAGAGACATCAAGCGCTCTGTCCAGGAGCGGAATCCCCGAACACACGGGGATTCCGCTCCTTCAAGGAGCTAAAGTGCGGCTAGCACATAGCAGAGCGGGGAGATACCTCCCCGCTCTGCTATAGTGGCGTCGCTACAGTAGTAGTAGCAGCAGCAGCAGCAGCTGCTGCAGCTGCTAGCGGCGCCATCAAAGGTGTCGACGGGCCAGGGCGCTTTTAAAACAAGCAGGAGAAGGGAGCCAGCGCAGCGCTCCCTTCCCACCTGCTGTACACCCCGGCCCTGCCACACCGTGTACAGCGATGCCATTCGTCAAATGGCATCAACTCCTCCTCCTCACATGCACTCTGCGCTGTGAGGAGGAGATAGAGCGCAAGAGCTGGAAAACCCGGCCGTCACTCGGGACACATCCCGGTGATGGCCGGGTATTACCCGGCCCCATAGACTTCTATGGGAGCCGGGCGGCCGGGTACCCGGGCGAAAATAGAGCATGTCCTATTTTTTGACGGGCGGTTTTCCCGGCCGTCAAAAAATCGGTCGTGTGAATAGCCCCATTAGGGGTCTATTATTCCTAATGCAGCCGGGTGCCGGCCGATTTATGAACGGCCGGCACCCGGCCGGGAAACCCTGCCGTGTGAATGAGGCCTTAGTCTTTCTAAAGCTTTAGGAGATTTCCACCAAATATATTTTTAACAAATGTACCTAATGCACGGTTTTCCCTGTTGCCGGTATAAAGACTTATAATAGCCAGTGAATAGAGAATTATTACTGTTATGTCCTGTTATTACAGACTTTCCTTCACAATTAGTGTAATGTGCAATTGTTATAAAAACCATGGTTCTCTGCAAAATTCTGCCACCTAGTGAGAAGAGACCAGTATTGCTCTCATCAATACCATAATTGAATGTATTTTTTTTTTGTATAAAGAATACTGTCTCAGGGTAAATGTAAGAAAAAAAACAAAAAACATGAGAATGACATCTATGTTTTTCATTATATTTGAGGTTTAGATCATTCTTGCCTTTTTTTTTTCATGTGGTTACAATCTGCATGACCGAGTATATAATATGACAGTATGCAGTAGACATAAATCAAGTGTACTAAGATCAAAAATACATTGTGAAGGGCATGTGAGGAGGAGGAGGGTATTTATTTGCTCCCTGTAGGAGCAGAAACCCCAATCCCCGGCCACAGCTTCGGCAACATCACTGTGTCCATATATCGACACAGTGACGTCACAGACTTCTAAAGCAGAATCCTCTGCAATGTGACCGGGGATTCCGCTCCAGAAGAAGTCCCTGCCTTCACTGTCCATATATGGACACAATGACGTCAGGGACTTCTGAAGCGGAATCACCGTCGATGTGGCCGGGGAAAGCCCCTGCCTTCACTGTCCATATATGGACACAGTGACGTCAGGGACTTCTGAAGCGGAATCCCCACCGCTGTGACCGGGATTCCGATCCAGGAGAAGTCCCTCACTTTACTGTCCATATATGGGGGGTGACTATGTACTAGGGGGCTGTGTAGCACTACCTATAAGGGGACTGTGTGGCATTACCTACAGGGGGGCTGTGTGGCATTACCTACAGGGGGGCTGTGTGGCATTACCTATAGGGGGGCTGTGTGGCATTGCTTACAGGGGGGCTGTGTGGCATTACCTACAGGGGGGCTGTGTGGCATTACCTACAGGGGGGGCTGTGTGGCATTACCTACAGGGGGGCTGTGTGGCATTACCTACAGGGGGCTGTGTGGCACTACCTACAAGGAGGTCTGTGTGGCACTACCTACAAGGGTGTCTGTGTGGCACTACCTACAAGGGGGTCTGTGTGGCACTACCTATAAGGGGGTCTGTGTGGCACTACCCACAAGGGGCCTGTGAGGCATTTCTTACAGGAGGGCTGTGTGTCATTACCCACAGGGGGCTGTGTGGCACTACCTACAAGGGTGTCTGTGTGGCACTACCTACAAGGGGGTCTGTGTGGCACTACCTACAAGGGCGTCTGTGTGGCATTTCTTACAGGAGGGCTGTGTGGCACTACCTACAGGGGGCTGTGTGGCACTACCTACAAGGTTGTCTGTGTGGCACTACCTACAAGGGGCAGTAAACTGCAGTTTTTATTGGCCGACACCCGGCCCTGTTGTGTGAATAAAGCCTAAGCCCTTATTCACACGACAAGGGTTTCCCGGCCGTGTGACAGCCATTCATAAAACGGCTGTCACACAGCCGCAGTAGGAACAATAGACCCCTAATGGGGCTATTCACATGACCGATTTCTTGACGGGCCGGGAATCCTGGCCGTCAAAAAATGGGACATGCCCTATTTTCGGCCGTTCACCCGGCCGCTCGGCTCCCATAGAAGTCTATGGGGCCGGGTAACACACGGCCAACACTGGAATGTGTCCCGAGTGACGGCCGTGTCTACCGTCGCTCGCTGTCTCCTCCTCACAGAGTGCTGGAGGAGTTTATGCCATTCGGACGAAACGCTGTATGCTGCAGGTAAGCTTCTACAATGTGGGGGTGCTGTATACAGGTTTACTGTTTGGCAGGGCCGGGGTGTACAGCAGGTGGAAGGGGCCGCTGCGCTGGCTCCCTTCCCCTGCTTGTTTTAAAAGCACCCTGGCCCGGCGAATCAGCAGCCGCCTTTCCGCCCGGTTGCTTCTTCAGGCATCGATACCGCTATAGCAGCCATAGCAGCTGCTAGCGGCGACACCTCCCATGGCCGATGGCGCCGCTAGCAGCTGCTACTGCTGTAGCGATGCCACTATAGCAGAGCAGGGAAGTATCTCCCTGCTCTGCTATGTGCTAGCCCCAATTTAGCTCCCTGAAGGAGCGGAATCCCCGTGTGTTCGGGGTTTCCGCTCCTGGACAGAGCGCTTGATGTCTCTGTCCATATATGGACAGTGACATCAGGGGCAACTCCTGAAGCGGAATCCCCACTCTGTGACCTGGGATTCCACACCAGGAGAAGCCAGTAAAACGTTCAGTGTACATAACTTGACACAGACGACAGGGGCTTTACCTGAAGTGGAATAACCGGCCACATGGGGATTCCACTTCAGGAGTTGCCCCTGATGTCACTGTCCAGATATGCCCGGCCCGGAACGGAATCGGAACGGATGCAAAACAGATGAAAAGCGGCCGGGAAAAACGGCCCAAAACGGCAGATTTTATCGGCCGACACTCGGACCCTGTCGGGACCCTGTCGTGTGACTAAGGCCAAGGCTTTCATTCAGAATACTGTTTACTAAGAATGCAACCAGCACAACTAACTATAATACTGAACAAGAAAATATGTTAAAGATGAAAGGTGCAGCTTAACTAATGCTGCCTAACATTTAGACACCGTAAACTTAGACCATGTAGTAAGAAGATGCGCCACATTGATCAAAGTGCTGCACACTGTGTGATAAAATTGGCACATTTTGCTAGACGTGGGTCTCTTCCTTAAACCACCTCTTGTTTGGCTTAGTTTGAGAACTATATACATCTGTCTTTAGTAAACTACCCCATGTGGCGGCTGCAGAAAGACAGAATTTTATCATTTAACTTTATGTTGTGTGAAGAAAAGCAGATTTGAAGCTCTGTTTAATATTTTTTTCAAAATATACAGTGAGATTTAGAATCAACAGGGATATGAAAGGCTGAAAACCATAGGAGGGACTTTATAAGAAGCTTACCTGACTGACTGAAACCACTTGTGATGTCACAAAAGCTTACCTGACTGAAACACGGTTGTGATATCACAGAAGTTTACCTGATGGAAACACATATGTGATGTCACAGCAGTGTACCTGGCTGAAATACACTTGTGATAGACACCAACAACAGAGGTCCTCCATGATTGGTATAGACCACCTTATTTAAGGCTCTCCAGAAAATCCCTCACCATCATATCAATTCACCAGTAATTTTGAAATGTGATTAGAAAAGTGTGTAGCCCATTAGATGTGATCTAGTAGTTAGTATTATGTTCTAAGTTACTAATTAAAGGGTAACTAAGTGATCAACAAACTTCTGACATGTCATAGTGACATGTCAGAAGTTTTGATTGGTGGGGTCCGAGCACTGAGACCCCCACCAATCGCTAAAATGAAGCTGCAGAAGTGCTCGTGTGAGCGCTGAGCCGCTTCAATTCTGTTTGGCATGGCCTAACAGGCATTTGCTGAAGACAGACCTGGGGGTCTTTGTTAGGCCCCCGGCTGCCATGGAAACCCGACGGCGACCCGCTATTTCTTTGTGGGGGTGCCGATGGGGTGACAGAGGGAGCTCCCTCCCTATGTCAAACACATTAGATGTCGCTGTCGCTATTGACAGCGGCATTTAATGGGTTAAACTGCCGGAATCGGAGCGCACTTCGATTCCGGCATTTGCAGCAGGAGCCAGGCTATGTATAACAGCCGTGCTCCTGCCGCTGATCGTGTGTGTACACTGTCAGTACCCGCACGATCACAGGACAGATATATCCGTCCTCCTGCGCGAACTAGCAGCTGCAGAGGACGGATATATCCGTCCTTCGGCGTTGAGAGGTGAAAAAGGAATTTGAAATAGTGGCTCTAAAACAGAATGATGGGGCAGATTTACTAATACTGTCTTAAATTTAGACAGACTAGAATAAGACAAGATGAGCAGTGGCTCATGCTGGGTGATAAATTTGGTGCACTATTAGACACTTTATAACACTTCTTGGTCGGCTTATTTTAGATCAGTTTGTTTGTTCTAAAATGTTTCAGCATCTTATGCCACGCTCCTTTTTCTGCTAGTCCACGCTCCTTGCTGGACGAGTTGCAAACATCTGTTCTTTTTTGGCACATTTCATTGCTGAATTTGTCTAAAATGATTTGCGTCAAAAAGAAGGTGCAACTTAGGCCAGAATTTTTGCGCAATCCCAATATTAAATCTGCCCCAATGTGCTCTGGAAAAAAAATGTTTTGCATACTAGACAGGTTTATTTTATAATTCCTATTTTTATACATGTTGGAAACAAGTCTCTACCTTTAGTGAACAGATTGTTAGAGAAAGAAAACTACCTTCCAGTTTGTTGATGATTATAGTGGCAGTTAAAGGCAATGTGTCGCTAATTAAATTTTTTTTTTTAGCAAGTTACTAATTGTTATAATATTTTTATCGTTTTTTTGGTGTATTTTTTTTTCTTCCACAAGGTGGGAAGTATTAAAAATTAAATAATAATTTGACATGTTTCCCTATGTTGGACATCAGAGGTAGCACTTCCCAGAATTACAGCAAGGTGAATCAGGCAAAGTAACCTGACTTAGGCCTCATTTACATGAGCGTGTGCGTTTTGCGCGCGTATACGCAGCGTTGTTGCATTTTTAACGCGCGCACGACCAGCGTTTAAAACGCGCGTAAAAAACGCAGAGGTCGTTAATGCGAGGCCAGCCTACAAATAGGCCTGCTGGCCCAACCCCTGCTTGCTGTTAAAACAGGTTTTGCGCCTTAATTGCAGCCTCTGCAGAAACCCCAGTGTGTGTTTCACCAGTTGAGACGTTTTTGGATTTGCAAGGCACAGTTTTAATGCCTTCTCATTCTCTGGCACGTGTGGTTCTTGCGTGGATGACCTCGCGTCGTTTTGGGGAACGCCGACCCATGCTGCAGCACCAGACGCGTGGAAGAAGTCGCATTTGGGTTCATCCACTTGTGGCCCAACGAACCTCCAAAGGGCATTTTCATACTCTATATGAGGACTTACGTCGGCACCCCGAAAAATTTAGAGTGTTCTGCCGCATGTCTGTGGCCACATTTGATCTTCTGCTTGAGCAGATTCGCCCTGGCATCACCTACCAGAATACCAACATGAGACGCTGCATTTCCCCTGAGGAACGTCTGCTTGTGACCTTGAGGTAGGTGTGCAGTTGCAATTACTTCTTCAATGACGCTGTCTGTTTTACAAGTCCCCCCTAACATGTGTTGTTGATTGCTTTTGGTTTCTCTTGGCTTTTTAGATTTCTGGCCACATGCAATAGTTACCATTCGTTACATTTCGAATTTCTTTTGGGAATGACCACTATTTCCGTCATTGTCACAGCCACCTGTGTCGTGTTGTGGCAGAGATTAAAGCCCACAGTCATGCCTCAGCCCACGACAAAACAGTGGCTACGAATTTCGGAGGGATTTCTTCGAGCAACTCAATTTCCTAACTGTATTGGTGCCCTAGACGGCAAACAGATTCGGGTGAAGAAGCCCCCACGCAGTGGCTCGCGATACTATAACTACAAAGTTTTTTTCTATAGTATTGTTGGCCTTGGCGGACACAAATTATTGTTTCACTATTGTTGACATCGGCTCGTATGGAAGCTCTGCAGATGCCCGCATATTCCGTTCATCAAAAATGGGGAAGCGACTTTTGAATAATCGACTGGCGGTGCCGGAACCTTCCATCCTCCCTGGCTCCAGCGGATCCCCAATCCCATATGTCATCGTTGCGGATGAGGGGTTTGCCCTGACAAGGCAAGTCATGCGGCCTTTTGCAAGAAGGGGCTTGGATGAGCGTCGCCGCATGTTCAATCTCCGCCTAGGCCGAGCTCGCAGATGTATGGAATGTGCCTTTGGCATTATGTCAAACAGGTGGCGGGTCTTTCTGTCGACAATGCAATTGTCCATGCATAATGTGACACGTGTCATACAAGCGTGTGTAGTTCTGCATAACTTCTGCCGCATTCATGATGCTACCTTTGATGCAGAATATATCCTAACACATGCAGCCACCAGCGACACTGTCCCGGCTATTCCGATCGGGCGATCTCTCACATCCGGACTTCGAGTGCGGGATAGTTTGGCGGCATATTTTGAGAGCCCATCAGCGGCCACACCATGGGGGCGTGATGTCATTTGAAGGGTTGGCTATTTTTTGGAGGTTTCAGGACACAGGTCCCAAGTGGCCAGTGTTTGTTGTTTTAGGTTATGTTCGTGTAGGGTTAGGGACTCGCAATACATGAGGACCCTTGACGTGGGTTGCGTGCTTACATCTGTTGGGGTTTGATCAGGACATTTGCCATTCCGGAACATGTTGTCATGAGATAGAATGATGGTCGGCCAAAAGTTAGGCGACTCCAATTGCGACTGTCCTTAGTGTGCCTAGAGTCACATGACAGCACCCAAACTTTCTAATCTCTTGCAAACAATGGCAAACCCCTATAGATGAACTAATACCTCATAACACGTGTGCATGAATTTGGGCCCAAGCCCAGCAGTGTGTGAGTGTATAGTCAAAATACATTTGTGGCAAGCATTGTGTGGAGGTGTGTGAAATAAAAACACCACGCAATTGAAACAGTGAACAACCTGGTTTATCTGTATTCTCTTCAGAGTAAACACGGGCTGCAAAAAAACACAACTAGTCATCAAACTATAAACACCAACATGGTGGAAAAACGTCAGAGGGCAGAGTTTACAGCCCTTCCAAACTCTGGCTTGAAACGCCCAGCACACCAACACGTTCACAGGTGCTGGTAGTGGTGGCCCGGGGAGGAGTAAGCGTGCATTTCAGCACCACTATGCTGGCCATGGAGCTGCTGAGGATGTTCCTCTCCAGCATAGTGGTGCTGATGATGCCCCTGGTAACTTGGGGCAGGGAAAGGGGGAGCCATGGGTCTCATATACGGGTGAGGGCGTGCGCTAGGGGTGGGTGGGTGGTATGGGGCGGGCAAATTAGCTGTGGTGCCTGCCAGGGCAAATCCGCGCCACTGTTCGATCGCAGTGAAGCAGTGGTGCGGATTGTGGGGGGGTGTGGACGAGTCTATCATGGTTATGATGGCCGCGTGTAGGCGGGCCATACGATGCTTGGGGACCCTCCTTAGCAGAGGAACAATTCCCCGGGCGAAAAAGTCCTGGCCGTCCTCGTCTGCCGCTCGCCTAAAGGTACTCCAGTACCCACGTATCCACCTATCCTGTGGCTGCTGAGCTCGTTGGCGTCATGTTGTGGGTCGCGGGGGGGCGCTCCTCAGGCGGAGAGGCTACAGCACGGGCAGACTCTACAGGGGCGGGGTACAGGGGTGTAGGCTCCGGGCTAAGGGGCAGATCTTGACCCGTGGGAGATTGCGGCTGTGACTCTGGCAGGTCAGTGTCCTCCGTGCTATCCTCCAAATTGTCGGTGGTTCTGGAATGTGAAAACATCATGAGAACACAATAGAGATCATTGCCCCAAACAACACCATGGCAAACATGACCTGGGCAAGAAAACATTTTACACATGCAAAAGCAAAATTTCTTACGGGTGCATCTCCATGATGTCCTTCAAAAACATTAGCTGCTTCAGATAGATGTAGGGGCGCTTTCTCGAGGCACCATCTCCACTTCTACCTCGGTCCCCCATTTCTCACCGGAACTGGTCTCTGCAGCTCCGCCATCTCGTTTTGATATCCAGGACTGTTGGAGGACAAACAAATACATGGTCACACATTGCGACAACGCCCTAACAACTCAGCCCTAAAATAAATTAGGGGCCCTACCCTGCAAATGACTTGCTACACGGTGATGCGGCAGCAACAGAAAAGGTCAGTTGGCCATTTAGCTAAAGACACATACAGGGCCACAGTACTTCAATAGGGATGACATTGCATCGCTTCTAAACACATGGTACTCACCCATCCTACTGCGGTCCCGGGTTCTGCCGCTCTCCCATTCTGCCCCAAAAAGTGCCTGTGCTATCTCCTCCCAGGCGTCCTCCTTGGCCGTGCGGTCGCGGTACGACTCCGCGCAGGTGTCCCAGATTGCAGCTTTGGCCTGTACTAGGCTGATGAGCCTCTCTACTTCCAGCCCACGCGGCATGCCTGCAGTTCTCTTCTGTGTGCAGTTTCTCCTGACTGGCCCACTCGCAGAGGAAACGCAAGCACTTCCTGGTTTGTGCTTGTTTGGACCAGCTTTATAAACTCTTTTTCATGGACATAACAAGTGATGCGTGAAAACGCGCATGCAACGCAGGAGCTTCCGTGTGTCATGCGTGTTTTTCACGCACCCATTGACTTCAATGGGTGCGTGATGCGCGAAAAACGCACGATTATAGAACATGTCGTGAGTTTTACGCAACACACTCGCGCTGCGCAAAATTCACGCATTTTCTGCACTGCCCCATAGAGTAAGATAGGTGCGTACGACACGTGTGAAAAGCGCACGCGTCGCACGCGCGTATATTACGCTCGTGTAAATGATGCCTTACAGCTGCTGTAAATGTGGGAGGGAGACTCACTATTTTTGGCTACAAGCCAGGAAGAGCTGTCTTCAAATTGCCAAGCATTGTCTTTGAAGAGATTGTACAATTGTAGAATGTGCTGATCACAACACCTCTAGGACACACCAAAGGGCTAAGGGTATGTTCACACGCTCAAGTAAAAACGGCTGGAAATTGCTGAGCTGTTTTCAGAGAAAACAGCCTCTGATTTCCAGCTGTTTTTGATGCTTAAAACGGTTTTTGTGGCGTTTTTTCTAGACGTTTGTGGATCCTTTTTTCCATTGACACAATTTAAAACAGCTCCAAAAATGGCTCAAGAAGTAACATGCTCGTTCTTTTTATGAGGCATTTTTTTAAGGGGCTTTTATTAAAAAAACGCCCCATTTGAATAAAATGCCGTTTTTCCAATTAAATTCAATGGGCAGATGTATGTAGGCGTTCAGCTACCATTTTTTTCAGGTTTATTTCGGGGTGTTTAAGCCCCGATATACACCGGAAAACACAGCGTGTGAACATACCCAACGAATGATAAAAGTCAAAAGGGAAGATCCTGCAGTGAATGACTTTTCAGTTGACAGGTTCACACGGCGAGTATTTTACACGTTTTTTGTGCATCTTATGCGCCAAAAAATACATCAAACGCTTGATTAAGCTTCCTATTTACATCGATGGGAAAGCGCTCTATTAGTACACACAACGCACTTTTTTACGAGAGCGTTTTTAAAAACGTGTTGCGGAAAAATTCATGTTGGGGTCAATTCATTGGCACATAAAATGTGCCAAATGTTCCTATAGTTAATGGGAGTCCTAATTATGCGCAAAAAACGCACACAAAATACATAAAAAAACACGCAAAAAAGCTTAAAAAAAGATTAAAGGGAATGTGTTGCCAGCAAAACATGTTTTTTTTTTTTTTAATTAAACATTTAGTGTGTAGGTGATTAAACATTGTTCAAATTTTTTTAATTTTTTTCACGAGTCAGGAAATATTATAAATTAGATTCTAATTTATAATATTTCCCATCGCTGGTCACTAGATGGAGCTATTCCCAAAATTGCAGCATTGCAAAATTGGGAAAAAAGCACTCGCTCTAGTGAGCTCTGAGAATCCCCCCCTCCTTTATCCTGGCTAGTGCCGGGATAAACGAGGGGTTTGAACGGTCTAACCTCCTACACTGTGTGTCGCCATTTTTTGAGCTAACACACAGTGTAGTAGGTTTACATACAGTAATAAACACACACAAACACGAACATACATAGAAATCTCTTACCTGCTCCTGCCGCCGCGGCTCCCTCCGGCCCGTCCGCTCCGTCTGCTGCCGCTGGTCCAAGTGCACAAGTCCGGAAGCCGCGACCGGAAGTAGTAATCTTACTGTCCGGCCGCGACTGCCGGTCCACAGGAAAATGGCTCCGGACGGCGCGCATTTCAAATTGGACTGTGTGGGAGCGGCGCATGCGCAGTTCCCACACAGACGGCGTACACAGAAGTGGATGGGACGGGACCCGTTCGCAGTCCCTATGGGACTGTGGCTGCCGTATTCCATGTCTGTATGTGTCGTTAATCGACACATACAGAAATGGAAAAAAAAATGGCAGCCCCCATAGGGAAAAAAAAGTGTAAAAATAAGAAAAAGTAAAACACAAACACACAAATAAATATAAACGTTTTTAATAAAGCACTAACATCTTTAACATATTAAAAAAAAAATTGTGATGACACTGTTCCTTTAAGCTTCCTATTTACATCAATGGGAATGTGAGCCATTAGTACATATAATGCGCTTTTTTATGCAAGCGTTTGAAAAAAAAAGTGTTGTGTAAAAAAAGGGGCGTCGGGTTAATTCTCTGGTGTGTAAAATGCGTCAAATGTTCCCATAGTCAGGGAGTCATAATTATGCGCCAAAAACGTGCAAAAATCGCACACAAAACGCTTAAAAAACGCCTGTATTTTAAACAGCACTTCACAAGAAACACAAGTGTATTTGACACGTATGCATGTCGTTTTTTTTAGCACCGTGTGAACATGCCCTAAGGGAATTATTTTCTCATTGACCTTTAGTTTCTATTGCGGCGCAGGGGAGAAGACAGAAGACTGATGTAGGTGATAATTTTTTTTTATTATAATTATTTTTTATTTTTCATATTACTAACCTAATTTTTTGGTTTTACAGGTTCCGCTGGACCATTTTTGTTTTTGTTTAAATAAAATGGTTATTTCAACAAAAAAATATTTTCGTAGAGTATATTCACACAGTGCGGTTTCACCACGCAGACAAAAACAACAATGAAAAAAACGCGGTACAAATACATGCATTTTTCTATGTGGTCACCGTGTCAATGCACTTTTAGGGTATGTGCACACGTAGTGACCAAAAACGTCTGAAAATCCAGAGCTGTTTTCAAGGGAAAACAGACCCTGCTTTTCAGAAGTTTTTTGACCAATTAGCATTTTTCGCGGCGTTTTTCGCGCCATTTTCGCAGCGTTTTTTACGTCCGTTTTTGGAGCTGTTTTCATTGGAGTCTATGAGAAAACAGCTCCAAAAACGTCCAAAGAAGTGTCCTGCACTTCTTTTGACGAGGCTGTATTTTTACGCGTCGTCGTTTGACAGCTGTCAAACTACGACACGTAAATAACAGGTCGTCTGCACAGTACGTCGGCAAACCCATTCAAATGAATGGGCAGATGTTTGCCGACGTATTGTAGCCCTATTTTCAGACTTAAAACGAGGCATAATACGCCTCGTTTACGTCTGAAAATAGGTCGTGTGAACCCAGCCTGAGGCCCAGTTCACACTGAGTTTTTTTGCAGGCAGAAAAAAAATCTGTCTCAAAATTCCTTCAGGAAAAACGCTCGCAAACGAGCACTGCAGGCTTTTTCTGCCTCCTATTAACTTTAATAGGAGGTCGGAGACAGAAGCCGCGACAATAAAGGACACACTGTTTTTTTTCCCGCGACGGGCCAAAAGCCGCCTGGGAAGAAGATGCCTCTGCCTCACATTGAAATCAATGTGAGGCGATTTCGGGGTTTTTATGGCGCTGATTCCTACATGGTTTCCACATCAAAATCAGCACTGAAAAACTCTGTGAGAACAGGGAGTTCTGTCTCTGTTTTTTAATACTTTATTAGCGCCTTAGTAATGGCAGTTGTCTGTTTTACGATGTCCATTACTAAGGCTGGGCTTAGTGTTAGCCAGTAAAATGGCTAGCATTAACCCCCCCCCCCATCATTATCCAGGTAGCCACCACCAACAGGGGTAGAACCGGGTAAAATCCAGTACCAGACCATCAGTATGGATTGCTGGGCGCTGGGGTGGCCGCCGGCTGGTATTATTAGACTGGGAATGGTCAAAAACAGTGGGCCTTCCCACCATGGTAATGCTGGACTGCGGGTGCTTTATTTTATCTGGCTGGTATGAAAATGGGGCGTCATTTTCTGATATTTTTGTATTTTTTTAAAAAACCACTTGGGGGTCCCCCGCTTTTCATAACCAGACAGATGAAAAAGAGCAGCCGCAGTCCAGCATTACCAGGGTGGGAAGGCCCACTGTTTTTGGCCCTTCCCAGCCTAATAATACCAGCCAGCCTACAGATGGTCGGGTACTGGATTGTACCTGGCTCATCCCGAAACCCCTGGTGGCGGTGGGTACTGGAATAATAATGTGTGGGTTAGTGCTAACCTTTTTAGTGGCTAACACTAAGCCCCGCCTTAGTAATGGACATCGTCAAACAGACAACTGCCATTACAATGGAGCTAATAAAGTGTTAAAAAAACACAGAGGAATAAGGAAATATATATTTTTTTCATTGAAATAAAAACTTCCCCACAAGACCCTCAGTAACCATTTTATTTAAGAAAATGTAGATCATCAGAATAGTCCACCGAATCTACGACGCAGTTCAATATGTTGAGCGGAACCTGCAGAACAAAAAAAAATAAAGTTAGTAATATGAAAAATAAAACATCTTATACTCACCTAGAGCAGACGTCTGTCTTCTCCCCTGCACCACAATAGAAACTAGAGGTCAATGAACTGTAGTTTCTATTATGGCGCACGGGTCCTAAAGATCTGCCAGAAATATTAATCATTATTAATAATTCTGGCGCATCATGGAGCTCCGCCCCACAAATCTCCCCCACACTCGCACATGTACCACACACACACACACACACACACACACACACTCCCACACATACCCCACACACGCATCCCCCCACTCACAGACCACCCCACCCCGACACACTACCACCCCCCCCCACACACACACCCACATGTACCCCCGACACACACAAACCCCCCACACGCACCCCCACCACTCACACACCCAAACCCCCCAAACATGCAGTGGCAGCCGCGCCACACACAAACCTCCCCCCCCCCCCCCAAATATGCAAAACACACACCCCCACACATGCACGCACGCACATTACCTGCTGCTGGTCTTCACCAAAATGACGCCGGCTTTCCCATTACAAACCAGCTTCTATGCTCAGTCGCTCTGAACTGCGCATGCCACAGAGCATACGCAGTTCAGAGTTAGAATGGCCGAAGCTTAAGAGATAGGGTCTGCTCCTGTGCCTATCTCCTATGACCTGTAGCTGCCATAGAGCATCTGTGTATGTGTCGTGAAGAGAAAAAAATTTAAGTGAAAAACATTATAAATTAAATATAATATTTAAGTAAATAAAAAACACATAAAATAATTAAGAAAAAATTATGACACCTTTCCCTTAAGGTTTAGAACAATAGGTACAATGTAACAGCAGGAGGAGGTTGCATTGTAACTGAACATGTATTACTCTATGGGTTACATGGATGTCACATATAACACTTTATAATGGCTGTATTCTATTAAATGATGAAGAACAGAATGTATATAAATAAATAAGTCACTAGGAGGTGGACACACTAGGTGACATGTATAAATAACGAAGCTATATATAACTGCTAAATGACAGGGATGCTGTTGGCTTGGTGAATTTATTTATGCCAGGCATAGAGCCAGTGATATCTAATACTGCATACATGGCAAAATAGAGCATTCTGGAAAGCGCCGCAAACACATACCCTGTCTCCTCCCATTAGATCACATTAATGTAGAGCACAATTGTAATCATAGAAGAAAAGTTATCTAAGTTATCAAGGGATAAAACCTGCTATGCACAACTGATTACATTTTCATTGTCCTAATAAATTAGTTCAACAGTTGCTGTTTTGTGTGAATTCCTTACTTGACCTTATTTCGTCTAGTTCTTATATCTTTAAAGAAGAAAACTAATGTAATACATTAGGCTAGAAGCAGGGTCGGCTCCAGGTTTATATGGGCCCTTGGGCAACACAGACTTAGTGGGCCCCTTTGCGGGGAAACCCACGGCAGCAGTAAAATGCCAAAAATCGTCACTTTGTGCCCCCATATAGATGTTAGGCCCTGTTTATTCCCCAATATAAAAGGCTCCAGCATTCAACCCAACTGAATCGGGGCGGGACTAGCGCGGCCAGGCTGGGACACTGCACTGGTCAAGGCATCGCTGTCCATATTCACTGTCCATATATGGACAGCAATGTCAGGGGCTTTCCCAGAGACGGAGTCTCGGAGCAGAGCCGCTTCTAGCGCTCTGCCTGGGAGTCCTCTCCTTCTTACATCACTGTCCATATATGGACAGTGATGCCTTAACGATGGCAGCGTCAGCACCCGGCGGCAGAGTGGGGCCCCCCAAGTGGAGTGGGCCCCCGGCACTTGCACAGGTTTGCCGTGTGCTGATGCCGGCCCTGACTAGAAGCATCACTCCTATTTCTCAAGATGACGGCTAGTACTGGGTAGTAGTTATTTCAAGGCTGCAAATATATCAGCTCGGCGTTACACATTTTTATGAAATCCTCATAACTATTATTATCTTGTAGACCAGGGGTCTCAAGCTTGTGGCCCACGGGCCCCTGAGGCTGTCATCTGCAGCCTGTGGGACAGAGAGCCGCTAGTATAGGCTCTGCTCTGGGACTCTGTGGAATTCCCTGACATTGGTGTCCATATATGGACAGTGTTGTCAGAGTCTTCCCCAGAGCGGAGTCCCAGACAGAGCGCTAGTATAGGCTCTGCTCCGGGACTCTGTGGAATTCCCTGACATCGCTGTCCATATATGGAGTGTTGTCAGGGTCTTCCCCAGAGCGGAGTCCCGGGCAGAGCGCTAGTGTAGGCTCTGCTCCGGCACTCTGTGGAATTCCCTGACATCGCTGTCCATATATGGACAGTATTGTCAGGGTCTTCCCCAGAGTGAAGTCCGGGGCAGAGCGCTAGTATAGGCTCTGCTCCGGCACTCTGTGGAATCCCCTGACATCGCTCTTTATATATAGACAAGCGATGTCTAGGGCTTCCACAGAGCCAGAGTCCCAGGCAGAGCGCTAGTATAGGCTCCACTCCAGGACTCTGTGGAATCCCCTGACATCACTGTCCATGTATGGACACGCAATGTTTGGGGCTTCCCCAGAGCCGAGTCCCGGGCAGAGCGCTAGTATAGCCTCTGCTCCGGCACTCTGTGGTATCCCCTGACATCGCTGTCCACATATGGACAGCGATGTCTAGGGCTTCCCCAGAGCTGGACAGTGATGTCAGGAGCACAGCTGGAGTCCCAGTAGGAGCACTACTAGCGCTCTGCCTGGGACTCCAGCTCTGGGGTTGCCTCTGACATCTCTGGCCATATATGTATGGACAGTGATGTCAGGGGTTCCTCCAGCAGAGGAATCCCCGGCCAAAGCATCGGCAACGCTCTGGCTGGGGATTCCACTCCTAGAGGGAACCCCAATGGAGCTATCTGCTGGGGGTGTGTGTGGCATTATCTACAGATGGCACTGTGGCATTATATACAGAGGGCACTGTGGCAGTATCTACAGAGGGCACTGTGGCAGTATCTACAGAGGGCACTGTGGCAGTATCTACAGAGGGCACTGTGGCAGTATCTATAGGGGGCTCTGTGGCACTATCTAAAAAGGGGCTGCCTAATCTTGACATTTGTGTGTCTGCCAAACGCTGCCAATTGAGCTGCCAGACCGCATTTAGCAAGACTTAAATAGTAAAACTGGATTGTTGAAATAAGCGTGTGGAGTAAATTCGCAAATTTCTGTTAAGTTTAAACCTAACGCTATTATTATAGTAATGTAGTATTATTATAGTAATTAAGTATTGTTATAGTAATGTAGTATTATTATAGTAATGTAGTATTATAATAATATATTATTATAGTACTGTAGTATTGTTATAGTAATATAGAATTATTATAGTATTGTAGTATTATTATAGTAATGTAGTATTGTTATAGTAATGTAGTATTATTATAGTATTTGTAGTATTATTATTATTATAGTAATGTAGTAGTGTTATTATAGTAATGTAGTAATGTAGTATTGTTATAGTAATGTAGTATTATTATAGTAATTGTCACGTAGGGTTCGTGGACCCACTGGGCCGTACCACCTTGGTGGTATGACAGCTGGCCAAAAGGGCGCAGGTCACTGTAGCAAGGCAGGCTTGGCAGGAACTAGGCAGCAGGTAGACGTCAGGCGTGGAGAAGCAGGACAGGCGTGGTATACAGCACAGGAACAGGGAACACAGGGAGCAGGAACCACTAGGGGACCATTTGCAAGACAGACTTGGAATACAACAACAAAGCTCAGGCGTGGGAGGATGGGGCTGGGACCTTCTTATTGCCCAGGGTGCTGTGAAGCAATTTGCTCAATCACCAACATGCGTGCGCTCTGGCTTCTTAAGTCTGGACTGAGCTCGTGAGCGCACCCTGGTGGTCACTGTGGAGCAGGACGGCCATATGTGCAGACATCTCTTGAGAGAAGGGTGTCAACTGGATGGAAGGAGTTCATGGTCAGCGGCCATGGACGTTACAGTAATGTAGTAATGTAGTATTATAGTAATGTAGTTGTAATGATGGGGTAGGGAGACAGACAGGTGAGCCCTAATCTACCCGCCACTCAGTCCCTGCCTACTTGCACGGCCCGTCCTAGGCGACGGCGTACAACTGGGTGACGTCCCTACGCTCAATAAGTGCACGACAGACAAGCAGACAAGGGTACACAGAAGCTAAGGGAAATGGGGCAGTTGCCCACGGCAACACCGTGAGCAACAAGAGTAGTGAACGAGCCGAGTCAAACCAGGAGTGTACAAGGTACCAAACGCAGAGCAGGAGAATAGTCAGTAAAGCCAGGGTCAATTTGAAGCAGAGTTCAATACTACTAGCAGGAACAGCAGAGCCAGGAAACCAGACAGAATCACAGGCAAAGGAAGAGCAGGAAATAAAGGTATAAATAGATCGAGGGCGGGAGCTAGCTCCGTCTGGCCAGGCTGTGATAGGTTCTCACACTCCTCAGCCTACCAGCCTGAGTGGTAGCAGATCGAGTCACTCTATCAGACCTAGGAGCAGATGCAGACTGATTAACCACGGGCGTCGACACAGAAGCTGTGTCTGGCAGATCCTTTACAGTACCCCCCCCTTTTATGAGGGGCCACTGGACCCTTCCTAGGTGGACCTGGCTTATTGGGGAACCGAAGATGGAACCTCCTGAGCAATACACCAGCGTGAACATCCCGGGCGGGTACCCAAGTCCATTCCTCAGGCCCGTATCCGCTCCAATGGACCAGGTACTGGAGGGAGCCTTGGACCATCCTGTTATCCACAATCTTGGCCACTTCGAATTCTACCCCTTCAGGGGTGAGAACAGGGACCGGAGGTTTCCTCGAGGTAGCCAAAGACGGGGAGCAACGTTTCAGGAGGGAGGCATGAAACACGTTGTGTATTTGAAAAGACGGGGGTAACTCAAGCCGGAAGGAGACAGGGTTAAGGACCCCAATGACCTTGTACGGCCCTATATACCGGGGAGCAAATTTTTTGGTTAGGACTTTAAGACGCAAATTTTTTGAAGATAGCCACACCAGATCCCTGACCACAAACAAGGGGTTAGCAGAACATCTTCTATCTGCCTGAGTCTTTTGTATGCTCTGGGACGCCTCTAGGGTCTTCTGAACCTGGGCCCAGACAGTGCACAGTTCCCGATTAACTACATTTACCTCGGGATTGTTTGAACCACCAGGTGAAACGGAGGAGAACCGTGGATTAAACCCAAAATTACAGAAAAATGGGGAGACCCCTGACGAGTTACTGACCCGGTTATTAAGGGAAAATTCGGCGAGGGGAATGAAGGAGACCCAATCATATTGACAGTCGGAGATAAAACACCTTAAATATTGTTCTAGAGACTGATTAGTCCTCTCAGTTTGGCCATTAGTTTCAGGATGGAAGGCCAGATCAATCTCCAACTTTTTACAGAAAGCTCTCCAAAACAATGAAACAAATTGTACCCCTCTGTCAGAAACAATATTGACAAGAACCCCATGGAGACGCAAGATGTGTTTGACAAACAAGGTAGCTAACGTCTTGGCATTGGGTAGTTTCTTGAGGGGCACAAAGTGGCACATCTTACTGAAGCGGTCTACTACAACCCACACCACCGACTTGCCTTGAGATGGAAGCAGATTGGTGATAAAATTCATGGAGATATGGGTCCAAGGTCTCTGGGGAATGGGCAAAGAACATAGTAAGCCCGCTGGTCGGGACCTGGGAGTCTTGGGCCTAGCACAAATTTCACAAGCGGTGACGTAGGCCTTAATGTCTTTAGGCAACCCAGGCCACCTATAGTTTCTAGCAATGAGGTGCTTGGTACCCAGCATGCCTGGGTGACCAGATAGTGCAGAGTCATGATTTTCCCTGAGTACCCTTAGCCGGAATTGCAGGGGAACAAACAGCTTGTTCTCAGGAAGGTTCCCGGGAGCTGAACCCTGATCAGTCGCAATTTCGGAGACTAAGTCAGAATAAACAGAGGATATTATTATACCTGGGGGCAAAACACAAGCAGGATCTTCCTCCGAAGGAGGGCTGGCCATGAAGCTACGCGACAGTTCATCAGCATTAATATTTTTAGACCACAAAGTTGAATCTAGTAAAAAAACAACGCCCATCGAGCTTGTCTCAAGTTTAGCCTCCGGGCAGATTCTAGGAAAACCAGATTCTTGTGGTCGGTAATCGATGCACGGCCTAAGACCACCATCCTTCTTCCCTACGAAGAAGAAGCCAGCACCTACCGGAAAAGTAGATGGGCGAATGTAACCCTTGGCCATTCTTTCCTGGATATATTCTCTCATGGCCTCACGTTCGTGACAAGAGAGATTAAAAATCCTACCCTTAGGAAGCTTAGCTCCTGGTACCAATTCGATAGCGCAATCGTATTCTCTATGAGGAGGTAACACTTCTGAGGCCTCCTTAGAGAAAACATCAGCGAAGTCCTGAACAAACTCGGGTAGCGTGTTCACCTCCTCAGGGAGAGAAATAAATTTAACAGAAAAACAGGACTTCATGCATTCATTACCCCATTTGGTAAGATCCCCAGTATTCCAGTTAAACGTGGGATTATGCATCTGCAACCAGGGAAGCAACCTAGAACAAAATCGGACGATAATCTCTGCATCACCAGTACAGAGCACAATTCCAAATGAATGGAGCCAACAATGAGTTCAACAACAGGGGTATGCTGCGTAAAATAACCATTAGCAAGTGGAGTGGATTCGATACCCACTACCGGGACAGGTTTAGGCAAACCAATCAATGGCATAGCTAGAGATATAGCAAATTCCACAGACATAATATTAGCAGAAGACCCTGAATCCACAAAGGCACTGCCGGTGGCAGACCTACCCTCAAAAGAGACCTGAAAGGGAAGCAAGATCTTATTAGGTTTCATATTTACGGGAAATACCTGTGCGCCCAAGCGACCTCCCCGATGGTCACTTAGGCGCGGAAGTTTTCCGGCTGCTTATTCTTACACATTGGACAGTTGTTCACTTGATGCCTGTCATCCCCACAGTAGAAGCAGAGACCATTCTTCCTGCGGAGCTCTCTACGTTGTTGGGGAGACACGGAGGCCCCGAGTTGCATTGGTTCATCCGAGATTCCCGTGGAAGAACGAAGCAACGGAACCTCAGGAGCCATTATGGGGGAGCCAAAGGAAAAGGCACAAGAACGTTCAAGTCGTCGTTCCCTGAGACGTCGGTCAAGACGTACCGCTAAAGCCATAACCTGATCTAGAGAGTCAGAAGAGGGATTGCTAACTAATAGGTCTTTCAGGTCGTTCGACAGACCCAATCTAAACTAGCACCTCAAGGCAGGGTCATTCCACCGAGACGCTACGCACCACTTCCTAAAGTCAGAACAGTACTCCTCAACGGGTCTCTTACCCTGACGTAAGGTCACCAGCTAACTCTCGGCAAAGGCAGTGTTGTCAGTCTCGTCATAGATGAGCCAGAGAGCAGAAAAAAAAAGGTCAACAGAGGAAAGTTCAGGGGCGTCAGGAGCCAAGGAGAAGGCCCATTCTTGGGGGCCGTCCTGGAGCCGGGACATAATTATACCCACTCGCTGGCTCTCAGAACCTGAGGAGTGGTGTCTTAATCGGAAATAGAGCCTACAACTCTCCCGAAAGGAGAAAAAAGTCTTCCGGTCCCCTGCGAACCGGTCAGGCAACTTGAGGTGGGGTTCAAAATTTGAGGTGGAGGGCACTACCTGGTTAGCATCACGCTGGTTGCACCTCTGAGCCAGGGCTTGGACCTGTATTGAGAGACCCTGCATTTGCTGAGCCAGGGTCTCAAGGGGGTCCATAGTTGTGTAGGAACCAGGGTAGAAAAGGTATATGGGCCTGTGATTATGTAATGACGGGGTAGGGAGACAGACAGGTGAGCCCTAATCTACCCGCCACTCAGTCCCTGCCTACTTGCACAGCCCATCCTAGGCGACGGCGTACAACTGGGCGGCGGTCCCTATGCTCAATAAGTGCACGACAGACAAGCAGACAAGGGTACACAGAAGCTAAGGGAAATGGGGCAGTTGCCCACGGTAACACCGTGAGCAACAAGAGTAGTGAACGAGCCGAGTCAAACCAGGAGTGTACGAGGTACCAAACGTAGAGCAGGAGAGTAGTCAGTAAAGCCAGGTTCAATTTGAAGCAGAGGTCAATAATACTAGCAGGAACAGCAGAGCCAGGAAACCAGACAGAATCACAGGCAAAGGAAGAGCAGGAAATGAAGGTATATATAGACCGAGAGTGGGAGCTAGCTCTGTCTGGCCAGGCTGTGATAGGTTCTCCCACTCCTCAGCCTACCAGCCTGAGTGGTAGCAGATCGAGTCACTCTATAAGACCTAGGAGCAGATGCAGACTGATTAACCACGGGCATCGACACAGAAGCTGTGTCTGGCAGATCCTTTACAGTAGTATTATTACAGTAATGTAGTATTGTTACAGTAGAGTAGAATTGTTATAGTACTGTAGTGTTATAGTAATTTAGTATAATTATAGTATTGTAGTATTATTATAGTAATGTAGTATTGTTATAGTAGAGTAGTATTATAGTAATGTAGTATTATTATAGTAATGTAGTATTATTATAGTATTGTAGTATTATTATAGTAATGTAGTATTGTTATAGTAGAGTAGTATTATAATAATGTAGTATTATTATAGTAATGTAGTATTATTATTGTATTGTAGTATTATTATTATTATTATAGTAATGTAGTGTTATAGTAATCTAGTAATGTAGTATTGTTATAGTAATGTAGTATTATTATAGTAATGTAGTATTATAGTAATGTAGTACTATTACAGTAATGTAGTATTGTTATAGTAGTGTAGTATTGTTATAGTAATGTAGTGTTATAGTAATGTAGTATAATTATAGTATTGTAGTATTGTTATAGTAATGTAGTATTGTTATAGTAATGTAGTATTGTTATAGTAGAGTAGTATTATAGTAATGTAGTATTATTATAGTATTGTAGTATTATTATAGTATTGTAGTATTACAGTAATGTAGTATTATTATTGTATTGTAGTATTATTATAGTAATGTAGTATTATAGTAATGTAATATTATAGTAATGTAGTATTATTATAGTATTGTAGTATTATAATAATGTAGTATTATAGTGTAGACTGTTGTGTAGTCCTCTCCCCACAGTCTGTTTCTCCCCCAACCAATATAGTCTGACCCCTCTCTAACTTAACTACCCCTTTATTTTCTACATTGACCTCCCTCCTCAGCCCTAGTTTAAATACTCTGCCACCCCAGCTAGAATTCTATCTCCCAGCACCTCAGACCCCTTCCATTTAGGTGCAAATCAACTGCAGAATACAGTTTGTACCCCAATGAAAAGTCAGCCCAGTGCTCTAG
Source organism: Rhinoderma darwinii (assembly GCF_050947455.1). Taxonomy (NCBI): domain Eukaryota; kingdom Metazoa; phylum Chordata; class Amphibia; order Anura; family Rhinodermatidae; genus Rhinoderma; species Rhinoderma darwinii. The sequence continues at coordinate 178,000,168 of NC_134689.1, read as the reverse complement.
GAACCCAAAGCCTTCTCCTCTACACCAAGACTTAAGCTATGCATTTAACTCCCTGAGCTCCCGCTGTCTTTCCTGTGATGCGCATGGCACAGGCAGTATTCCTGAGAATACAACCTTGGAGGTCCTTCCCTTCAGCTTGTAGCCTAGTTCTTTAAAATTATTCTTAAGGCTCCTCCACCTACCATTTATTCTGTCGTTGGTTCCCACATGGACCACGACAGCTGGATCATCACCAGCCCCTCCCAGTAATTTATCCACCCGTTCTACCACTTGCTGAACACTGGTGCCAGGGAAACAGCAAACCATTCGGTTGAGCCATCTTGGCGACAAATTAATCGATTTGTCTTCTTGATTAAAGAATCATAGTTACATAATTACATACTTAGTATGGTTGAAAAAAGACACATTCCCATCAAGTTCAACCAATGAATGGGGAAAGGGAAGGGAAAAATTTCTACACATAGGAGCTAATATTTTTTTGTTCTAGTAAATGATCTAAGCCTTTTTTAAAGCCATCTACTGTCCCTGCTGTGACCAGCTCCTGCGCTAGACTATTCCATAGATTCACAGTTCTCACAGTAATGAAGGCTTGTTGACTCTGCAGATTGAACCTTTTTTTCTCTAGATGGAGGGAGTGCTCCCTTGTTTTTTGATTCTTGGAAAAAAGATAAAAAAGAGAGAAAACGGCGCTCCTCTAAGGTGATATCGTTCTGATATTTGTTGGATAGAAAGTAGCTATGAATAGAGCTCACCTTGGTGAGTTGTGCAATGTCGCCAGCACAACTTGACTTTGTAGCTTGTACACACTCGATCACACTGTGCTTGCCTCTGGAGCCATAACCGCATGGGGTGAATTCGTATCAGGAACTCATCTCCTCGCGGTTTTGAAGTGATGCAAATTGGGAAGAAAAAACTGCTCCTCTGAACGGGCGCTCAGGTGTGAATTGAACTAGTATCCTCACAAAATCGTCGGAGTTTGTTTCAACGATTTTATTCAATATGCTATTAAAACAATAAAAATTCAGTTGCTGCAACGCGTTTCAACCACGCACTGTGGTCTTCATCAGGATTTTTTTTTGTTTTAATAGCATATTGAATAAAATCGTTGAAACAAACTCCGAAGATTTTTTGAGGATACTAGTTCAATTCACACCTGAGCACCTTGTTTTTTGAGGGGGTTTTACATGGAACAGGATTTCACCATATTTTTTGTATGTGCCATTAGTATATTTATATATAAGTTAATCATGTCCCCCCTTAGTCGTCTTTTTTCAAGGCTAAATAGGTTTCATTCTTTTAATCTTTCCTCATAACTTAGATTCTCCATGCCCCTTATTAGCTTCGTTGCTCTTCTTTGTATTTTTTCCAACTCCAGGGAATCCTTTCTATGAACTGGAGCCCAGAACTTAACTGCATATTCTAGATGAGGCCGCACTAATGCTTTGTAAAGTGGTAATATTATATCCCTGTCCCGCGAGTCCATGCCTCTTTTAATTCACGACAATATCTTGCTGGCCTTTGAAGCAGCTGATTGACATTGCATGCTGTTGTTTAGTTTATGATCTACAAGCACACCCAGATCCTTCTCAACAAGTGACTCCCCCAGTGTAGCTCCCCATAATACATATGATGTATGCAGATTGTTGGTACCCAATCCCCTACAACTACCAATTGTCTTGCCTTACCTGCATAACCATCCCGCTGACTACTAGCTGGGCTGTTCTCCCGGCTGTTGGGGAGATCAGTATCCACTAGGGCTGCCATTTGAGACTGACACCTTCGCATCATCACCCAACTTGGCAATTTTGCTTGGAATATCAGAAACAGGATTGGCCTTCCTTTTCTTGGACCCCTTTCTACTGCCCCTAACTACATTAACCCAGCTACTTGCATGGTCCAGCTGACCCATGTCTTCACCCTCAACATCTACCCCACTAACTGCTTGCTCAGTGAGCAGCATGCTCTGCTCAAGATTGTCTATCGCCCTCAGTGTTGCATTTTGCTCCTCCAGATCTCTAATGCAAGCTTCCAGGTGAACAACATGCTCACATCTGCCACAGAGGTATTCACACTGGAACTCCGGCTCCAGTCGTGCATACATATGGAAAACTGTGCACTGAATAAAACCTCCAATCTTGCTGTCCATTATCCCAGTTACAAAAAAACAGTGAACAGTGAAGTAAAAGAAAAGAAGAGAAGAGTACTTACAGGGACTTTAACTCCAGTTTAGTAACTCCAATTGATATACAAGCCACTTAATTAAGCAAAGCCAAAACAGAGCAAGCTCAACTGAGGCCTGCAGGCTAATTTATACCACCTGAGAGCAGTTAACCCCTCCCCCTAGTCAGCTGCACAGCAGGACAGAAGCTAAGAAGGAAAAAAGGGTTTTAAATTGTGTCCGTTTTGCAAACTTCTATTAGCAAGCACTCACTTCATATATCAAACACAGTTTCACACACAGGAACACAGCAACTAATCCGGTTTAGTAACTCCACTTGATATGTAAGTCACTTAATTTAGCAAGGCCAAAACAGAGCAAGTTTTAGTTATATTAAGGGACCAATTTATTATAATTTCCAAAATTAAACTATATTATCAAAATTGCAATTTAGTTGGGCAGTAGAGGCAGCTAGATTATCAAATTCCCTGTAGCTTCCCTCCTGGCTCTGTCAACAGAACAAGGCTGTGTTTACATAACATTTTTATGCTACGTTCAGCATATGCACCAAAATGCTGCAGTGCATGCGTTGAACGCATCCATAGTGCTCCATTTACCCGACATATGCCAAAACAGTACAGAACCTACAAAATATTCCTCCATAAATATTATGGACCCTTTCTGCATACATCCAGGGAGGTAAGTACAGGCATACTTACCTGCTTTTCAGTGCAGAGGCATCCCACAAAGAAAGGTATACTGTGAGATATACGTTTCTTTTATATAGGATCATATGGGCGACGTTTGTAACTGTATGGCACACAGTTGCATACCCCGGGAGGTTTTTGCGCCTCTACTCGAACCATTAAGAGAATACAGACGGTTGTAAACTGTGTTGGGATGACAAAGGGAATTTTATTTCCTAGCCACTGCCCTGCTCTTTTAGGGTATGTGTACACGAGAAGTGGCTTTTACGTCTGAAAAGACAGACTGTTTTCAGGAGAAAACAGCTGCCTTGTTTCAGACGTAAAAGCTCCACCTCACATTATGCGAGGCGTCTTTGACGCTCGTAAATCTTGAGCTGCTCTTCATTGACTTCAAAGAAGAACGGCTCAAATTACGTTGCAAAGAAGTGTCCTGCACTTCTTTGCCGAGGCAGTCATTTTACGCGTCGTCGTTTGACAGCTGTCAAACGACGACGCGTAAATGACAGGTCGTCTGCACAGTACGTCGGCAAACCCATTCAAATGAATGGGCAGATGTTTGCCGACGTATTGTAGCCCTATTTTCAGACGTAAAACGAGGCATAATACGCCTCGTTTACGTCTGAAAATAGGTCGTGTGAACCCAGCCTTACTTTCATACGTACATTCGCGAAATGTTCAGTTTTGGTAATATATAAATATAAGGGAATTGGTAGTAAAGTAGCTTTAAGGTAAAGCTTTAATCTACCAGCCATCTTCGATTTCTACGTTTAATTTCTGCAACAAATAGGCCATGATGAATAGGGGACAATACCTCCAGCATGTCACAAGTTTTTTGTCTCATAGATTTACTTGGAATCCATTAGATTAGAAAAAGCAGTGTGCATCTATGAATAATGAAGGGCTCGTGGAGGTACAATACGAGATCATATAATTCTATGGGCGTCATATTCAGGACCTGTGTGAAGAGAAATGCCTATATATGGGAAATATTTCTTTGCTTTGAAGGATTCTCTGCTTTTCTCTGACTGGATCGGATTCTGTAAAAAAAATACATGGTCCTTACTCGGACTGACCATATGGAAGTGTGAATGCGGCCTAATGTACAAACGTTTGCAGACTGTTTTCTAAAATATAAATATACATATACACTACCGTTCAAAAGTTTGGGGTCACCCAGACAATTTTGTGTTTTCCATGAAAACTCACACTTATATTTATCAAATGAGTTGCAAAATGACTAGAAAATATAGTCAAGACATTGACAAGGTTAGAAATAATGATTTTTATTTCAAATAATAATTTTCTCCTTCAAACTTTGCTTTCGTCAAAGAATGCTCCATTTGCAGCAATTACAGCATTGCAGACCTTTGGCATTCTAGCTGTTAATTTGCTGAGGTAATCGGGAGAAATTTCACCCCATGCTTCCAGAAGGCCCTCCCACAAGTTGGATTGGCTTGATGGGCACTTCTTGCGTACCATACGGTCAAGCTGCTCCCACAACAGCTCTATGGTGTTGATATCTGGTGACTGCGCTGGCCACTCCATTACAGATAGAATACCAGCTGCCTGCTTCTTCCCTAAATAGTTCTTGCATAATTTGGAGGTGTGCTTTGGGTCATTGTCCTGTTGTAGGATGAAATTGGCTCCAATCAAGCGCTGTCCACAGGGTATGGCATGGCGTTGCAAAATGGAGTGATCGCCTTCCTTATTCAAAATCCCTTTTACCTTGTACAAATCTCCCACTTTACCAGCACCAAAGCAACCCCAGACCGTCACATTACCTCCACCATGCTTGATAGATGGCGTCAGGCACTCTTCCAGCATCTTTTCAGTTGTTCTGCGTCTCACAAATGTTCTTCTGTGTGATCCAAACACCTCAAACTTCGATTCGTCTGTCCATAACACTTTTTTCAAATCTTCCTCTGTCCAATGTCTGTGTGCTTTTGCCCATATTAATCTTTTCCTTTTATTAGCCAGTCTCAATATTGCTTTTTCTTTGCCACTCTGCCCTGAAGGCCAGCATCCCGGAGTCGCCTCTTCACTGTAGACGTTGACACTGGCATTTTGCGGGTACTATTTAATGAAGCTGCCAATTGAGGACCTGTGAGGCGTCTATTTCTCAAACTAGAGACTCTAATGTACTTGTCTTGTTGCTCAGTTGTGCAGCGGGGCCTCACACTTCTCTTTCTACTCTGGTTAGAGCCTGTGTGTGCTGTCCTCTGAAGGGAGTAGTATACACCGTTGTAGGAAATCTTCAGTTTCTTGGCAATTTCTCGCATGGAATAGCCTTCATTTCTAAGAACAAGAATAGACTGTCGAGTTTCACATGAAAGCTCTCTTTTTCTAGCCATTTTGAGAGTTTAATCGAACCCACAAATGTAATGCTCCAGATTCTCAACTAGCTCAAAGGAAGGTCAGTTTTATAGCTCCTCTAAACAACAAAACTGTTTACAGCGGTGCTAACATAATTGCACAAGGGTTTTAAAGTGTTTTCTAATCATTAGCCTTCTAACACAGTTAGCAAACACAATGTACCATTAGAACACTGGAGTGATGGTTGCTGGAAATGGGCCTCTATACACCTATGTAGATATTGCATTAAAAACCAGACGTTTGCAGCTAGAATAGTCATTTAGCACATTAACAATGTATAGAGTGTATTTCTGATTAATTTAACGTTCTCTTCATTGAAAAAAAACTGTGCTTTTCTTTCAAAAATAAGGAAATTTCTAAGTGACCCTAAACTTTTGAACGGTAGTGTATATATATATATATATACATACATACATACATTCGAGCCACATTATTATGACCACCAGCTAATATATAGAGTGACCGCCGTGTGTAGCACACACAGCAGCTAGACGGGCTGGGAGTGACTCAATAAGGTGCTGGTAGATTGTCTCAGGTATCTGGAGTCATGCTGGCTGCAGTGGATCCCACATTTGCTAGAGGGTGCGTGGGGGAGGATCCATAGAGCAAACAACATGATCGAGGTGGTCCCACAGATGCTCAATTGGGTTCAAGTCTGGCGAATTATGGGGTCAGGGAAGTACTTGTCGGACATTTCTAGTCGTGTTATATGTCGCATTGTCTTGCTGGAAGATTCCATCTGCCCCAGGGAAGACAAACATCATGTATGGGTGGACGTGATCTGCAACGATGCATACCCAAATCGGTTCAGAGTGCCTTCCACATGGATGAGTGGGCGCAGAGAATGCCATGAAAAAATTCCCTAGACTGTAATGCTGCCGTCACCAGCTTGTGTTCTTCCAGCAAAGGTTGCAGGGTGTTTGTTCTATGATGTTGCTCACCTGATACGCAAACATCCATCCGTTCGATGAAGAAGAAAACGTGACTCATCAGAGAAGGCCACCCTTTGCCAATCATCGGTGGTCCAAATCCGATAAAGCCATGCAAATTAAAGCCTTTTTTTCCGATGCACCATTGTTAGTATAGGAGCAGTGACTATCCGTCTGCTTCGGAGCCCTATACACAGTGGGGTTCGGCTAACTGTTTTAAACACACATCTGGTAGCCCCCTGGTTGATTTTCACGGTGAGCTGCTCCACTGTAGCGGGTTGTTTGGCCCTCGCGCACCTTCATAGCCGACGTTCACTTCTCACATCAATGGCACGTGCGCTGTTTGAGAAATACTGCCACCCTTGGCCCAAAAGCCAACAATCATCCCTTTTTGCAACTTTGATAATTTGCCCCTTTTACCCATGGCAACTAAGAGTGATATGTGTTCAGACAGCCAATCGCACACCTTATATTCCCACCAAGCCAGTCCATGACACATCACTTCCTTCATGGACTACGCACTACCAACATCGAAAGTAAGAGGTGGTCATAATAATGTGACTCGACTGTGTACGTATAAACCCAGTGCTTTATTATTTAATATTCATTTTTATGTTAGTATACAAATAAGCAATAACTGACAGTGTCACAAAGAATTAGGGTATGTTCACACGCCCTATTTACGGACGTAATTCATGCGTTTTTCGCCTGGAATTACGGCCGAAAAAACGGCTCCAAACCGTCGGCAAACATCTGCCCATTGAATTCAATGGGTCTTACGGTGTTCTGTGCAGACGGGCTTTTTTTTACGCGCGGGTGTCAAAAGACGGCGCTTAAAAAGACGGCCGCCTCAAAGAAGTGCATGTCACTTCTTGGGACGTAATTGGAGTAATTTTTCATTGACTCCATTGAAAAACAGCTCAAATTACGTCCATAATGGACGCCGTGAAAAACGCGTGCACTTGCAAAAACGTCTGAAATTCAGGAGCTGTTTTCGCCTGAAAACAGCTCCGTAATTTCAGACGTATTTTACGTTTGCGTGTGAACATACCCTAAAACTGACATGTATCAGGTAAGTCAGACATATTTGTAGTCATGGACAGGCCCTTTTTATTCACCCCAAATGAACAGAACAGGTGGCTTTCACTGCTGCTAATTTTTCAGGCAAACAAATATACCGCTAGCTTTTCCTTCACATCAAGTGGTTGAGATGAATTTGCGGTCAAAATTCTCCAAAAATGTTACCCTATGGGATTGCTATATTTATAGACAATTTAGCTAGTCATAGATTTTTATAGTATTATTTTCTACACTTGGTTTGAGCTATCAAAGTTGCAATATAAAAAGAAGAGTAATTGATGAAATTGAGTTTATGCGCAGTCTGGTTTTAATGGGCAGTAAAATCCGATGAGTCATAGCTCAGTTTTAGGAACCTATATTGCACCGTGTACGGAATGAAAACAATTTTAGATAACAAAACAATGTATATAGAGAGAACAATCATTTGACAGCTCATCTTAGTAAGTGTGCTTCACAGAGCAACTTCACGTATAAAAATTCACTTCCCTATCCGCACCCAAATTCTGTTCCATATTGTTATATTATTTACTGCAGGTGCATTAAAGAGGTTTCACTTAGTTTGTCAGACCAATAGCTAAATAGGCCAAGCGAGAAATATACTGAAAGCAGATTTCATTATTCAGTCCAGTACCCAGCCTATATCAGCACTTCAAGCATGCAGTGTTATTCCTCCCATCAAACGCTGAAACAAATCTGAACATAAACTGCAACCTGACAACTGAATTTGAATACCTTGCAAAAGATTGATGGCACACTGTACAGCTGTAGGGCCACATGTACCCCACTCAGAGAGTGAGCATCACAATAGTAAAGGGGTTGTCCATGATCAGGGCCGGCCTTAAGTTGGATGGCGTCCTGTGCGGGATTCTCTATTGCTGCCCTCCACAAACAAAAAAAATTAACCACATATATACATAGACACGCACATACTGGAACATATATACTGTACATACATAGAGGCACATATTTAGACATACACGCAAATATACATACATATATACAGTGGCAGATTATCATTAGGGTGGTTCAGACGGCCGCCCGGGCCCCAAGGCTCCCAGAGCCGCTCGAACCGCACAAGATCGCACGGGCCCCCTCATGCCCGGTGGCGACGCTAGAATCGGAGGGGGCCCAGGTGCTAGCGGCAGCGACATTCATTTGTATCTGAGTCCTCAGATACAAACGAATATTATAGGCTGCAGGCCACATTAGGCTTACAGCCTATCAGGCGCTGGGAAGACTCCCTGTGCAGGCTGGCGTGATGAGGTACTGCATCACGCCGGTCTGCGCATGCGTCTAGTCCGGAGGCTTCACATGCGTCCAGCTTGAGCGGCCGTCACGAGAACGTAGCAAGGTAAGTAAAATATATATTTATTTTTTAGGTGGGGTAGCGCTGTGCATATATTCAAGGAGGGGGGAAGTGGTCTGCGACACTATATACAAGGGGGGGGAGTGCTGGGTGGCCCTATATACAAGGGGGAGGGTAGTGCTGTGTGGGCCTATATACAAGGGGGAGGGGAGCACTGTGTGACACTATATACAAAGGGGGCTGAGTGCTCTGTGACACTATATACAAGGGGGGAGTTCTCTGTTACACTATATACAAGGGGGAGGGGAGTGCTGTGTGGCACTATATACAAAGGGGGGAGCGCTGTGTGCACTATATACAAGGGGGGAGTGCTATGTGGCCCTATATACAAGGGGGAGTGCTAAGTGGCCCTATATACAAGGGGGAGCGCTATGTGGCCCTATATACAAGGGGAGGGCTAAGTGGCCCTATATGCAAGGGGGAGCACTGTGTGGCCCTATATACTAAGGGGGGAGTGCTGTGTGACAATAAACAAGGGGGGTATGTGTGTGACACTCTTTACAGGGGTGGCCCTGTGGCGCTATTTACAAGAGGGGGAGGGTTGTATGGCGCTATCTATAGGGGGCTGTGTGTAACGCTCTCTACGTGGGATGTGTGTGGTGCTAGCTAAAGGGGGGTGTGTAATATCTACAGGGGCTGTGTGTGGCGCTATCTATGGGGGTGTGTAATATCTACAGGGGCTGTGTATGGCACTATGTACAGGGGGCTGTGTGTACGTGGTGTTTTACATTGTATGGTATTATTATATTCAGGCGCCCAGTCTTTGGTGCTATTATATTTAGGGGCACAGTATGTGGCACCATGATAATTTTATTTTCGTTTATAGGTGTGGAAATGTTGAAAAAGTGAGGAGCCGCAGACATCTGAGTGGCAAATTCTGCAGAAATGGGTCATGGCCGGGAGAAGTCGTCATGAGCTCTGGACCGGATGGATAAGAAAAGAGGATAAGAACTACTAGAATCTGAGACGTCGTCACCTGTGAGTCACTAGATCTATCTGATAAATCCGTCACCTCTCCTGACATGTTTATTATAGGAAATCCTTGTATTTCACAAAAAGTCTTTCTGCAGTCCAGGACTGATAGACAATTCCCCTTGTCGGGAGGATGTGTCCCTGCACAGTGTGATACTGTCAGTATGTAGGGACACAGCCCTGTGACAAGGGGAATCGTAACACCCATTTGTTAATGCTTGCCCAAAAAGGTAGTGTTAAAAAGAGTTACGGCGCGGCAGGGCGGCAGTGTGGAAGGGGGGCCCAAGTTTGGGTAACAGCCTAGGGCCTATGGTCTACTTAATCCGCCACTGCATATATATACCGACACACAAACACACACACATACACACACACACACACACACGAGGCATGTACACACACACATAATGGGTCATAAACAAATACATATAGGTAAATATATAGACATACACACCCAAATATACCCACACAGGCAAATATATACACTGTACTGATGCAGTGCAGCAGATGTTACCTGCAGTCCTATGTAACACCACAGATAGCACACATAGTGATAACTCTCTGATTACAGATAACGTATTAGATCAGGGGTCTCAAGCATGTGGCCCGCGGGCCGCATGCGGCCCCTGGGGCTGTCATCTGCGGCCCGCGGGACACAGAGCCGCTAGTATCGGCTCTGCTCCGAGACTCTGAAATTCCCTGACATCGCTGTCCACATATGAACAGCGATGTCTGGGGCTTCCCCAGAGCCGGAGTCCCGAGCAGAGCGCTGGTGTCGGCTCTGCTCTGGGACTCTGTGGAATTCCCTGACATCGCTGTCCACATATGAACAGCGATGTCTGGGGCTTCCCCAGAGCCGGAGTCCCGAGCAGAGCGCTGGTGTCGGCTCTGCTCCGGGACTCTGTGGAATTCCCTGACATCGCTGCCCATATATGGACAGTGTGTCAGGGTCTTGCCCAGAGCGCTGGTGTCGGCTCTGCTCCTGGACTCTGTGGAATTCCCTGACATCGCTGTCCACATATGAACAGCGATGTCTGGGGCTTCCCCAGAGCCGGAGTCCCGAGCAGAGCGCTGGTGTCGGCTCTGCTCCGGGACTCTGCGGAATTCCCTGACATCGCTGTCCACATATGAACAGCGATGTCTGGGGCTTCCCCAGAGCCGGAGTCCCGAGCAGAGCGCTGGTGTCGGCTCTGCTCCGGGACTCTGTGGAATTCCCTGACATCGCTGTCCACATATGAACAGCGATGTCTGGGGCTTCCCCAGAGCCGGAGTCCCGAGCAGAGCGCTGGTGTCGGCTCTGCTCTGGGACTCTGTGGAATTCCCTGACATCGCTGCCCATATATGGACAGTGTGTCAGGGTCTTGCCCAGAGCGGAGCAGAGCGCTGGTGTCGGCTCTGCTCCTGGACTCTGTGTAATTCCCTGACATCGCTGTCCACATATGAACAGCGATGTCTGGGGCTTCCCCAGAGCCGGAGTCCCGGGCAGAGCGCTAGTACAGGCTCTGCTCCGGGACGCTGCGGAATTCCCTGACATATCTGCCCATATATGGACAGTGTGTCAGGGTCTTCCCCAGAGCGGAGTCCCAGGCAGAGCGCTAGTATCGGCTCTGCTCCGGGACTCTGGGGAAGCCTCTGACATCGCTGTCCATACATCGACAATGGTGTCAGGGGCTTCCCCAGAGCAGGAGTCCCAGTGATGTCAGCAGCACAGCTGGAGTCCCAGGAAGAGCCTACTAGCGCTCTGCCTGGGACTCCAGCTCTTGGCAAGCCCCTGACATCACTGGGGCAGCCTCTACAGAGGGCACTGGGGCAGCCTCTACAGAGGGCACTGGGGCAGCCTCTACAGAGGGCACTGGGGCAGCCTCTACAGAGGGCACTGGGGCAGCCTCTACAGAGGGCACTGGGGCAGCCTCTACAGAGGGCACTGGGGCAGCCTCTACAGAGGGCACTGTGGCAGCCTCTACAGAGGGCACTGTGGCGTTATCTACAAGTGGGTGTGTGACAGTATCTGAAGAGGACACTGGCATTATCTACAGAGGGCACTGTGGCCTTATCTACAGAGGGCACTGTGGCCTTATCTACAGAGGGCACTGTGGCCTTATCTACAGAGGGCACTGTGGCCTTATCTACAGAGGGCACTGTGACCTTATCTACAGAGGGCACTGTGGCCTTATCTACAGAGGGCACTGTGGCCTTATCTACAGAGGGCACTGTGGCCTTATCTACAGAGGGCACTGTGGCCTTATCTACAGAGGGCACTGTGGCCTTATCTACAGAGGGCACTGTGGCCTTATCTACGGAGGGCACTGTGGCCTTATCTAGGGGTGTGTTGCATTATCCACAGAGGGCACTGCGGCAGCATCCACAGAGGGCACTGCGGCAGCATCCACAGAGGGCACTGCGGCAGCATCCACAGAGGGCACTGCGGCAGCATCCACAGAGGGCACTGCGGCACTATCTAAAAAGGGGCTGCCCAATCTTGACATGTGTGCTAACTGAGCCGCCGGACTGCATTTAGCGACACTTAAACTGGAAAGCTGGATTGTTGAAATAAGCACGTGGAGAAATATCTCAAATTTTAAACCTAGTGCTATTATTATAGTAATGTAGTATTATTATTCTAGTAATATAGTGTTATAGTCGTTCAAATAACTAATTGATTAACAATAATTTTGTATTGTAGCAAATTTGAAAGTAATGCGGCCCGACCACTTCACATTTTTTCTATATGCGGCCCACTTACCCGGCCGAGTTTGAGACCCCTGTATTAGATGTTACATGCAGTCCTATGTAACACCACAGATAACAGTGATAACTCTCTCATTACATATAATGTAGTGGATCTTACCTGCAGTCCTATGTAACACTACAGATAACACAGTGTTAACTCTGAGTACAGATAATATAGTGGATGCACACACAAAAATATATACGCATACAGATACAGTGAAGGAAATAAGTATTTGATCCCTTTCTGATTTTGTAAGTTTGCCCACTGTCAAAGACATGAACAGTCTAGAATTTTTAGGCTAGTTTAATTTTACCAGTGAGAGATAGATTATATATATATATATATATATATAAAAAAAAAAAAAGAAAATCACATAGTCAAAATTATATATATTTATTTGCATTGTGCACAGAGAAATAAGTATTTGATCCCCTACCAACCATTAAGAGTTCAGCCTCCTCCAGACCAGTTACACGCTCCAAATCAACTTGGTGCCTGCATTAAAGACATCTGTCTTAAATGGTCACCTGTATAAAAGACTCCTGTCCACAGACTCAATTAATCAGTCTGACTCTAACCTCTACAACATGGGCAAGACCAAAGAGCTTTCTAAGGATGTCAGGGACAAGATCATAGACCTGCACAAGGCTGGAATGGGCTACAAAACCATAAGTAAGACGCGGGGTGAGAAGGAGACAACTGTTGGTGCAATAGTAAGAAAATGGAAGACATACAAAATGACTGTCAATCGACATCGATCTGGGGCTCCATGCAAAATCTCACCTCGTGGGGTATCCTTGATCCTGAGGAAGGTGAGATCTCAGCCGAAAACTACACGGGGGGAACTTGTTAATGATCTCAAGGCAGCTGGGACCACAGTCACCAAGAAAACCATTGGTAACACATTATGCCGTAATGGATTAAAATCCTGCAGTGCCCGCAAGGTCCCCCTGCTCAAGAAGGCACATGTACAGGCCCGTCTGAAGTTTGCATATGAACATCTGGATGATTCTGAGAGTGATTGGTGTGGTCAGATGAGACTAAAATTGAGCTCTTTGGCATTAACTCAACTCGCCGTGTTTGGAGGAAGAGAAATGCTGCCTATGACCCAAAGAACACCGTCCCCACTGTCAAGCATGGAGGTGGAAACATTATGTTTTGGGGGTGTTTCTCTGCTAAGGGCACAGGACTACTTCACTGCATCAATGGGAGAATGGATGGAGCCATGTACCGTCAAATCCTGAGTGACAACCTCCTTCCCTCCACCAGGACATTAAAAATGGCTCGTGGCTGGGTCTTCCAGCACGACAATGACCCGAAACATACAGCCAAGGCAACAAAGGAGTGGCTCAAAAATAAGCACATTAAGGTCATGGAGTGGTCTAGCTAGTCTCCAGACCTTAATCCCATCGAAAACTTATGGAGGGAGCTGAAGATCCGAGTTGTCAAGCAACAGCCTCGAAATCTTAATGATTTACAGATGATCTGCAAAGAGGAGTGAGCCAAAATTCCATCTAACATGTGTGCAAACCTCATCATCAACTACAAAAAATGTCTGACTGCTGTGCTTGCCAACAAGGGTTTTGCCACCAAGTATTAAGTCTTGTTTGCCAAAGGGATCAAATACTTATTTCTCTGTGCAAAATGCAAATAAATATATTTAATTTTGACAATGTGATTTTCTTTTTTTTTTTAATATAATCTATCTCTCACTAGTAAAATTAACCTAGCCTAAAAATTCTAGACTGTTCATGTCTTTGACAGTGGGCAAACTTACAAAATCAGCAAGGGATCAAATACTTATTTCCTTCACTGTACATACAGACCCACAAATACACACACCTGCAGTCCTAAGTAACACCACAGATAACACAGTGATAAGTCTCTGATTACAGATAATGTATAAGTGTGAGGCTGGGTTCACACGACCTATTTTCAGACATAAACGAGGCGTATTATGCCTCGTTTTACGTCTGAAAATAGGGCTACAATACGTCGGCAAACATCTGCCCATTCATTTGAATGGGTTTGCCGACGTACTGTGCAGACGACCTGTCATTTACGCGTCGTCGTTTGACAGCTGTCAAACGACGACGCGTAAATATACAGCCTCGTCAAAAGAAGTGCAGGACACTTCTTTGGACGTTTTTGGAGCTGTTTTCTCATAGACTCCAATGAAAACAGCTCCAAAAACGGACGTAAAAAACGGCGCGAAAACGGCGCGAAAAACACCGCGAAAAACGCGAGTTGCTCAAAAAACGTCTGAAAATCAGGGGCTGTTTTCCCTTGAAAACAGCTCTGTATTTTCAGACGTTTTTGGTCACTACGTGTGCACATACCCTTACCTGCAGTCCTATGTAATACCGCAGATAACATACAGTGATAACTCTCTGATTACAGATAATGTATTAGTGTTACCTGCAGTCCTACGTAACACCACAGATCACACACAGTGCCACGTGCAATATTGTTGGAATGCACATCCGCCATACTTACACAGATAGTGTTAAGAAGTTAAAGGATTTGTCCGTGTTTCAAATTAAAAAGCATCCCATACTTACCTCTCTCCTCCCAGACTTTCCTGTGCTGGGGGCTTCTGTCATCTCTGGTCTGTGAGAAGACAGAGCGGCTGCAGTGGTGACATCACGTCGACAGTACATCACCCAAGCCTATGCACGGACCTATATTAGTGAAAACAGTCCGTGATTTTTACGCAGCGGGTGTCCGCTGCGTAAGACTCACGACATGTCCTATATTTCTGCGTTTCTCGCGCATCACGCACCCATTGAAGTCAATGGGTGCGTGAAAATCACGTGCACCACACGGAAGCACTAACGTGGGACGCACGTGATTCGCGCAACAGCAGTAAAACTATGAATGTAAACAGAAAAGCACCACGGGCTTTGCTCTTTACAAACATACAAACAGAGTGCCATAATGATGGCGGCTGCACGAAAATCACGCAGCCGCGCATCATACGGTGATGACACACAGAGCTGTTAAGTGCCTTTTGCAAAACGCACACGCACGTGTAAATACGCCCGAACACTGCTGAGGCTATTAACCCCTTCCCGCACCTTGGCGTAAATGCACGTCCAGGTGAGCAGTAACTTCGCGCACCTGGGCGTGTAGTTACGTCCGCGCTTTAACAGTTAACCGCCGCGCGGCGCTACACCGCAGCGGCGGTTAACTGTGCAGGGTGTCAGCCCTGCTCTCCCCATTTCCGATCAGCGCCCTGTCGCCGCTGAAATCGGCAATTAACCCCTTCGGTGCGGTGGTCGATTGTGATCACCACATTGAAGAGGTTTACAGCGGATCGGCAGCCCCCCACATGAATTTGCGGGGGCTGGCGATCCTTATCATGGCAACCAGAGGCCAGACAATGACCTCCGGGTTGCCATGTACGGAAGCCTCGGAGGAGCAGCCTCCGGCCGGTCCTCCGATGCTTCCTGTCAGTGTGAGGCTGGGTTCACACGACCATGTTACGTCCGTAATGTACGGAACATATTTCGGCCGGAAGACCCGGACCGAACACACTGCAGGGGGCCGGGCTCCTAGCATCATAGTGATGTACGATGCTAGGAGTCCCTGCCTCGCTGCAGGACAACTGTCCCGTACTGTAATCATGATTACAGTACGGGACAGTAGTTCCACGCAGAGGCAGGGACTCCTAGCATCGTACATCACTATGATGCTAGGAGCCCGGCACCCTGCAGTGTGTTCGGTCCGGGTCTTCCGGCCGAAATACGTTCCGTACATTACGGACGTAACATGGTCGTGTGAACCCAGCCTGACAGTTACGTCACAATGACAGTTAGAACACATTACACTACGTGTGTAGTGTAATGTGTTCCAGCAGCGATCAGAGCTGCATGTCTAAAAGTCCCCTAGTGGGACAAGTAAAAAAAGTAAAAACAAGATAATAAAAATGTTTTTAAACAGTGTCAAAATAAAAGTTAGAAGTGACATAAACAAAGAATGCTCTTTTTCCTATAATAAGTCTTTTATTATAGGAAAAAAATGAACACGTTAAAAAAAGTACACATATTTGGTATCACCGCGTTCGTAACGACCCCATCTATAAAACTGTAGTATTATTTTTCCCGCACGGTGAACTCCGCGAAAAAAATAAACTAAAAACAGTCCCCGAAACACAATTTTTTGGTTACCAACCCTCCCAAAATATAAAGTGATCAAAAAGCCGCATGCACGCCAAAATGGTACCAATACAAACTACAACCTGTCCCGCAAAAAAAAAGCCCTTACACCGCTTTTTTGACTGAAAAATAAAAAAGTTATCGCTCTCAGAATATGGTGACACAAAAAAGAATTTATTTTACAAATAAGTGATTTTATTGCACAAACGCTGCAAAACATAAAAAAATTATATACATCTGGTATCGCCGTAATCGTATCGACCCGCAGAATAAAGTAAAATGGTCATTTATAGCCCAGGGTGAAGGCCATAAAAAAAAAGAATAAAAAACAATGTCAGAATTGATGGTTTTTGGTCACCTTGCTTGCCAAAAAATGGAATAAAACGTGATCAAAAACATTTCTGGTACCCCAAAATGGTACCAATGAAAACTACAGATTGTCCCGCAATGAATAAACCCACACACAGCTCCGGTGGAGAAAAAAAAAAAAAGTTCTGGCTCTCAGAATATGGCGATACAAAATGTGCAGAGTGTTCCAAAAGCAGATAAGATGCGACACCGGCCACATATCTGCGGATTATGATTTATTTACTGCATTATTATACCCTCTTATTATACCCTGATGTACCACGCACAAATAACATATGCCCCCACATTATAAACTGAAACACCAGTAAAACCCCAAACAGAACAACTACCAAGCTACATCTGCGTCCCAAAAGCCAAATGGCGCTCCCTCCCTTCTGAGCCCTGCAGCGTGCCTAAACACCAGTTTATGTCCACAGATATGGCATTGCCATACCCGGGAGAACCCGGTTAATATTTTATGAAGTGTTTGTCTTCAGTGGCACAAACTGGGCATAACATGTAGAGCACTAAAATGGCATATGAGTGGAAAATTTTAATTTTCACTCTGCACCATCCGCTGCACATTAACCCCTTCGTGCACCACGACATAGCATGTCGTAGTGTGGGGGTGATGTATGGAGCGTCTCACGTGAAAAATAAAGAATTCAAAACGGAAAAATCGCTGTTTTTTGGTCACCTTCGCTCTACCAAAAAATGTAATAAAAAGTGCTAAAAATTTGTATGTACCAAAAAATGGTACCAATAAAAACGACCGCTCGTCCCTCAATAAATAAGCCCTCACACCGCTCTATTGACTGAAAAATAAAAAAGTTATGGCTCTTGGAACGCGGGGAGGAAAAAACTAAAAAGGAAAATAAAAAAATGGGTCAGTCCAGAAAGGGTTAATTACTTTCTAAAGAAAAACCATTTATGACCACACGTGGGGTATTGCCGTACTCGGGAGAAATTGCTTTACAAATGTTGGGGTGCTTTTTCCCCCTTTATCCTTTGTGAAATTTAAAAAATGCAACATTTTAGTGGAAGAAATGTTGATATTCATTTTCACGGCCTAATTCTAATAAATC
Organism: Rhinoderma darwinii; assembly: GCF_050947455.1. Lineage (NCBI taxonomy): Eukaryota > Metazoa > Chordata > Amphibia > Anura > Rhinodermatidae > Rhinoderma > Rhinoderma darwinii. The sequence continues at coordinate 177,982,262 of NC_134689.1, read as the reverse complement.
CTGCAAAGACTTGTGGGGTCTAAATGCCCACTATATCCCTAGATAGATTCTTTAAGTGGTGTAATTTCCACTTTTGGGGGGTTTGCACTGTTTTGGCCTCTCAGGGGCTTTGCAAATGCGACATGGCACCCAAAAACCATTTCAGCTAAATTTGATCTCCAAAAACCAAATAGCGCTCCTTCCCTTCTGAGCCTTGCTGTGGGTCAAAACAGCAGTTTACTACCACATATGGCATATTTCCGTAATCGGAAGAAATTGTTTTACAAATGTTGGGGTGCTTTTTCTCCTTTATTCCTTGTAAAAATTAGATTTTTACCTTTACAGAATAATTCCAATGAATTCAGCAAAACAACTGTGGGGTCAAAATGCTAACTTTACCCCTAGAAAAATTCCTTGATTAGTGTAGTTTCCAAAATGGGGTCACTTTCTGGTGGTTTCCACTATTTTGCTCCCTCCAGTGCATTTCAAACGCGACACGGCACTGAAAACTATTCCAGCAAAATCGGAATATCAAAATCCAAATGGTGCTCCTTCCCTTCTGAGTCCTGCTGTGGGTCCAAACAGCAGTTTATTACCACATATGGGGTATTGCTATAATCGGGAGAAATTGCTTTACATACGTACGTGTGTTTTTTCTCTTTTATTCCTTGTAAAAATTAAAAATTTCTAAGTTTTTTCAGAAAAAAGTAGATTTTCATCTTCACATACTAATTCAAATAAATTTAGCAAAAAAACTGTGTGTTCAAAATGCTAACTATACCCCTAGATAAATTCCCTGAGGGGTGTAGTTTCCAAAATGAGGTCACTTTTGGGGCTCTTTATTGTTTTGGCCCCACAAGACCTCTTCAAACCTGACATGGTACCTAAAATATATGCTAAAAAAAAAGGAGGCCCCAAAATCCACTAGGCGCTCCTTTGCTTTTGAGGCCGGTGTTTCAGTAAATTAGCGCACTAGGGCCACATGTGGGATATTTCTAAAAACTGCAGAATCTGGGCAATAAATAATAAGTTACATTTCTCGGGTAAAACCTTCTGTGGTATAGATTTTTTATTTTATTACAAATGAATTTTGTAAAAAAAAAAATGACATTTGTAACTTTCACCTCTACTTTGCTTTAATTCCTGTGAAACGCCTAAAGTGTTAAAACACTTTCTGAATGCTGTTTTGAATATTTTGAGGGGTGCAGTTTTCAAAATGGGGTGATTTATGGGGACTTTCTAATATTTAAGGCCCTCAAAGCCACTTCAGAACTGAACTGGTCCTTGTAAAAATCGCCTTTTTGAAATTTTCTTGAAAATATGAGAAATCGCTGCTAAAGTTCTAAGTCTTGTAACGTACTAGAAAAATAAAACAATGTTCAAAAAACGATGCCAAACTAAAGTAGACATATGGGAAATGTTAACTAGTAACTATTTTGTGTGGTATTACTATCTGTTTTACAAGCAGATACATTTAAATTGAGAAAAATGCACATTTTTGCAAATTTTCTCCAAATCTTGGTGTTTTTTACAAATAAATATTGAATTTATCAACCAAATTTTTTCACTAACATAAAGTACAATATGTGATGAGAAAACAATCTCATAATCGCTTGGATAGGTAATAGCATTTCAGAGTTATTACCACATAAAGTGACACATGTCAGATTTGAAAAATCGGCTTCGTCCTGAAGGCCAAAACAGGCTCAGTCCTGAAGGGGTTAATAGGCTGCAGCGGTGGTGTACAGTCAACATGTTGAAACCGCTATATACAAACAGAGAACAGATCTGACGGGAGCCCCCAACGCAGGAACGTCTGGGAGGAGAGAGCTAAGTATAAGTTCTTTGTTTTATTTTAACTCCTCCTGCTGCTTCAACAAAATGGTGTTTTGTTTTTTTATTCCGGACAACCGTTTTAAAGGCTATGCACACCTTTGAAATTGTTTCGTTTTTTTTAAAATAATCAGCCAGTGAGTTTTGTGCAACTTTCTAAATAAATACTTTTTATTAAAAACTATCTTTACTTTTTGAGATACAGCTGCTCCGTATTCTGCATACAGAGCAGCCCTATCTAGCGCTGAGACCTGAATCCGTCAGGTCAGTGTCGACTGCGCTATTCATTCTCTCAAAATGACGGAACCCTTGCACAATGGAAACAAACGGAAACCATTTGCACCGGATCCATCACCATTGAAATCAATGGTGATGCAAACGGAAACCTATGGTTTACGTTTGTTTCAGTCAGGGTTCCGTTCTGACGGAAAGCTCAGACGGAACACCTGAACGGAGCATTGACGCAGATGTGAGCGAAGCCTAAGGCTGGGTTCACACAACCTATTTTCAGACGTAATGGAGGCGTTTTACGCCTCGAACTACGTCTGAAAAAACGGCTCCAATACGTCGGCAAACATCTGCCCATTACTTTCAATGGGCTTTAAGATGTACTGTGCCGACGACCTGTCATTTTACGAGTGGCTGTCAAAAGACGGCGCGTAAAATGACAGCCTCGTCAAAAGAAGTGCAGAAACACTTCTTGGGACGTAATTGGAGCCGTTTTTCATTGACTCCAAAGAAGAACAGCTCCAAATTACGTCCGTAAAAGACACCCCGCAAAACGCGAGTACATGCAATTACGTCTGAAATTCAGGAGCTGTTTTCCCCTAAAAACAGCTCCGTGATTTCAGACGTAATTGCAGTTATCATGTGCACATACCCTAAGGGTATGTGCACACGCAGAGTCAAAAACGTCTCAAAATACAGAGCTATTTTCAAGGGAAAACAGCCCCTGATTTTCAGACGTTTTTTGAGCAACTCTCGTATTTCGCTGCGTTTTTCTCAGCGTTTTCGCAGCGTTTTTTACGGCCGTTTTTGGAGCTGTTTTCATTGGAGTCTATGAGAAAACGGCTCCAAAAACGTCCCAAGAAGTGTCCTGCACTTCTTTTGACGAGCCGTCATTTTATGCGCCGTATTTTGACAGCAACGCGTAAAATGACAGCTCGTCTGCACAGAACATCGTAAGACCCATTGCAAGCAATGGGCAGATGTTTGCCGACATATTGGAGCCGTCTTTTCAGGCGTAATTCGAGGCGGAGAACGCCTCCATTACGCCTGAAAAGAGGTCGTGTGCACATACCCTTAAATGTAATTACAAAGTTGCACCAAACACACTGATTTTTATTAAGAAAAAAAAAAGATTTCAAAGTTGTCTTTTTAACGTAATCTGAACAGGGATTAGAAAGGCAACAAATGGAAAATATGCACTATGAAGGCACTGAATTCTGTGCCCATTTGACATTTATTAACATTTTAGTGTCTTTCAGTGCCACCATGGTACCCATTTGTCACTTATTGCCAATTTTGCGTCCTTCTGTTTGGTGGCCCCTTGATGTCCATTTGCAATTTACTGCCCCTGTAGCCTTTAGCATCTTTTGTCACAGAAGAACAATAAGGGGGCAACAAAATGGCAAATGGGCATCAAGGGGGCACTGAATAAAAGGAAACCAAAGGGGCAATAAGTGGCAAATAGGCACCAAGGTGGCATTGAATCCTCTGTCTATTTGCCATTATTCCCCTTTTTAGACCCCCATCAGTGCCCCCATTCAACCAAAGCTTCTGAGAAACAATGCCTGCTGGAGCCGCCCTGGAGAAAACGTTTCCTCAGTGTCCCCACCAGCCCTGGAAACGCATAGGAAGCTCAGTGTCTCCTCCCTGTCTTGTGTCCTGAATGATGTCATCCCGCCTGTCCCATCATTCAGGACGCAGGATAGGGTGAGCAGATGAGCGGTGGCCAGGGCGTGGGATAGCCAGTATTGAGTTCGGTGCAGTAAGTGAGTGGCACCTGACCCGCTGGCGCCCCGAGTAATGGCCACAGAGCGGGGCATGCAGACCCGGCGGCGCCCCCTTACAGTGTGGCGAGTGGCGCCCTGTGCGACCGCATTGGTCGCACGTACCTAAGGCCGGCCATGTCCAGGATTTATTAATGCCTTTGATTTTGCAGGGGACACTGTGGTGCTATCTACATGGGCACTGTGGCACTATCTGCAGGGGACACTGTGGCGCTATCTACATAGGCACTGTGCCACTATGTGGGCTCTGTGGCACTGTCCACAATGGGTACTGTGGCACTGTGTGGGCACTGGCACTTTATATGTGGGCACTGTGGTACTATGTGGGCAATGTGGCACTATCTACAATGGGCACTGTGGCACAATGTCGGCACTGGCACTTTATATGTGGGCACTGTGGTACTATGTGGGCACTGGCACTTTATATGTGGGCACTGTGGCACTATCTACAGTGGGCACTGTGTGGGCACTGTTGTACTATGTGAGCATAGCTCTATGTGGGCATTATCTATAGTGGGCACTGTGGCACTATCTACAGAGACATTGCAGCACTATCTACATGGGCACTGTGGTGTTTTCAGGGGGTTGGGACAAAAACAATCTGACAAATAGACTCCATCCTCTTTTTGTTAACGCCCATGAAAACCGGGTGGCAAACGGCCATTAAAAACGGACAGACGGACTGGAAATGGATGAATATTTGGAGACACACTGATGCAAAATAGCCATGAAAAACTGACAGTTGATTAGTTTTAAGTGGCCATTTTTTTTTACTGTCGTGTGAATGTAGCCTAATGGATCAAAAATAAATAAAATACTTCTCTCTTTAGAATCTACTACTAGCTTTGCTAAAAATTCTAAATATATACAACGGTGCTTGAAAGTTTATGAACCCTTCATTACTTTCCATAACTTTGCATAAATTTGACTTAAAACTACACCAGATGTGACCTCCTTGTGCAGCAATAACAGCATCTAAACGTTTTTGATTATTGTTAAATAGTCCTATACATCGGCTTGGAGGAATTTTAGCCCATTCCTCCGTATAAAACAGCTTCAACTCGGTTATGTTGGTGGGTTTCCTTCCATGAGTTGCTAGTTTTAGGTCCTTTCACAACATTTCTATTGGATTAAGGTCAGGACTTTTGACTTGACCATTACAAAACTTTAACTTTAATCAGGGGTGCAACTAGTAAAGACTGGGCCCCATAGCAAACTTTTTACTGGGGCCCCCCTCCCCTAGGTGCCACATAGCCCCCCTTTGTAAATAGTGCCCCCTGTAGACAGTGCTATACAGCCCCCCTGTAGAGTGTCTCGCCCTACTTGAAGATAGTGCCCCCACCTCCCCCTTGTAGATAGCGCCATACAGCCCCCTGTAGATTGCGCCATACTGCCCCCCTCCTGTAGATTGCGCCATACAGCCACCCTCCTGTAGATAGCGCCATACAGCCCCCCTCCTGTAGATATCGGCATACAGCACCCCTCCTGTAGATAGAGCCATACAGCACCCCTCATGCAGATAGTGCCATAATGCACCCCTCCGGTAGATAGTGCCATATAGCCGCCCCCCTCCTGTACATAGCGCCATACAGCTGTGTGTTCCTGTCTGCTGGGCCCTGTATCTAAGCCTACCACATGGTAGGCTTAGATACAGGGCCCATTTGTGACACTGTCTGCTGGACCCTGTATCTAAGCCAGCCGACAGTAATCTTATCTACGCCAACAGACACTAATCTGGGCGCACCACAGGTCCTGACACCATTCAGCATCATGACGTTTTGCGCGGCACACATAGCGTTGTGATGTCATGATGCTGAAAATATCCGGACCAGTGCTGCGCTCAGGAGCGAGGAGGGTAAGTATACTGTTACTAAGCAACAGGGGCCCGTGTAGTTTATTAGATAGGCCCCAGTTACTATAGTAACTGTGAATAGACGTGGTGCGGGGGGCCGCGGGCCCTACTGGCTTTGGGGCCTGGTCGCAATTATGACCGCTGCGACCCCTATACAGTGAAGGAAATAAGTATTTGATCCCTTGCTGATTTTGTAAGTTTGCCCACTGTCAAAGACATGAACAGTCTAGAATTTTTAGGCTAGGTTAATTTTACCAGTGAGAGATAGATTATATTTGAAAAAAACAGAAAATCACATTGTCAAAATTATATATATTTATTTGCATTGTGCACAGAGAAATAAGTATTTGATCCCTTTGGCAAACAAGACTTAATAATTGGTGGCAAAACCATTGTTGGTAAGCACAACAGTCAGACGGTTTTTGTAGTTGATGATGAGGTTTGCACACATGTTAGATGGAATTTTGGACCACTCCTCTTTCCAGATCATCTGTAAATCATTAAGATTTCGAGGCTGTCGCTTGGCAAATCGGATCTTCAGCTCCCTCCATAAGTTTTCGATGGGATTAATGTCTGGAGACTGGCTAGGCCTCTCCATGACCTTAATGTGCTTCTTTTTGAGCCACTCCTTTGTTGCCTTGGCTGTATGTTTTCGGGTCATTGTCGTGCTGGAAGACCCAGCCACGAGCCATTTTTAATCTCCTGGTGGAGGGAAGGAGGTTGTCACTCAGGATTTGACGGTACATGGCTCCATCCATTCTCCCATTGATGCGGTGAAGTAGTCCTGTGCCCTTAGCAGAGAAACACCCCCAAAACATAATGTTTCCACCTCCATGCTTGACAGTGGGGACGGTGTTCTTTGGGTCATAGGCAGCATTTCTCTTCCTCCAAACACGGCGAGTTGAGTTAATGCTAAAGAGCTCAATTTTAGTCTCATCTGACCACAGCACCTTCTCCCAATCACTCTCAGAATCATCCAGATGTGCATTTGCAAACTTCAGACGGGCCTGTACATGTGCCTTCTTGAGCAGGGGGACCTTGCGGGCACTGCAGGATTTTAATCCATTACGGCGTAATGTGTTACCAATGGTTTTCTTGGTGACTGTGGTCCCAGCTGCCTTGAGATCATTAACAAGTTCCCCCCGTGTAGTTTTCGGCTGAGCTCTCACCTTCCTCAGGATCAAGGATACCCCACGAGGTGAGATTTTGCATGGAGCCCCAGATCGATGTCGATTGACAGTCATTTTGTATGTCTTCCATTTTCTTACTATTGCACCAACAGTTGTCTCCTCTCACTGGTAAAATTAACCTAGCCTAAAAATTCTAGACTGTTCATGACTTTGACAGTGGGCAAACTTACAAAATCAGCAAGGGATCAAATACTTATTTCCTTCACTGTAGCTACGCCACTGTTGGGAGGCACCATACCCATTGTCAGTGGTGTAACTATAGGGGCCGCAATTGCGACTGGGCCTCGAGCCAGGGGGGCCTGAGGCCCCCCGCACCACGTCTATAAAAAGTTACTATAGTAACTGGTGCTTATATAATAAACTACACGAGCCCCAGTTACTATAGTAACTGACAGTATTCTTTTTTTTTTTAATTCTTTTATTTTCCGTTTTCAAAGGAACGTAATATCATGGTGCAGACCAATGCAGCACTAACATCGGCTCGCAGGCCAACAACTGGAAATTACAAAGGTACAAAGATCATGGATAATTATACCACATGTCGCTGAGATCAATAAGGCTAGAGAAGCTCTGGTATGCACCCTGAACCCGCAGCCATGCATATAAACCCAGAAGAAAGAACAGTAAAGCGTTACAGAGCAACGAAAGAGAAGGGAAGACATAAAAGAGAGAGAAGGGGGAAAGAACTGACCTGACCCACTGGGCCCACTGAGTATGCTCAAGAGGCCATGACGGTCTTGTATTCTACGGAAGATTGAAATTGAATCCATTCACGCCATGTTTTGAGGAAGGTGGCGTGGGATCCTCTCATTGATGCCGTGACGTCCTGCATTCTCATGATCTCCTGGATCTTACCGAACCACATGCCCACCGACGGAGGACAAGATTGTCTCCACAAACTGACAGTATTCTTGCGCCGTGCACAACAACCCGACTCTGGATGGAGTCAGGACCTCCGCTGCGGCCAGAGCCGAAGAGGAGGGTAAGTATACTATTACTGTCTGCTGGGGCTCGGGTTGTCCAGTCCCTAAAAAATTGATAGGCCATCAAAAGCTAATGGGTCGGGGTCCGACTGCCGGGACCCCTGCCAATCAGCTGTTTCCGGTCACTTGCTCACACTGTGAATTGCTGAGACGCCGCGATTCACAATGTGAGCAAGTGACCGGAATGAAGGGGAAGCAGCGCTCGTATGCACCCCCTTCAAAACAGCTGACTGGCGGAGGTCCTGGCTATCGGACCCCGACCCATCAGCTATTGATGGCCTATCCTGAGGATAGGCCATCAAATTTTAGGGACTGGACAACCCCTTTAAGCCTACATTGTGTGATCCTGTCTGCTGGGCCCTGTATCTAAGCCAACCACATGGTAGGTTAGATACATGGCCCATGTGTGATTCTGTCTGATGGGCCCTGTATCTAAGCTTACCACATGGTAGGCTTAGATACAGGGCCCCAGCAGACAGTATATCTTATACTGTATAACAATGTGGGGTACCCCATAGCAGTAGGGTGGCATTACCAGGGTGGGAAGGGCCACTGTTTCTGGCCTTTCCCAGCCTAATAATACCATCCTGTGGCTGCCCCAGTACCTGACCAACACTACAGATGGTTGGGTACTGGATCGTGCCCGGCTCTTTCCAGTACCCCTGGTGGCTGTGGGTACTGGGGTAATACTGTATAAGATTACAGTCTGCTGGGGATCGGTATTTAAGCATCTTTCCGTAAGCTTAGATAAATGGCCCATGTGTGATCCTGTCTGATGGTCCCTGTATCTACGCTTACCACATGTTAGGCTTAGATACAAGGCCCCAGCAGCCGTAATCTCATACTGTATAAGATTACTGTCTGCTGGACCCTGTATCTAAGCCTACCTTAGGCTTAGATACAGGGTCCAACAGACAGTATCACACATGGGCCCTGTATCTAAGCCTACCACGTGTTACTAATGGGTTTATTTTTTATTTTTTTACCAGTTCGGAAGTTGGACTACGTAGGATTCGAGGACTACTTTGAAGATGACTTTATTTCTTCTCACTAAAATGGTTAATGAGGGTTGTGTGTTTTTTTTTTTATTTCAATAAAATATTTTTAATATTTAATTGTGTATTTGTATTTTTTTTAAACTTTATTACTACCGCCTTAGTAATGGCCGCTGGCTGATTAACAGCGTCCAATACTAAGGCGGGGCTTAGTGTTAGCCAGTGCAGAGCCTAACACTAACCCCCATTATTACCCCGGTACCCACTGCCACCAGGGGTGCCGGGAAGACCTGAGTACGATTCAGTACCCGACCATCTGTAGTGATGGTCGGGTACTGGGGCGGCAGCAGGCTGATATTATTAGGCTGGGAAAGCCTAAAAACAGTGGCACTTCCCACCCTGGTAATGCTAGCCTGCTGCTATGTTGCATCTGGCTTTTCACCGTCTAACATTAAGCCACGCCTTAGTAATGGACGCTGTCAATCAGCCAGTGGCCATTACTAAGGCGGTAGTAAAAAGTTTAAAAAAATACAAGGACATAGAAAAAATATTTTATTGAAAGAAAAAAAACACACAACCCTCATTAACCATTTTATTGAGACTAAAAAAAAAACGCCGTCATCGAAGTAGTCCTCGAATCAGAAGTACTCCAACATCCTGTAAAAAAACACATAGAGGTCGCCTTGTCGTGGCAGGTGGGCTCACACTATTTGATCAAAATGTGTGCTAAGAACCTCACTATTGTAAGTAGATTACCAGAAATGCATATTTATTTATATTTAGTGACTTAGGTGGCATTAGTGTTCGCAGTGTGCTGTCGCCATTTTCTTGTGAGCTGTATATAAATATATATATATATAAATATATATATATATATATATATATATATATATATATATATATATACATATACACACACACATATACACACACACACATATACAATTTTTTTTGGGGGGGAGCATATGTATTGGGGCTATTGCACCTGAGATTTCATACCTCAGTGACGCCCCTGGCTGCTAGAGCACTTAGGGGACCCAGCGATGCAGCTGAAAGCTGCGAGCCGTCAGCCTTGAGAAGAAGTTTGGGGGGGCACAGAAAAACTTTTGTATCGGGGCCCATGAGCCTTTAGCTACGCCCCTGCCCATTGTACTGTGTTATGAGGGTCTTTTTGAGATGTACTTTTTCGTTTTTGTACATCACACACTATATACAATTCACACTCACACCACACACTATATGCTTAAAGAGGCTCTGTCACCAGATTTTGCAACCCCTATCTGCTATTGCAGCAGATCGGCGCTGCAATGTAGATTACAGAAACGTTTTTATTTTTAAAAAACGAGCATTTTTGGCCAAGTTATGACCATTTTTGTAGTTATGCAAATGAGGCTTGCAAAAGTCCAAGTGGGTGTGTTTAAAAGTAAAAGTCCAAGTGGGTGTGTATTATGTGCGTACATCGGGGCGTTTTTAATACTTTCACTAGCTGGGCGCTCTGAAGAGAAGTAACATCCTCTTCTCTTCAGAACGCCCAGCTTCTGACAGTGCAGATCTGTGACGTCACTCACAGGTCCTGCATCGTGACGGCCACATCGGCACCAGAGGCTACAGTTGATTCTGCAGCAGCATCAGCGTTTGCAGGTAAGTCGATCTTACCTGCAAACGCTGATGCTGCTGCAGAATCAGCTGTAGCCTCTGGTGCCGATGTGGCCGTCGCGATGCAGGACCTGTGAGTGACGTCACAGATCTGCACTGTCAGAAGCTGGGCGTTCTGAAGAGAAGAGGATGTTACTTCTCTTCAGAGCGCCCAGCTAGTGAAAGTATTAAAAACGCCCCGATGTACGCACATAATACACACCCACTTGGACTTTTACTTTTAAACACACCCACTTGGACTTTTGCAAGCCTCATTTGCATAACTACAAAAATGGTCATAACTTGGCCAAAAATGCTCGTTTTTTAAAAATAAAAACGTTACTGTAATCTACATTGCAGCGCCTATCTGCTGCAATAGCAGATAGAGGATGCAAAATCTGGTGACAGAGCCTCTTTAACCTCTTAATGACCAGCCTATTTTAGACCTTAATGACCAAGCTATTTTTTATATTTTTCCATCGTCTCATTCAAAGAGCTATAACTTTTTTATTTTTGTGTCGACATAGCTGTATAAGGTCTGTTTTTTGCGGGACAAGTTGTAATTTTTAATAGCATAAATAGCATTTTTAATAACATTTTGGGGTACATAGAATTTATTGATTAACTTTTATTACCTTTTTTTGGGGGGGAAATAGAAGAAAACAGAAATTTTGCCACACTTTTTTGCGTCCTAAATTTACGCCGTTTACCATGTGGTATAAATAACACAATAACTTTATTCAGCGGGTTGTTGTGATTGCAATGATACAAAAGTTGGATCAATTTTGTATGTTTTACTACTTTTACACAGAAAAAAAACTTTTCTTTCAAAATTATTTGGTTTTGTGTCTCCATATTTGAAGAGCCATAACTTTTTTATTTTTTCGCCGATGCAGTTGTATGAGGGTTTTTGTTTTGCGGGACGACTTGTAGTTTTTATTGGTACCATTTTGGAGTAGATGCGACTTTTTGAACAATTTTTATCAATTTTTTTTTTAAAGCAAGATTCAAAGAAAATAGCAATTTTTGCATTGTTTTTTATTTATTTTTTCACGGCGTTCACCGTGCGAGTTAAATGATGTAATAACGTTATAGTTGGGGTCGTTACAGACGTGGCGATATCAAATATGTATAACTTTTTTACTTTATTTAGTTTTTTAATAATTTGTATTTTTTTACTTTTTATTAAACTTCTTTTTAAACTTTTTTACTAATCCCACTAGGGGACTTCAGTATGTGATCCTCCGATCGCATTTATAATACACTGCAATACTTCTGCACTTCTGTATTGCAGTGTATTGCTGCCTCTGTGTAAAACGGACAAGCATCTGCAAGGCCATGCCTCTGGCATGACCAAGCAGGCACACAGTACAGGCAGACCTGGGGACCTTTCATAGGCCCCCGTGTGCCATAGAAGACACCGGCACTCTGCAATCACATGTAGGGTGCCGGTGGGATGAGAGAGGGAGCTCCCATCCCCTCTCGAAAACCACTCAGATGCAGCGCTCGCTATTGAGTGCCGAATCTGAGGGGTTAAACGGGTAAGATCGATACTGATATCGATCTCACCTGCTAGAGCAGGGATGCCCCCAGCCCTCATCTACCTCTGGTAGCTGAGAGCAGGGAGATTTAACGGCTCCTTGCTCTGTTTATTTATTCCGATGCAGCGCCATAAAAAGGCTACTGCATCGGAATAAAGCCCATTAGTGGCTGCCGTAAAAACACTATGGGGCGGTCACTAATGGGTTAAACCACACATACTATATACACACACACTCAGGGCTGGACTGGCCATCTGGCAGTTCTGGCAAATGCCAGATTGGCCGGTGAACAGTGGGCCGCCTGCTGGCCGCCCAAACAATTAGCACCGGCGGATTGCTGCCTCTCTCAGGGACAGCAGCGCCGCTGAAACCACCCGAAGCCGCCACCCCCTTCTGCACTAATTGTACCTGCCTTACAATGACGCTGATTGGCAGGGCAGAATGACTTGCCCCGCCAATCAGCGCCTTTCAACGATGCTAGCAGCACGATGACGTCATCACACTGCATCTGTTGTTGAAAGGTGCTGATTCGCGGGGGAAATCATTCTGCCCTGCCGATAAGTACTTCTCAACGACGCTAGCAGCGCGATGACGTCATCTCGGCGCTTACATTGTTGAAAGGCGCCGATTGACGGGGCAACTCATTCTGCCCTGCCGATCAGTGCCGTCGTTCAGCCCCAGCAGACCTGCTCAGAAGAGAGCAAGCCTGCATTGACTCAGGACGGCGTGGGAACGGGATCAAGGTGAGTATGTAAAGTTTTATTTTTCCACTTAAAAGTATGAGTGGCATTATCTACAGGGGGAGCTATATGTGGGACACTATCTACAGGGGAAGCTATGTGTTGGGCAGAGTCTATAGGGGAGGCTATATGTGGGGCACTATATACAGGGGGAGCTATATGTGGGGCACAACCTACAGGGGAGGCTTTATGTGGGGCCTTATCTACAGGGGAGGCTATATGTGGGACACAACCTACAGGGGAGGCTATATGTGAGACACTATCTACATGGGGGGCTATATGTGGGACACCATATACAGGGGATGTATATATGTACTGAGCTTGGTTCTGGTGCTGTATTTATGTAATGAGCTTGGTTCTGGAGCTGTATATATGTACTGAGCTTTGTTCTGGTACTGTATTTATGTAATTAGCTTGGTTCTGGAGCTGTATATATGTAATGAGTTTGGTTAAGGAGCTGTATATATGTACTGAGCTTTGTTCTGGAGCAGTATATATGCACTGAGCTTTGTTCTGGTGTTGTATATATGTACTGAGCTTGGTTCTGGTGTTGCATATATGTACGGAGCTTGGTTTTGGTGCTGTATATATGTATGAGTTTGGTTCTGGAGCCGTATATGTCACAGCTTGGTTCTTATGTTGTAATTATATAGAATATATTTATAATAACTAAATTGCAGGGCAGATGGAATTGTTTTCAATTCATTGTATATTTAATGGGAACCTGTCAGGTAGTTTTAACCCCTTATATCGCCACCATGCAGTAATATATGACCAAACATTCCACTGTATGTTGTTTTCAGATGCAGAAAAACCTACAAAATCAACTTTTAAAATGGCGCACGCTATATGCTAATTACTCATTAAAGGGTCATGGGGCGGTGCCGCTATCCTGAAGCGTCACATAGTGGTGCCTCCAAACCCAATTTTCCATGCTTGATTGACATCCCCCTGGCTGTTATACATCACTACCAGTCTCTTCAACTTTCTCGGATGTTCCATTGCCTTGTACTACTTGGGCACACACCATGCAGCGAGGTGTACTCTGCCCAGCTGCACCACGCATGCCAGTACAAGGCAACAACGCATCCGCAAGAGTTAGAGGAGGCTGCTAGTGATGTAGAACAGACAGGGGGATGTTAATCAAAATCTGGGGGGCACCATTTAAATTTTCTCCTCAGGCAGCAGAAAAGCTAGAATCAGCCCTGTGGACAGTGGTGAACACAAGCACCTACAATAACTGCTGTCTCCTGGTGTTTAAAACCACATCTTTCCGAGATTTATTGCTGTGTACCCTGCAGTGATAGGAAGTAGCACTGCAGAAATTAAGTATAGTGCTTGTTGGCCGAGCCACAGCTAATCAGCTCTAGACTTGTTTTCTGCACTGATGCCTCGCTCATTAGCGCACATCTCTGGCGCTGCAGAGGAAAAGGAGAATCAGTACCTGCTCAGTCTGCATGTACAAATGAAACCTAAAGCTGGTCAGTGATGGGCTTGCTCTTTCTACTGCCTGTTATAGGTGTGAGTGGTGTGCGTGCGCATGTGTCCTAGGTGTGAGTGGTGCATGTGCGGCGTATATGTCCTAGGTGTGAGTGAGGGATGTGTTATAGGTGTAAGTGGTGTGCGTGCGCATGTATCCTAGGTGTGAGTGGTGTGCGTATGTGTCCTAGATGTGAGTTGTGTGCGTGCACATGTGTCCTAGGTGTGAGTGGCATGAATGCAGCATGTGTCCAGCTTGTGGGTTGCATCTGTGTGTCATGTGTCCAGCATATGAGTGTTTGTGTATATAGCTAAATATAAAATTGAAACCATACTAATTTAGTTGCAGTGTGGTGATATTTTAGCATTGCATAATGGTATAATTGGCAATATTGATACATCAGTATTAGGCCATAATCACGCGACCAGGGTTTGATTAGGACTAAGTCCCTGATTCCACACCTAAATACCTTTAAAATCCACTAACATTCTGTATCGATTACAAGTGAATGGACTATTTTAAACCACATTCACATGCAGCGAAAATAAGTGTATCAGGAACTATTCCTCTTTCATTTACACCTGTTTTAATAAATCTCCCCATGTCTTGTATGGCTGGTTTCACACAGAGTTTTGCAGGCGGAAAATCTGCCTCAAAATTCCATTTGGAATTTTGAGGCAGATTTTGCTCTTGGCCATTAAGCGTCACGGGCAAAAAAAATACGCTTTCTCTGCCTCCCATTGATGTTAATGGGATGTCAGAGGTGTAAACACCCGAAGATAGGGCATGTCCCTTCTTTTTCCCGCGAGACAGTTTTTCCTCTCGCGGGAAAAAACGCCTCCTCTTCCCATTGAAATCAATGGGAGGCATTTTCGGCCATTTTTTGGCGCCTTTTCCGACGCGGTTTCCGCTTAAAAAAACTCAGTGTGAACTCCACCTATAGCTGAAAGGTGGTCCCATGTACTCCAGCCCAACACTGGTGGCTGCGTATGGCCTGCGGTGGGCCTGTCTGCTTAAAAATGCCAGGGCAGATTTTAAGTCCCAGTCCGGCCCTGCACACACTTACACAATACACACACTATACGCACACACTATGTGCACCATCCACACACACTATATGCACTATACAAGCACACACTATATGCACTATACACACACACACACACACACACACACTATACACACACTATATGCTCTATACACACACACTTACCAGTGTGAAGCTCTTCCTCTGCGGTGCTTGGTTAGAGCCTACAGGACCTTAATCATGTGACTGTGATGTCACTACAAGTCCTACACCTCCCAGTTTCAGTCTTGTCATCATTATCAAGCGGCTGCTGGAGGTATGGACAATGCACAGTAGCAGCAGGCTGTCATAGAGAATGATTCCAGCACCAGCCCATCACTATTTCTGACAGTGTTCTTTCTACAGCTGATGTGCTGTGCCACACCTTACACAGTGGGAGAGTGATGGTCAACCCTGCACCTAATAGCAGCAACTGGCGGCCGTGGCCCTAAACCTATACTGAGGGACAGGCCCGGGTGGGCACATGCCTCCCTGCCCCCCGGCCCAGTCCGCCCTAATAGGGGGGCCCGTGATGTCGGGTAGCACGGGCCCCCTCATGTCGCGGTCCCTGTAGCAGCCGATATGGCTGGTACAGCAGTAGTTACACCACTGACTCTAATCTTCTTTAACCATTCTGTGGTAGAACGACTTGTGTGCTTAGGTTCGTTGTCTTGCTGAATGACCCATGTACTCTTGAGATTCATCTCACGGACAGATGTCCTGATGTTTTCCTTAAGAATTTGCTTGTATGATTCAAAATTCATTGTTCCATCAATGATGGCAAGACGCGCAGATGCAGCAAAACAGGCCCAAACCACAATACTACCCCCACCGCGTTTTACAGATGGCATGAGGTTTTTATGCTGGAATGCAGCGTTTTCCTTTCTCCAAACGTAACAACACCACTCATCTAAACCAAATAGCTATTTTTTGGTCTCATTCGTTCACAGAACATTGTTACAATAACCTACTGGCATGTCCAGGTGATCTTTAGCAAACTGCAGACTGGCAGAAATGTTCTTTGTGGAGAGCAGCAGCTTTCTCCTTGCAATCCTGCCATGCACACCATTGTTGTTCAGTGGACTCATGAACAGCAAATTTAAGGCCGGATTCACACGAGCGTATGCGTTTTGCGCGCGCAAAAAACACGGCGTTTTGCATGCGCAAAATGTACTTAACAGCTTTGTATGTCAGCCCCGTATGATGCGCGGCTGCGTGATTTTCGCGCAGCCGCCATCATTATGACACTCTGTTTGTATGTTTGTAAACAGAAAAGCACGTGGTGTTTTCCTGTTTTCATTCATAGTTTTTACTGCTGTTGCGCGAAACACGCGCGTCACATGGAAGTGCTTCCGTGTGCTGCGCGTGATTTTCACGCACCCATTAACTTCAATGGGTGCGTGATGCGCGAAAAACGCACAAATATAGGACACGTCGTGAGTTTTACGCTGCGTGAAAATCACGGACTGTCTGAACGGCCCCATTGACTAACATAGGTCTGTGCGGGGCGCGTGAAATTATCATCCCAGGAGGCTGGACTGCATGAAGAAGGAGAGCGTTCTGGGTAAGCATTATTTTTTTTTATTCCGTCGCAATAGTCGCAACACTTCGCTTTCTGTTGCGGGTTTTGCATCCCCATTGAATTCAATGCAGAAAATCTGCAACAGAAAATCAACGAAAACGCAGCATAAATTTACATGCTACGGATTTAAATTCCACACACCATGTGTAATGGCGGGGGGTAGGGAAACGGACAAGTGAGCCCTAGTCTACCCGCCACTCTGTCCCTGCCTACTTGCAACGACCCGCCCTAGGCGACGGGGTACAACTGGGCGGCGGTCCCTGCGCTCAGTAAGTGCACGACAAACATACAAGGGAATACAAGCAAGGGAAAGGGGCAGTTGCCCACGGCAACACCGTGAGCAACCAGAGTGGTGAACGAGCCGAGTCAAGCCAGGAGTGTGCGAGGTACCAAACGAAGAGCAGAAGAGTAGTCAGTAAGCCAGGGTCTGTATGGAGCAGGATCAAAATAGAAGGAGCTGTAGCTGGGCCAGGAAACCACACGAAAAGAATCACAAGCACCGAGGGACAGGAAGGGCAGGCTTAAATAGACCGAGGGCGGGAGCTAGCTGAGTCTGGCCAGGTTGCGATAGGCTCTCCCACTCCTAAGCCTGCCAGCCTGAGTGGTGGAAGCTGGAGTCAGTCTCAGGGACAAAAAACACTGTAACGCCTTCAGGGAGGCAGGTTGGACCCATTCCGCCACAGCCTGAACCTTGGCGGGGTCCATGCGGAATTCATGAGGAGTGAGGATTTGACCCAAAAATGGTATTTCCTGTACCCCAAACACACATTTTTCGGTTTTGGCAAACAGTTTGTTTTCCCGAAGGACCTGGAGCACCTTCCTGACATGCTCAATGTGGGAGGACCAGTCCTTGGAAAACACCAGTATGTCATCAAGGTACACTACAAGAAATATCCCCAGGTAATTTCTCAAAATCTCATTTATGAAATTCTGGAAGATCGCAGGGGCATTACACAACCCAAAGGGCATGACGAGGTATTCGAAATGGCCTTCGGGCGTGTTAAACGCAGTCTTCCACTCATCCCCCTCTTTGATGCGGATAAGGTTATACGCCCCCCGTAGATCCAACTTAGAGAACCATTGGGCCCCCTGAACCTGATTGAAGAGATCAGGAATCAAAGGAAGGGGATACTGGTTCCTTACCGTGACCTTATTCAGGCTACGGTAGTCAATGCATGGCCTAAGACCACCATCCTTCTTCCCTACGAAGAAGAAGCCAGCACCTACCGGAGAAGTAGAGGGACGAATGTAACCCTTGGCCAGGCATTCCTGGATATACTCTCTCATGGCTTCACGTTCGGGACAAGAAAGATTAAATATCCTACCCTTAGGAAGCTTAGCTCCTGGTACCAATTCGATAGCGCAATCGTATTCTCTATGAGGAGGTAACACTTCGGAGGCCTCCTTAGAGAAAACATCAGCGAAGTCCTGAACAAACTCGGGTAGCGTGTTCGCCTCCTCAGGGGGAGAAATAGAATTAACAGAAAAACATGACGTAAAACATTCATTACCCCATTTGGTTAGCTCCCCAGTATTCCAGTCAAACGTGGGATTATGCAACTGCAACCAGGGAAGGCCTAGAACCAAATCGTACGATAATCCCTGCATCAACAGTACAGAGCACTGCTCCAAATGCATGGAGCCAACAAGGAGTTCAAAAACAGGGGTATGCTGTGTAAAATAACCATTAGCAAGAGGAGTGGAGTCGATACCCACTACCGGGACTGGTTTAGGCAAATCAATCAGAGGCATAGCAAGAGACATAGCAAATTCCACAAACATGATATTAGTAGAGGACCCTGAATCCACGAAGGCACTGCCGGTAGCAGACCTACCACCAAAAGAGACCTGAAAGGGAAGCAAGATCTTAGTACGTTTTCTATTTACGGGAAATACCTGTGCGCCCAAGTGACCTCCCCGATGATCACTTAGGCGCGGAAGTTCTCTGGCTGCATTCTTACGCTTAGGACAGTTGTTCACTTTATGCTTGTCATCCCCACAGTAGAAGCAGAGACCATTCTTCCTGCGGAATTCTCTACGTTGTTGGGGGGACACGGAGGCCCCGAGTTGCATAGGTATCTCTGAGTCTTTTGGGGAGGAACGAAGCAACGGAACTTCGGGAGTCATCATGAGGGAATCGGAGGAGAAAACACATAAACATTCACGTTGTCGTTCCCTGAGACGTCGGTCAAGTCGTACCGCTAAAGCCATAACCTGGTCTAGGGAGTCAGAAGAGGGATAGCTAACTAGCAGGTCTTTCAGGGCATTCGACAGACCCAACCTAAACTGGCACCTTAAGGCAGGGTCATTCCACCGAGAAGCTACGCACCACTTCCTAAAGTCAGAACAATACTCCTCAACAGGTCTCTTACCCTGACGTAAGGTCACCAGCTGACTATCGGCAAAGGCAGTCCTGTCAGTCTCGTCATAAATAAGTCCGAGAGCAGAAAAGAAACAATCAACGGAGGAAAGTTCAGGGGTGTCAGGAGCCAAGGAGAAGGCCCACTCTTGGGGCCCTTCCTGGAGCCGGGACATAATTATACCCACCCGCTGGCTCTCAGAACCTGAGGAATGAGGCTTTAAACGAAAGTAAAGCCTACAACTCTCCCGAAAGGAGAGAAAAGCCCTCCTGTCCCCTGAGAACCAGTCGGGCAACTTGAGGTGGGGTTCAAGAGGTGAGGTGAGGGGAACTACCAAGGTAGCATCAGGCTGGTTGACCCTCTGAGCCAGGGCCTGGACCTGTAGGGAGAGACCCTGCATTTGCTGAGCCAGGGTCTCACGGGGGTCCATAGTGGTGTCAGGGACCAGGGTAGACTAGGTATGGGCTTGTGATTATGTAATGGCGGGGGGTAGGGAAACGGACAAGTGAGCCCTAGTCTACCCGCCACTCTGTCCCTGCCTACTTGCAACGACCCGCCCTAGGCGACGGGGTACAACTGGGCGGCGGTCCCTGCGCTTAGTAAGTGCACGACAAACACGACAAACATACAAGGGAATACAAGCAAGGGAAAGGGGCAGTTGCCCACAGCAACACCGTGAGCAACCAGAGTGGTGAACGAGCCGAGTCAAGCCAGGAGTGTGCGAGGTACCAAACGAAGAGCAGAAGAGTAGTCAGTAAGCCAGGGTCTGTATGGAGCAGGATCAAAATAGAAGGAGCTGTAGCTGGGCCAGGAAACCACACGAAAAGAATCACAAGCACCGAGGGACAGGAAGGGCAGGCTTAAATAGACCGAGGGCGGGAGCTAGCTGAGTCTGGCCAGGTTGCGATAGGCTCTCCCACTCCTAAGCCTGCCAGCCTGAGTGGTGGAAGCTGGAGTCAGTCTCAGGGATGTAGATTCAGGTGCTGACTGATTAATTATGGGAGTTAACCCCGAAGCTGTGCCTGGCAGATCCTTTACACTATGTCAATTTATTAACGTTTACGCTGCGTTTTTTTCTCGCAGCGTGGGCATGAGATTTTCTAAATCTCATCCTCTTTGCTGCTACTGTAAATGCTGCAGAATTTTTTTCAGAATTCCTGTAAAGGATTTGCCTGACACAGCTTCTGTGTCGACGCCCGTGTTTAATCAGCCTGCATCTGTGCCTAGGTCTGTTAGAGTGACTCGATCTGCTACCACTCAGGCTGTTAGGCTCATGAGTGGGAGAGCCTATCACAGCCTGGCCAGACGGTTCTAGCTGTGGATTGGTTGAGTCCAATCTCTTTAGAGATGGTTTTGTAACCTTTTTAAGCCTGATGAGCATCAACAAATCCTTTGTTTCTGATGATACATTTCCACAAACATGTGTTGTGAAGATCAGACTTTGATAGATCCGTTTTTTAAATAGAACTGCTCGCCCCCTCACATCTGATTGTCATCCCATTGATTGAAAACACCTGACTATAATTTCACCTTCTGCTAATCCTAAAGGTTCACATATTTTTGACACTCACAGATATGTGATATTGGATAATTTTCAAGTCGAACATTTTGACTTTTGTTTTATATGGTTCTTTTTATCTACTTTTAGGACTTGTGTGAAAATCTGATAGGTAAAATTTATGCAGAAATATAGAAAATTCCCAAGGGTGTATGTACCGTATTTTTCGGACTTTATGACGCACCCAGGTTTTTAGACAACAGAAAATAGGGAAAAATGTCATATGTTACTACTTTTACAAAGAAAAAACTATTGGTTAAAAAATAAAAATTTGTTCGTTTTCACCACATTCTGAGAGCCATAACTTTTATATTTTTTTCATCATTTGAGCGGTGTGAGGGCTTATTTTTTGCGGGACGAGCTGTAGTTTCTATTAGCACCATTTTTTGGTACATATGATTTTTTTTATCAGCTTTATTTAATTATTTTTAGCGCTATGGTGACCAAAAAACAACGATTCCAGGGCTTTAAATTTCGTTCTTTTTTTACGCCGTTCACCGTGCGAGTCAAATAATGCTATATTGTAATAGTTCTGACTTTTACAGACGCAGCGATACCAATTTTTTGAATAGTTTTTTTATTTGTTTACATTGTGCTTGGGGAATAATGGGAAAAGTTTTTTTTTTAACTTTTAATATTTTTTTACACATTTTATTACTTCCCCTAGTTTCTCGCTGGTACAATACGCTGCAATACATGGATAACTTATGAAAACAGCGTAACTCGCCGAGCTACGCTGTTTCCATAACTCTCATAGTAGTGAATGGCAGTTACAGAAGTAGCGTAGCATGATACACTGTTTCCGTAACTACTATTCAGTTCTATGCGAGTTACGGAAACAGCATAGCTCAGCGAGTTACGCTGTTTCCGCAACTCGAACATGTACGCTGTTTTCGTAGCTACCGGGTTCTGGACACAGCATAGCTCGCGGTGCTACGCTGTTTCCGTAACTCCCATTCTCTTCAATGGGAGTTAAGAAAACAGCGTAGCTCAGTGAACACTTAGCTGTTTCCGTAACTCCCGACCACCTAACTAGGAAGTGGCCGGTAGACAGAAAAGCCGAGTAAGCTAGAACGGGGGTTTAGTGGGCCCCGTTCTAAAGATAGGTGGGACCCGCATCTATCTGACATTTATGATATATCCTGTGGCTATGTCATAAATGTCCTTCATTGGAAGATCCTTATAAATGCCGCGGTCGCTATTGACCGCGGCATTTAACTAGTTAAACGGACAGGAACAGCACCACCTAACCAGGAAGTGGCCGGCAGACAGCAAAGCCGAATAAGCTAGAACGGCGTATAGGGGGCCCCGTTCTAGAGATAGATGAGACCCGCATTTATCTGACATTTATGACATATCCTGTGGATATGTCATAAATGTCCTTCATGGGAAGACCCTTATAAATTCAGCGGTCACTATTGACTGCGGCATTTAAGTAGTTAAACGGACAGGAACAGCGCCATCGCTGTTCCTGGCCGTTAGAGCAGCGTGTCAGCTGTAAAACACAGCTGACCCTTTCTTTCTTGGTGAATGATGAATCCTTTCAGTCGCATTTGAAGGGCTGGTTAGTAGAATATAGTCAGGAGAATCAGGCTCATAAAGCTGACATTCATTTGTTTTGGGATACTGCAAAGGCAGTGTTGAGGGGGAGGATTATTTCCTTTGTGGCATCGCTTAAATCTAAGACCAATAAGTTTTATAACGACTCTAGTTGTACTCTTTGCATGAAATACACTGCATACATGGCAAATCCTACATTAGCGCTTAGAGCTAACTGGCTTACAGCCAAAGCTGACTTTGAAATGTGGCTAGATAGAAGGGAAAGATTTCAGAGAGAACAAACAACTGCACATTTTTTTAGATATGGTAATAAAACGGGTTCGCTTTTGGCCAGATTGGCGAAAGGGCAATTTCGCCCGACCCATAAAGGGAGTATGAGAGATGGGAAAGGTGATTTGCAGAAAGATCCAAAGTTAGTCAATAACATACTGGGAGATTACTACACCGCCCTATATGCACGAGACACTTCAAATATGGAGGAGGGTAGGTTGTTTTTGGACTCTTTGACGTTACCTTCACTCTCGGATTCAGATAGGGTTTCGTTAAATGCTTTGATTACGCAACAAGAGATACTATCAACCATTAAATCCTTGTCGAATAACAAAGAGCCAGGGCAAGATAGTTTTTCTAGTGAATTTTATAAGCTTATGATGGAAGAAGTCACGCCTATTTTGTTGCCAGTTTATAACCATATACCCTAAATAAGGAATTCCTGAAATCGGGCAATGTAGCATATATTAAAGTTCTGTATAAAGAAGGAAAAGTTCCGACTAACCCAGGATCGTATCGCCCAATATCTTTGATTAATCAGGATGTTAAAGTATTATCAAAAATATTGGCCGATAGGTTGGCTCAGTTTCTCCAAGATCTAATTGGGCCACACCAAGTGGGTTTTATTAAAGGAAGATCAGCGGTCAAAAATATACGTACGGTTCTGGCGGTACAAGATGCATTAAAGTCTACTAACATTGCGGGACATGATTAGCCAGCACTTTTAACGCTAGACGCCGAAAAGGCTTTTGATAATGTGCACTGGGATTGGTTGGGTTTAGTTTTAGATAGTTTTGGGATTCAAGGATTGTTTAGGAGTTATTTAGAAGCGCTATATTTAGACGCACAAGCCCGGGTGTTTACCACAGGTTTTCTATCAGCTCCGATTCACTTACAGAAAGGAACGAGGCAAGGTTGTCCCCTTTCCCCATTGTTATTCGACTTGGCCTTGCAACCATTGGCAAGACATTTTCTGTCCTCCAATGATTATGATGGGATAATGGTCGGTAGTCAGGAGATTAAATTGACTTGCTTTGCTGATGATCTTTTGTTATTTTTCAATTCAACTGGGGATCATTTGGGGGGAGTACTGGAGAAGCTACATTATTTTGGGACATTCTCAGGATATAAAGTTAATGCGCTAAAGAGTCAATTACTCTATTTGACGGATTCAAGTACGAGACCACCCTTACATGTGACAGTAAACATAGCCAGATCTCATATAACATACCTGGGGATTAAAATAGGTTAATTGCCCTCTTCATTGTATAAGCTCAATTATTTACCCCTGTTTGAGAAAATTCATAAGGAGTTACATCGATGGTCGTCACTGCCATTGTCATTCTTCGGGAGAGTTGCTCTCTTAAAAATGATACGTTTTGCTCGCCTTCTTTATCCCATGCAAACTATACCTATACTGATCAAGCATTTAAATAGTCAAAAAAAGAAGAAAAGACAGAGGATTGCATATAAGAAACTGGCACTGCCTAAGTGTGACGGTGGGATACAGTTGCCGCTTGTTCGTTATTATAACCTAGCGGCAATCTGTAGGCACATAGGAGATTGGCTGCATAATACCAATTTGTATTCTAATGTTCAGTTGGAACAGAATCTGGCAGGATTGGTTCCTTTGTCAGCCTTACTACACATGTCTTATGCTCAGCTTCCTAGTAATGTTAAATCAAGTTTACTGCTTAGAGATACTATAGGTGCTTGGAAGGCGATACGGAAGTTATATGGCCTTCCTTATGGTCTTTCTAAATTTTGGCCGTTGTGGGATAATACTCTGTTCCCACAAGGGAGTCAGAATAAATTATATTCTCAGTGGAGATCTGAGGGGATCCCTGTTCCTGGTCAGCTCATGAATGTTGAGGAGGGGAGGTGGCTTACATGGCAGGAGTTTTCTAGTAAATATAATTTGGGTGATAACCAGTATTTGCAGTATGCTCAGGTGACAGAGCTTTGCAAAATCAAAGTCTGCAATATTGATGCAGTGGAGATACGGGGAGCATTTGATAGGATGGTGCCACAGAGCTCTATGGTAAGAGATCTAGCAAGCCTATATGGCAAGCTCAGAAATGTTCATTTCAACTCCTATAGCACTTCTTGTTTTCGGACTTGGGAGGTGGAGCTCGATGACCCTGAACTTTCAAGTAAAATTCTGGAGGGGTGGGAGAAAGTGAGGAAGGCCATGGTGAATGAGCAGTGGCGTGAGATGCACTTTCGGCTTATGCATAGAGCAACATATGCTTTTAATTTATCTTATAGAGACGCCCCAGCACACTATTTGCGTAGCTGTCCTAAAAGTGACTTACACAGAGCTGATCTGCTACATGGAATGTGGCTTTGCCCACAAATAAGGGACTTTTGGAACATTTCTTTACAATTTATTAAGCATACTTGGGATGAGGAGTTGCCGCAATTCCGCAGGCGGTGCTGTTTCACTATATACCTTTAGATCTTGATGTGGGGGGACCGCCTTTATTGGCTAGGAAGGTGATTCATATTGTTCTGTTGGTTATTAAGAAGTGCATCTTACATCACTGGTTGCAGGCCTCTGTTCCGGAGATTGCGGAGGTACTGACTACTCTCAAAACATTATTGGGGTATGATAAATTGGAATTAGAACGCCACAAAGAAAAGTCCACAGAGAATTCTTCAAAACTTCGCTTACATTTATTGAAAAGCAGTATTCTACAGCTGAGATTGGTGTTTTAATTTAATAAGATGCAGGGACTTTTTATAGTCCGAAAAATATGGTATGTGCGTGCGTATAAGTATATATATATATATATATTTAAGGCACTCTTGAGACTGATAAATGCCTCCGGGGTCCACCCTTTGGCGTACACCCCTTCTTAGTAAGAGTAGAGATTGGAGTAGTCAACGCCGAGAAGTTTGGGATAAACTGCCGGTAGAAATTTGCGAATCCCAGAAATCGCTGTATGGCCCGAAGGTCCAGAGCATGTGGCCACTCTAAGATGGACTTCACCTTCTCGGGATTCATCTTGAGTCCATGATCGGAGACAATGTAGCCCAGGAAGGCAGAGAATTCTTCTCAAAAATGCAATTTTCTAGCTTAGCATACAGGCGATTCTCCCTTAGCCCTGACAGGAATTGGCGGACCTGCTTCTGATGCTTTGTCAGATCTGGTGAGTAAATCGGGATGTCATCCAAATACACCACCACGTAGACATAGAGGAGATCCCGGAAGATGTAGTTCACAAATTCCTGAAACACCCCTGGAGTGTTACACAGGCCAAAGGGCATCGCATGATACTCATAATGTCCGTCTCGGGATCCGGATCAAGTTGTAAGCCTCACGTAAGTCCAGCTTGGTAAAAATCTTGGCTCCACAAACGCGATCAAAGACCTCCGAGATTAGCGGCAAGGGATACGTTGTTCTTAACTGTGATTTGGTTAAGACCACAGTAATCGATACAGGGTCAAAGAGAACCGCCTTTTTTTTTTTCACGAAAAAGAACCCGGCTCCAACTGAGGAAGAAGACTTCCAAATGAACCCCCTCTCAAGGTTCTCCTTGACATAGGCCGAAATGGCCTGGGTCTCTGACAAGGAGAGAGGATATACCCATCCACGAGGAGGTGAGGTGTCTGGGAGCAGTTCTATAGGGCAATCGTAGGAATGATGAGGAGGAAGGACCTCTGCTTCTTTTTAACTGAGGACGTCTGCAAAGCCGGCATAGTGTGTGGGTAGTCCAGAGTGTCAGAGGAGACTGAATTGGATGAACCTGTGGTAGGCAGCAGTGGAGACACTCGGGGCCCCATTGGAGGACCAGTTGAGAATCGGAGTATGAAAATGAAGCCAAGGCAGGCCCAGCAAAATAGGGTTGACAGCTTTAGGCAGGACAAAGAAGACAATCTGTTCCACATGGAGGATACCGAATTGAAGTCTCAGCGGTTTTGTCATGAACAATATAGGATTGGGCAAAGGTTGGCCATTCACAAAGGCAACTGCCAGGGTTCTCTCTAGAGGAACCGGAGACGATCTATTAGATCCTGCTGAATAAAGTTTGCAGCGGCTCCGGAATCCAGATAAGCAGAGACGTTATGTGATTTTTCACTGGAAACAATGTTCACTGGAATGGACAGTTTGGTAGAGGATTTGGCAGTTGGCGTTGTTCCACCTATGGTCGTCTCTCCAACCAACCCTAGGCGCTGGAGTTTCCCGGCTTTTGTGGACATTGGCATACAAAATTACCTCCGAGGCCACAATACAAACACAGTCCAGAAGTGCGTCTACACTGTTTTTTCTGGATGGACAATTTGAGTCGGTCCACTTGTATGGGTTCCTCTGGCGGGACAACAGAAAAGGACAGCAGGGGTCGCTGGAACTTGGGTGCCAGTTTAGGGTACTTACTGTCATGGCAAGCCACCTAGGTCCATTCCTGGGTCACCAACAGAATGAGGGCATCCAGGGAGGATGGGAGGTCACGAGCATCTTTAATTTGCAGAGACAGTCACAGCCAGAAAGTAGCAACTAAGGCCTCATTGTTCCAGGCAAATTCTGCTGCCAGGGTGCGGAACTGGATAGCATATTCCCCAACCGTGGTTTTGCCTTGACGGAGAGTCAGAAGAGAAATGAAGCTGCGGAAGATGACAGACCAGGTTCCTCGAAAACTGTGCGGAAAATCCTAGATAGAATTAGCCCATGCCAGGGCCTTGCCAGTAAGGAAGGAGATGATTAAAGCAATCTAGGTCTCATCAGAGGGAAACAACCTTGCATGCAGCCTGAAGTGGATATGGCATTGGTTAATAAAACCTCTGCAGGTCTTCGCATCCCTGTTGTAGTGAGGTGGTAGCGGCAGAGAGGTTCTGGAGTCAGCAATGACAGGAGGAGTAGCAGGAGGAGGAACCGTGGTGATTGCATTAGGAGGACCCAAACGATGCACAATGGAGTTAACTGCCTGTAGGAGCTGATCCTGCCGTGCCCAGAGGTCACGCATGTCTGCCTGCATCGCTTGAAAAGCCGTTGTAGTCTTGGGCTGACCAGAGGGATCCATGGCCTGAGCGTACTGTCACGGCTGTGGGGTATGTGGACCCACTAGGACGCTGCACCATAAAAGAGTAGCAGCTGGCCAAACAACAGTCAATAACAGTCTCTCAGATATGGGTACCTGGGTAGAAGATCAGGCAGATGCTCTGAGTAGCAGACATGAGGTGAAGCAGGCACAGATGATGCTTGACTTCGCAGATGGCATCAGACGTGTTAGCTGGCAACAGACGTGGCAGATGGCACCAGATGTAGCAGATAGCACCAGACGTGGCAGATGAGGCACACATGACTCCAACAATAGGCTTAGATTCAGGAACAAACACAGCTACAGGATACGGGAAGGAGGATACAGGAACACTGGGAGCAGGATACAACTAAGGGACCATTTGCATAGACGAACACAGGAATACAAACAAAGCTCAGGCAAGGAGAGGAAGGGCAGAGCCCTTTTTAAAGTCCAGGGTGTAACAGGGTTGGCTGGGGAACTTTACACAGGTGTGCGCGTGCTGGCCCTTCAGGACCGGGAGTGAGCACGCGCGTGCACCCTTCGGGACACAGGAGAGTGCTGCAGGTGGGACGTTCTGGCAGTCAGCGACCGCGGGCACAATTGGTTAATCATACACCTGAATATAATCCTACAAAATCCATGACTTTATCCAAGTCTACCTAGACAAATTGATACTGTTTTGAAGGACAAGGGTTGACACACTAAATATTGATTTGATTTAAATTTCTCTATTGTTCAATCATTTTGTATTTTGTTAATTGATTAAAAAAAAATATTATCACTTACATTTTTTAACCCCTACCCGCACGAGGACGTAACTGTCCGTCGTTGCGGGAGGTTACTTCCCGCACGAGGACGTACAGTTACTGAATCGTTCCCGGTGTACACAGCCGGTGGCTGTGTGCGCCGGGAACCAGGATAGAAGCTGTCCCTGACAGCTAACACTCCCGAGTCACCGGCAACGGACCCCGATTAGCGGTCCGATGCCGGCGATCGATGTGGTCGGTGGATTTGTACAGATCCACCGATCACATTGCTATAACAGTGAAAAGTTTTTAAAACCGTTCCCGGAACTCGTAGTTAAGTCCGGGAACGGTTACAAAGCTCCACCTACCTCCCCCCATGTCCCCCCATGTCCCATGTGACCGGCAATGGACTGCTGCTATTTGTCCATTGCCGGCGAGAGCTGTGATTGGTGGGTCTGTTCAGACCCACAAATCTCAGTGCACTTTTAGCCAGGGAGGGGTTAAAAATGCCCCCACCCGACAGCTAACACATGTCAGTCACCGGCAACGGACCCGTAAAAGCAGTCCAATGCCAGCGATTGATGTGATAGGTGGATCTGTACAGATCTGTACAGATACACCCATCCTCCATAAAAGTTAGGAAAAGTTTTGAAAAGTTTTCAAAACTGTTCCTGTACTCCCACCATCACTCTCCCATGTCCCTCCCCCCTCCCCCATGTCCCATGTAACCGGCAATGGACTTGGTTCAGATCCACCAATCACAGTGCGTTTTGTTGCAGGGCGGTTGAAAAATACAGGATACAGGCTCTGATCTCTTAGTGGGTGTTTAGTAGTTGGAGAGATCAGAGCCTGTATCGTGTAGTCAGTGAAAATAGAGAATAACCCCTAATTTTCACTTCCCCTGTTCCCCACCGCCTCCCAGTGTATAAGGGAGATATTTTTTCTCTTTTTTGATCACAAATAATAATTTGATTTCGTTCGTAGGTAGTTGCTCGTCTACGTCAATTCGCCGTGTCAGTTAGTCAGTGTCAGTGTCCGTTGTCAGTTAGTCTGCGTCAATCCGTTGTCAGCGTCAATCCATTACTGTCAGTCGCGTCACTTGTCAGTGTCAGTTAGTCAGCGTCAATCCATTACTGTCAGTCGCGTCACTTGTCAGTGTCAGTTAGTCAGCGTCAATCCATTACTGTCAGTCGCGTCACTTGTCAGTAAGTGTCAGTTAGTCAGTGTCAGTCAGTGTCCGTTGTCAGTTAGTCTGCGTCAATCCATTTTCAGCGTCAATCCATTGCTGTCAGTCGCATCACTTGTCAGTAAGTGTCAGTCAGTTAGTCAGCGTCAATCCATTACTGTCAGTCGCGTCACCTGTCAGCAAGTGTCAGTTAGTCAGCGTCAATCCATTACTGTCAGTTGCGTCACTTGTCAATAAGTGTCAGTTAGTCAGCGTCAATCCATTACTGTCAGTTGCGTCACTTGTCAGTAAGTCAGCGTCAATCCATTACTGTCAGTTGCGTCACTTGTCAGTAAGTGTCAGTTAGTCAGCGTCAATCCATTGTCCATGTAAATACGTAGCGTCCGAGTCAGTCAGCCTCAGTGTTCGTTAGTAAGTTTTACGAAGTGCTATAGAACCAAAAAAAATAAAAAAAAATATATCTTTGTTAGACTTTCTTACAGTTCTGTGAGCTACGTGTGTGTAAACACTACATATATATATATATATATATATATATATACAGTGAAGGAAATAAGTATTTGATCCCTTGCTGATTTTGTAAGTTTGCCCACTGTCAAAGACATGAACAGTCTAGAATTTTTAGGCTAGGTTAATTTTACCAATGAGAGATAGATTATATAAAAAAAATTAAAAAAAATACCATTGTCAAAATTATATATATTTATTTGCATTGTGCACAGAGAAATATGTATTTGATCCCTTTGGCAAACAAGACTTAATACTTGGTGGCAAAACCCTTGTTGGCAAGCACAGCAGTCAGACATTTTTAGTAGTTGATGATGAGGTTTGCACACATGTTAGATGGAATTTTGGCCCACTCCTCTTTGCAGATCATCTGTAAATCATTAAGATTTCGAGGCTGTCGCTTGGCAACTCGGATCTTCAGCTCCCTCCATAAGTTTTCGATGGGATTAAGGTCTGGAGACTGGCTAGGCCACTCCATGACCTTAATGTGCTTCTTTTTGAGCCACTCCTTTGTTGCCTTGGCTGTATGTTTCGGGTAATTGTCGTGCTGGAAGACCCAGCCACGAGCCATTTTTAATGTCCTGGTGGAGGGAAGGAGGTTGTCACTCAGGATTTGACGGTACATGGCTCCATCCATTCTCCCATTGATGCGGTGAAGTAGTCCTGTGCCCTTAGCAGAGAAACACCCCCAAAACATAATGTTTCCACCTCCATGCTTGACAGTGGGGACGGTGTTCTTTGGGTCATAGGCAGCATTTCTCTTCCTCCAAAAACGGCGAGTTGGGTTAATGCCAAAGAGCTAAATTTTAGTCTCATCTGACCACAGCACCTTCTCTCAATCACTCTCAGAATCATCCAGATGTTCAGTTGCAAACTTCAGACGGGCCTGTACATGTGCCTTATTGAGCAGGGGGACCTTGCGGGCACGGCAGGATTTTAATCCATTACGGCGTAATGTGTTACCAATGGTTTTCTTGGTGACTGTGGTCCCAGCTGCCTTGAGATCATTAACAAGTACCCCCGTGTAGTTTTCGGCTGAGCTCTCACCTTCCTCAGGATCAAGGATACCCCACGAGGTGAGATTTTGCATGGAGCCCCAGATCGATGTCGATTGACAGTCATTTTGTATGTCTTCCATTTTCTTACTATTGCACCAACAGTTGTCTCCTTCTCACCCAGCGTCTTACTTATGGTTTTGTAGCCAATTCCAGCCTTGTGCAGGTCTATGATCTTGTCCCTGACATCCTTAGAAAGCTCTTTGGTCTTGCCCATGTTGTAGAGGTTAGAGTCAGACTGATTAATTGAGTCTGTGGACAGGAGTCTTTTATACAGGTGACCATTTAAGACAGCTGTCTTTAATGCAGGCACCAAGTTGATTTGGAGCGTGTAACTGGTCTGGAGGAGGCTGAACTCTTAATGGTTGGTAGGGGATCAAATACTTATTTCTCTGTGCACAATGCAAATGAATATATATAATTTTGACAATGTGATTTTCTTTTTTTTTTTATATATATAATCTATCTCTCACTGATAAAATTAACCTAGCCTAAAAATTCTAGACTGTTCATGACTTTGACAGTGGGCAAACTTACAAAATCAGCAAGGGATCAAATACTTATTTCCTCCACTGTATATATATATATATATATATATATATATATATACGCACACACACACCCAAAATGGCAGCGAGACTTTACACCGCTGAAGAGGCGTATGCAATTATCGCGTCCGATACGGACTCAGCGAGTGGTGAGGAACCACAGTTCATTCTCTCATCCTCCTCCTCCAGTGACAGTGAGGAACCTCCTCGTAGTCGCAGGAGGGTTAGTGCCCAGGTTCTGCCTCACCCTGAAACTGCAGATCTGCCTGACCCTGGTATAGTCAGCAGAGATTGGCCAACCCCAACCAATTACACCCCCCAAATCCCAGAATTTACTGCTGCGGCAGGCATTCACGTGCAGACAGAAGGGCTGCCTATTATTGGATTTTTCAAATTGTTCTTCACAGACAATTTGATCCAGCTCATGGTTGATCAAACTAACATTTACGCCCAGCAGTTTATTTCTGAACACCCCAACGCCTTTCATGCCCAGGCCAATCGGTGGCAACCGACTAATTGTGCATAAATGCACAAGTATTGGGGGTTAGTCCTCAACATGGGTCTCACTAAAAAGCCCGAAGTGAGATCCTACTGGTCCACGGACATTCTGTACCGCAATACAATGACAAGACACCGCTTTAAGGCCCTCCATAAATTTCTTCACTTTAGTGACAATTCCCAATGCCCCCCTGCGGATGACCTAAACTTCGATAGACTTTATAAAATTAGGCCCCTCATTAACATTTTATCCCAAAATTTTTCAGCAGTCTACACCCCTCAAAAAGAAATCTCTATAGATGAATCCCTGGTGCACTTCAAGGGCATGCTGAAGTTTCGTCAATATTTGCCAAATAAACGCGCCAGGTACGGGATAAAATGTACAAGCTGTGTGAATCGGACACCGTATACACACACGCTTTCCGGATTTATGAGGGGAAGGACAGGACAATACAGCCCCCAAATTGTCTCCCCGTCCTGTCCACAACAGAGAAGATAGTGTGGGACCTCCTGCACCCACTGCTTGATCAGGGGTACAACTTGTACTTGGACAACTGGTACACAAGTGTACCCCTGTTCAAATGTCTAAAAGACAAAAAAACAGTGGCATGTGGGACAGTGCGAAAAAATCAGAGGCACCTTCCTAAGACCCTCATCAGCCAATCCCTGCAAATTGGCGAAAGCAGGGCATTGCTGCAGGATGGGATCCTGTGTCTCAAATTTAGAGACAAAAAAGAGGTCTGTATGCTGACATCAATACATGACGCCAGCTGCAGCCCTGTCCCCACACGTGGATTCACATCATCCACGATGAAGCCTGTGTGCATTCAGGCATACAATAAATTCATGGGGGGGGTTGACCTGAATGATCAGGTGTTGAAGCCATATAGTGCCATGAGAAAGTGTAAAATCTGGTACAAGAAACTGGCAGTGTACCTTG
The DNA here is from genome assembly GCF_050947455.1 of Rhinoderma darwinii. Taxonomy (NCBI): domain Eukaryota; kingdom Metazoa; phylum Chordata; class Amphibia; order Anura; family Rhinodermatidae; genus Rhinoderma; species Rhinoderma darwinii. The sequence continues at coordinate 177,949,125 of NC_134689.1, read as the reverse complement.
TCCAGCTAGCACTATATAACTCCTTTTTAATTTTTAGGAAAGCTGGCAATCCGGGTACATACTTGGAGTACCAAGAGAAAATGATAAAATTTCTTTTATTTGGAGACGAGGTGCGGGAAACGTTTGCTGCTCCAAGTAATCTTTGCCGAATTATTCCTGGGCAGCACTTTCCTAGTGAAGTGCCTGCTACAACAAAAAAGGCAGGGCACAGAAAAGGTGCCGTGTCTGCGCAAAAAGGGGTATCCGTAAGGATAGCACATATCAGTGCGACACTTGCCCATCTAAACCCGGACTGTGCATGAAGGAGTGCTTCCGCATCTACCACACCTCCCTGGATTAAAAATGTTATACTTTTAAAACCCCCACCCCTTCCTTTATCATTCTGGTCTTTTACCCATTTTTAAAATTGGACACTAAAAAAACAAACAAGAAAAAAAAAAACTCAATATACCCCTAGATGAATACCTAATACGCTAACAAATGTGTATGATCTGCACAATTTTTTCAAGCCTATGCTTGTGGCCAAAAATCATCCAAGGTAAAAATTAGGCCTCAAAACCCTCGTGGTGCTTCTTCACTTCCAGGCACTGCTAAGTGTCCAGACAACATATTTAGACCACTTTGGGGGTATTTATAAACGCAGAAGAAAAATCCCAATCAACATTGAGGTGTCTTCCTGCACTTACATGCTGTGTCTGAAAAATCTGTTGTATAATTGACGCATTTGTGAAAAATGTAACATTTTATTTTTAATGGCAGATTTCTTCTAAATTCAGCCCCAAAAAATATGGGGTCATAAAAGTGATCACACACCTAGATAAATTCTTTGAGGGGGCAGTTTGCAAAATGGGGTCACTTCTTTGGTGTTTCCACTGTACTGGTACCTCAGGAGCTCTGAAAATGCGACATGGCACGCGAAAACCTTTCCAGCAAAAGCTGTGCTTCAAATGGTTCTCCTTCCCTTCTGAGCCCTGCCGTGGGTCTAAACAGCCGTTTATTACCACTTATGGGGTATTACCGTAATCGGGAGAAATTGCTTTATAAATGTTGGGGTGTTTTTTCTTCTTTATTCCTTGTAAAAATGAAAAAATTCTATGTTTTTTCAGAAAAAAAGTAGATTTTCATCTTCACAGACTAATTCCACTAAATTCTGCAAAAAAACTGTGGGGACAAAATGCTAACTATACCACTAGAAAAATTCCTTGAGAGGTGTAGTTTCCAGAATGGGGTCACTTTTGGGGGGGGGGTTTCCACTGTTTTGGTCCCTCTAGGGCATTGCAAACATGACATGGCACCAAAAACTATTCTAGCAAAATCTGCGCTCCAAAATCCAAAAGGCGCTCTTTTGCTTCTGAGCCCCGCTGAGAGTCCAAACAGCAGTTTATTACCACATATGGGGTATTGCCGTAATCGGGAGAAAGGCTTTATAAATGTTGGAGTGTTTTTTCTTCTTTATTCCTTGTAAAAATTAAAAAATTCTATGTTGTTTCAGAAAAAAAGTAGATTTTCATCTTCACAGACTAATTCCACTAAATTCTGCAAAAAACCTGTGGGGACAAAATGCTAACTATACCACTAGAAAAATTCCTTGAGGGGTGTAGTTTCCAAAATAGGGTCACTTTGGGGGGGTTTCCACTGGTTTGGCACCACAAGACCTCTTCAAACCTGACATGGTGCATTAAATATATTCTAAAAAAAAAAGGAGGCCCTGAAATCCAGTAGGTGCTCCTTTGATTCTGAGGCTGGTGCTTCAGTCCATTAGCGCTCTAGGGCCACATGTGGGATATTTCTAAAAACTGCAGAATCTGGGCAATAAATATTGAGTTGCATTTCTTGGGTAAAACCTTCTGTGTTACATTAAAAAATGTATTACAAATGAATTTTGGGAAAAAAAAAATATTTGTAAATTTCACCTGTACTTTGCTTTAATTCCTGTGAAACGCCTAAAGGGTTAATAAACTTTCTGAATGCTATTTTGAATACTTTGATGGGTGCAGTTTTCAAAATGGGGCATTTTATTGGCACTTGCTAATATATAAGGCCCTCAAAGCCGCTTCAGATCTAAACTGGTCACTGAAAAAATAGGCTTTTGAAATTTTCGTGAAAATGTGTGAGAAATTGCTGCTAAAGTTCTAAGCCTTGTAACGTCCCGGAAAAATAAAAGGACATTCAAAAAATTATGCAAACATAAAGTAGACATATGGGAAATGTTAACTAGTAACTATTTTGTGTAGTATTATTATCTGTTTTACAAGTAGATAAATTAAAATTTAGAAAACTGCTAATTTTTACAAATTTTCTGTAAATGTTAGTTTTTCACAAATAAATATTGACTTTATCAACCACAAATTTTTTTCACTAACTTAAAGTACAATATGTCAAGAGAAAACAGTCTCAGAATCGCTTGGATAGGTAAAAGCATTCCGGAGTTATTACCACATAAAGTGACACATGTCAGATTTGAAAAAATCATCTGTGTCCACAAGGCCAAAACAGGCTGTGTCCTAAAGGGGTTAAAGCATTCTTACTTTGCAGCATTTTTCTACAACTGCCTAAAACTTTTGCACAATTCTGTATATAATGAAAAAAAAAACTGCCCTAAAGTGTTTAGCATAATCGTAGTCTCTGCTTTCAGTCACACTTTTTTTTTTTTTTGTGTGAAAATAATCCAGCATCCAGACATGTAAAATGAGATTTAAATAAAAATAGAAGTGCTTGAATGAGAAATCGCTATTTAGGAAAATAGGTCCTGATTGAATTAGGCCTTCAAGAGTAGAATTAGGAACTAAAGCACATCACTGGTAGCTTACAAAATGCAAAATGTCCAGGGTGAGGATTTTCTTAAAAATTAGGCCTACTCCTAGGAGCTCAAATTTCCCGAATTAGTACACGACTAATAATAATAATACTAAACATAGTCATACATAATACTTGCTAATATTATACATATACAGATAGTTAGGTGGAAAGCTCTGAACTTTGAACACCATGACACTCTTTCTAGCTGTGGGTACACCTGATTGTAAGTATCAATTAACCCGTTAGTGACCGGCCCATAGTCTTTTTACGTCGGTCACTAACGGGCCTTATTCCGATGCCATAGACTTTTTACGTCGCTGCATCGGAATAAGTGAACAGAGCAGGGAACTGTCAAATCTCCCTGCTCTCAGCTGCCACAGGCAGCTGAGGGCTGGGGGCGTCCCTGCTCTGCCGGGTGAGATCGATATAAGTATCGATCTCACCCGTTTAACCCCTCAGATGCGGTGCTCAATAGCGAGCGCCTCATCTGAGTGGTTTTGGAGAGAGGGAGGGAGCTCCCCCTCTCTCCCATCGACACCCGGCGATAAGATCGCCGAGTGTCTGTGTCTGCGATGGCAGCCGGGGGCCTAATAAAGGCCCCCAGGTCTGCCTGGAGCGACTGCCTGCTAGATCATGCCGCAGGCACGACCTAACAGATGCCTGTCCGTTTTAAACGGACAGGCATAATACACTTCAATACAAAAGTATTGCAGTGTATTATAATAGCGATCGGAGGATCGCATAGTGAGGTCCCCTAGTGGGACTAGTAAAAAAGTAAAAAAAAGAAGTTTAATAAAGTTCCTAAAAAAAAAATGTGAAAAAAAAAAATGAAAAACCCACTTTTTCCCCTTACAAACTGCTTTAGTATTAAAAAACCAAAATAAAGTTAAAAAGTTACACATATTTGGTATCGCCGCGTCCGTAACGACCCCGACTATAAAGCTATTATATTACTTAACCCGCACGGTGAACGCAGTAAAAAATGAAATAAAAAACGACGGAAAAATTGCTTTTCTGTGAATCCTGACTTTAAAAAAAATGTGATTAAAAAGTAATCAAAAAGTCGCATCTTCTCCAAAATGGTACCAATAAAAACTACAAGTCTTCCCGCAAAAAAAAAGCCCTCATACAACTGCATCGGCGAAAAAATAAAAACGTTACGGCTCTTCAAATATGGAGACACAAAAACAAATAATTTTGGAAAAAAATAGTTTTTACTGTGTAAAAGTAGTAAAACATACAAAAACAATACAAATTTGGTATCGTTGCAATCGTAACAACCCGCTGAATAAACTTATTGTGTTATTTATACCACATGGTAAACGGCGTAGATTTAGGACGCAAAAAAGAGTGGCAAAATTTCAGATTTTTTTCTATCCCCCCCCCCAAAAAAAGTTAATAAAAGTTAATCATTAATTAATATGTACCTCAAAATGGTGCTATTAAAAAATACAACTTGTCCCGCAAAAAACAAGACCTTATACAGCTATGTCGACGCAAAAATAAAAGAGTTATAGCTCTTGGAATGCGACGATGGAAAAACGTAAAAAATAGCCTGGGCATTAAAGGAACAGTGTCACCCAAAAAAATTTTTTTACATCAGTTTGATTTTAGTGTTTTATTAAAAACTTTAATATTTATTTGTGTGTTTGTGCTTTACTTTTTTTTATTTTTTAACTTTTTCTTCCCTATGGGGGCTGCCATTTTGTTTTTCCATTTCTGTATGTGTCAATTAACGACACATACAGACATGGAATACGGCACATACAGTCCCATAGTGAATGCGAACGGGGCCCCGTTCCATCCACTATGGTGTACGCCGTCTGTGTGGGAAAAATTAGAACAATGTTTAATCACCTACACACTAATTGTTTAACTAAAAAAAAAAAAACATTTTTTTCTAGCAACACATTCCCTTTTTTTTAGTTAAACAGTAGTAAACACACAGTAAAACACGTACATACACAGACCTAACTTACCTGCTCCTGCCGCCGCCGCTCCCTCCGGTCCGTCCGCTCCGTCTGCTACCTCCGCTCCAAGTGCACAAGTCCGGAAGCCGCGACCGGAAGTAGTAATCTTACTGTCCGGCCGCGACTTCCGGTCCACAAGAAAATGGCGCCAGACATCGCACAGTTCTGCGCCGTTCCCACACAGACGGCGTACAGCATAGTGGATGGAACGGGCCCCGTTCGCATTCACTATGGGACTGTATGTGCCGTATTCCATGTCTGTATGTGTCGTTAATCGACACATACAGAGATGGAAAAAAAAATGGCAGCCCCCATGGACAAGAAAAAGTGAAAAAATAAAAAAAAGTAAAACACAAACACACAAATAAATAAAAAAATGTTTAATAAAACACTAAAAGCAAATTGGTCTAAAAAATTTTTTTTCCGTGACACTGGTCCTTTAAGGTCTAAAATAGGCTGGTCGTTAAGGGGTTACGTTGATGATGCTCTGTTGCAAGAGGAGAAAGAACTGCAGTATGTGTAAATATGATTAGCAATTTCAGAAAACTGCTACGTGTGAAACTTGGAAATTGCCGTATTATTCAGAACACATAGTATATTTCTCATTATGCCCTAGAATTACAAAGACAAGATCATTCTATTGACGTATTTGAGAAGATCTTCAAGATGCCTATTGCTGGCGAATTTTAGATGAAAGTGTTTTCAAACTCTTGGAAACACTATATGTATTAATTTCATTATATTGATTTTTATCTAATGCAGCCAATCTAGAAACAAATATTTGCTCCAGTGAATTTATTAATGCAACAATGAAAACTGGCATTGATCTGTGAGCAGTATGTAGTAAAATAAAAAATAAAAAATACAGCCCTAAAGCAGTCTGCCCTACCATCATATTTGTGTCTTAAAGTGAATGTATCACCAATATTATTTTTCACTAATTAAAACCAGATAGTGATACATATTACTTTTTTCTAATATGTTTTTATATTTTGATTATAGAATTTTTTTTAATCTATTTTCTGTACATAGTTATGGGGGGCTGCCATCTTGCCTGAACTGTTTTTAACAGCATTTAGAGATAAGCTTTACAGCAGCCACATGGACCATAGAAACCTGCAAACAGGAGGGGACCCATTGACTTCTATAGGATAGATTTCTAGGCATGCTCTGTGACATGTGCAGAGGTCATTGGGCAGGAAGGAATAGCAGGGGAGTCAATGGTGGATTCTGTGTTATCTATATATAGGTGTTACCTTTCATTGTAATCCTGCCTGTGATGATCATGAGATGACTGCTGAGAAGTGAGCTCTACAGAACAGGAATTGTCAGGCCCAATGGCCAGAGTGAAGATTTTGGGATTATTTATTATTATAGACAATGGCATAGAAAATGAAAAAATAAAAAAGTTAAAAAATTCTTAAGAAACAAAATATTATTTTCTGATAACATTCTCTTTAATACTGCAGCACATAAAGCAAAAATATTACAATCACTTAACACTTCTAGGTAATATTAATCAGCCATTTTGTGCAAGTGATATTATTGCAAAGTGGAAGCGTTTAGGAACCACAGCAACTCAGCCACTACGTGGCGGACCACATAAAGTAACAGAGCGGTGTCGCCAAGTGCTGAGGTGCATAGTGCATAAAAAAGTCACCAATACTCTGCTTACTCAATAAGAGTTCCAAACCTCCTTTGGAATTAACATCAGCACAAAAACTGTACGCTGGGAGTTTCATGGCATGGGTTTCCAATTCCGAGCAGCAGCATGCCAGCCTTACAGGGGCAGTGGCGGATTATCATATGGGCGATTCGGGCGGCCACCCGGGGCCCGAGGCTCGCAGGGGGCCCATGGCAGCCCGAACCGCACATCGACATGTAAACCTATTCAGCGCGCTAGCGCTGCTAACTTCCGAAGATGGGGAGGAGCAGGGAATTGGCCGGGATCCAGGGGTAGGACACGCCTCCCTGACAGTGCGGGCGCCGCCATTGAGTAACAGAACAGCGACGGACGGCTGTTCTGTTACTCCAAAGCTGCAAGAGAAGAGCCGGGCGGGCGGTCACCGGCGCTTAGGTTAGTTGACTTATCATGCCCAACTGGTTCCCGACCGCTGGCTGTATTTTTACGGCCAGCGGTCAGGGTCCTTAAAACCCGAGCCATAGACTTTCTACGGCTCGGGTTTTAACTTGCTGCCCGCGCGATCGGGCAGCTGAATGTCGGGTCTCCGGCAGTCAGTGACTGCCGGGGACCCTGAGGAGAAGATAGAAGCAGCTTTAGCTGCTTCTGTCTTCTCTGATATCTTTTTACACAGCGCTCAATGAACGCTGTGTAAAGGAATAGAGACAGCAGCAGCGGCGCTGTCTCTATTCCTCCCGGTGATCATGTGACTGGTCACATGATCGCCGGGTGCCGTCAGTGGCAGGCTGCTGCTGGGTCTTACTAGACCCAGCACAGCCCTATTAGTGACAATCGTCACTATGAGAGGGCTGATTTCCCCTGTAACTGAGGGTTGCTGTGCAGCCCCAGTTACAGTGGAAAAACATGGTGTAAAAGAAAGAAAAAAAATATATGAAGTTCCCCAAAGGTCTTCTTTGACCTTTGGGGGACAGACCATAGTAATAAAAAAATAATAAAGTAAAGTGCAAAAAAAAATGTAAATAATAAATACACATAAAATACCCACCCCCAAAAAAAACGTTCCCCCCGCCAATCATTGTTGCAACGCTAGCGCTGACCCAATTACCCTAATATAGACATGTAATATATAAAAATTTACGGTAGACAATGACGATCACAAATAAAAGGTCTATTTTAGGGTAAAACTATGTTATTACCAAAAAAAATAGCTGAAACGTAAAAAAGCTTATTTTTTACTATTATATTCAAACTTTATGAATAAAAGTTCTAAAGGAGCAAAAAAGGTGTGTATAAAAATGATAAAAAACGAAACCTGCATTGTCTACGGAAAAAACGTCGCAAAAATCACGTCGGTTTTATTTTTTTTAATAAAAATGTGTGTTTGGTGCAACTTTGTAATTACGTTTTATTAAAAAATATTTTCGCTTTTTGAGATACAGCTGCTTTGTATCCTGTATCCGTCAGGTCAGCAGGACTGACGGGATCAGTGAAACGGGCCCTGCGCTAAATTATAATCTTAGATATGATAGATTTGAGGTGGATCCTGCGTGTCACTGATCCTGTCAGTCCTGCTGACCTGACGGATACAGGATACAAAGCAGCTGTATCTCAAAAAGTAAAAATATTTTTTAATAAAATCAATCAATCACACTGATACACACACATACTATATATATATATATATATATATATATATATATATATATATATATATATATAATATAAAGTTTTTAAATGTGTACATAACCTTGTGGCACTATATACAAGGGGGAGCGCTGTGAGGCACTATATACAAGGGGGAGCGCTGTGTGGCACTATATACAAGAGTGAGCGCTGTGAGGTACTATATACAAGGGGGAGCGCTGTGAGGCACTATATACAAGGGGGAGCGCTGTGTGGCACTATATACAAGGGGGAGCGCTGTGTGGCACTATATACAAGGGGGAGCGCTGTGTGGCACTATATACAAGGGGGGGCTGTGTAGTGCTATCCACAGTGGTATGTGTGTGGCGCTCTTTATAGGGGGGGCTTTTTGGTGCTATTTACAAGAGGGGGAGGGCTGTGTGGCGCTCTCTACAGGGGGGGGGGCTGTATGGCACTATCTATAGGGGGCTGTGTGTAACGCTCTCTACGAGGGGGATGTGTGATATAAAGAGGGGGCTGTGTATGGCGATATCTATGGGGGTGTGTAATATCTACAGGGGCTGTGTGTATGTGGCGTTTTACAGTGTGTGGTATTATATTCAGGCGCGCAGTGTTTGGTGCTATTATATTTAGGGGTACAGTATGTGGCACCATAATAACTTTATTTTCGTTTATAGGTGTGGAAATGTTGGAAAAGTGAGGAGACGTCTGAGTGGCAAATTCTGCAGAAATTAGTCATGGCCGGGAGAAGTCGTCATGAGCGCTGGACCGGATGGAGAAGAAAAGAGGAAAAAAACTACTAGAATCTGAGACGTCGTCACCTGTGAGTCACTAGATTTATAGAGAATCTGTCACCTCTCCTGACATGTTTATTATAGGAAATCCTTGTATTTCACAAAAAGTCTTTCTGCAGTCCAGGACTGATAGACAATCCCCTTGTCAGGAGGTTGTGTCCCTGCACAGTGTGATACTGTCAGTATGTAGGGACACCGCGCTGTGACAAGGGAAATCGTAACACTGTTAATGCTTGCCCAAAAAGGTAGTGTTAAAAATAGTTACGACGCGGCAGGGCGGCGGTGAGGAAGGGGGGCCCAAGTTTGGATAACAGCCCAGGGCCCATGGTCTACTTAATCCGCCACTGGCCAGGGGAACATTACCTGCTTAACTGTATGGTGCCAACTGTAAAGTTTGGTGGAGAAGGGGTAATGATATGAGGTTTTTGTGCAGGGGTTGGCCTAGGCCTTTAGTTCTAGTGTATGGAAATCTTAAGGCTTCAGCATACCAAGACATTTTGTATACTGCCAACTTTGTGGGAACACTGTGGGTCCTTTTCTGTTCCAGCATGACTGTGCCTCAGTTCAAAAAGCAAGTTCCTTAAAGGCATGGTTGGGTGAGTTTGGTGTGGAGGAACTTGACTGGCCCACACAGAGAGAGCCCTGACCTCAACCTCTGCGAACACTTTTGGGATGAAATAGGACTCGTCCAGCATACCTGTCTGACCTCACAAATGCTCTTCTGGATGAATGGGCAAAAACTTCCAGACAAACTCCAAAATCTTGTAGAAAGCTTTCCCAGAAGAGTTAAAGCTGTTTTAGCTGCAATGGGGGGATCAATTCCATATTAATGCCAATGTATTTAGAATGGGATGACAAAAGCTCCTGTAGGTGTAATGTGTAGGTGTCTCAATACTTTTGTCCATATAGTGTATATGAGAAATCAGTGGCAGAGTTTTTTCACTGGGGCAATAAGGGGGAAGGGAAGTCAGCCTAAGAAACTATTGAACTGTTTAATAGTAAAATTGATATATAAATATGGTAAAAGCTGATAAAGAAGTGATGGATGGGTTCATTAGATATGATAAGAAAAGTTACACTACTCGAACAGAATATAGGCACAAAGAATTTGGAAGAAATTATTTTACCAACTCTATCGGAAGACCAGAGAGACTGGTTAAACTGCCCAATAGAATTGGCCAAAATTAAAGTTGCCCTTAAAGGGAACCTCTCACCAGGATTTCATCTATTAAATCAGCAATACCAGGTAGTAGAGGGTGAAAAATAATTTTTATGTAACCTATAATTATCTTCTTAGTAGGCGCTGTACCTTTAGTATTTAGTTTTTTAGTGTTCCTGTACCGTATACTAATGAGCATAAAAGAGTCATATCTTCAGTTGAAAAGAGTCATATCTTCATTCTTCAAGCCTTTCCAAGTTAACCCCGTCTCCTTACTTTTGTTTGACAGCTTACTTTTGATTAACAGCATTCATGGTGGGCCATTTTTCGGCAGTGGGTGGGCATAAGAACGGTAATGAACAAGACTGCTCGATTATTACCATAAAAGGCGATAAATGTTTGCAGACCGTTATTTACGGTCGGAGGAGGAGTTTAGGGGAGGGGATAACCGCAATGAACTTTTGAAAGCAGCGGCCAGCGAGGGGTGAGTAGAGTTCAATAGGTGAAATGTTGGTAACAGGTTCCCTTTAAGGGCTTGGCTAAAAGTAAAGCCTCTGGTCTGTCGGGACAAATAGCAATAAAATTTTTTAATTGAGTCAACACAGCTGATGTATATTTTATATATATCGGCGAGTGAATTAGGAGTGCTGCCAGACTATGTATTATGCTGATCCCTACAACTGATAAGGATGAGCGAGACCCATTCTCCTGTAGGCCAATAATTATTAATGCAAATGCCAAACTGGCAACAGGTTAGCTAAGGCTACTAATAAATTGGTAAATGAAGATCAATGTGAGTTCTTGACTATTATGGCAAGATAATTGGGAAGGGGTCGGATTAATTAAAAAAGCATTTGTTAGGGGCCGTTCACATATGCACGGCTTCCGCTTCAGTTTATGTCCGGCGTGTTGAAGAACAGCCGGAGGCAAACTGATGCTAGAACGGATCCCATAGCCTTCTATGGGATCTGTTCTGGCACAGGGGACATCCGTTGTGGAGCTGTACGGCACCGGACCTCCCTGGGAGCCGGATCCAAAAACGTTATCTGCAGTATTTGTGGTTCCGGGTCCCAGGGATGTCCGGCGCCGTAAACTATATATTTTAATGGTGGCTGGATGTACGCCGGGTGCTGCCGCATCCACCTTCCGGCAGCACCCGGCGGGAAGTTGGATGTGAGCTAGGAGCGCAATCCCCAGTCATAGCATTGCCAGAGATTCCGCTCTAGAGCCCCTGACGACTACCCTCCCACCCGTCCCGGATTCAGCGGGACAGTCCCGGATTCAGCGGGACAGTCCCGGATTCAGCGGGACAGTCCCGGATTCCAGGCGGTGTCCCGCTGCTCCGTACGGCAGGGGGTATGTCCCGCTGTCAACTGTGTTTGCGTTCTCAGGATGCAGACACCGTTGAACTTAATACTGAAGCAGGGAACGATCAGGCCCCTGCTTCAGCATGAGTTCAGAGCGGAGGAGCAGAGGGAGCTCCTCCGCTCGCCGAGAATACCCCAGGCACAGTGCTGTGCTCGGGGGAAGCCCTTGACAGGCTAGAGGGAGCCTTGAAGCTCCCTCTAGCAGAGGAATCCCCGGCCAGAGCATTGCCGACGCTGTGGCCAGGGATTCCCTCACTGAGGACCCCATGGCTACTGATTGAGCGGAATCCCTGTTGCCGATAATCTGGCCAGAGTAGCCACTGATGTCACTGTCCATACATGGACAGTGGAGTCAGGGGGTCCTTCGTGAGGTAATCCCCGGCCACAGCGTCGGCAATGCTCTGGCCGGAAATTCCTCTGCAAGAGGGCACTTCAGTGGGTGTAGCTTCAGTGGTATCTACAGGGGAAGGGGGGTAGCACTATATACAGTGGGGGTTGCGCTATATACAGGGGGGCGCTGTGTGGTGCCATCTACAGGGGGCGCTGTTTGGCGCCATCTACAGGGGGCACTGTGTGGCGCCATCTACAGGGGGCGCTGTGTGCCGCTATCTACAGGAGGCAATGCGACATTATCTACAGGGGGCACTGTGGCATTATCTACAGGGGACACTGCGGAATTATCTACAGGGGCATGTGTGGCACTATATACATGGGGTTGTGTGGTATTATATACAGGGGGTTTTCTGGCACTATCTACAGATGGCGCTGCGGTATTATTTACAGGGGGTGTGTGACACTATATACAGAGGGCACTGCTGCATTATCTACAGAGGGCAGTGTTTCATTATCTACACATTAAATTCATCTGTTTTTAAAAAATTTCTTATTTTCACAGGGAACAAAATGCCCCATTTTGTTGCCCAATTTGTCCTTAGTGCGGAAATACTCTATTTGTGGTGATAAACTGCCGTTTGGGCCCATGGGAGGGCTCAGAAGGAAAGGACCGCTATGTGTTTTTTGGAGTCCAGATTTTGCTGGATTGGTTTTTGGGTGGCATGGCGCATTTGCAGAGCCCCAGAGGTATCAAAGCAATGGAAACGCACCAGAAGTGACCCCATTTTGGAAACTACACCCCTCAAGGAATTCATTTATGGTTGTTGTTATCATTTTGACTGCACAGTTTTTTCACAGTACCTATTTGAATTGGGCTGTGAAATTAATAAAATGTCTTTTTTTTCAATAAGATGTCATTTTTGATCAAAATTTCTTATTTTCACAGGGAACAAAATGCCCCATTTTGTTGCCCAATTTGTCCTTAGTGCGGCAATACCCCATTTGTGGTGATAAACTGCCGTTTGGGCCCATGGGAGGGCTCAGAAGGAAAGGACCGCTATGTGTTTGTTGGAGTCCAGATTTTGCTGGATTGGTTTTTGGGTGGCATGGCGCATTTGCAGAGCCCCAGAGGTATCAAAGCAATGGAAACCCACCAGAAGTTACCCCATTTTTGAAACTACACCCCTCAAGGAATTCATTTATGGTTGTTGTTATCATTTTGGCCGCACAGTTTTTTCACAGTACCTATTTGAATTGGGCTGTGAAATAAAAAAAAATATTTTTTTCCAATAAGATGTCATTTTTGATCAAAATTTCTTATTTTCACAGGGAACAAAATACCCCATTTTGTTGCCCAATTTGTCCTTAGTGCGGCAATACCCCATTTGTGGTGATAAACTGCCGTTTGGGCCCATGGCAGGGCTCAGGAGAAAAGGACCACCATTTGGCCTACTGGAGCTTTTCTGGTGCTAAGTCATGTATGCAGAAGCCCCTGAGGTACCAGTACAGTTGAAACCCCCGAGAAGTGACCCCATTTTAAAAACTACACCCCTTAAGACATTCATCTAGAGGTGTAGTGAGAATTTTGACCCCACAGATACTGTGTAAAAGATAATGCGCAGCAGATGGTGCAGAGTGAGATTTGCAATTTTCTATATATATATATATATATGCCATGTCAGTGTCCGATATAGTGTGCCCAGCATGTGCCACCAGAGATATACACCCCATAAGCTGTAATGTGGGTTCTCCCGGGTACGGCAATACCCTACATGTGGCTGTTATTTGCTGCCTGGGCACACGGCAGGGCTCAGAAGGAAAGGACCACTATTTGGCCTACTGGAGCTTTTCTGGTGCTATGTCATGTATGCAGAAGCCCCTGAGGTACCAGTAGAGTTGAAACCCCCGAGAAGTGACCCCATTTTAAAAACGACACCCCTTAAGACATTCATCTAGAGGTGTAGTGAGCATTTTGACCCCACAGGTACTGTGTAAAAGATAATGCGCAGCAGATGGTGCAGAGTGAGATTTGCAATTTTCTATATATATATATGCCATGTCAGTGTCCGATATATTGTGCCCAGAATGTGCCACCGGAGATATACACCCCATAAGCTGTAATGTGGGTTCTCCCGGGTACGGCAATACCCTACATGTGGCTGTTATCTGCTGCCTGGGCACAAGGCAGGGCTCAGAAGGGAAAGATGAGGGGGATAAGCTGTGCGGAGTGCATCAGGGTAAATTAAAAATTAAGGGATGTATGATAAATTCGAAAACAATCTTTCATACAGAGCCCTGGTTTTTCGGGACACGTGTCGCATTGGTATGTTGTGTCCTTCCTTATCCCCCTCTTTGAGCAGACTCTGCACCTCTTTTGACTTTTTCCTTTCTTGCCAGTTTGGGGAGCTTCTCCTGGAAAGTGTTGCCCTGGTACGATGTGTGTGGCCTCGCTTCCAGAAGTACTGGGGCTTCTTGGTCCCTAAAGATTAGGTTCTTGATAACCACCTCTTGAAATTCCAGGAAAATTCCCCTCTGGCCTGCACATCGACGTAGCACGTACGCATTGTACAATGCCATCTGTATGATGTGCACGGCCGGCTTCTTATACCACACCCTCATTTTCCGCATGGCGCTGTAGGGTTTCAGGACTTGATCTGACAAGTCCACCCCTCCCATGTACCTATTGTAGTCCAGGATGCAGTCTGGTTTGGGGGTCTCTGTACTGGTACCGCGTACAGGTACATGGGTACTGGTGTGGCCATGTATTGTTGTCAATACAAGGACATCTCTCTTGTCCTTGTACTTGACACACAATATGTTGCTGCTAGAATGTGCCCTGCTCTCACCCCTTTCTGAATGTTTGCCCAAGCAGAGTCTTAGAGAGGCCTCTCAGATTTTTTCTAGCAGTACTTCTGGAAGCGAGGCACTTGAAGAGTGGGACGCTGGTATAAAAATTATCCATGTAGAGGTGGTAACCCTGGTCCAGCAGTGGGTGCACCAAATCCCACACAATTTTTGCATTAATTCCCAGTAAGGGGGGGCATTCTGGGGGCTGAATACTGCTGTCCTTCCCTTCATATATCCTAAATTTGTAGGTAGACCCTGATGCACTCTCGCACAGCTTATACATCTTCACGCCATACCTTGCCCTCTTACTCGGCAGGTACTGGCGGAATTGAAGCCTCCCTTTAAAATGTACCAGGGACTCATCAATAGAAATACACTTCTCGGGGGCGTATGCTTGGGCAAACCGGGCACTGAAATGGTCTAATAGGGGTCTCAGTTTGTACAAACTGTCAAAACTGGGGTCATCTCGGGGTGGGCACTGCTCATTATCCGTATAATGTAAGAAGCGAAGTATTGCCTCATAACGCATCCTTGACATGGCCATACGTTACATCGGGGTGTTTTATAAGATGTCCGTGCTCCAGTAGGTCCTAATGGACGGCTTTTTCAGAAGCCCCATGTTCAAATGAAGTCCCCAGAACTTGCCCAACTCTGCTGCATCTACAGGGGTCCACCTGTGGGATTTGGCATAAAATGATGTGGGGTTCTTAGTAATATACTGTTGGGCATATAAATTAGTCTGGGAGACCATAAGATCTATAAAGTCATCAGTGAAGAAGAACTTGAAAAAGTCCATTTCACTGAGCCCTGCCGTATAAAATTTTATCCCTGAGCTGCCCGTGTACTCTGGGATTTGGGGCTCATAAATGTCTGGTGTGGGGGTCCAAATGGGGTCACTTCGCTTGGGGGAATGAACTGCGGCGGGGTCATCTCGCTCGGGGGCTTCAATTGTGGTGGTGGTCCTGGGGCATCTCCTAGGGGGTTCCTCTTCTTCATCACTGGATGAGGAGGTGGATAAGTAAAACAGAGTCTCACCACCCGACAACTCTGTGTCGGAGGCAAGAAATGAATATGCCTCTTGGGGACTAAATGAAGGTTTGGACATGTTTGACTGCTTCCCTAACTAGGAGCAATCGGCTGCTACCTAAACCAGCCAAAAATATTGATGTTTTTATAGAACGAGTGGGCTTCCCTGACACTAAACCTAACTGGAGCGAGGGTTCCTAACACTAAACCTAACTAGATTTTATTTGAACTTCCCTGAGACTAAATCTAACTACGGCGACTATTCCCTGACACTAAACCTAACTAGATTATTCCGAGCTTCCCTAACACTAAACCTAACTACGGTGACGGGTGCCTGACACTAAACCTATCTAGATTATTCCGAGCTTCCCTGACGCTAAACCTAACTACGGTGATGGATCCCTAACGCTAGATCTACCTACGGTGACGGATTCCTGACTGCAAAATTCCCTGACGCTATACCTAACTACGCTTTTTGACGGTTCCGTGACACTAACTAACCCTAATACTAAACTAACCAGTTAAATTGTCAAAATTGGCTAAACTAACTATTTATTTATTTTTTTAATTTTTATATATTTTTTTGTTTTATATGTTTTCTATAAAGAAAAAAAAGAAAAAATAATCCCCAGGGACCAAGAAATTGGTCCTGAAGACTAAGAAGTGGTCAGTGATAGGTGAACACTGACCAAAAATGTGGGGGGAACACAAGGAGGAAGGGTACAGGAATGGGTAGTGGATGGGAGAGGTGGGATGCTGAAAAAAGTTGTTTTTTAGACTTTTTTTTAACTTTTCTTTGACTTTCTCTTCTCTCTCTCTTTCTCACAACCGCTCTGAACGCCTCTCTATCTCCAACAGAGGCGTTCAGGGCGGGAGCGGCAGGATGTGAGGTCAGAGAGAGGAAGTGAAGAGACCGATCGCCACTATTGGACAGTTACTCACTAACTGACCAATAGTGGCGATCGTGGAGGCGGGACCATCGCGTCAGGTCCCGGCGTATTGAGCTGTGATAGCCTGCTGTCGGAAACAGTAGCTGTCACAGCTCATGCACGCGCCGATGGAAAATGGCGTTTCATTTTCCCAGCGACGTACTATTCCGTCGCTGAGCGCGAACGTATTGGTTAGCGCGACGGAATAGTACGTCGCTGAGCGCGAAGGGGTTAAATAAAAAAAATGAATGTCAAATTTATTTTATAAAATTTACAAATTTTATGGAGAAAAGTTTTATATTTTTACTGTGCAACATGTACATTTAAAAAAAAAAAATACACATATCGTATCGCTGCGATCGTGACAACCCGACCAGCACACGTCGATTAAAAGGCTGCAGCGCTGGTTCTTGTGCCTGCAGCCTTAGTACTGAGGGAGGACATCGGGTCAGATCACAGCGGTGGACCCCGCCGATTAACCCCTTAAAAGCGGCGGTCAATAGCGACCGCCGCATGTAAGGAGTTACAACATCGGCCCCCCTGCAATGTGATTTTACAAGGGCACAATCGAACAAAGGCCTCTTGCCTCTTGGTCTGCCATCTACGTAAGGCGATTAGGTCCTGCAAGAGGCAGGACCTAATACGCTGCCTGTCAGTGTTTAACTGACAGGTATAATGCCCTGCAATACCTAAGTATTGCAGGGTATTATACCAACAATCGAACAGTTGGACCTTCAAATCCCTAGTGGGCCGGAAAAATGAAAGCTAAATAAAAAGTTATAAAAAAGTTACAAGTTTCAAGTAATAAAATTAAAAATCACCCCTTTTCCCTTATCAAGTTCTTTATTATAAGAAAACTAAATAAATAAATAAACTATGCATAATTGGTAATTCCGCGTTAGTAACGGTCTGAACTATAAAAATAAAATGTTATTTATTCCGTCCGGGAAACGCCGTAAAAAAAATAATAAACAAGCCCTCACACAGCTTTCTTGATGGAAAAATAAAAGCTATGGCTCTTAGAATATGGCAACACAAAAACATTTATTTTTTTAAAAAAAAAGTAATTTTATCGTGCAAACACAGTAAAACATAAAAAAAACTATATACATATGTATCGCTGTAATCACATCGACCCGCGGAATAAATTAAATATGTAATTTAAAGTGTACAGTGATTGCTGTAAAATAAAAGAATAACAAACTATAGAAAAATTGCCACGCCTCTCAAAAAACGGAATAAAAAGTGATAAAAAATTTGCATGTACACCAAAATGGGCCAAAAAAAATTACAATTTGTCCCACAAAAAATAAACACACAACTCCATCCCGTAAAATAGTTCTAGCTCTCAGAATATGGCGACACAAAATATGCAGTGTTCCAAAAGCGGATAGGATTGGGCACCATTTATCAGTGAGACACTGGCCACACATCTGTGGATTATTATTTATTTACCCCATTATTATACCCTCTTATTATGCCCTGATGTACTCCGCACAGCTTACATATGCCCCCACATTATAAACTAAAATACCAGTAAAACCCCAAACAGAACAACTACCAAGCAAAATCTGTGCTCCAAATCCAAATGGAGCTCCGTCCCAGCATGCCCAAACATCAGTTTATGTCCACATATATGGCATTCCCATACCTGGGAGAACCCACTTAAAGGGAATGTGTTGCCAGAAAAACATGTTTTGTTTTTTTTAATTAAACATTTAGTGTGTAGGTGATTAAACATTGTTCAAATTTTTTTTATTTTTTTCACGAGTCAGGAAATATTATAAATTAGATTCTAATTTATAATATTTCCCATTGCTGGTCACTAGATGGAGCTATTCCCAAAATTGCAGCATTGCAAAATTGGGTAAAAAGCCCTCGCTCTAGTGAGCTCTCAGCATCCCCCCCTCCTTTATCCTGGCTAGTGCCGGGATAAACGAGGGGTTTGAACGGTCTATCCTCCTACACTGTGTGTCGCCATTTTTTGAGCTAACACACAGTGTAGTAGGTTTACATACAGTAGTAAACGTACACAAACACGAACATACATTGAAATCTCTTACCTGCTCCTGCCGCCGCGGCTCCCTCCGGCCCGTCCGCTCCGTCTGCTGCCGCTGGTCCAAGTGCACAAGTCCGGAAGCCGCGACCGGAAGTAGTAATCTTACTGTCCGGCCGCGACTTCCGGTCCACAGGAAAATGGCGCCGGACGGCGCCAATTTTAAATTGGACTGTGTGGGAGCGGCGCATGCGCAGTTCCCACACAGACGGCGTACACAGAAGTGGATGGAACGGGAGCCGTTCGCAGTCCCTATGGGACTGTGGCTGCCGTATTCCATGTCTGTATGTGTCGTTAATCGACACATACAGAAATGGAACAAAAAATGGCAGCCCCCATAGGGAAGAAAAAGTGTAAAAATAAGAAAAAGTAAAACAAAAAAACACACAAATAAATATAAACGTTTTTAATAAAGCACTAACATCTTTAACATATGAAAAAAAAAATTGTGATGACACTGTTCCTTTAAGAGTTTATGAGGTATTTGTGTTCAGTGGCACAAACTGGGCACAACATATTGTGCGCTAAAATGGCATATCAGTGGAAATTTGCAATTTTCACTTTGCCCCAACCACTGCGCAGAATTTCTAATGAAAAAACACCTGTGGGGTCAAAATGCTCACTACACCCCTTACAATGCCTTAAGGGTTGTAATTTTTAGAATAGGGGTCACCACTTGGGGGTTTGTTTTACTATTTGAACTCAGAGCCCTGTAATTGTGGGCCAATGTTGTGAAAATCACCAAAATAGACCTCAAATGCGCATATTGCTTTTCACTTCTGAGCCCTGTCATATGTCCATGCAATTGTTAAATGCCTTGGGGGGGGGGGGTGTAGTTTCCAAAATGGGGTCACTTCTTGTGTGTTTCCACTGTATGCTAGTACCTCAGGTAGTTTTGCAAATGTGACATGGCTCCTAAAAAGCAGTCTTGCAAAATCTGCATGCCAAATAGCGCTCCTGCCTTTCTAAGCCCTGCCGTGTGTTCAAACAGCAGTTTATGACCCCATGTGGGGTATTGCCGTATTCGGGAGAAATTGCTTTACAAATAATGGGTTGCTTCTTCTCCCTTATCTATTGTGAAAATTGAAAAATCTGAGATTAAACTACATTTTAGAAACAATTTAGATTTTCATTTTCACGGCCTAGTTCCACTAAATTCAGCAAAAAACCTGTGGGATCAAAATGCACACTATACCCCTCGATAAATTCCTTGAGGGCTGTAGTTTCCCAAATTGGGGGGTTTCCACTGTTTAGGTCCCTCAGGGGCTTTGCAAATGTGACATAGCACCCGAAAACCATTCCAGCAAAACTTGAGCTCCAAGTTTATTACCACATATGGGGTATTGCCGTAATCAGGACAAATTTAT
The DNA here is from genome assembly GCF_050947455.1 of Rhinoderma darwinii. Lineage (NCBI taxonomy): Eukaryota > Metazoa > Chordata > Amphibia > Anura > Rhinodermatidae > Rhinoderma > Rhinoderma darwinii. Next base: position 177,929,192 of record NC_134689.1, on the reverse strand, counting down.
TTTCAAATGTTGGGTGCTTTTTCTCCTTTATGCCTTGTAGAAATTATACATTTTTACATTTTATTGGAAAAAAATTAGATTTTAATTTTCACTGTCTAATTCCACTAATTCAGCAAAAAACCTGTGGGGTCAAAATGCTCACTAATACCCCTTGATAAATTCCTTGAGGGGTGTAGTTTGCCAAATGGTGTTTTTTTGGGGGTGTCTTTGTTTTGGCCCTACAAGACCTCTTCAAACCTGCCAAGGTGCCTAAAATATATTCTAATAAAAAGGAGGCCCCAAAATCCACTAGGTACTCCTTTGCTTCTGAGGCCGGTGCTTCAGTCCATTACCACACCAGGGCCACATGTGGGATATTTCTGAAAATTGCAGAAATTGGGCATTAACCCCTTAACGACCGGCGTATAGTGTTTTTACGTCGGCAGTTCAGGGTAGTTCTTCTGAAGTGTCGGCTTTTCACGTCGGCATTTCAGAAGAACTTTCCCCGCATCGTGTGGGGTGCTGCTGAAGACCGGGCTACAAGTGGTCTCCGATCGTATTTAACCCCACAGATGCGACACTCAATAGCAAGTGCCGCATCTGAGTGGTTTGGGAGGGAGGGGGCCGCATCGGAGCGGTTTTCGCGGGGATCTCCTGAAGACCGGGCTGCTGGTAACAGCCTCGGGTTTCAGGGCAACGATCGGAGACCACTAGCAGTGGTCTCCAATCATATTTAACCCCTCAGATGCGGCATTCAATAGCAAGCGCCACATCTGAGTGGTTTGGGAGGGAGGGGGCAGCATCAGAGTGGTTTTACCGGTCAACGGGTAATTTGCCTCTGAAGCCAAGGCTGTTAGCAACAGCCTTGGCTTCAGAGTAATGATCGGAGACCAATAACAGTGGTCTCCGTTTATGTGATCACTGTGAGAACCATTCACAGTGATCACAAAATGAAAAACAGTGTTTCTCCTCTCTGTCTCTCCTCACACTTGTTACTTTGTATGAGAAGAGACAGAGAGAGAATTTTACTGTGACACCAAAGACACTAAATTACAAAAAATCTAATATATAAACTTTATATCAACTTCAATTGTATGCCTAGGCTAGGGTTATCCTTAGGGCATTTGCATATTTGACAGGTAGTTCAGACGTTGCAGAAAACACATCGGACTTGCCACATATTTCATTTTTTGTATTGCAAAGGCTGAAATACTCAGTGAAATTCTGCTTCTTCTACGCAACAGACAGTGCATGCTGCGGACAGAAAATTCCGCACCACAGCCTATGGTCCGCAGCAGAGTTTTCCCGCAATGTCTGAACTAACTTTCCTAAAAATGTATAGAAACAAATGTAAAAAACGGTCCGCAGTGGAATTCCACAGCAATTCCGCCACGTGTGAACGTGCCGTTAGGGTTAGTCTAGGTTTATTCTAGGTTCCATTCTAGAATTAGTCTAGGGTTAGCCTAGGTTTAGTCTAGGTTTAGCCTATGGTTTTTGTGTAGCGTACGTGTGTGACGTCTGTGTATTTTTTTGTGCAAAAAAAAAAAAAGTTAAAAAATATATATGTAAAAAAAAAGTTTTATAGTGTACGTGTTTGTTCGCCATCAGTTTTTTGTGAAGCGTTCTTTTGTGACGTCCGTGTATTTTTGTCTGTGAAAAAAAAAAAGTAAAGAAAAAATTATCAAATTTGTCTGCGTGTGCGTCTGGTTACAGTCTTTGTCGTACGTGTGTGTAATTACAATGGCCCATAGAAGGTTCACGGTGGAAGAGGCATACGCCATGTTAATTTCTGACTCTGATGAAAGCGATACAGAAACCGCGTCCGAGGTAGAAATGTTGTCTACCAGTGATAGCGACGACAGTGATACGCTTTCTGCAAATGCAAGTGTCGCTGCAGAGTCCACAAGCACAGGGCATGTCGCAGAAGTACCACAAAACACGGCCCACTCTATTCCCCCAGAATATATTGAGTGGGTACCCACAGAGTCATTTTCCCCTAATATCCCAGAATTTATTGCCACACCAGGGATAAATATTAATGTGGAAAATTTTACAGCCCTCGATTTAAAAAAAATATTCATTACAGATGAACTATTGGAGCTGGTTGTTAACCAAACCAATCTGTATGCTCGCCAATTCTTTGCTGAAAAGCCAACGCCCTCCTATGCAAAGCAGTGGCACCCCACAAATACTGGCGAACTTAAAAAAAAATTGGGGCTCAACCTCAACATGTGGTTAGTGAAAAAGCCCTCAATCCGGTCATATTGGGCAACAAGCCCTACACATGCCACCAGGGGCGTAGCTAGGGGGGGCAGGCAGGGCATGTGCCCCGGGCGCAACTTAGAGGGGGCGCCAGCGCCACCTCCTCCTGCACTGTAATTGTACCTGTGTCTATAGGACACAGGTACAATTAGAAGCATGAATGGCCGGGTACGTTTCGTGCTCGTCCATTCAGCTCTTTTGTACAAGTCGCGTTTCCGTCGCTGAAAGGCGCTGAATGACAGGCAAAGTCATCCTGCCCAGTCAATCAGCGCCTTTCATAGATGCTTCGTTCAACCCCCAGGAGACCAGCGCAGAAGAGAGCAGGTCTCCATTGCTGCCGGCCGGCGTGGGAGCGGGAATAAGGTGAGTTTGAATCGTTTTTGTTTTTTTATTGTAATAAAAAAAGTGTGTGGTTGTATCTACAGGGGGGGCTTTATCTACAAGGGGGACTTTATCTACGGGTGGACTTTATCTACGGGGGGGGGGCGCTTTATCTACACGGGGGGGCTTTATCTACAAGGGGGACTTTATCTATGGGGGGGCTTTATCTACAGGGGGGGTGTCTATCTACAGGGTGGGCTATATACTGGGGTGGGATATCTATGGAGCACCATATACGGGGTGGGCTATATCTACAGGGGGGCTGTATACAAGGGTGGATGATCTATGGAGCACTATATACAGAGGTGGGCTATATCTACAAGGGGGCTATATACAGGGGTGGGCGATCTATGGAGCACTATATGCAGGGGTGGGCTATATATACAGGGGAGCTATATACAGGGGTGGGATATATGTGGAGCACTATATACAGGGGTGGACTATATGTGGAGCACTATATACAGGGGTGGGCTATATATACAGGGGGGCTATATACAGGGGTGGGCTATCTGTGGAGCACTATATACAGGGGTGGGCTATATATACAGGGGGGCTATATACAGGGGTGGGCTATCTGTGGAGCACTATATACAGGGGTGGGCTATATCTACAGGGAGGCTATATACAGGGGTGGGCTATCTGTGGAGCACTATATACAGGGTGGGCTATATCTACAGGGGGCTATATACAGGGGTGGGCTATCTGTTGAGCACTATATACAGGGGTGGGCTATATCTACAGGGGGGCTATATACAGGGGTGGGCTATCTGTGGAGCACTATATACAGGGGTGGGCTATATGTGGAGCACTATATACAAGGGTGGACTATATGTGGAGCACTATATACAGGGGTGGGCTATATCTACAGGGGAGCTATATACAGGGGTGGGCTTTCTGTGGAGCACTATAGGGGGAGCTATTTGTGGGATACTATATACAGGGGTGGGCTATATCTACAGGGGGACTATATACAGGGGTGGGCTATATCTACAGGGGGGCTATATACAGGGGTGGGCGATCTATGGAGCACTATATACAGGGGTGGGTTATATATACAGGGGGCTATATACAGGGGTGCACTATATGTGGAGCACTGTATACAGGGGTGGGCTATATCTACAGGGGGGCTATATACAGGGGTGGGTTTTCTGTTAAGCACTATAGGGGGAGCTATTTGTGGGATACTATATACAGGGGTGGGCTATATCTACAGGGGGACTATATACAGGGGTGGGCTATATCTACAGGGGGGCTATATACAGGGGTGGTTGCTCTATGGAGCACTATATACAGGGGTGGGCTATATCTACAGGGGGGCTATATACAGGGGTGGACTATATGTGGAGCACTATATACAGGGGTGGGCTATATACAGGGGTGGGCTATATCTACAGGGGGCTATATACAGGGGTGGGCTATCTGTGGAGCACTATATACAGGGGTGGGCTATATCTACAGGGGGGCTATATACAGGGTTGGGCTATAAGTGAAGCACTATATACAGGGCTGGGCTATATCTACAGGGGGGCTATATACAGGGGTGGGCTATCTGTAGAGCACTATAGGGTAAGCTATTTGTGGGACACTATATACAGGGGTGGGCTATATGGGGGCACTATCTACAGGGGGCTCTATGGGGGCACTATCTACAGGGGGCACAGTGTGTTTGTGTGTGTGTGTGTGTGTGTGTGTGTGTGTGTGTGTGTGTGTGTGTGTGTGTGTGTGTGTGTGTGTGTGTGTGTGTGTGTGGGACATGGTGTATGGTGCTATTATAATTAGAGGTGCAGTGTATGGTGCTATTATATTTAGGGGCGTAGTGTGTGGTATAATGATAACTTTATCTTTATTTATAGGTGTAGAAATGTTGGAAAAGTGAGAAGCTGAAGACATCTGAGCGACAAACTGCAGAAATGGGCTGTGACCGGGAGAAGTCATCATAGAGGTCGGGACCGGATGGAGAAAAAGAACTAGAATCTGAGACGTCACCGGTGAGTCACTTAATGTATATGGTTATTCTGCCTCTAATCAGTGATTTATTTTTTGGTGAAACAGCAACTCCCAGCATATCCTTATCATTGTTCGGGCCATGCTGGGAGCTGGAAACAATTTAGTGCAAACCTATACGGCAGGGGTTGCACTACATAGAGCTGTATTTGTGCTGGTGCTGTATTTATGTACTGAGCTTGGTTTTGGTGTTGTGTATAGAACTATATTGCTTGTAAAATGTACAAATGTTTTTATGCTCGAGTTACATAAAAAGAAATGTGGAAAAGAAATGACACGTCATTGATTGGTAGAGAAAACAAACATGTAGAGGGGGAAGGAGATGTCGGGAAAGAGGTTGGGGGGGGGGGGGGCGCCAAACTGAATCTTTGCCCCGGGTGATGGAGAACCTAGCTACACCTCTGCATGCCACACCTGTTTTTCCAGCCGTTATGACCAGAAGCAGATATGAAGTGCTAATGCGCTTCCTTCATTTTAACGACAATCACAAGGCCCCCCCCCCCAGTAGTGATCCAGACCGCGACCGCCTGTATAAAATAAAGCCCCTGATAAAAAGTCAGTCGTTTATGCCGGTGTACAACCCCGAAAAAAACCTAGCGGTGAATGAATCGCTGATGAGTTACAAAGGCAGGCTCTCATTCCGCCAGTACATCCCCTCAAAGAGAACAAAATATGGGGTTAAAATCTACAAGCTCTGTGAGAGCGGTACAGGCTACACATCCACTTTTAGAATTTATGAAGGCAAAGACCGTGATATTACCCACATTATTAACTCATTTACTTTCACACTGTTTTTGTAGGGAGAACCAAAAGGGATGATTGCTTATTGGATAGTGTTTCACTGTAAAAATGCAGCAATACTGTATTTTCAGGAAAAACCTATTTTTATTTCTTTTCACCTATTAAAAATACTCACTATACCCCTAGATGAATATTAGCAGGACATTTATTCTTGTCAAAATGACCTGCAGTACCATGGCAGATATAGCGGGGTTCCCTAAAATCAGCTGTGGCGTAAAAAGGCCTCCAAAAGCCAAAATGGACTCCTTCTATGATATGCTCTATAACGGGTCCATATAATAGATAACGACACACATATTTGGTATCGCCGTATACGGGAGAAGTAGCAGAATGTGGAAAAGTGTCACTTTTACCAGTATGTCATATGGTGGTTCGAAATGGCTTAAGAAAATGCCACTTTTGTAAAAATAATGCAATTTACATTTTTTGGGCCCAAGTTTGGACAAATTCTGTCAAATGTGTGAAGGGTTAAAACAGAAATTGAACAGCTAGAAATAGACTTTAGAGTGTCTAGTTTGTAGAACACAATGTTTTTTTTACCATTATTTATTGGACTTCAAGTCCATTAGCCATACATTAATACCATGGTGTAAAAAACTAAATTAAGACATTTTAGTGCGCAATTCAAAAAAGGGGCACTTGTGTTTTATACTATATTTCTGGTCAAAAAAATTAAACTACACCTCCAAGTCAGGTGTCCTTATGATCAGGATAAATGAAAAAATATATTTCAATACATTTGTATGATACAATTACTTTTATTTTCAAACTGTTACATTTTAAATGATGAAAAATCAAAATGTTTCTTTTTTTTCTGTCTTTCCATGGCTATAAAAAAAGTAACAAAAATGTTACCTATACAAATATACCACAAAAAGGAAGCACTGCATGTCCCAAGAAAACAGTGCAAAATTCACATCGATACATAAAACACATACAGAGTGAGGCCAGGTTTACACGAGCGTGTGCGTTTTGCGCACGCAAAAAACGCGGCGTTTTGCGTGCGCAAAAGGCACTTAACATCTCCGTATGTCATCAGCGTTTTTTCGCGCAGCCGCCATCATTATGACACTCCGTTTGGATGTTTGTAAACAGAAAAGCACGTGGTGCTTTTCTGTTTACATTCGGAGTTTGACAGCTGTTGCGCGAATCACGCTGTTCGCACGGAAGTGCTTCCGTGCGACCTGCGTGATTTTCACGCACCCATTGACTTCAATGGGTGCGTGATGCGCGAACAGCGCACAAATATAGGACGTCGTGAGTTTTTTTCAGCGGACTCACGCTGAGCAAAACTCACGGACTGTCTGCATGCCCCCATAGACTTACATAGGTCCGTACGACACGCGTGAAAAGCACGCGCGTCGCACGGACGTATATCACGCTCGTGTAAACGAGGTCTTATACTGCGTTACATCTGTGAATAGCAAAACTGCGAAAATTGCTCTGGTCACTAAGGTTTAAAACACCTTCGGTATTGAGGGGTTAAATATTGAGTAGCGTTTCTCTGTTAAACCCTAGATTTTCTAAAAAAAAATATAAGATAAAATGTATAAATTTCACCTCCACATTACTTTAATTCCTGTGAAACACCTAAAAGGTTAATAAACTTTCTAAATGCTATTTTGAAAACTTTGAGTGCAGTTTTTAAAATTGGGTAACTTATGGGGGTTTCTAATATATAAAGTCCTCAAAGCCACTTCAGAACTAAATTGGACAATAAAATTATAGGTTTTGCAAATTTTCTTGAAAATGTGCAAAATGTCTGCTAAAGTTCTAAGCCTTGTAACGTCCTGGGAAAATAAAATGATGTTCAAAAAACAATGCCAATCTAAAGTAGACATGTGGGGGATGTTAACTACTAACTATGTTGTGTGGTATTACTATCTGTGTTACAAGCAGATACATTTAAACTTCGAAAAATGCTAATTTTTTTGAATTTTCTCAAAATTTTGGTGTTTTTCACAAATAAATACTGAATTTATTGACCACATTTTTCCACTAACAAAGTACAATGTGTCACGAGAAAACAATCTCGGAATCGATTGCATAGGTAAAAGCATTTCAAAGTTATTACCACATAGATTGAGACATGTCAGATTTGAAAAATCGGATGCGCCCACAGGGCAAAAACAGGCTGACTCCTGAGGGGGTTAAACTACATGGAGAAAAGCATAAGAACAAAAAACCTACTGAATTGCCTTTTTTCTCTATCCTTTCCCCAAAAAGTGTAATAAAGGTTAATCAATAAGTACCATGTATGGTACTAATGAAAACTACATCTGATCCCGCAAAAAATAATTCCACATATGGTTACACTGATGTAGGAAAAGGTTTGGGTCTTGGAATGCGACTATGCAAAAACAAATAATTTGCTTTTAAAAGTGTTGTGCAAAAGTAGTACAAGCATAAAAACGTATACATATTTGGTATCGCCGTAATTCTATCAACACTAAGAAAACTAAAAGGTAACATGTTACTTACGCTGCATGCTGGTTTTATCCCCATTTCCTATACAATTTATCTAATTTATACAATTTATCTAATTTATACACTTTTTTTGGGGGGGGTGCAAAAACAAAAAAAAAAGCACCTAATACGTCTTGCAGTATAAATACATTTTCTTCATTCTACAGGTCATCACAATTGCAGCAGTACCTAATATGTATTTCTTTTAAAGTGAACCATTAAAAATAATTAAAAAAATTATATATATATATATATATATATATATATATATATATATATATATATATATATATAAATATATAATTTTTTTTAATGAAAAATGGGTTTCATTCATTTTTTGGGGCAGAGTAATTTTTCATTCTTATAGAAAATATGAAACTGAATAAAAAAAAAAAAATTGCCACTAAAAAGGGAGAGACACATAGACGCTGCTGCAGCTTCTAGTAAATGTTCTGTCTCACCCCAGCACTGGATTCACAGCTACACTGGAGTATAATCTGCATTCTGTTAACATGTATGAGGGTATGTGCACACACACTAATTACGTCCGTAATATACGGACGTATTTCGGCCGCAAGTACCGGACCGAACACAGTGCAGGGAGCCGGGCTCCAAGCATCATACTTATGTACGATGCTAGGAGTCCCTGCCTCGCTGCAGGACAACTGTCACATACTGAAAACATGATTACAGTACGGGACATTTGTCCGGCAGCGAGGCAGGGACTCCTAGCGTCGTACATAACTATGATGCTAGGAGCCCGGCTCCCTGCACTGAGTTCGGTCCGGAACTTGCGGCCGAAATACGTCCGTAAATTACGGACGTAATTAGTGTGTGTGCACATACCCTTAGGGTGTGCTACAGATGGATAGAGCAGGAGCTTTTCTTTTCTCTATGTGCACTGTATAGGGGACATCATAGCAGCTAATCTCCGCCCCTAGTTCAGTTAAAACGGACAATTAAAAGATTGAGCATACAAAGGGGGAAACTTGTGAAAAAAAAGCTATACAAATCAGATAATAGCCAAAAGTAGTGTTATTCCTCACATACACCTGACAGCTTATAATGAAGTCACCAGAAACAGGTACGCAATAATTTGTCATAAATATAGAATAAGTACTTACCGGTAATTCGGGTCCTAGTAAACCCGCCATAATAGCGCACGGGAGGTTGAATCTCTACCCCTAACATGTACAGGAACACACAAAAGGTTAAATAGTCCCTCCTCACCTCAGTGTATTTCAAATAACCAAATGGCATAGTATCCAACATATCTATTACTTCATAAACATATTGGTAAGGTGAATATACACATTGGAAGGGTAATAACGGTACTGTCACGGAGGGTTTACTAGAAACCGAATTAACCGGTAAGTACTAATTCTATATTCTGTTACACCCTCCGTGACAGCAACACAGGAGAGTACCAGATTAATATTACTGGGGAGGGACTACAGTTTTCAGGACTTTCCAACCAAAGGAAAGATCACTGCTGTGAGGCAGATCTAGTCTATAATGTCCCACAAAGGTACGGATAGAGGACCACGTGGCCGCTTTGCAAATCTGTTCTAATGAGGAGTTCGATTTTTTCAGCCCAAGATGTTGACATTTCTCTAGTAGTTGAATGAGCTTTCAGTTTATCTGAAGGCGATACATTTTGATGTAAGTAGGCTTCACATATGGCTTTCTTTATCCAGTTGGAAAGAGTCCTTTTGGAGGCTTTTTTTCCTTATATGCTCCAAAAGACTGGATAAATAAGTTATGATCTATCCTCCAGTGTCTTGTAGCTGCAAAGTATTCAAGTATGGTTCTCCTAACATCTAATGTATGGAAACTCTTCCTCTCTGTTCTTGGGCTCTTGGTAAAAGGATGGAAGTATGATATCTTGTGACATGTGAAAATGTGAAACCAGCTTCGGTAAAAAAGGGTGCAGGACAATTCTATCATCCAAAACTTGTTGAGAGAGTATGAATTTCCCTTATCTTTTTAGCAGTCGTGATAGCGACAAGGAAGTCCGCTTTCCAGGAAAGATTTTTCATTCCAATTTTTGATATGGGTTCAAAAGGAGTGAATGTTAGACCTTTAACCCCTTCCCGCACACGGGCGTGACTGTACGTCCAAATACAAAGTGCTTTCCCGCACACGGGCGTACAGTCAGGCCCTGTAGATAAAGTGAGCACAGGAGCTGAGCGCGCTTTATCTTCAGCGGCTGTCAGCTGTCATACACAGCTGACATCCCGCTGCAATAGCTGCGATGGCTGTTACCGCCGATCGCAGCCATTTAACTCCTTCAATGCGGCTGTCAATGACGTCCGCCGCATTGAAGTGGTTCACAGAGGGAGGGAGCTCCCTCTGTACCCCCCGTCCCCCCCGTGATGGATCGCGGGTGGCGATTGTTGCTATGGCAACCAGGAAGCCGTTACTAGGCTTCCTGGTTGCCCAGGTACAGAAGCCTATTAGGTCCTGCCCGAGGCAGGACCTAATAGGCTAACTGTCAGTTGATGAATGACAGTTACGATACACTGCACTACATAAGTAGTGCAGTGTATTGTACCGGGCATCAGAAGACCAGATCTTCAAGTCCCCAGGTCAGTGTAAAAGAAAAAGTGAAAAAAGTAAAAAAAAAATGTGAAAGAAAAATAAATAAATAAAAGTTTTAACTAATAAAAACAATAATCTCCCTGTTTCCCTGATCAACTCCTTTATGATTAGAAAAAAAATGAAAACATGAAAAAAATATATACATAATAGGTATCGCCACGTTCGGAACGGCTTGATCTATAAAAATATCACATTATTTTTACCGCACGGTGAACACCGTAAAAAATGTTAATAAAAAATAATGACAGCATTTTATTTTTTGGTCATCTTGTCTCAAAAAAATTTTAATACAAAGTGATCAAAAAGTTGCAAGTAACGCACCCTCACACAGCTCCGTCAACGGAAAAATAACATGTTATGACTCTCAAAACGCAAGGATGCAAAATGATGCTAAATGACGGGCCAGATTAATTTTTTAGGTCCAGTAGATTTTCACTAAATACCCCACATCATCATTTGCTGGACCTAACAGGTGGACCCTGTAGACGCAGCGGAGATGAGGAAACTTTAGGGCCTTGTGAGGCTTATAGGGCTAGTGAAGAAGTCAAATATAAGGCAATACTGGAGAGCAGATATTTTGTATAATACCCAATAACCCGGCCTGTGCATAAAGGATTGGTTCAAAGCATACCACACCAATCCATGGATTATTCATTCACCCCATTATTACATCATCCTATTATGACCTGTTGCACTCCGCCCAGCTTACATATGCCCTGATGTACTCCGCCCAGCTTACATATACCCTGATGTACTCCGCCCAGCTTACATATGCCCCCACATTATAAGCTGAAATACCAGTAAAACACCAAGCAAAATCTGCGCTTCAAAAGCCAAATGGTGGTCCAACTGAGCCTGGCAGTGTGCCCGAACGGCAATTTATGACCACATATGGGGTATTACTGTAATCTGGAGAACCCGCTTAACAATTTATGGGATGTGTGTCTACGGTGGTACAAGCTGGGTACAACACATTGGGCACTGAAATGGCATATCTGTGGAAAACAGCAATTTCAATCTGCAACATCTATTGTTTACTCATTTTTGCAAAACACTTGTGCGGTCAAAATTCTCACTACACCCCTAGATAAATGCTTTGAGGGATCTAGCTTCCAAAATGGGGTAATTTTTTGGGGGTAACACTGTACTGGTACTATAGCTCAATGCAACATGGTGTCAAAACACGAATCTTGTAAAATCTCCACTCCAAATACTAAATGGCGCTCCTTCCCTTTAGAGCCTTGCTGTGTGTCCAAATAGCAGTTTTATGACCACATGTGGGGTATTTCCCTGCTCTGGAGAAGTTGCTTTACAAATGTTACGGTCCTTTTTCTCCTTTATTTGTTGAGAAAATGAAACATTTTGAACTAATGCTACGTTTTATTGGAAAATAATGTAATTTCTCATTTTCACTGCCCATTTGTAATAAAATCTATGAGACACCTGTTGGGTCAAAATGCTCACTACCGCCCTAGATGAATTCCTCAATGGGTGTAGTTTGCCAAATGGAGTCACTTTTGGGGAGTTTCCACTGTTCTGGTACCTAAGGGGCTTTGCAAAAGCGACATGGTGCAGAAAAACCAATCCAGCAAAATCTGCTCGCCAAATGGCGCTCCTTCCCTTCTGAGCCCTGATGTGTATTCATACAGTGGTTTGTTACCACATATGGGGTATTTCCGTACTCTGGAGAAGTTGCTTTGCAAATGTTACGGTACTTTTTCTCCTTTATTCGAAGATAAAATTAAACATTTTGACCTAAATCTACATCTTAGTGGAAGAAAATGTAATTTTTACTGCACAATTCTAATGAAATCTATGAAACACCTGGGGGGTCAAAATGCTCACTACACCCCTAGTTGAATTCCTCTAGGGGTGTAATTTCCCAAATGGAGTCACTTTTGGGGATTACCACTGTACTGGTACTTTAGGAGCTTTACAAATGAGACATGGTGCCGAGAAATTAATCCAGCAAAATCTGTACTCCAAAAGCTAAATGGCATTCCTTCCCTTCTGAGCCCTGATGTGTATTTATACAGTAGTTTATTACCACATTTTGGGTATTTACGTACTCTGGAGAAGTTGCTTTGCAAATGTTACAGTGCTTTTTTTCCTTTATTTGATGAGAAAATGAAACATTTTGACCTAAATCTACATCTTATTGGAAAATAATGTAATTTCTCATTTTCACTGCCCAATTCTAATGAAATCTATGAAATACTTGGTTGGTCAATATAATCACTACACCCCTAGATGAATTCCTCTAGTGGTGTAGTTTCCCAAATGGAGTCACTTTTGGGGGGTTTCCTTTGTTTTTGCACCACAAGACCTCTTCTAACCTGACATGGTGCCTGAAATATAATTTAACAAAAGGAAGGCCGAAAAATCCACTAGGTGCTCCTTTGCTTCTGGGGCTTTTGTTTCAGGCCCGTAGCACACTGAGGGCCACATGTGGGATATTTCTAAAAACTGCAGAATCAGGGCAATAAATATTCAGTTGTGTTTCTCTTGTAAAAACCTTCAGTATTACTGGAAAAAATGGATTAAAATGGAATTTCTGCAAAAAAAATGAAATTAGCAAATTTCCCTTCCACTTTGCTATAATTCCTGTGACACGCATAAAGGGTTAAACGTTTTAAATGCTGTTTTGAATACTTTAAGGGGTGCCGTTTTTAAAATGTGGTGATTTGTGGGGGTTCCTAATATATAAGGCCCTCAAAGCCACTTCAGAACTGAACTGGTCCTTGACAAAATAGCCTTTTGAAATTTTCTTGAAAATATGAGAAATTGCTGCTAAACTTATAAGCCTTGTAACGTCCTAGAAAAATAAAAGGATGTTAAAAAAATTATGCAAACATAAAGTAGACATATGGGAAATGTTAACAAGTCACTATTTTGTGTGGTATTAAGATCTGTCTTACAAGCAGATACATTTAAATTTAGAAAATCCTAATATTTGCAAATTTTCTCAAAATTTTGGTGTTTTTCACAAATAAATATTGAATTTATGGGCCAAATTTTTTCACTAACATAAAGTACAATATGTCACGAGAAAACAAACTCAGAATCGCTCGGATAGGTAACAGAATTCTGGAGTTATTACCACATAAAATGATACATGTCAGATCTAAAAAATGAGGCTGTGTCATATGGTCCAAAAGTGGCTGCGTCCTTAAAGGAACCGTGTCATTACAAATTATTTTTTTATATGTTAAAGATGTTAGTGCTTTATTAAAAACGTTTATATTCATTTGTGTGTTTGTGTTTTACTTTTTCTTATTTTTACACTTTTTCTTCCCTATGGGGGCTGCCATTTTTTGTTCCATTTCTGTCTGTGTCGATTAACGACACATACAGACATGGAATACGGCAGCCACAGTCCCATAGGGACTGCGAACGGCTCCCGTCCCATTGACTTCAGTGTACGGCGTCTGTGTGGGAACTGCGCATGCGCCGCTCCCACACAGTCCAATTCGAAATTGGCGCCGTCCGGCGCCATTTTCCTGTGGACCGGAAGTCGCGGCCGGACAGTAATATTACTACTGCCGGTCGCGGCTTCCGGATATGTGCACTTGGACCAGCGGCAGCAAACGGAGCGGACGGGCCGGAGGGAGCCGCGGCGGCAGGAGCAGGTAAGAGATTTCAATGTATGTTCGTGTTTGTGTGTGTTTACTACTGTATGTAAACCTACTACACTGTGTGTTAGCTCAAAAAATGGCGACACACAGTGTAGGAGGTTACACCGTTCAAACCCCTCGTTTATCCCGGCACTAGCCAGGATAAAGGAGGGGGGGATGCTGAGAGCTCACTAGAGCGAGGGCTTTTAACCCAATGTTGCAATGCTGCAATTTTGGGAATAGCTCCATCTAGTGACCAAAAATGGGTAGTATTATAAATTAGAATTAATTTATAATATTTCCTGACTCGTGAAAAAAATAAAAAAAAATTGAACAATGTTTAATCACCCACACACTAAATGTTTAATTTAAAAAAAAACAACATGTTTTTCTGGCAACACATTCCCTTTAAGGGGTTAAAGGACAATATTTAGATCCCAGGGGGATGACAAAACTGTTTACTAAGGGATAACATATTAGCCCCTGAAAAAAATCTTTTAATCCAACGATGATTGGCTAGATCTTGATCAAAATACAAACTAAGTGCAGAAATCTGGACTTTGAGTGTAGTAGGTCTTAGCCCTTTTTCTAGACCTGCCTGCAGAAAATCTAAGATCTTAGCTATATTTGGATGACATATATCCGGGAGATCATCTCTACACCAGGACAAGAATCTTTTCCATACCTTACTATATATAGCGTTGGTAACATCTTTCCTGACTGTCAAAAGAGTTCTAACCACTGACTCAGACAGACCTCTAGCTTTTAAGACTGCGCTCTCAGAAGAGGGTCCTCGTGATAGACGGGTCCCTGGTACAGAAGATTTGGGAATGGTGGTAGGATCAAAGGTTCTGATATACTTAGGGCGGATTCAGACGAACGTGAGCGTTTAGCGCGCGCACAAAACGCTGCGATTTGCGCGCGCGGCAGCGTGTCAGCTCCGTGTGTCCTGTTCATATGGATGCGCGGCTGTGTGATTTTCGGGCAGACGCCATCATTATGACACTCCGTTTGGATGTTTGTAAACAGAAAAGCACGTGGTGCTTTTCTGTTTACATTCATTCTTTTACTGCTGTTGAGCGAATAACGCTTCTCCCACGGAAGTGCTTCCGTGGGGCATGCGTGATTTTCACGCACCCATTGACTTCAATGGGTGCGTGATGCGCGAAAACCGCCTAAATATAGAACATGTCGTGAGTTTTACGCAGCGGACTCACGCTGCGCAAAACTCACGGACTGTCTACACTGCCCCATAGACTTGCATAGGTCCGTGCGACCCGCGTGAAAACCACGCGGGCTGCACGGAAGAAAATCACGTTTGTGTGAATCCCCCCCTTAGGCTGTGAAGCAGACAGTACCAAGCCCTCCAGGGCCATAGAGAACCTACCAGGATCACGATGAGCCTCTCCATGCAGATTTTTTGAAGGACTCTTGGTAGAAGAGCTATGGGAGGAAAGGCATAAGCTAGGGAGAAATGCCAGTTGTGATCTACTCCCGAACAGGAATCTCTTGGGTTTAGAGAGGAAAAAACTGCTAGTCTTGAGATTTGTTGATTGCAAATATCTCCATCTAATGGCCTGCCCACAGCTGTGTGATCTTATAGAGTGCTTTGTTGTTCAGACACCATTCTTGCGGACTGAGATCCTTTCAACTCAGAAAATCTGCCTGTATGATAAAGGGACCCTTTTAGTTAAAGAGCAGAGATGGATTTGACATGTCGTTTTGCCCAAGTGAAGATCTGAGGTGACAATAGTTGGAGGTTTTTCCTCCATGATGACTCAAGTGGGCTACAGTGGTTATGTTGTCTGAATACATTTTTATGTTTGAGACGCTTGTGAGGTGTCCTGATGATCTCAACACTTCCACAACCGCTCTTAGTTCCAGAAAGTTTGGTGGGTGATTTTCCAGGTGTTGAGGCCAAACTCCCTGAAAGGACACTTGGGAGACAACTGCTCTCCAGCCTCTCCTGCTGACATCTGTGGTGATGGCGGTCACAGGAAGAGAATGCCAAACTACTCCCTGATCCAAATTTTTGTTGAGCCTGCACCAATTTAGTGTGTTTCACTTCGTTGGACAAATTTATTTTCTTGTCTAAAGATAAGGAGGATTTGTCCCATTATTAAAGGACTAATGCCTGTAGAGTCCTTGAGTGTGCGTGTGCCCATGGAATTGCCTGGATGCACGAAGTCTTGGAACCCAGTATGGACATTGCTTGTTTTATATACCCGTGATTTGTTTTATGAAATGCAGTATCTTTGCAATTAGAATGAATATATATATTTTTTTTTTTTCTCCAGAGGTAGGAATGCCATCTGTTGATGTGAGTCCAGAAGAATTCCCAGAAAGATCTTCCAGGAGGGAGTTAAGTCGGATTTCTCATGGTTTATGAGCCATCCTAAACCCAAGTGTCAGAGAAATTTTATAAAGGCGTATTGACAGAAGAGGCGACGTTGGAGAAAGCACTACCAGGTCGTCTGCATAAGGTATTACGTTTATATCTTGTTTTCTGAGGAACCATCTCCACCATTGTTTTCATGAATACATACGGGGACGACGACAGGATAGTACAAATGGAAGAGCATAGAACTGGAAGTGTCGTATGTTGTGACCTTGTAGGACAGCAAATCTGAGGAATTTGCAATATTGTGGCTGCACTGGGATATGGTAGTAGGCGTTCTATAGGTAGATGGTTGCCATGGCATTGTTTGGACCGATTAGTGGAATGGATGATCTGATTGTAATATATCATCGGTTCAAGATTAAGCCAAACTGATTCAATTGTTTCAGGTTTATTATAATTCTAACGCTTCCACTGGGTTTTTTCACAAGAAATGTGCAGGAATAGTAGCCTTCTCCTATTTCTTCCACTGGTACCGGAGATTTTACTTCCATGACCTCTTGTAATTTTTGGATTCCCTTTATGAGGACTAGTTGCAATGCGCTAGAGGGAAATGTACACCAATTTTTTGGGGGGCTACGAATAGAACTCAATCTCGTAACCCACTCATTTTTGGTGATCGGTTTCCACTGGGGGAATGAATCTTGACAACCTGCTCCCCACTGTCCTGGCATCATTGTCTCGTCTATTTTGGTTGAAGAAAATTTTTCTTCCTCTACCCGCCCTTTGCATAACTTCAGCGATAATATCTTCTATAGTCGTGACTAGCTATAAAAGGGATAAAAATTTGTTTTTTTTTACTTTACTATTTTAGGCTCTGGCAAGGTTCTTTTTTTGTCAGCAGCTTTTTCTAATATAGTGTCTAAAGACATTCCCCTTGGAAGGGCAAGGCACCCAATTTTTGTTTGGAAAACAGATCACTAGTGAACATCTTAAGCCACAGAGAACATCTGGTGGTGTTAGATAACGTGGCAGCCAGAACAGGCATTCTAATTGATTCTGCTGAGGCACCTGCTAGGAACCCAGTAGCTTTCTGGAGAAGTGATAGGGAGGATATGATATCCTCTCTGGGGGTACCTTCTTTTAAATGGTCTTTTATTTGGTTAAAAGGGTTTTCCAGCCACACAAAAAATAAATAAAATCGATGACCTATCCTCAGGATAAACCATCAATAGCTGATGGGTCAGGATCCAACTTTCGGGACCCCCGCTGATCAACTGTTTTGATGGGACCGCAGTGCTGGTACTAGCACTGCTTCCACTTAATTTCTTCTTGCTCGCTGTAAGTTGTCGAGACACATTTAGCGGTGATTCACAGGTATTGCAGCCTTTTCTCCCATTCACTTAGATGGGAGAAAAGGCTGCAATACCTGAGAATCGCCGCTAAATGCGTGTTGACAACTCAGTGAGCAAGAAGAAATTAAGGGGAAGTAGTGCTTGTACGAGCACTGCAGACCCTTCAAAACAGCTGATTGGCAGGGGTCCCGAAAGTCAGACCCTAACCCAATAGCTATTGATTGCCTATCATGAGGATAGGCCATCAATTTTTAGCGGCTGGAAAATCTCTTTAAGCCACCTATACATTGCTCTTGCTACATGGGCTTTTATCAAGGTGTGTCAATTCCTAATCTTCTTCTGGGCCTAAGACCTGAAAACATTTCATCATCTATAGAGCGAGACTCCTAAACATCTTCGATATTTATCACAAATCTCTTAGCAGATATTAATTTCATCAGTAAGTTCAGAAAATAGTATTTTTAAACATCCTCAATCTGGGGGGGGGGGTTGATATCTTCTAAATATTTTTTTAGCTAGATATAGGAACCATTTTCATTTGAACCCATCTTTACAGCAAGCTCTTTTTTGGTGCAGGTGATGGTACAGAGGGCAAAAAGGTTTGGGAAACCAATGTGAAGGAGGTTTGAGCTTCCTGTTAACACTCCCTCTCATTTCAGTAATGGCTGTTTTTTTTTTTTCTCTTATGATCTTCTCCGTGCAATGCAAAAAGGTTTTTTGGGTCGATGATCACTTTCTAACATATAGCACATTTGCCAAATTTGTCAGACTAAAAGACGAACCTGACTTATACAATAGAAATTGTAAAAAAAAAAATATGTAAATACTATTTTGCGGCTTTTACAAAAAAGAAAAAACCTATTGGTTCAAAATTTTTTTAATTTGTTCGGTTTCACCACATCCTGAGAGCCACAACCTATATATTTTTTTCATTGATTAAGTGGTATGGAAACTTATTTTTTTGCAGGACGAGCTATAGTTCTGTAGTTTTTCTTAGCACCATTTATTGGTACATACAATTTTTTTCATCGCTTTTTATTTAATTCTTTTTAGCGCTATGGGACCAAAAAACTGATTCTGGGGGTTTTAAATTTTTTGCTTTTACACAACTCACCGTGCGAGTCAAATAACGCTATATTGTAATAGATTGGACATTTACGGACACAGCGCTACCGATATTTTTTTATTTTTTAAACTGCTTGGGGGGAGGAAGAAAAAAAAATGGGAAAAGGTTCTCTTTTAGCGGTCAATTATTTTTTTTTTTTACACATTTTACTAGTTCCCCTAGGGGACTTGAACCAGCGATGAGATCGCAGGTACAATACATGGATGACTTATGAAAACCACGGAACTCTGGGCTACGCTGTTTCCATAACTCCCATAGTAGTGAATGGCAGTTACAGAAGTAGCGTAACACACTACGCTGTTTCCGTAAATAATCTTCAGTTCTATGGTAGTTACGGAAACAGGGTATCTCAGCGAGTTCCACTGTTTCCATAACTCAACCATGTACACTGTTTTCAGAGCTAGAGTTCCAGGAACAGCGTAGCTCGCAGTGCTACGCTGTTTCCGTAACTCCTTCACTTCCGAGAGTTACGGAAACAGCGTAGCTCACGAACACTCTGCTGTTTCCGTAACTCCCAAACACCTAAACAGGAAGTGGCTGGGAGACTGCAGAGCCAAGTAAGCTAGAACGGGGGTTTAGGAGGCACCGTTCAAGAGATAGGTGGGACCCGAATCTAACATTTATGACATATCCTGTGGATGTCATAAGTCCTTCATGGGAAGACCCTTAGATGCCGTAGTTGCTATTGACAGTGGCATTTAACTAGTTAAACTACCAGGAACAGCGCCATCGCTGTTCATGGCCGTTAGACCAGCGTGTCAGCTGTAAAACCCAGCTGATGCCTGCAGTGAAAGATTTATTCTTGCTAAAAACTGCATCTCATAGCCCTAAAAATAAGGTAACTCTCCCTTTTGGCTTTAGAGGATAGCTCTCTAGGAGTGTTCTATATATTAAATAAAAAAATTCAAAAAAAACCAAAAACCAGACATGGGTAATGAGACCCTGACCCAGAGTATAGGGAAAATCGACCATAGCCAGAATACTTGCTGGAGGCACACAAGTCTCAGAACATAGTTTAGAGGTTGAAGTCTCATCATGGTAATAAGCAGCAGTGTCTTCCCTAATGGAGATCCATCTGAAGTCTGGATTAGAGGGAGATTTAAACCACCACCAGAGTGAGGAGAGAGCAACGCCATGTCCTGAGGACAGCCACATAAAATGCAATCTGCGCATGCGCGCGTCTTACGGACCAGAAGCGCATCACACGCACGACCGGAATAGTAAAGCGTGCGTGGAACGCATGCGAAGGATAGAGGGAAATATCCCACAACAGGGAGCCAATGAGAGAACCGGAGACTGCTATTCAGCCGCAGGAGAGACGGCATATAGCCTGAAGTCTTCACTAGGCACTAGGGAAAAGAAACTTAACCGAAGGCCAACTAAAAGAAAACAAAGTACTTTTTTTTTTTTTATTAAACCTCTTGACTTAAAATGTGATTATAGTGTAGAGTGCCAGCGCTCCAGGTGGAAGGAAAAAAGAAAAACAGTCTTAAAGGAACAGGGTCATCACAAATTATTTTTTCATATGTTAAAGATGTTAGTGCTTTATTAAAAACGTTTATATTTATTTGTGTGTTTGTGTTTTACTTTTTCTTATTTTTACACTTTTTCTTCCCTATGGGGGCTGCCATTTTTTGTTCCATTTCTGTATGTGTCGATTAACGACACATACAGACATGGAATACGGCAGCCACAGTCCCATAGGGACTGCGAACGGCTCCCGTCCCATCCACTTGTGTGTACGCCGTCTGTGTGGGAACTGCGCATGCGCCGCTCCCACACAGTCCAATTTGAAATTGGCGCCGTCCGGCGCCATTTTCCTGTGGACCGGAAGTCGCGGCCGGACAGTAAGATTACTACTTCCGGTCGCGGCTTCCGGACTTGTGCACTTGGACCAGCGGCAGCAGACGGAGCGGACGGGCCGGAGGGAGCCGCGGCGGCAGGAGCAGGTAAGAGATTTCAATGTATGTTCGTGTTTGTGTACGTTTACTACTGTATGTAAACCTACTACACTGTGTGTTAGCTCAAAAAATGGCAACACACAGTGTAGGAGGATAGACCGTTCAAACCCCTCGTTTATCCCGGCACTAGCCAGGATAAAGGAGGGGGGGGATGCTGAGAGCTCACTAGAGCGAGGGCTTTTTACCCAATTTTGCAATGCTGCAATTTTGGGAATAGCTCCATCTAGTGACCAGCAATGGGAAATATTATAAATTAGAATCTAATTTATAATATTTCCTGACTCGTGAAAAAAATAAAAAAAATTTGAACAATGTTTAATCACCTACACACTAAATGTTTAATTAAAAAAAAAAAAAAACATGTTTTTCTGGCAACACATTCCCTTTAAGATTTTCTAGGCACCATTAGCTCCTTAAAGTATAACTAAATATTCAAACTACTGACATTTCAGAAGTTTTGATTGCTGGGGGGTCTGAGAACGGAGACCCCCACTGATAGCTAAAACGAAGCAGAAGTGCTTGTGTGAGCGCTGAGCAGCTTAGCTTCTATTCAACTTTTTCTCAGAAAGCCGATGTAGTGGTGCACAGGCTCAGAATTTCTATTGTGCCTGTACACCAAATGCTCGGCTTTCCAAGAAAAGCCCAACAGAAAGAAAGTGGCTCATAGCTCACAAGAGCACTTCTGCTACTTGGTTTTAGCGATTGGTGGGGGTGTCAGTGCTCAGACCCTCAGTAATCAAAACTTCTGACGCGTCAGAAATTTGTCAAACATTTAGTTGCCCTTTAAAAACATTAGTTGCCAAATTTAAATACATATAATATATTGAGTAAAGAGCCAGGGATTAACATACATTTCTGATTTATATATTCGACTGGAGCAGGTAAGAATGTTAGGCGAAATCCTCAACACAAAGCAAATATGAAAAAATAGATTTTATAGCCGACGGTCATACAGTAGGCAGTCAAACAGTACTTTCGCAGGGTACACGTTTCCCCAGCCTGTATGCAAATAGATAATTCCAAGTACTGCTTGTGTGCTCTCAGATTTTATTCACCCTGTAGTTCCACAGGAGATCCCCTTATCGGAGGGGTAAAATCTAATATATAATGGTTTAAAAAAAAAAAAAAAAAAAAAGGGTTACTGTGTACAGTGCTCCACATCTCTCCTTGTGAACGGGGGTAACATTACAGTAGATATAGCCTAGTTAGAGGGCATTATTGCATTAGCTTTATTCTCGTGTATAGGGGCTCTCCCTACTACATCCACGGATGGCCCACCTGGGCCGGCAGGTCAGTCATGACAGGTACCTGGTGCCGAGATAGATCAAAGGAACCTTGCAAAGCCAAATGACACCATTCCTTGCACACTAGAGAATGATCAGGATTGTCAGTCAGTTGTTCTTCCTCTATTCATTTCATTGGGTGAAGAAACTGGTAACAGGAGTTGCTGCACTACACAAAACCTTTCCAGCCAAACATGACATCACCGTGTTTCTAATTATGTCACACGTTAGCCATCGCCAGAAGAGGACTCAGTTATTTTTTGAACTCGTCCTTTGAGCCTGCACCATCTTCCTCTGACCCACCGTGGACACCAGCAATGCACCCCTGCTTAACGGTATCATGCAGCCACTACCATAGAGCGAACCTGACAAAAGACAGAAACAGGGCGCCATCAAGGAGGCCGCAGTGGCTGGGATAGCAATTAACCTGCTCCTTCTCTTGGACTCATATTCTTATCTGGCGGGCAGTAGCTGGCTTTCATTTATGCAGTGTGCATCAAAGGCAGATCAAGCAGATGTGCCTAGCATGAGGCACGTTTGCTATACGCAGTGGGGGTATGGATTTTTTTTTCCTTAAAAAGTTAGAAGCAGAAGAGCGGTGGATGAGCTAGTCGCAAATTGCAACAAGACTAAATTACTGGCACCATTTATTTGCAGGTAATTTTGGTTGCCATATGGAGCCCTGCATACAGACGCTAAATGAAGAAAATTGTGTCACTGCCCAAATATTTCTGGACCAACTGTATGTGCTCATCTGCACATTGTTTTTCTATTGTTAGATGTAATACTGGGAGCACACTTAATAAACACATTCAAAAAGCATTATAGACCAAGAACCATTACCAACCAATAACTTTAATAAGGGATAATACAATTAAGTAGTGAGCGCACATTAAAATATTTTAATAGAAAATGTTATAGTACACATACCTTAGGCGTTACATAAACTTACTACACCCACTTCCCATATTACAATCAGTTGCATGATTCCATTCAAAAAAACAATTTACACATTAAATAAAAATGTTTATATCTAAAGTGGTTGTCCTACAAATATTAATTTTCACTTATTCACAGTATAGGTGATAAATGTATGATCTCTGTGGGTCGGACCACTGGGACCCCCAGCAATCACAAAAATTAGGGCCCCATTTGAATGCAGCGTTAGAGAATGAATGGAGTGGTAGTGCGCACGCTTCTCAATGGGATAGACATAGCAGAGTACAGTGCTCTGTTATCTCCATCAGTATCATAGAGCAGTGCTTCTAAAACAGAGTAGGGCCTCACTAGTTAGGCCTCATGCACACGATCGTGCCTGTAATTAAAGCCCGCGGGCAAGTAGGGCAGCATTTTCATGCCATGCTCCCATACAAAGTATAGGAGCACGGCCCGTAAAAAATAAAAAAGTAGGACATGCTCCATAATTCCCGGCACGGTTCTACAGCACGGACACCTATACGTAGCGATACGGAAAGGTGTCCGCAGCGAACAGAACCGGGTGGGTCCGTAATTGCGGTCCACAATTACTGAGATTTTTTTACGGTCGTGTGCATGGGGAGTTATGTAGGCCCTAGTTTTTAGTGAAGCACAGCTGTATAGGCAGTTTTGATTGCAGGGAATATATGCTGCAAAAGCCTTGCACTGCCTGAATCAGTCAATTGTATTGCTTAACTAGAAGACTATTTTTTTTTAGCTTATTTTAAAGCTCCACTATGATTAGGAAACTTATTGCCATAGATGACAGTTATCTTAAAATCGAAGGCCCAGGCATTACAAAGTTCTGTCAGGCGAGTCCCCAGTAGAAGGACCAAGAAGCTGCGCTGCAGAGAATGGAGTGGTAGTGCGCACCACTCCATTCATAAAAGGTATGGAGGGGGAGGGGGCGACGACACAGGATCCTCGTTCTCATGATCAGTCTGGGTCCCAGAGTTCGGACCTGCAGCGATTGTCCGGTCGCTAGGTGATAAATTATTTTTGTGGGAAAGCTACTTTAATTCAGCGGTTTACATATAAACCAATAGGTGACTTATGCCAGGATTATTGACTGCTTTGTTTATGGATCCATAGGCTTAGGGGATAGTTGTGCAGGAAATGCTCAAAATTAATATACAAAGCTCAGAAAGTAAAGCCTTTGACTTCTACAGAACATACATATGCAGTAAACTGAGACTAGACAAGCAAATATACAAAAGCTTATAAATAAAAATACTATAACCTCAAGCAATGAACTTCAAACATTGAAATAAAATGGTATTTTTTCAGCTGACGACAACACAAGCAAACTGACTGCAAGGAATTGTTCTTCATTTGCTGAGCGTTCACATTTTAAAGGTTGGATCCCATCCTGAATATTCAGAAGAACTCTCCAACATCTGCTCTCTTGTCACGCAATTTGCTCCTAGCCTTTGTACGAGCTTTGAATGCAGCAGAGTTGTTCATGTGCTAAAGTGGAAACATAAGTTCAGTCCAAGACTAAAGCCGATTTGCATAATACAAATGAAACCTCTTATTACATATTAGATCATGTAAACTACAGATGCTTATTTAAAGAGAATCTTTCACCTTCCCATACATGTCTCCATGAAATTTTTTCCCTATCGACCTCCATTATTTAGATTTTGGTGCCGCTAGGTTTGGCACCCGATATGTAAATAGCCCCCTGAACTTTCAATGTGGCGTGTAAACGGCAAAGGGGCATGTAACTATCGCTGTGACACTGTCCGTAGCCGATTGGAAAAAGACACAGCTGCTTGTGGTGTGATCTCTCTTGTGAGATCAAACAGCGTTTCCTTCACGGTCTGACCAGAGATGGAGGAGAGTGTGCGAGCGCACGCAAAGCTCTGCCGCTGCCACAGAACAGAAGGTGGTGAATTCTTCGTCTGTTGCATGGCAGAGTGAGTATGGTCGACAGCGGCATCGAGCTGTGCGTGCGTGCACGCACTGTTCAGCTCTCGGCAGACAAGGACGATGTGACGGATCTCACGAGAGAGATCACAGCACAAGCAGCTCTGTCACTCCATTGCTGATTAGACAGCGTCATAGCGATAGTAACACGCCCACTTGACTGTTTGAGGTTATTTACATATCGGGCACCAATATAACGGCACTGATGTCTAAATAACAGAGGTTAGGGGGGAAAAAAAAAACAGTAAAGTGAGACATGGTTTGTGCAGCACTGCCTATTACATGGTGGGCAGGTATGGGCAGGTGAAGGGTTCTCTTTAACACCAAGATCACCAGCTATCTATAAATCAGCCATTACACGTTACTAATCCTGCCAGACATGCCTCAAAAGTAGTGTACATGTGAAAGGGACCTAAGGAATGTTACATTTGCAGGTTTGCGTAAAAGTGCATAAGGCAAGGCAAACGCAAAAAAAATTAAAATATTGAAAACCAACACTGTTCCCTTCCCTGATCTGTTCTACCCAAGCTATATGTACATTAGGTACATATAGGTCATGGTAAATGCTGTAACACAATGTTATTAACAAGTTACCTGTGGTTTGGAATAAACCCTGAAAGCAAAAAGTTTTAATAAATACAATAGACTACTTCAACTTACCCTTTCATCACGGGAAACTTTCATTGCTTTAAGAGTTGCTGCATCCAAGAGCAATGGTGGACCAAGTTCAAAAATACTACGAAGAAATCCATTTTGCTTAGAATAAAATAAAAATATTTTAATTGTAAATAATTTAAAGAGAAAACAAAAAAACCTGGAGTAGTAATGAGGTAAAATTCATCTAATTTCTGCAATGTCCACAGAAGCAGAAAAATTCTATACAGATCCCTTCAGTGACATCGGTCACACAGACAACCCTTTTGTAAATGGGTGCTTTGAGGGAGACCTGATTTCCCCTAAATCCAATGGGCAGCCATTAATTTAAATCAATGACATGCGAGGCTTCATTCAAGCATTCATTAACTTTCGGACAAGCTCTTACACTGCAGTTTACCCAGTGGTAGTTCTGGATTATGGGAAGGTCTCAACAGTTCCATTAGCAGCGGGTGTCAAGTGTATATTACAGCGGACCTGATGCATGGCCAGGACCAGCGCATAACTAAACATTCAATCAACTTTTTATTTTCTAGCAGCATGTGTAATATAAATATATTTTGTAATATACTTTATTAATTTGGGCTTCTTTTTGGGTTATGTGTGTTTTAAATGGCCACTGACACTTTTCTACCACAGAAATCAATACACCATTTGACTGTACCAGTGTATGGATTCTGCTGCCTAGGAGAACGGGTGGTTGGTGGCCCCATCCTGACGCCAGATGTGCACCCCCCATCGTGACATCAGGAAGGTCTCTGCCTCTATACACTACACAGTTCTCTAGCAGCAGAGCGCATGGAAGAGACTGTGTGCACTGGTCTCTGTGCCTGGATGATTCTCCCCCTTCCCTCCGGCAAAGAGTCTCAAGACACTAATCTGAGCTGCTAATTAGCATCAGCTAAGACTAGGACTGCTCCGTCAATTTTCTCCCGATTACAGCAATATCCAGAGGTACCAAAGTACAGTGGATGCCCCAAGAAGTTGCCCCATTTTAGGAACTACTCCCCACAAGGCATTTATTATTTGCCTGGACATATGACAGGGCTCAGAAGTGAAGAGCACCATGTGCATTTGAGGTCTATTTTGGTGATTTTCACACCATGGTACACAATTGCAGGGCTGTGCTAGCCCAAAAATGGAATAAAAAGTGATCAAAAAACCACATGCACCCCAAAACTGGACCAATGAAAAATACAGATTGTCCCGCAACAAATAAGCCCTCACACAGCACCAGTGGAGAAAAAATAAGTTCTGGCTCTCAGAATGACCACACAAAATGTGCAGATCGTTCCAAAATCTGGCACCATTTATCAGTGCGACACTGGCCACACATCTATGAATTTTTTTTATTTACCGCATTATTCTACCCTCTTATTATGCCCTGATTTACTCCGCACAGATTACATATGCCCCCATATTATAAACAAATACCAGCAAGACCCCAAACAGAACTACTACCAAGCTAATTCTGCGCTCCAAAAGCCAAATGCTGCTAAATATGTAAACGTCCCCTCCACTTTGCTTTAATGCCTGCGAAACGACAAAATGGTTCAGAAACTTCCTAAATGCTGTTCCGAATACTTTGAGGGGTGCAGTTTTAAAAATGGGGTGTTTTATAGGGGGATTCTAATAGATAAGGCCCTCGAAGCCACTTCATAAATGAACTGGTCCCTGAAAAAAATAGCCTTTTGAAATTTTCTTGAAAACGTGAGAAATTGCTGCTAAAGTTCTAAGCCTTGCAACGTCCTGGAAAAATAAAACCTTCAAAAAAACAATGCCAACATAAAGCAGACATATAGGAAATGTAAACTAGTAACTATTTTGTGTGGTATTACTATTTTTTTACAAGCAGATAAATTTGAATGTAAAAAAAGTTATTTTTTCAAAATTTTAGGTTTTTCACAAACACCGAATGTATCGACCAAATTTTATCACTAACTTAAAGGGAATGTGTTACCAGCAAAACATGTTTTTTTTTTAAATTAAACAGTTAGTGTGTAGGTGATTAAACATTGTTCTAATTTATTTTATTTTTTTCACGAGTCAGGAAATATTATAAATTGGATTCAATTTATAATATTTCCCAGCACTGGTCACTAGATGGAGCCATTCCCAAAATTGCAGCATTGCATGTGGTAAAGCAACCACATTGCTTTATGCTGCAAAATTGGGTAAAAATCCCTCGCTCTAGTGAGCTCTCAGCATCCCCCCCTCCTTTATCCTGGCTAGTGCCGGGATAAACGAGGGGATTGAACGGTCTAACCTCCTACACTGTGTGTCGCCATTTTTTGAGCTAACACACAGTGTGTGTTTACTACTGTATGTAAACCTACTACAAACACTAACATACATAGAAATAACTTACCTGCTCCAGTCGCCGCCGCTCCCTCCGGTCCATCCGCTCCGTCTGCTGCCGCTGCTCCATGTGCACAAGTCCGGAAGCCGCGACCGGAAGTAGTAATCTTACTGTCCGGCCGCGACTTCCGGTCCACAGGAAAATGGCGCCGGACGGCGCGCATTTCAAATTGAACTGTGTGGGAGCGGCGCATGCGCCGTTCCCACACAGCGGCGTACACGAAAGTGGATGGAACAGGCCCCGTTCGCAGTCCCTATGGGACTGGAGCTGCCATATTCCATGTCTGTATGTGTCGTTAATCAACACATACAGAAATGGAAAAAAAAATGGCAGCCCCCATAGGGAAGAAAAAGTGTAAAAATAAAAAAAAGTAACAAATAAATCCAAATGTTTTTAATAAAGCACTAACATCTTTAACATATTAAAAAAAAATTTTGGGTGACACTGTTCCTTTAAAGTACAATGTGTCACAAGAAAACAATCTCAGAATTGCTTGAAAAAAATAAAAGCATTTGAAAGTTATCACAAAAAGTGGCACGTCAGAACTGAAAAAAAAATGGCCTGGTTCTTTAGGTGAAAACAGGCTGTGTCCTTAAAGGAACAGTGCCACGAAAAAAAAAAATTTTACATCAGTTTGATTTTAGTGTTTTATTAAAAACTTTTCGATTTATTTGTGTGTTTGTGTTTTACTTTTTTTTATTTTTGAAATTTTTCTTCCCTATGGGGGCTGCCATTTTTTTTTTCCATTTCTGTATGTGTCGATTAACGACACATACAGACATGGAATACGGCAGCTACAGTCCCATAGTGAATGCGAACGGGGCTTGTTCCATCCACTATGCTGTACGCCTTCTGTGTGGGAACGGCGCATGCGCCGCTCCCACACAGTCCAAGTTGAACTGTGCGCCGTCCGGCGCCATTTTCCTGTAGACCGGAAGTCGCAGCCGGACAGTAAGATTACTACTTCCAGTCGCGGCTTCCAGACTTGTGCACTTGGAGCGGCGGTAGCAGACGGAGCGAACGGACCGGAGGGAGCGGCGGCGGCAGGAGCAGGTAAGTTATTTCTGTGTATGTAAGGGTTTTACTGTGTGTTTACTACTGTATGTTAACCTACTACACTGTGTGTCAGCTCAAAAAATGGCGACAGTGTAGGAGGTTTGACCGTTCAATCCCCTCGTTTCTCCCGGCACTAGCCAGGATAAAGGAGGGGGGATTCTGAGAGCTCACTAGAGCGAGTGAGTTTTCTCAAATTTTGCAGCATAAAGCAATGTGGTTGCTTTACCACTTGCAATGCTGCAATTTTGGGATTTGCTCCATCTAGTGACCAGCACTGGGAAATATTATAAGTTAGAATCTAATTTATAATATTTCCTGACTCGTGAAAAAAATGTAAAAAATTAGAACAATGTTTAATCACCTACACACTAATTGTTTAACTAAAAAAAATAAAAAAAAAATTTTTTTCTAGCATCACATTCCCTTTAAGGGGTTAAATGATGGGGGGGGGGGAATAGTCACTTGATTAACACTACCTAATGGGTGCAGATTCATGGGTACATTTATTGTGGGAAAAACTAGATTACAAACACTTAGGCTGGGTTCACATGACCTATTTTCAGACGTAAACGAGGCGTATTCTGCCTCGTTTTAAGTCTGAAAATAGGGCTCCAATACGTCGGCAAACATCTGCCCATTCATTTGAATGTGTTTGCCGACGTACTGTGCAGACGACCTGTCATTTTTGACAACTGTCAAACGACGATGCGTAAATGGACTGCCTCGGCAAAGAAGTGCAGGACACTTCTTTCCAACGTAATTTGAGCCGTTCTTCATTGAAGTCAATGAAGAGCAGCTCAAGATTTACGCAGCTCTTTTCTCCTGAAAACAGTCTGTCTTTTCAGACGTAAAAGCCAGCTAGCGTGTGCACATACCCTTACACATAAAACACTGTGCAAAAATCAAACTGAGTTGTTCAGGGCAGCACGGAGTATACCCCATGTGGTTACAGGGTCGGTCACACTGATAATGCTAGTGGAAATTGTGTCCCAAAAAGCTTATTTTAAAAGTTAAGCTTTTTTTTTCTAAATATGCAAATGAGGCTATACTTGACAAGTGTGTGTCAACACCAGCGATTCTCCTGAGGTGGAGCTACCTCACAGCCTCGGACGCTGTCCTATCAGCATGAAACAGCTTCACACAGTGTGAGAGACTGAGGCTGGAGGGAAGGGGGATCACTTCAAATAGCCATATGTCAGGCTGTGGACCACCTAGAACAGTGGTTCTGGTGGCATATGAAAGATGAGATTCTAATCTCTCATATACCACCAGGATCACTGTACTAGCTGTGAAACAACTGGTGATAGCACCAGTTAATAGCCAGAAATGGAAGCTCTATACTATATGCACATACAGTTCCTATTCCTGACTAACTGGTGATACCTCTTTCACAGCTAGAACTGCGTCACGAAATATTAGAATCTCATCTTTCATATGCCAACAGAACCACTGTTCTAGGTGGTTTAAAGAGGCTCTGTCACCAGATTATCAAATCTCTATCTCCTATTGCATGTGATCGGCGCTGCAATGTAGAGTACAGTAACGTTGTTTTTTTAAAAACGTTCATTTTTTGGCCAAGTTATGAGCAATTTTATATATATATATATATATATATATATATATATATATATATGCAAATGAGCTTTGAAATGGACAACTGGGCGTTTATTGTGTTTTTAACTGGGCGTGTATACGTGTATGACACGGACCAATCAGTGACCAGTCAGCGTCATACACTCCTCTCCATTCATTTACAAGCAGCACAGAGTTCTTACTAGAACGATGTGCAGCCACATACACAAGTGTCCTGATAATGAATACACATTTTTTTTTAAACGATCATTTTTGGCCAAGTTATGAGCAATTTTATATTTATGCAAATGAGCCTTTCTAATGGACAACTGGGAGTGTGTTTTCTCTCATTTCCAACTGGGCGTGTCTTGTGTTTGTGACATCTGGGCGTGTTTACTTGTTTTACTAGCTGGGCCTTGTGAATAGAAGTGTTTGTCAGCATCATTTGTCAGCATCATCCACTTCTATTCACAACGTCCAGCTAGTAAAACAAGTAAACACGCCCAGATGTTACAAACACAATACACGCCCAGTTGGAAATAAGAGAAAACACGCCCAGTTGTCCATTAGAAAGGCTCATTTGCATAAATATAAAATTGCTCATAACTTGGCCAAAAATGATCGTTTAAAAAATAAAAATGTTGCTGTTCTCTACATTGCAGCGCCGATCATATGCAATAGGAGATAGGGATTTGATAATCTGGTGACAGAGCCTCTTTAAACCTGAGATATAGCTATTTTAAGTGATCCCCCTTTCCTCCAGCCTCCGTCTCTCACTGCTTGAAGCAGCTTCATGCCAATAGGACCGTGTCAGAGGCTGAGGTAGCTACACCTCAGAATTGCTTATTTAGAAAAAAGCTCATAACTTAAAATAAAAGTTTTGGGACACAATTTTCACTAGCATTATCAGTGTGGCAGCGCCAATTAGATTAGCTAAGAGATTGGGCATTACTAGTGACAGATCCTTTAATCCGTATACTCAAGTTGGAAAGGGAGGTTGAACATGCTACGAATCAAAAATACTCGACCATTTTTGAGTCTGTCCCTAGTGTTTCCCTTGAGTTTGCAGCTCTAAATCCTCCAAAGAGTTTGTAGGATTTCTCTAAGGGTATGTTCACACTACAGCGTCCGTAACGGCCGAAATTACGGGGCTGTTTTCAGGAGAAAACAGCCCTGTCATTTCAGCCATAACGGTATGTACAGGCGCTTGAACGCCGCGTCCATTACTGACGTAATTAGCGCTGCTTTTCATTTGAGTCAATGAACAACGGCTCCAATTACGTCCCAAGAAGTGACAGGACACTTCTTTGGCGCGGGCGTCTATTTACGCGCTGTCTTTTGACAGCGACGCGTAAATATACGCCTCGTGTGAACAGACAAACGTCAGCCCATTGCTTTCAATGGGCAGATGTTTGCCAACGCTATTGAGGCGCATTTTCGGACATAATTCGAGGCGTAAAATGCCCGAATTACGTCCGTAAATAGTGTGTGTGAACATACCCTAAAGCTGTAATATACAACATACACCCGCTCCTTACCCACCCACCTATCATACATGTATGTCAGACATTCGGAAGGGTTAGAGGCACCATTAAATAAAATATCTTCCAAACTCACCATGAGATGAAACTGCATCCCAGAACCAAACAGTTCCTTGAATATCCCATACGTGAGTCGCTTTACCCAGCAGTCAATGTGCATGCGTTCTCTCCCAAATCGAATCACCTCCGCTTGGAATTCAACACCCTATGTACAATAAAATAACAAATATGCTGACCAAGTCTACAGTGGAACATCTGTCAATTTAAGACATTACTGAGGTTACATACCTCTACAGCTCTAAGCACATCTCGAAAAACCGATCGCTGTTTCCTCCGATCTACTTTGGCTCTGTGCTTGTTGCTGTCCGTGGCCAAAGCTTTTAAAGTTTCAGTTAAAGGCTCAAGATCTTCATAATAAAAGTCCTAAAGTAAGAAGGGTTAGTTTGAATATTAGTAGTGTCTATTTTATTGTATGCCCTTTTGCATCTGCAAAGCTACTTTATTTACTTTTTAAAGTACACAGACATTATATAGCCAAAAATATGGACAACACTCCCAATGATTGAGTTTAGGTATTTCAGCCACAGATTGAGGGAGATCTATTCAGACTGGAGACGGAGTCAGTCTTTCTAGGGGTTAGTGCTAGTCCCCTTATTTCCAGTGAAGGATAATATTATTGCTACAGCATGAAAAGACATGTTGAACAATTGTATGCTTTTAACTTTGTGGAAACAGTTTGGAGATGGCCCTTTTCTGTTCCAGCATCACTGTGCCCAGTGCATAAAGTGAGGTCCATAAAGACATTGTTCAACAAGTTTGATTTGAAGAAACTTTTGTGATCTGCACACAGCCCTGACCTCAAATTCACACAGACACTCCATATCTTGTGGAAAGGGACTTTTATACAACTAAAAAGGGGCTAACTCCATATGAACACCCATGGTTTTGGCATGTCCAACCAGCTCATATAGGTGTAATGCTCAAGTGTCTACATACTTTTGTCCCTAGTGTATTTTCAAAAGTACATGTTTCAAGTATAACCATTGAAATAGATCAAACCAGTATTTCCATTTCATAACCTAGTTGCTATATTAAGCACCAATGTACTATTGTGCTTGACAATACAATGACCTCAGACAAACATCTGAACCACTGAATGATAAATGTTAAGCACTGTAATTAGAATCAGTACTTGGATGCAAAGCACCATATTCTATGCCCATGCCATTCCTCTTTCACAGCTTGCTAGAAACCACTGGATGACCAGAGGTCTTTGGATTTTGTTATATCACTACACCATATTCTCCCTCGGGTGCTGTCAATCTTTGTCGGAATAGCGTATTATGGACACAGCCGGCGACGGCAGCCAGCTGCATTTGCGGGCCGTGCTTCCATATGAAGTATGGGAACGCGGTCCGTAAAAAGCATAAAACAGAAAGGATCTGCAAAAGATAGGACATGTCCTATGGCACGGACACCTTCCGGTAAATATATGGGAAGGTGTCCGTAAGCAATAGAAGTGAATGGGTTCATAATTACGGATGAATTCTGCGGTCTTGTGCACGGAGGGGGGGGGGGCCTTAAACAGCACAAATTGTACAGGACTAAATTTTTTTTTTTTTTTTAAAGCATGTTCTCATGAAAAACTGGAATTACGGTATAAATTTGAAGACAGCAAAAGATTCTCCCATAATCTAAAATCAGGAAACATTTAATTAACGTTTATTCTTCATAGATTGTTATGAGCCGTTACATTACACTTTACGGTGTTAATCTGTCAACAACCGTGCTGAATTATTGCAGGAAAATAGAGTAGAAACACAAGGTAACATTTATGTACTTACAGCATCTGCTTCTCGCGCTAGTTCAAACAAGAGAGCCAGTGTCTCCCCAGCTGCAATTCTCATGTTCACATCGCTACAGGACAGCAGTTGCGGAAGTTTATGTAGGTGTCTATTAAGAAAACATTGTTTGTTATGGAGTATACCAGAGTTTCACACTTTGTTATAACCTTATCTAAAGTTCTGTACAGATCTACTTCAGAGGCTACGATTTTAGGCTTCGTCACAAATCTTGTCAAATTTGACAAAACAGTAGCCACGATGGAACAGTGACACACCCTATTGTAATTTAATGGGGGTCCATCTACCAGAGGATCTGTTGCAGTGCATGATCCGTCTAAGATCTTGCCTTCTGTTATAAGCAGTGTGAACATAGCCTAATTGAGTTATATCATGCAGCTTCAATTAAAAGCTGCATCTCCCTGCCCCTCAAACTAATTTATCAGTTTAGTGGTCTTTCAAGCAGAAGACACAGAAGTGTGAGCTTAACACATGTAACTACATTAGTTTAGGAGAGATCTGCACAGAACAGAGGATAGTAGTGGGTTGAAGTAAACTGGTATGGAGGCTGGCATAATTCAGATGCATCAATTGAATCACTGGGTTTTAGCACCCAGCAGACCATAGATTGAGCACAGTCAAAGGTGGTTGTGAAGGTGTTGGCAGGGTATTAAGGGACCAAGTTAAGGTTGGATTCACTGAAGAAAAGTGTGTTTCCATGATGGGCTCTATTAAATGCCAGTCATTCATTATTGTGGCTTCCGACATGAGGTAAGCCTGGCTGATCAACACTCATATGTAATACATTGGGATGGTGGCTGAATGTAAAAGTACCAGTGGAAGTTGTTGCAAAGATTACTTACATGTCAATTTTTTTCTTCACTTCACTGCTATGACAAATGGTCAGCAAAAGAGCCCATGACAGCAGAGCCTGGATGTGAAGTGCCGAGGCATTATCAGTTCCACCTTCTGAGAGATACTGCTTGGTAAAGAGATTTTCCATACACTCCATCGTCATGTACAAATCCTGGAAGATTCATTTTACTAGGACTTAGAAGTTGTACTACCAAACTCATTAAAAAAAAACAATAGGTGTGTACAATTTCAGGTAAATCTACAAATGCAGTCTTACCTCAATGTCATCCGTAGCAATGAAGCAGCAGAGGCCCAAATAAGTTGCACACTAAAAACAAACAATCACAAAGCGCATTATATAATAGGTCATTACTTAACAAAAACCGAGTTGTGTTTTAATATGCATATTTACAAGATTACATTTTGCATAAAACTGCACAAAGCATCAAGGGAGAATTTTCTGCGTTAAAACTCCCAAACTTTACTTTAACCCCTTCCCGCTCCTTGACTTACTATTCTGTCATGGTAAGCACATCGTTCGCGCTCCATGACGGAATAGTACGTCACGGGAGGATCGGCCAACCTCCAGACACATACAGGAGCTGTGACAACTGCTCTCATACAGCAGTTGTGGCAGCTCCTTCAGCGGGGACCGATTGCTTGATTAACCCCTTAGAAGCCACATTCAATAGCGATCCCGGCGATGGTTGTTATGGCAACTGGAGGCCTAACAATGGCCTCCTGCTATGCCATCTACAGTAGCCTAGTGGGTCCTGACAAAGTCAGGACCCACTATGCTTGCTGTCAGCAAGTAGCTGACAGCCCTAATACACTGCACTACGAATGTAGTGCAGTGTATTAGAATTGAGATCACGGCCTCCTGCCTTAAAGTCCCCTAGTGAGACAAAAGTAAAAAATAAAAAAAAGTGTAAAAATAAAAGAAAAATTGAAGGCCTGTTCAAACGGAGTTTGACACTTTTTTGACGCAGAAACCGCATCTGAAAATGCGCCAAAAAACTGCCGAAAATGCCTCCCATTGATTTCAATTGGAGGCGGAGTAAACTTCATCTCTACCTTGCTTTAAATTCCTGTGAAACACCTAAAGGGCTAAACTTTCTATATGTGGTTTTGAATACTTTGATGGGTCTAGTTTCTAAAATGGGGTGTTTTATGGGGGGGGGGGGGTCTTAAAAGCCCCTCAAAGCCACTTTAGAACTGAACTGGTACCTTAAAATTACCCTTAAAGGGGTTTTCCCACGAAAGACATTTATGTCATATCCACAGGATGTCATAAATGTCAGACAGATGCAGGTCCCATCCCTGGGACCTGCATCTATCTCCAGAACGGGGCCCCCTAAACCCCATTCAGCTACTGTGTTGTGGCTGAATGAGGTTTAGGGGGCCCCGTTCTGGAGATAGATGCAGGTCCCAGGGATGGGACCTGAATCTGACATTTATGACATCCTGTGGATATATGTCATAAATGTCTCTCGTGGGAAAACCCCTTTAAGGCTCAGACAATCTTTCTAATCGGACTTATTTCACTCTATGCCAATAACTTCGGAATGCTTATACCTATCCAAGCGATTCTGAGTTTCTCGTGGACATTGGGTCTTGTTTTAGTAGTAAAATTTGGTCGGTATATTCAGTTCTTAATTGTGAAAAATAGCAAAATTTAGAGAATTTTTCTAGGAAGATACAAGGCTTACTTAGAACATAAGCAACAATTGCTCTTGTTTTCAAGTAAAAAAATAGGCTTTTCAAATTTTAAGGTACCAGTTCAGCTCTAAAGTGGCTTTGAGGGGCTTTTATATGAGAACCCTCATAAAAACACCCCATTTTAGAAACTAGACCCGGCTCTTGCGAGAAATCAGTCTTGTACTTGTCTGTCAAACTGGCAAAGGGGCGTGTCTCTGCTACGGACAGGGCAAGTGCTGAAGAGCATGCATGCGCGCTCTCGTCTCCAGCTCTTACGCTGTCCAAAGCAGTGACACGCCCAATTGCCAGTATGGCAGACAAGTACAAGACTGATCTCTCGCAAGAGCTGGAGGAGAAGCGCACATGTGCACTCTCCTCTCCAGCTCTTCTACAGTCTGTAGCAGTGACACGCACCCTTGCCATTACACGCCCCATTAACAGTTCAGGGGGTTATTTAAATATCGGGCACCAAATATAACAGCACCGATATCTAAATAACAGAGGAGGGTAGAACATTTTTTTAAAGTTCCCCAGGATTTGTGCAGGTGAAAGGTTCTAAAAAAAAAAAAAAATGCTCCAGAATATTTTCATGGGGAATACAATTATTTATTAAACAGACATGTTAACCTGTGTGTTAGAGACACACAGGAAGCGCCGTCAGCGAAGATCACTGTCCAGCGGACTGATTTATTTGGCTTAAAACTGTTATTTAGCTTCTATGTATAGTGCATACATAGGAGCCGCAATGCAAAAAGTAAAAGTTTAAAGCACAATACACAAAAAAAAAAAAAAAAAAAAGTTTACATAGACTCTAATACCCATCTTTAACACGTCTAAGGTGCCAGTCCCCAGATGAAGCCATCTCAAGCGGGAACTCCAATCTTGGGAAGGCCATTTATGTCAATGTCCATATATGGACTGACAGTAGGGGCTTTGAGATACTAGAATACACCCCCTCTGTAGATCACGCCATTGATCCCCGGCCAGATCATTGCTGACGCTTTGACTGAGGATTTTGTTTTTAGGGGCCCCTGACAACAATCCTTATATGGAAGGACACTGATGTCAGGGGCTCTTTTTAAGAGCGGAATTCCAGGCCAGAGAGTCAGCATCGCTCTGGCTGGGGTCTCAGCTCCTAGAGGGCGACATCTACAGACGACACTGTGGTGCCATCTATGTGGGCACTGGCAATTTATATGTGGGCCCATATATACAGTGGGCATTGCGCCACTATCTACAACGGCATTGCGGCACTATCTACAATGAAAACGTGGTTTCACAGTTTATTTTTTTAGTTTTTTTTTTTTTAATGGCCAAAAAGGTCAGACAGCCGGGAAATAGATGAAAATTTGTAGACACTGATGCAAAGCTGCCAGTTGATCAGTTTAACAGGTTGTTTTTAAATATCGTGTGACCATAGCCTTCACTCTCCCCACAGTGATTCAGGCTGATTGAGAGGGAAGAGCTGCAGCAACAATATAAAGTATTTTTTTACAAAAGCTTTTTCTTTTCCCATTTTAT
The DNA here is from genome assembly GCF_050947455.1 of Rhinoderma darwinii. Classification (NCBI taxonomy): domain Eukaryota; kingdom Metazoa; phylum Chordata; class Amphibia; order Anura; family Rhinodermatidae; genus Rhinoderma; species Rhinoderma darwinii. Next base: position 177,891,020 of record NC_134689.1, on the reverse strand, counting down.
GATTTGGCGGCTTGTAATAAAAATAAAACTGTTGAATTAAACTAATCTAGAAAATGAAAGCCTCATAAGTCCTGTAAAAATATACCATTTAAAAAGAGCATATCCGAAACTGAAAATTTTACCTGTACACTGGTGCATCAATGAATCTTAGTCATGAAAGTGTTAATATACATGGATATGTAGTTTTCAAATATAATTAGAGTTTTAAATCCTTACCATTTCAAGATATTTGTTTCCTATCAAACTAACAAGACCTGCTCTCAGCAGGGAAATGGATAGAATTATATCTAGTCTTAGCAATGCACTATGAGCTAAACCGTCTGGACTCCTGTCCGATACATTGCAGCAAACATCCATCTGTGCTTCTGCTGCAGATGTATTTAGCTCAGAGTATTGACTAGTCTGGACATAATTGTATTTATTCACTTCTCAGCTGAGAGCAGTTCTAGGCAAGTACAGCCTCTGAATGTAAACAAGTGTTCCTATTGAATGACAAATATCTTAAAAATAGTGCGGAACTAAAATACAAAGCATATTAGAAAGTTGTAGAATTTAATTTATAGCGATTATGCTTTAACAAAGCCAGAAAACCTTTAAGTCGGGATTCACACGACCGGGTCCCTCCCGAGCCCGAGTGCCGGCCGGTAAAATCGGCCATTTTGCCCGGCCGGTTTGCATAAAGTTTTGCATCCGTGCCGGGCAGATCTGGACAGTGACATCAGCGGCAACTCCTGAAGGGGAATCCACACGTGTTCGGGGATTCCGCTTCAGGAGTTTCCCCTGATGTCACTGCCCAGATATGGACAGAGACATCAAGCGCTCTGTCCAGGAGCGGAATCCCCGAAAACACGGGAATTCCGCTCCTTCAAGGAGCTAAAGTGCGGCTAGCACATAGCAGAGCGGGGAGATACCTCCCCGCTCTGCTATAGTGGCGTCGCTGCAGTAGTAGCAGCCGCTAGCGGCGCCATCGAAGGTGTCGCTGGGCCAGGGCGCTTTTAAAACAAGCAGGGGAAGGGAGCCAGCGCAGCGCTCCTTTCCACCTGCTGTACACCCCGGCCCTGCCACACAGTGTACAGCGCACAGCCATTCGTCAGAATGGCATCAACTCTGCGCTGTGAGGAGGAGATAGAGCGCAAGCGCCAGAAAACCCGGCCATCACTCGGGACACATCCCGGTGATGGCCGTGTATTACCCGGCCCCATAGACTTCTATGGGAGCCGGGCGGCTGGGCACCCGGCCGAAGATAGAGCATGTCCTATTTTTTGACGGCCGGTTTTCCAGGCCGTCAAAAAATCGGTCGTGTGAATAGCCCCATTAGGGGTCTATTATTCCTAATGCAGCCGGGTGCGGGCCGATTTATGAACGGCCGGCACCCGGCCGGGAAACCCTGTCGTGGGAATGAGGCCTAAGCATGTGCACGGACACTTACATATAAAGTCAGGCTGACTTTTAGACACGGTAGAAAGGACGACAATGTTTTTAAACCAATTAGAAGACTGAGAATGCAATACTTACAGCTTGACGAGCTGGCATGTTTGCACTCCTGTCAGAAATGATGTTTTTTAAGACCGGAGCTAAAGTTTTGAAGACTTCTTCGCTTTCCAATCCAGAGCCAAGCTGACTGCAGAGGAGGCAGGCCAGAGCTGCAGCCACACGCTGCTCCTCAGCTTTACCTAAAGAAATGTTTGCAATAATTTACTGACCAAAAAAAAAACAAAAAAAAAAACACTACTTTTGGAAAATTACTCCAAGAATCTAAAACTTAACTATTACTTACCCTTTTTCAAACAACGTTCAATACTATCTGTGAGTGTTATCCTTCTTTCTAGAATGAAATCGTATAGTATTTTTGATGACAACCCATTCTTCAGTCCTTCAAGAGCAGCTTGCCTTGTCTTTGCACTGTAGACCAAACAGTTAGAATTCAAAACAGATAACTTCTAACTAAAACGTTAAACATGGAAGGGTTATTCCAGTTTTGACAAATGTCCTTCGTATAATGAAAAGCTACAATTTTCTAATATAATTTCTGCACTAATCAGGTTTCAAAATCTCTGCTGGTCATTTAGCAGGAGCTTTTATGGTTTGCTCCCAGGAATAAAATCTGTCCATGGTCATGTGATGACACAGGTCCTATGAATAATCAGTAATGCAATCAGTAGGACCACCACATGACCCAGACAGATTTTATTCACAGGAAGTAAATGATGAAAACTCTGAGCGAAAGCAAGCAAAGAGCTTGAAAACTGAAGTATTTATGCAGAAAGTATATTAGAAAATAGAATTATACAGAGAACATTTATTTGCTGAAACTGGAATGCGAACCCTTTTAAGCTAGGATTCGTTTTTCGATTTAGAATTCATTTTTAAATTCAAGGGTACGGGCAAAATGCAAACGTGTAGAAATTAACATTGGAAAAGGGGCATTTCTACCTTTTCCTAGGTCTCCTTTAGGAGAAGCATTTTTAATATCACAATTGAACAATTATAACAGGATTAATCTACATAAAAAGCTGTGAAAAGCCCCACTAATAGGGCTGAAATGCGGCTGTTCTAAAACATGGGGAAATAAAACACTGCAAGAGACAACTTCTGGGAGTGCTTGAAGATGTTGGATTTGCACATAAAAAGTTGAGTAACACTGTAAATGCAATCTTGCACTGAATTACATCCTGTAGTATAAGCCTGAGCAGCTTTCCAGAGATGAAGTCCAATGACAATTAAGCTGCCCTTATACTCCCGATATACACGCATGCTCAGCCAATGTATGTGTATTCATACCAGTTGTAGGGGTGCCCATTCTGACAAATGTCCAATCTATGCCAGACTGTAGGAACAAACCCCTTTGTGAAGGTGAATGGTAACGCCCAGTTGTCAATTTATTCATAAATTTCCAGGAGGAATAACTTGAACGGCAGAGTGGAGAGCTCCAAGAGAAGATCCTCCAGCACTTCGTTTCCCGGACATGTATTTAAATAAATACATTTACTCCCCACGACATATCACCCAGCTCTTCAGTGGGAGGACCTTGTCAGAGAAAACTCCTACCCACCTAGCCCGCTCTAAACCTCAGTGTTCAGCTCTACTTGAATGTCACACAGGGGATACAGGAAATGCATTATATGGAATCACATGATCTTCCTGGTTGCTAAAACAATATTCACCTTGTTTTGACAGATTTCGCAATTTACCATCACCCAGAACAAAAAGTGCACATAAGCATGACCGTTCACAGCTATTGGTAGGATTTGGAAATTCAAACTTTCAGAGTCCTGAATTTCAAAATACTGATGGGATACTATGTGGAATAATAAGGTTATAGAAATGCAGCTTAGGTCCCATTCACATTAGAGTTTTCGGTTCAAAATTTACATCAGAGAAAGAGATGAACGGAAATCCAAATGGAAACTATCGCTTCCGTTTGGATTACCATTGATTTCAAATGGTATTTTTTCCTTTCAGTTGGTTTCAGCATGCCTCCGTTCCGCTAGGTTTTTTTCATGGAAACAATAGCGTAGTTGACTAGGATATTGTTTCCGTGGGGAAAAAATGTGAATTAGTACAGATAAGAAAACCAAAGTGTTAATGTTACTTATTTAACAAACAGTCCACATTAAATTAGATCTTTTGGCCACTATAAAATAAGCAAATATGAAAAAGCATTATCGTGCCATCTAGATTACCCTTTTGCTTTATTGTTGCATGGGCATTGCCAACAAGCATGCTAGTTGCTACTGACTGATGAGTAGGGTTTTATTTGGCTCATTCCTAAATACACCCTGCAGATCAACACAACACATGAGCATCCTACCCGTCTGACTACTATATGAATACCTGCATTGTGTATTTTAGAACAGTCGGGAAGCAGCACTCAAAAAGAAGGGAGTTTATTCCCTTGAAAGCCTTCATTGAGAAGGTGAAACGTCGCTGTGAAAACCTTTGGCAGAATAAACACAGATTTTTGAGTGCTGCTTCCGGACGGTGTTCTATGGTACACGGGGAGAGGTCGCTCCTTAGAAGCTTGCAGCAGCCTTACTTTACAGTGCTGCTCAACACTTTTGTTTGCATTGCGTGTTCGGTATTACTGAACCAAGCATGTTTCATTTACATAGTACAACATACATAGAAACAGAAAAGGTATTACAGATGTTGAATTTTACCGAGCAAATAACCAATAGTAGAGCTCCAACATAATTGACATCGTACACCTACCTCTTGTCCATTGTAAGTTCCATGAATCCCTTCAATTTGAACTCAAAATCTTCCTGAGCTGCCTCTTCATCAACTTCCGTTCCGGCTGAAAGAAAATAAACGACACTCACAATTTTGGAATAAAGCACAATAGGGATATGAAAGTGGCCCAAATTCTTACCATCCTCAGCAAAGCTGGCAGCATCACTATAGCTACTGCAGTGACTCATTGTTTCAACTGAGGAATCATCATCACTAAATGGCTGGATGGTTTTCTGACGGCCACCTGAAAAACAAAGCTATAACATTTAAAAGTAAAATTTAAAAAAAACCTTTGATTTACTAACAAGTTAAGATAAGGGAAGACAAACCGTTTGCTGCAGGCAGAACAAAATTCCTGAAGGAATTCTGAGGCAGATATTTAACTTCCTGCGCTTTTTTCCAGTGTTTCTTGCCCACGTTCATTAATGCAAATGCTAGGATTGCTGGCAAAAAATAGAAAGGCTCAAAAACTAGTGCTGGAAGCTTTCTGCCCAACATTGATTAAATGGAAGGTCAGAGGCGGGAAGAAAGTGTCGCTTTTTTCCTTCCGCAAGCGGCCAAAAGCCGCCCGGAAAGAAAAAGCCATTGCCTCCAATTGAGGCCTTTTTTTGGTGCTAATTCAGATGCGGTTTACACGTCAAAAAAGCCCTGAAATGACGCTAACCATATTGCAGCATTAACTTGTACTAAAAGTGATCAATGCCTTCACACACCATGACATAAGTGCACATCATGGTGCAGGGGGAGAAGTATGGAGCGGGCGCACGCGCACTAATCTCCATGAACAACAATCATGCTCATCTTGGTTGTTAAATCCCTGAAATGCTGCCGGCAATCTCGACCACAGCATCTGAGAAATTAAAAGCCCCCCTCCGACAGCTCATTATCCCCCCACGATGTGATTGTGGGGTGTCGGTGGTTGTCATGGCAGCCCAGGGGCCTAATGAAGGCCTTCAGTCTGCCTCGGTTATTAGAAGCCTGTAAAAATGACAATATACTGCAATACGTTAGGATTGCAGTGTTTTGTACCATTGATCTAACTTGTCTAATAAAAATGTGTCAAAAAAATAAAAAATATTTAGATAAAATAGTGAAAAAAGTAACATTTAAAAACCAAAGCCTTTTCCCATTCTTCCTCTGAAGTAACGTGAAATAGAAAAAGGAATCGCTACGTCCGTAAAAGTCGGAACCATTACAATATATCATTATTGAACGCACACTGAATCCCGCAAAATATAAAACCGCCAAAATAGGGGTTTTTTTGGTCAATTTAGCAGTGAAAAAACATGTAATAAAAAAAGTGATCAAAAAGTTGTAAATACCAAAAAAATGGTACCAATAAAAGCACTGCTCGTGCCGCAAAAAATAAGCTCACACCAGTCAATCGAGGAGAAAAAAAAAAAAGTGATTACTTTCAGAATATGGAAAAAAACCATTTGCCTATAACAAATAGATTTTTGTGAAAGGACTGAAACATTAATAAAAACACCTACTTAGATTTGGTAACACCGTAATTGTATTAACCAACAGAATCAAGTTACATTTGCCATTTTACTCCACGTGAAGGACAAAAAAAAAAATTCTAAATAAAATCTAGGAATTGCAGTTTATTCCAATTGCACCACACAAGCATTTAAATCACTCCATTGATTTAAAAATAAAATAAAAAATTATGCCTTGGAAGGTGGGGAGGGTAAAACGAAAATGAGTAAAAACGGTACTGTGCCGGTGTTTGGACAGTTGACAGCGCTATTGATTCAGTCAAAACGGAACAGTTACGAAACGTAGACAAACAGAATCCATTGGCAATAGAAGCATTACTATTGAAATCAATGGTAATTCAAAAGGAAGCTATGGTTTGTTTGCCTTTCCGTTGATAGGTTCCTCCGATGGAAAGATCTGAAGGATTCGATCAACGGAAAGCGATATGCGAATGTGAATAAGCCCTTCATGAGAATACCTTTTTTGGGGTTCAATAAATTATTGTAAATAATAGACAGCTTGTGTTTTAAACTTTTACAATACCACGAAGTTTGAATGGAGTTTCACATGCATTGTACTGTGGTCCATATGTGAACATTACCTAAAAAGCTTTGTGCACCAATATCTGGCTGCTGCTGTAAAATAACTCCGCAATAAAAACACTAAAAATGCAGAAAAATAGAAAGTTGCATCATTGAATGATCCTAATTTGTTCCTTCGGTAGTGACTAATCTGCATTCACTTACATTTTAAATGACGAGTTGCTTCAAACTATTAGAGGACAGCAGGTGAAATACTTTCTGAACCAAGGTCAGCAGGTCTGGATTACAGAACAAGGTCACATGACAGCTTTGTTTACAGCAATTGATAAAACATTTATCAAGTATTTACATAGTACATTAGACAAAATTTAGAGTGGAAAAATAAATATCCACAGATGTGGAAGACTCAATTCTTGTTATGCTTGTTACCTTCAGAATGACCGAAAATCAAGGAACATTTAAAAAAAAAAAAAAAACAAACAAAGTCGTAGCCTGACCCTGTCCTGGTGTAACTTATGTACCAACAGACAAAACACTATAATGCTGAACCTAAGTATTAGCTGCCACAATATGCTCTACTCCACGCAGATATTGGAGCATTTTTAGGTTATGATTTTAAAAGGGCTGTCCAGTTTCAGCAAATCGTTTTTTTGTCAAATTAAAATAAAAAAATAAAATATAACATTTTCCAATATACTTTGAGTTAATTCCTCATGGTTTCCAAGAGCACTGCTTGCTGTTATTCAGTAGGAACAAACAGCAGTTTCCTTCCACATATATGGCATAGTCATACCCGGGAGAACCCTTTTAACAATTTGTGGGGTGTGTCTCTCCAGTGGCATAAGCTGGGCACGACATATTTGCCACTGAAATGGCATATCTGGGGAAAAGTTTAAATTTTTACTTTGCATCATCCGCAGTGCAATCATTTATGGAAAAAAACCTGTGGGGTGAAAATGATCACTACACCTCTTAATAAATGTCATCAGGGGTGTATTTTCCAACATGGGGTCACTTCTCAGGGGTTTCTTTTATTACTTCACATCTGAGCCCTGCAATTGTGAACCAATATTTTGTAAGTCGCCAAATTAGTCCTCAACTTCGCATGGTACTCTCTCACTCCTGAGCCCTGTCGAATGTCCAGGCAAAAGACTAGTGCCCCATGTAGGTTGACTGTAAAACCGAGACACAGCATAATAATGAGCTGTCTTGTTATGGTGGCACAAGCTGGGCACCACATATTGGCATATCTATGGAAAACAATCCCACTTTCACTCTGCAACATCGAGTGCACACCAATTTCTGCAAAACACCTGCAGGGTTAACATGCTCACTACACCCCTAGGTGAATACCTTGAGGGGTGCATACACCTGAACCAAGTCAAACAAGACTGTTCATGGCACAAACATTTAAATGGTCAATAACTTTCCAACAAACTTCACATAAATCAATAGTACAAGCCAGGGTTGGGCAATTAATCTAAAAATAAATCGAAATCTAGTGCCGTTAATCTACGTCATCTTGCAAATTTCGGTTTTAAACTAACTGCCTCTTCAGGACGCAGATACAGTTGAAACCAATGGTGGAGCAGGAGTCCGTAAGGTCCCTGCTCTATTACTAGACGCGAGGCAGTGAATTCAACCCGCCTGTCTGCGTCAAGCTGCCCAGACCAGAGGGATCGTCTCCACTCGTCATTACACAGTGTGGAGGACTGTTATGGGGGGACACTATACTATTTGGGGTCAGCTTTGGGGGATTATATTGTGTGGAGGGCAACTCTAGGGGTATTCTACTGTGGGGAGCACTATGGGGTAATATACTGTGTGGGGGCAGATTATATGCAGTAGAATGAAGCAGGCTCAGGGGATATTAATGAAATGGCGTAGAATGCAAATACAGGTTGTGGCATGCAAAAGGGATGGGGCCTAAATAATCATTCAATAATCGTAATTTTTATTTAGGTCATAATTGCCCAGCCCCAGTACAAGCAGATATAAGAAGCAGAGTGACAGACACTGCTGCTTGTACGAAGTGTTTCATCTCACCCCAGTGCTGGCTTATCAGATGCACGGCTCATTAGAGAGCCAAACAACGAGAAAACTGCTAAGGCTTCGTTCACATCTGCGGCAGGGTCCCGTTCAGACTACGGTATTGATTCCGTCAAAACGACGGAACCCATTGCACAACTGGGACAACCTGAAACCATTGGCACCGGATCAGTCAACATTGAAATCCAACGGTTTCCGTTTGTATCAGTCAGGGCCCCAGTCTGACAGGAAGCTCCAACGGAACCATGACAGATGTGAACATAGCCCAAGTCATATAAAGGCCAGAAATAGTGTTATTCCACATGTACACAGATATGCCAGCAGCTTAATCTGAAAAGTCACCTGAAAGGCTAGATAAACATTAAAGGCGATTGACAAGTCTGGAGTTCAATGTCTGAATCGCCAAATTAAGTTAGTATTAACAGTAATGTTGCGAATATGGGCAAATCTAAAGTATAAGAATATGTTGGCTCTAACCAGCTCATTGGCCTTCGTAACTTTCCAACCAACTTTGTGTTGGTAACTTTAGACAAACTTTAACATAACTTACATCTAGCTGGGAAGTTAAGTATATAATTTAAGATCAGGAAGAAGTCAGTTTGGACTACTGTTCTATGTCTTCTGCATTGTCCAACATGAGCCCAAATACAATTCATCATTTCCCTGCTATAGCAAGCACCAATACCACTAAATCTATAGTCCCTGCCCTGGAGAAGGTTGATACAAAGTTTACTTACAAAGTTTTTCTTCCCAAATAACCAACTACCTAATTTTTTGACTTGTACAAATTCTTCCAGCTGTTCTGTAAAACATCTAAAATTTGCATGATTAACAGATTCCCCAACAGTGGCTTTATGCCAAAAACGGGCAAGTCAGCCATCAGCTGTTTGTAAGATAAGGTGTTCAAGGCAGACGTCTACAAGGAGCATGAGTGTGCAAGGAGTGGTGACTTGCAAGATTTAAAGGGAATGTGTTGCCAGCAAAACATGATTTTTATTTTTTTAGTTAAACAATTAGTGTATAGGTGATTAAACATTGTTCTAATTTTTTATTTATTTTCACGAGTCAGGAAATATTATAAATTGGATTCAATTGGATTCTAATTTATAATATTTCCCATTGCTGGTCACTAGATGGAGCCATTCCCAAAATTGCAGCATTGCATGTGGTAAAGCAACCACATTGCTTTATGCTGCAAAATTGGGTAAAAAGCCCTCGCTCTAGTGAGCTCTGAGAATCCCCCCCCTCCTTTATCCTGGCTAGTGCCGGGAGAAACGAGGGGTTTGAACGGTCTAACCTCCTACACTGTGTGTCGCCATTTTTTGAGCTAACACACAGTGTAGAAGGTTTACATACAGTAGTAAACACACACTGAACACAAACATACATAGAAATCCCTTACCTGCTCCAGTCGCCGCCGCTCCCTCCGGTCCATCCGCTCCGTCTGCTGCCGCTGCTCCATGTGCACAAGTCCGGAAGCCGCGACCGGAAGTAGTAATCTTACTGTCCGGCCGCGACTTCCGGTCCACAGGAAAATGGCGCCGGACGGCGCGTATTTCAAATTAAACTGTGTGGGAGCGGCGCATGCGCCGTTCCCACACAGCGGCGTACATGTTAGTGGATGGAACGGGCCCCGTTCACAGTCCCTATGGGACTGGAGCTGCCGTATTCCATGTCTGTATGTGTCGTTAATCGACACATACAGAAATGGAAAAAAAAATGGCAGCCCCCATAGGGAAGAAAAAGTGTAAAAATAAGAAAAAGTAACACACAAACACACAAATTAATCCAAACGTTTTTAATAAAGCACTAACATCTTCAACATATTAAAAAAATTGATTTCAATGGTGACATATCCAGTCCCAATGGTTTCAATTTAAAAACAACCCAACTGGGTACCCCCGACGTTGGGTTGCAAGCTTTGCGTATTTTGGCCAAAATAACTAATACCCTTTACTATGTATACTTTTTTTCAGGACACGGCAAGGTCTTATATGCTGGGAGGGCATGATGTGCTGGTGTTTGGTATGCAGAGCAGCCCGCCTTAGCTAACAGTGACGGCGTTACAAATAGGCTGTGATTCGGCAAGATATGCTATGCCTGACGACCAGCACATTATCCCTCCACGTATTACACATAGTACTGACACCCCATGTACTATTCACAGCACTGACCCCTATTCATCACACATTTACTTTTTATTACATTATCACAAAGTTCTGAAACTTCCATTTTTTCTAATGGTTTAAGTTTGTCCCTGTTGTGCATGGGTTCCGTCCTTTTGACGGAATCAATAACCTAGTCAACTACGCCATTGATTGTCAAAACTACGGAACCCAAGCACAAGGGAAACAAACAGAGACCATTGGCACCGGATCAGTCACCATTGAAATCAATGGTGATTGAAACGGAAGCCTTTGATTTCCGTTTGTGTCAGTCGGGGTCCCATTCCGACAGAAAGCGCAGACGGAACGGGACCCTGGCGCAGAGGTGAACGAAGCCTAACAAGGGATCCTCCAGTCACAAGAAAGTGTACTTATAGCAGCTCCTATGAAGGTCATCTGCAGTAGCAGCTTTAAGTTCCACAGCCTACTGCTCCTGACCACCACACATGCTGCACACTCTCTCTAAATAAAGCTGTATACAAGACTGCAGCTTTATGTTCCCGCTTCCATCCCTAGTCGACTAACAGATAGACTACGCTGCACTCACCAGGACAGGTCACCAGGGCTGATTTCAGAGCAATTACACCAAAAGAGATCTTTGTACAGTACAAAGTATCACTGAGAAACAAATTTCACAGAAAGGCAGAGTTGCTTTGACTCTGCATGTCTCAGTCTGTGCTGGAACAGTTACTACTATTTTGCAGAAACTTCCTGCTGTCTCTGAATTGAGAAAGGTTATCTATTCTGACAATATTACACTTCAACTAAGCTACACAGACTTGAAGTTACTGTGAACTAGATCATAGCTGACCTGAATCTTAAATGGAGTCAGTCACCAATTTATGTGCCCACAAGTCACCTACACTGTTCAGGTATTGAGAAAAAGTGGCCACATACCTTTATTTCACGTGTTATTTCTCACAAAACTAAAAAAAATATGTTATTCCTCTGCACCCCATACGCTAAGCAGGCCCAAAGGGATCACTAGCCCGGGAAGCGTCCAATAGTTTCCTCTCGAATACCTCCATGTTCCCTTAAAGGGAAGGTGTCATGATTTTTTTTTTTTTTATTATATTGCATTTAATATAATGTAAACAAATTTTATTTATTTGTGTTGTCACTTTCTACTTTTTAATGTATTCATACTTTTACTTCTCTATGAGGGCTGCCATTTTTTTTTCATCACTATGTGTTGATTAACGACACATACAGAGATGGAATACAGCAGCTACAATGCATAGGGCACAACGAACGTGAGCCGTTCATTGCTTCTGCTATCTGGCTCTGTACCGCGCAGACGCAGGTCAGAGTCACACAGCAGAGAAGCCGGTTTCTAGGGAGATAGCAGGCGCCATCATGAAGACCAGCTGCACTGCAGGTAAGGTGTGTGTCTGTCTCTCTCGCTCTCTCACAGACCCCCGCTCTCGTGACCCGTCGGGCCACCCATGCATTGCAGACTACAAGCTGACAAACAGCCCTTGTATTATGCTGAAGATACCTGCAGTGCAGCCGTGGAGTCTGTCATCACCTGCCGGTTTATTATCAGTGCAGCTCCTGCTGAAAACATATTGTGCTTTTGATCTTCTAAGGGCCGTTGATTCTTTGTGTTCCTTGCAAAATCCCTGCCAATGTCTGTATGTAGCAGTGCTGACTGTCAGATGTAGTAGAGCTGAGTGTGTGTATGTAGCAGTGCTGAGTGTGTGTGTGCGTGTGCGTGTGTGTGTGTGTTGACACTCATATGTAGTAGAGCAGAGTGTGTGTGAGTCCGTGGCTGAAAAATCTGAAGCAGAACGCCTAAAAATATATGCCCATTGATTTCAATGGGAAATACGGCATTCCGTTCCGACGGGGCGTTTGTCACGCGGCCGTTTTCCAAAAACGGCACGTAAAAAGACGCCCGCCAAAAACGGATTATAACTTCTTGAGCCTTTTTTTTATACAGTTTTTCATTGACACTCTAGAAAAACAGCTCCAAAAACGGCTGTAAAAAACAACGCCAAAATTGAGTGTTTGATTAAAAAATGGCTGAAAATCAGGAGCGGTTTTCCCTTTGTTTAGTAAGCGTGTGAACATACCCTTAGCCTTTTGGTGTATTCTATAACTTCTGCCAGCTGCAGAATCACACCCAAAATGGCAGCCGGACAGGGCTTAGCAATTTGAAGACACCTTTTCCTGGCTTGTAGGAGGGGGGGGGTGAGGGGGGCGGGTGACTTACTTTAGTAACTTACTTTAAAAAAAGAAAAAGGTTTAATTCGGAACACACTCCCTTTAAGAGTCTCTGCCAAGCTGCTACGTAATCTGCTTTATCAGTACTGCGCCTGTGCTGTGTAATTTGGATCCAGCGCTTGCAGTCTGTCCCTACTTATGGGCATCTGCTTTATAGGCTTCCTGCACATGCGCGAATTTCGTTCCATAGCAGGGACAGATAGGCAGTCAGTGCGCACTCCATTTTTGATCTTGCACTCCTCCCAATCTGCCCTGGGTGATTTTAATTAGTTTAATGTTGGTTCCTACCATACCGGGGTATATCTAGTCTCCGTCCCAAGTTCTGGGTGTATGAGCAGTGTAGTGACCCACCTTAGAGGCCCCATTGTCGCGGCAGGTGGGATCACACAATTTGATCAAAACAGACACTGCGCATGCCCGGATCCAGACTGCATGGCGCAGGATTTGTATGAAGCAGTTGATGACAGCAGCTTGATAGATACGTCAGACAAGTCTAGAGGGGAGGAAACTGTGGGGTTTGGGTGCAGTCACACAACAGATTTTGTTGCAGAAGTTTCCGGCGACTGAAAATCAGTTTAATTTATCTGACTGGTTTCTGCAGCAGGTACATAGATTTCTGCAAGTTCCATTCAGATGAAGAACAGACTTTGTTGCAGAAAACCTGCAAAAAGATCTGCCATGTGTGACTGCACTCTTCGAGCAAATCCAGTACATGGACTAATTAGCATACGGCGCAATGCGGAATTAAGGTTTCCTTTTTTTACCGTTTTGCAAGAACCAACACATGTAATAAAGGTATGTGGCCACTGCATTTCTTAATACCTGATCAGCTTGTCAATTTGTGTAAAGGTTCAGATAGCACCAGATACGTGGAAGGGTGAGGTTTTGCACGGATAGGGGCCCAACCCAAACATAAATATAAAAGAGTATCCGGCACACCAATATAGAAAAAAAGGTATTTTTTATTTTGTTTCTAATGCCAGTGGCAGAGTGCGACGTTTCGGTCTAGGTGACCTTCATCAGGCACTGAGCCGTGCTGGGCAACTGAATTGACCAGCCGCTATCAGCACCACTAGCGCTCGTCAATTCAGTTGCCCAGCACGGCTCAGTGCCTGATGAAGGTCACCTAGACCGAAACGTCGCACTCTGCCACTGGCATTAGAAACAAAATAAAAAATACCTTTTTTTCTATATTGGTGTGCCGGATACTCTTTTATATTGATCAGCTTGTCAATCACACCCTTCCACTGGTAGGTGAATAAACACTGCCTAAATGTATGGCACTAGGCACCAAGTACCAACTCCCAACTGTACATTACACGTGTCGTCACCGTGTTAAGGGTGTGCCAGCAAGCTTTGGCGACAGTTTCCCATGGGAACCAACACAACTGTGAATGTAGCTCTGAGCTATGGTACAGACTTTAGACGCTTAAAACAAGTTACGCTCTGTTCACATCTGATTCTGAGGCTGTTTGGAATCTCCATTGCAGATTCCATCAGATTTGCCAGACAGAATAACAGCATGCAGAGCTATTTTGTCCAGCAAAATGATGGAAACCATGACAAAACGCCAACTGAAACAGCGCTTTCGTATTTCGCCTACTATGACCCAACGGGTGTAAACAGAACCTAACGCAGCGTACATTTACTGAATATTTTATGTAGATTATATCTATATGTAAACTATAAAATACTGTTTAAATTTGAAAAGTGCTTTATGCTTTCTTCACACATTTTTCGGAGAAATACACGCAGTGAGCTATACTACCTGCGTTTTTTTTATGTGGCATATCTCATACTGCAAATCATGTGATGCAAAGATTCTAGCTTAAAAAGTGCCACATGCAATTATTTTTTGGGGGGGGGGGTGGCAGGGGACTTCATATGGAGGTCTATAGGAGAATAATACTAAGGGCCTGTTCACATCACTGTTGCCCTTCCGTTGAGGGGTTCCGTCGGGTTAAAGAGGCTCTGTCACCAGATTTTCAAACCCCTATCTCCTATTGCAGCAGATCGGCGCTGCAATGTAGAGAACAGTAACGTGTTTTTTTTTCCAAAAACGAGCATTTTTGGCCAAGTTATGACCATTTTTATATTTATGCAAATGAGCCTCTTATGTACAACTGGGAATGTTTAACCCCTTCCCGCTCCTTGACGTACTATTACGTCATGGCAGCTGTATCGTTCGCGCTCCATGCCGTAATAGTACGTCTCGGGAGTAACGGCCGTTTCGGCCGTCCTCCCGACACATACAGGAGCTGTGACGCTGCTGTCTTGTTCAGCAGCTGTCACAGCTCCTACAGCGGGGACCGATCGCTGTGTCCCCGCTGATTAACCCCTTAAAAGCCGCGTTCTATAGAGATCGCGGCTTTTTAGGGGTTAAGCTGCCATCGCCGGCCTGCTACGCGATAGCGGCCGGCGATGGTGACTATGGCAACCGGACACCAAACAATGGCGTCCGGCTATGCCATAGACGGAAGCCTAGTGGGTCCTGACAACGTCAGGACCCACTATGCTTGCTGTCAGTGAGTAGCTGACAGTTCTAATACCCTGCACTACGCATGTAGTGCAGTGTATTAGAATAGCGATCAGGGCCTCCTGCCCTCATGTCCCCTAGTGGGACAAAGTAATAAAGTAAAAAAAAAGTTAAAAAAAGATGTGTAAAAATAAGAAAATAAAAGTTTTAAAAGTAATAAAAGTAAAAGTCCCACTTTTTCCCTTATCAGGCCTTTATTATTAATAAAAATATATAAACAAACAAATAAACTATACATAATTGGTATCGCCGCGTCCGTAACGGCCTGAACTACAAAATTATTTTGTTATTTATCCCGCACGGTGAACGCCGTAAAAAAAAATATTAATAAACCGTACCACAATCACAATTGTTTGGTCACTTCACCTCCCAAAAAATGGAATAAAAAGAGATCAAAAAGTCGCATGTACCTAAAAATGGTACTGATGGAAACTACAGTTCGTTACGCAAAAAATAAGTCCTCGCACGGCTTTATTGATTGAAAAATAAAAACGTTCTGGCTCTTAGAATAAGGTAACACAAAAAGTGAATGATTGTTTACAAAACGTATTTTATTGTGCAAACGCCATAAGACATAAAAAAAAACTATAAACATCTGGTATCGCCGTGATCGTATCGCCCCGCAGAATAAAGTGAATATGTCATTTATAGCGCACGGTGAACGCTGTAAAAAAAAAAGTATACAAAAACAATAGTAGAATTGCTGTTTATTAGTCACCACGCCACCTAAAAATGGAATAAAAACTGATCAAAAAGCCGCATGCACCCCATGAAAACTACAATGGATTCCTCAAGGGGTCTAGTTTCCAAATTGGGGTCACTTTTGGGGGGTTTCCAATGTTTTGGCACCACAAGACCTCTTCAAACCGGACATGGTGCCTAATAAAAAAGAGGGCTCAAAATCCGCTAGGTGCTCCTTTTCTTCGGAGGCCGGTGCTTCAGTCCATTACCGCCCGAGGGCAACATGTGGGATATTTCTCTAAACTGCAGAATCTGGGCAATAAGTATTGAGTTGCGTTTCTCTGATAAATCCTTTTGTGTTATAAAAAAAATGGTATAAAAAGAGTAAATTTCACCTCTACTTTGCTCTAAATTTCTGTGAAACACCTAAAGGGTTCATAAACTTTCTAAATGCTGTTGTGAATACTTTGAGGGGTCTAGTTTCTAAAATGGGGTGTTTGATAGGGGTTTCTAATATATGGGCCCCTCAAAGCAACTTCAGAAATGAACTGGAACCTAAAAAAATAAATAAATGAGGCAATACTTCGCTTCTTACATTATACTGATAATGAGCCGTGCCCACTCCGAGATGACCCCAGTTTTGACCGTTTGTATAAACGGAGACCCCTATTAGACCGTTCCAGTGCCCGGTTTTCCCAAGCATACACCCCCGAGAAGTGTTTTTCTATTGATGAGTCCCTGGTACATTTTAAAGGGAGGGTTCAATTCCGCCAGTACCTGCCAGGTAAGAGGGCAAGGTATGGCGTGAAGATGTATAAGCTGTGCGAGAGTGCATCAGGGTATACCTACAGGTTTAGGATATATGAAGGAAAGGCCACCCCCAAACCAGACTGCATCCTGGACTACAATAGGTACATGGGAGGGATGGACTTGTCAAATCAAGTCCTGAAGCCCTACAGCGCCATGTGGTGTAGTATAAGAAGCTGGCCGGGCACATCATACAGATGGCTTTCTAGAATGCGTATGTGCTACGTCGATGTGCAGGCCAGAGGGGAACTTTCCTGGAATTTCAAGATCTAATCTTTAGGGACCAGGAAGGGGGGGCGCATCGTACCAGGGCAACACTTTCCAGGAGAAGGTCCCCAAACCGGTGGAAAGGGAAAGAGTCAAAAGAGGTGCAGAGTCTGCTATAAGAGGGGGATAAGGAAGAACACAATATACCAATGTGACACGTGTCCCGAAAAACCAGGGCTCTGTATAAAAGATTGTTTTAAAATGTATCATACATCCCTTGATTTTCAATTTACCCTGATGCACTCCGCACAGCTTACCCCCCTCATCTTTCCCTTCTGAGCCCTGCCGTATGCCCAGGCAGCTGATAACAGCCCACATGTAGGGTATTGTCGTACCCAGGAGAACCCACATTACAATTTAAGGGGTGTATATCTCCGGTGGCGCATGCTGGGCACACTATATTGGACACTGAAATGGCATATACATATATAAAATTGCAAATCTCACACTGCACCATCTGCTGCGCATTATCTTTTACACAGTACCTGTGGGGTCAAAATGCTCACTACACCTCTAGATGAATGTCTTAAGGGGTGTAGTTTTTAAAATGGGGTCACTTCTCGGGGGTTTCAACTGTACTGGTACCTCAGGGGCTTCTGCACACATGACTTAGCACCAGAAAAGCTCCAGTAGGCCAAATGGTGGTCCTTTCCTTCTGAGCCCTCCCATGGGCCCAAAGGGCAGTTTATCACCACAAATGGGGTATTGCCGCACTAAGGACAAATTGGGCAACAAAATGGGGTATGTTGTTCCCTGTGAAAATAAGAAATTTTGATCAAAAATGACATCTTATTGGAAAAAATATAATTTTTTTCATTTCACAGCCCAATTCAAATAGGTGCTGTGAAAAACCTGTGCGGTCAAAATAATAACAAAAACCATAAATGAATTCCTTGAGGGGTGTAGTTTCCAAAATGGGGTCACTTCTGGTGGGTTTCCATTGCTTTGATACCTCTGGGGCTCTGCAAATGCGACATGGCACCCGAAAACCAATCCAGCAAAATCTGGACTCCAACAAACACATAGCGCTCCTTTCCTTCTGAGCCCTCCCATGGGCCCAAACGGCAGTTTATCACCACAAATGGGGTATTGCCGCACTAAGGACAAATTGGGCAACAAAATGGGGTATGTTGTTCCCTGTGAAAATAAGAAAATTTGATCAAAAATGACATTTTATTGGAAAAAATATCATTTTTTTCATTTCACAGCCCAATTCAAATAGGTGCTGTGAAAAAACTGTGCGGTCAAAATGATAACAAAAACCATAAATGAATTCCTTGAGGGGTGTAATCTCTTCAAACCTGGCATGCTGCCTAAAATATATTCTAATAAAAAAGAGGCCTCAAAATGCACTAGGTGCTTCTTTGCTTCTAGGGCTTGTGTTTTAGTCCACGAGCGCAGTAGGGCCACATGTGGGACATTTCTAAAAACTGCAGAATCTGGACAATACATATTTAGTAGTGTTTCTCTGGTAAAACCTTCTCTGTTACTAAAAAAAAATTGAATAAAATTGAAATTCAGCAGAAAAAATGAAATTTGCAAATTTAATTTCCACTTTGCTTTAATTCCTGTGAAATGCCTGAAGGGTTAAAAAACTTTCTATATGCTGTTTTGAATACTTTGAGGGGTCTAGTTTTTAAAATGGGGTGTTTTATGGGGGTTTCTAATACATAGGCCCCTCAAATCCACTTCAGAACTGAACTGGCACCTTCAAAAAAAGGCTTTTGAAATTTTCTTAAGAATATGAGAAATTGCTGTTTATGTTCTAAGCCTTGTAACGTCCAAGAAAAATAAAAGAATGTTCAAAAAACGATGCCAATCTAAAGTAGACATATGGGAAATGTGAACTAGTAACTATTTTGGGTGGTATAACCGTCTGTTTTTCAAGCAGATGCATTTAAATTCTGAAAAATGCTATTTTTTGTAAATTTTCTCTAAATTTTGCAATTTTTCACAAATAAAGACTGAATATATCGACCAAATTTTACCACGAACATGAAGCCCAAAGTGTCACGAGAAAACAATCTCAGAATCGCTTGGATAGGTTTAAGCATTCCGACGTTATTACCACATAAAGTGAAATATGTCAGATTTGAAAAATGGGCTCTGAGCCTTAAGGCCCAAACTAGGCTGCGTCCTTAAGGGGTTAAAGTTATTCCAACTGGGCGTGTATTGTGTTTGTAACATCTGGGTGTGTTTACTTGTTTTACTAGCTGGGCGTTGTGAATAGAAGTGTATGATGCTGACGAATCAGCATCATCCACTTCTCATCGTTACCACCCAGCTTCTGGCAGTTCACAGACACACGCGATGAAGTTCCTGTGGGAGGAAGTGAGTGACGTCACAGCGTGATCTCGCGAGGACACGCTGTGTGTCTGTGCACTGCCAGAAGCTGGGTGGTAACGAAGAGAAGTGGATGATGCTGGTTCGTCAGCATCATACACTCCCATTCCTAACGCCCAGCTAGTAAAAGAAGTAAAAATGCCCAGATGTACGCACAATACACGCCCAGTTGGACATAACTTTAAACATGCCCAGTTGTACATAAGAAAGGCTCATTTGCATAAATGTAAAAATGGTCATAACTTGGCTAAAAATGCTCGTTTTTGAAAACAAACAAAAAACGGTACCGTTATCTACATTGCAGCGCCGATCTGCTGCAATAGGAGATAGGGGTTTGAAAATCTGGTGACAGAGCCTCTTTAACCCCTCAACAGAAAGGCAAACGGAAACCTCAGCTTCCGTTTCCCTCACCATTGAACTCAATGGTAATCGAAACCTAGCTAACAGTTTCAGTCTATCACTACTGTGATAGGGCTCAGTCGACGGAGCTATTGGTTCCTTCAAGAACAGAACCCCGTCACGACAGTGATAGACGGAAACCATTAGCTAGGTTTCCGAAACTGAAGTTTCCGTTTGCCTTTCCGCCGAGGGGTTAATCCGACGGAAACCTCAGATGGAACCCCTCAGCGGAAAGAGACTGATATGAACACAGCCTTAATGCTGTAAAATGCCTGAAAAACATCACTAAGTCAAAAACACACGTTGTCACGATACCAGAATTTGGACTTCGATGTCGATACTTCGGGTAGTATTGCAATACTAGATACCAGTTCTTCCATTCTGACGTGAGGCACATGATGTGATGAATCTTGAACCTCCATGTGCCTCACAATAGTAATTAATCCCATCATGTTCCTCAGTCATAATGGACAACATTGGGTTAATGTGTAAGGTACATGATGGGGTTAATTACCATTAACATCTGGCACATGGAGGTTTAAAATCCATACTATCTCACATAAGTGAAAATAACCAGCTTTTATTTTAGAACAGCGTAAACATCATAAACGATGCTTTAAATGTGTTATTTCGGTCACGATACCAAATGTGTATATTTTATGTATTGAGACTAATTTTAAGACTTATTTAAAAAAAAAAAAATTTTCACTTTTTCCAACATTTATTTTTTTACTTTTAAACTAAAATGTACTGGCATACATCTATATTCTAATACTATTCTATACTAATCGCACACAGGCAGGTGTTGGGACATACCCAAGTATGCCTTAACTGGAAATATGTCAGACAGCCCTGGGGTCCTTCAATGGACCTTGGGCTGTCTGCCTATATATGCTATGTCCCTCAATAGTGTCACAGGAATTCCCTGTGATGCGATCCAAAAAGCATCCCCCAGCTTTGATCGCAGCATTCAGGGGAATAGCAGCGGAGATAAGGGGTTTCTCCGATTTCCGCCGTTAGAGCGGGGCCTCGGCTGTGCAGTCGACTGCGCTATGGATTCCGTTGAAAAACCGGAAACCTGCCGGAACAGTGACAAACTGAAACCATTAGCAATTTTTCCGTCACCATTGATGCAAACGGAAGCTCAGGATACGTAGAAGCCATCTTAAAACTGTAAAAAACTAAAGATTTAATGAAAGTGATTTTGAAAGTTGAATAACACTAAATACATTCATTTAAAGAGGCTCTGTCACCAGATTCTCAAATCCCTATCTCCTATTGCATGTGATCGGCGCTGCAATGTAGAGAACAGTAAAGGTTGTTTTTTTTTAAAACCGTTAATTTTTGGCCAAGTAATGAGCTATTTTATATATATACACAAATGTTTTAAATGGACAACTGGGCGTGTTTTTTTTCGTACGTCCAACTGGGCGTGTATTGTGTTTTTAACTGGGCGTGTTTACTTGTTTTACTAACTGGGCGTTATGGAGAGAAGTGTATGATGCTGACGAATCAGTGACCAATCAGCATCATGCACTCCTCTCCATTCAGTTACACAGCACAGTGTTCTTACTAGAACGATGTGCAGCCACATACACAAGTGTCCTGATAATGAATACACATGACCTCCAGCCTGGACGTCATGTGTATTCAGAATCCTGACACTTCTGACTGACTCTTTTCTGCGAGATTCCAGCAAGGGAAACGAAATCTTGTTTACCTCGTAATCTTGCGAGATTACGCGTGGCTTGCTGGAATCTCACAGAAAATATTCAGAAGTGTCAGGATTCTGAATACACATGACGTCCAGACTGGATTTCATGTGTATTCATTATCAGGACACTTGTGTATCTGGCTGAACATCGTTCTAGTAAGAACACTATGTGCTGTGTAAATGAATGGAGAGGAGTGCATGATGCCGATTGGTCACTATTTCACTGCACCATTAATTTGAATTACTGTATATTACATACTTCTCCTTGGCTAAAAGTAGTCCTCAAAAATGCTAAGCGTATTTTGAGGTGATCACACAAGCGTCAGTGTGTTCAGATGGAGAACAAGGGAACGAAAATAACGGTTCCGTTACACAACAGACACCACCGGCAGCCAACAGAACCCATTGACTTTAATAAGTTCAGTCGGTGCGTCAGAGCTTTTACCTGCATGCTGCACAATTGTCTCCAGTAATCAGGGCCAGATCCACGACGAAGCCCCTAACTGAGCTTCCAACACAGTGATGTGAACGAGGACATACGCTGCTGGAAAATACATCGTCCGACCTATGGCTGGGAAGCTAATCGAACAAAAAAAAAAAAAGACTAAACCCAAATTCAAGGCTCAGATAATAGTTGAATCCAACGGTAGAACACGGGCCGAGAGGTCCCTACTCTACCATTCACCATGTATTGCCGGACGTTCATAGCTAGGAGCAGACAGGCGCGAGGCAGTGATGTAATCGCACCTGCGCCAAGCCACACAGACCGGAGCAGCATAGAGATCTACCCCACTAGTCGTAGGAACAGCGTTAGAGGAGTATGTATTTCATTTTTTTTTTAGTAGGCACAAGGCAGCTGTGGGACATTATACAGCGTGTGGGCACCTATGATGGGGCACTATGCTGTAAAGGAGCAGTTATGCAGGGCATTCTACAGGTTATGCAGGGCATTCTACAGCGCGGAGGGCAGCCGTGAAGCATTCTACAGCGCGGAGGGCAGCCGTGGGGCCAGCTATGGGGGCATTATACCGTGTGGAGGCCAGCCCAAGTCTGACCTCTGGCACATATGCCTGCACTGCCCTGGCTTCATGGGCATGCAGCAGATGACCTGATAAGCTTCCAAATAGTTATTTTTGTGGCATTGGGCAAACGTTTAAACAAATTCTGGATTGGAGATAGAGAGTCACCACCTGCAGCATTTCGGTGGCTGACTTGTTGCATACTGGCCACCTCAATACAGCTGCTTGGAACAGGACTGTTGAAGAGTCGTCTACTACTAGCTGAAGGAGCAGCTCATCTGTATTTGTACGCACCACATTTTCCACATGTATCAACATTAATACATTACATTTGGGAATTGAATTAAAATCGTGGCCTTAGCCGCCATGTTCACGGAGCTATATAGCCCACGAGAGCCGCATGCTGAAAGCTCTGACGTCAATACCACATATGGGCAGTGACCGGGTACACGCCATGACTGGAAACCACTGACGCAAGCAGGTCAACTGGTCACGTAACACAGTTTTAGCAGATCAGGGAGCGCCCACTAAACCCGGTAGATACCGGCTTCACTATTCGCAACGTAGGCTGGGATTGTAGTCCACGCCCAATGAATGCTCTACGTGACGAAGTCTGGAGTCTTGTTTTACGGACCACAACATCCGGCATGCACAGCGCACTTCAGCTCGAACACCAGGCCTCCCAAATAACCTGGGCTTACCTGCGGGCCGACTGCTCCTCTTCTTAGATTTAGGCATGTCTTTGGAGCGGTTCCGAATCCTTGTTCCCGCTTTAGCTCACCGCGTCGTGCGTTTCTTCCGGCTCCTCGGTGTGAGTTGTGGAATTAAGTAAAAATCAGCCGATGGAAGAGCTCTTTTTACTAAAACGTCTCTCAGGAATAAGATTTGAATCCTCTATCGGAAAATGTGAGAAATGTTTGAAAGAAGAATTGAATGAAACTCCGGTGAATGCCTGTGAATGAAGACGATACATTTTACCTCTGAACACCTCGGGATGGAGCTCTGCGCGCCGCTGCTCAGCCTTTTATAAGTGCGGCCCGTGACGTCGGAGAGGCTGACCTTTACTATTGACCAATCCGGCGGCATGGAAACGCTTTCCAGCATTCAACCACTGCCGCCATATTGTGTGTGGGAAAGACTCCCTTTTAGCTTTGCTAAAGGATAAGCAGTCTGTGTGGGAATTATAATGTATTGGGAAACGAAAAAAAAAATCTGTCAGGTCGAATTTTTCTACTTTTGTTTTTACAGCGTTCTCCATGTGGTAAAAATATGTTAATTTTATTCTGTGGTCATTATGATTCTGGCGATACTGAAGATTGACCACTTTTACGAAGAAAAAAATAATTGTTAACAAAAAATTGTTTGTCGCCATATTCTGAGACCCATCACAATTTTACTTTTCCAAGAATTGAGCGCCGTAAGGACATGTTTTTTGCGGGACGAGCTGTGATTTCTATTGGTACCATTTTGCGGTACATTAGACTGATTACTTTTTAATCCATTTTTGTTGGAGGCGAGGTGAAGAAAAATCAACAATTGTGGTGTTCTTCATTTTTATAGTTAAATGTGCGGGTCTGTGTACTGCTGCATGTCCCCATGTACAATGTGCATTAGGCTCTATGCACACATGGTGTTTTTGTGCTGTAACCATCTAGGCAAGTCACCACAGATCCGCAGAATGTAGTCATTTGTTATTTTTAGCCATACCCAGCTTATACGCGAGTTTTCCGAAAGGTCAGAAAAACCCTTTAACCCACCTTACTAATTATCCCGAACTTTGCTTGGGCAAGAGAAAAAGGACATTACTGATTTGCTTGGGCAAAAGTGTGAGTGCAGTGGGAGCTGCTTATTAACCAGTTCAGGACCGGGCTATTTTGCGCCTTCAGGACCAGACACCGTTTAGCCATTTTTAGCACGTGTTAGTTAAATGGCTATAACTTTTTTATTTGTTGGGCTAACGACGTGATTTTTGCGACGTTTTTTCCGTAGACAATGCAGGTTTCAGTTTTTATCGTTTTTCTACACACCTTTTTGCTATTTTAGAATTTTTATTCATAAAGTTTGAAAATAATAGTAAAAAAATAAGCTTTTTTACGTTTCAGCTATTTTTTTTGGGTAATAACATAGTTTTACCCTAAAATAGACCTTTTATTTGTGATCGTCATTGTCTACCGTAAATTTTAATATATTACATGTCTATATTAGGGTAATTGGGTCAGCGCTAGCGTTACAACAATGATTGGCGGGGGGGAACGTTTTTTTTGGGGTGGGTATTTTATGTGTATTTATTATTTACATTTTTTTTTGCACTTGACTTTATTATTTTTTTATTACTATGGTCTGTCCCTCAAAGGTCAAAAAAAACCTTTGGGGAACTTTATATATTTTTTTTCTTTCTTTTACACCATCTTTTCCACTGTAACTGGAGCTGCACAGCAGCCCCAGTTACAGGGGAAATCAGCCCTCTCATAGTGACGATTGTCACTAATAGGGCTGTGCTGGGTCTAGTAAGACCCAGCAGCAGTCTGTTAGTAACGGCACCCGGCGATCATGTGACCAGTCACATGATCACCGGGAGGAATGGAGGCAGCGCCGCTGCTGTTGTCTCTATTCCTATACACAGCGTTCATTGAGCGCTGCGTAAAAAGACATCGGAGAAGGCAGAAGCAGCGAAAGCTGCTTCTATCTTCTCCTCAGGGTCCCCGGCAGTCACTGACAGCCGGAGACCCGACATTCAGCTGCCCGATTGCGCGGGCAGCAAGGTAAAACTCGAGCCGTAAAAAGTCTATGATTTTAAGGACCCGTCCCTGACCGCTGGCCGTAAAAATACAGTCAGCAGTCGGGAACCAGTTAAAAGAGTGGCTTCCGGTCACATTAGAAGAGGAAGGCCATCTTGCCTGCCTGATCAGTGTCTCTCAGCCGGAAGTAGACTGGACATACTATATATGGTAATTACTTCCAGTGTCTCATAGAGTGGGAAGAATGTATATAATTTTCATGGCCGCGTGCACCATTAGCGCCGGCAAAGGAACTGTACATATTTTTAAATGCAAAGTTATGTTGGCACTCTAACTTCCTGCTTCATTTCCTGTTTTTCCGTGACACCATCCGTCTCCACTATCTTGTCCCACCCATGCCCACCTTATAACATCACATGCAATACATTTAATTTGTTATTTATAGTGCACAGGGCGTTGCGGAATAGGGTTTTTATAGCATCCCTCCCAAAATACATAATAATATAACAAAAACAATTCTTAAATGGCTGTCCTCCCCCAAAAAAAAAAGAATAAAATTGAATCAATAAATTATATGTGCCCTAAAATGGAGTCAATCAATACAACAACTGGTTCTGCAGGAAAAAAAGCCATAATACAGTTACATCGACTGGAAGTTATGGCTCTCGTGATTTGATTTAGCCCTGTGTCCCCTTCTCAGTTATTCTCTCATTCACTTGAATGGAGCTGCCTTGCAGTTCATAACTTAGATGTTATAGATTACAGATGGATCCTGCGTGTCAGAGACACGCAGAACCCACCAACACTGAACCCGTCAGGTCTGCGGGAGTGACGGATTGAGTGAATAGCGAACGATACAGCTGCTGTGTATAGAGAATACAGATCAGCTGTATCTCCAAAAGAAAAACTAATTGAAAAAAAAGTCCTCAAACGTGTACATAGCCTTTAACCCCTTCAGGACTGAGCCTGTTTTGGCCTTCAGGATGAAGCCGATTTTTCAAATCTGACATATGTCACTTTATGTGGTAATAACTCCGGAATGCTTTTACCTATCCAAGTGATTCTGAGACTGTTTTCTCGTGACATATTGTACTTTATGTTAGTGAAAAAATTTGGTTGATAAATTCAATATTTATTTGTAGAAAAAAAAACAAGATTTGGAGAAAATGTGCAAAAATTTGCATTTTTCTAAATTTAAATGTATCTTCTTGTAAAAGAGATGGTAATACCACACAAAATAGTTACTAGTAAACATATCCCATATGTCTACTTTATGTTTGCATCATTTTTTGAACATTATTTTACTTTTCTAGGACGTTACAAGGCTTAGAACTTTAGCAGCGATTTCTTATATTTTCAAGAAAATTTCAAAAGGTCGATTTTTACAAGGACCAGTTCAGTTCTGAAGTGGCTTTGAGGGCCTTATATATTAGAAACATCCCATAAATCATCCCATTTTGAAAACTGCACCCCTCAAAGTATACAAAACAGCATTCAGAAAGTGTTTTAACCCTTTAGGCGTTTCACAGGAATTAAAGCAAAGTAGAGGTGAAATTTACAAATTTCATTATTTTTTTACAAAATTCATTTGTAATACATTTTTTTCTATACCACAGAAAGTTTTACCCGAGAAATGTAACTTATTATTTATTGCCCAGATTCTGCAGTTTTTAGAAATATCCCACATGTGGCTCCAGTGCGCTAATTTACTGAAATACAGGCCTCAGAATCAAAGGAGGACCTGGTGGATTTTGGGGCCTCCTTTTTTTTAGCATATATTTTAGGTACCATGTCAGGTTTGAAGAGGTCTTGTGGGGCTAAAACAAAAAAGACCCCCAAAAGTGACCTCATTTTGGAAACTACACCCCTCAGGGAATGTATCTAGGGGTATAGTTAGCATTTTGAACTTACAGTTTTTTTGCTAAATTTATTTGAATTAGTATGTGAAGATGAAAATCTACTTTTTTTCTGAAAAAACATAGACATTTTTAATTTTTCCAAGGAATAAAAGAGAAAAACACCCCAACATATGTAAAGCAATTTCTCCCGATTATAGCAATACCCCATATGTGGTAATAAACTGCTGTTTGGTCCCACAGCAGGACTCAGAAGGGAAGGAGCACCATTTGGATTTTGAAATTCTGATTTTGCTGGAATAGTTTTCAGTGCCGTGTCGCGTTTGCAATGCACTGGAGGGAACAAAATAGTGGAGGCCCCCGGAAAGTGACCCCATTTTGGAAACTACACTCATCAAGGAATTTTTCTAGGGGTAAAGTTAGCATTTTGACCCCACAGTTGTTTTGCTGAATTCATTGGAATTATTCTGTAAAGGTAAAAATCTACTTTTTTTCTGAAAAAAGGTAGCCATTTTTTATTTTTACAAGGAATAAAGGAGAAAAAGCACCCCAACATTTGTAAAACAATTTCTCCCGATTATGGAAATATGCCATATGTGGTAATAAACTGCTGTTTGGACCCACAGCAGGGCTTAGAAGGTAAGTGTTAAGGATCTGCCAGGCACAGCTTCTGTATCCACGCCCATAGGTAATCGGTCTGCACCTGCTTCTATGTCTGTGAGACTGACTCCATCTTCCACCACTCAGGATGGCAGGCTTAGGAGTGGGAGAGCCTATCACAGCCTGGCCAGACGGAG
This sequence comes from Rhinoderma darwinii, assembly GCF_050947455.1. Taxonomy (NCBI): domain Eukaryota; kingdom Metazoa; phylum Chordata; class Amphibia; order Anura; family Rhinodermatidae; genus Rhinoderma; species Rhinoderma darwinii. The sequence goes on along the minus strand of NC_134689.1, from coordinate 177,863,166 downwards.
CTTGCTCCCGCCCTCTGTCTATTTATACCCGCCACTCTATAAATAGACAGAGGGCGGGAGCTAGCTCCGTCTGGCCAGGCTGTGATAGGCTCTCCCACTCCTAAGCCTGCCATCCTGAGTGGTGGTAGATGGAGTCAGTCTCACAGACATAGAAGCAGGTGCAGACTGATTACCTATGGGCGTGGATACAGAAGCTGTGCCTGGCAGATCCTTAACAGTAAGGAGCACTATTTGGCTTTTGGAGCTCAAATTTAGCTGAAATGATTTTTGGGTGCCATGTCGCATTTGCAAAGCCCCTGAGAGGCCAATACAGTGGAAACCCCCCAAACGTGACCCCCATTTTGGAAATTACACCACTTAAAGAATCTATCTAGGCATATAGTGGGCATTTAGACCCCACAAGTCTTTTGCAGGATTTAGTAGAATTAGGCCGTGAAAATGAATATCAACATTTCTTCCACTAAAATGTTGAATTTTTTTCAATTTCACAAAGGATAAAGGAGAAAAAGCCGCCCAACATTTGTAAAGCAATTTCTCCCGAGTACGGCTATACCCCACGTGTGGTCATAAATGGTTTTTCATTAGAAAGTAATTAACCCTTTCCGGACTGATCCATTTTTTTATTTTCCTTTTTAGTTTTTTCCTCCCCGCTTTCCAAGAGCCATAACTTTTTTATTTTTCCGTCAATAGAGCGATATGAGGGCTTATTTATTGAGGGACGAGCGGTCGTTTTTATTGGTACCATTTTTTGGTACATACAACTTTTTGAGCACTTTTTATTACATTTTTTGGTAGAGCCAAGGTGACCAAAAAACAACGATTTTGCCTTTTTACATTTTTTATTTTTCACGTGAGACGCTCCATACATCGCCCCCCACACTACGACATGCTATTACGTCATGGTGGGTGAAGGGGTTAATGTGCAGCGGATGGTGCAGAGTGAAAATTAAAATTTTCCACTCATATGCCATTTTAGTGCACTATATGTTATGCCCAGTTTGTGCCACAAATACGTCATAAAACATTAACCGGGTTCTCCCGGGTATGGCGATGCCATATCTGTGGACGTAAACTGGTGTTTAGGCATGCTGCAGGGCTCAGAAGGGAGGGAGCGCCATTTGGCTTTTGGGGCGCAGATGTGGCTGGGTAGTAGTTCTGTTTGGGGTTTTACTGGTGTTTCAGTTTATAATGTGGGGGCATATGTTATCTGTGCAGAGTACATCAGGGTATAATAAGAGGGTATAATAATGCAGTAAATAAATAATAATTCATAGATATGTGGACGGTGTCGCACTGATAAATGGCGCCCAATCTTATCCGTTTTTGGACACTCTGCACATTTTGCATCGTCATATTATGAGAGCCAGAACTTTTTTATTTTTTCTCCACCGGAGCTGTGTGAGGGTTTATTCTTTGCGGGACAATCTCTAGTTTTCATTGGTACCATTTTGGGGTACCAGAAATTTTTTGGATCACGTTTTATTCAATTTTTTGGCAAGCAAGGTGACCAAAAATCATCAAATCTGCCAATGTTTCTTATTCTTTTTTTTATGGTGTTCACCCTGGGCTATAAATGACCATTTTACTTTATTCTGCAGGTCGATACGATTACGGCGATACCATATGTATATAATTTTTTTTATGTTTTGCAGCGTTTGTGCAATAAAATCACTTATTTATAAAATAAATAATTTTTTGTGTCACCATATTCTGAGAGCCATAACGTTTTTATTTTTCAGTCAAAAAAGCAGTGTAAGGGCTTGTTTTTTGCGGGACGGGTTGTAGTTTGTATTGGTACCATTTTGGCGTACATGCGACTTTTTAATCACATTTTATTGTATATTTTGGGAGGGGTGGTAACCAAAAAAATTGTGATTCAGGCACTTTTTTTCGTTTATTTTTTTCGTGGTGTTCACCATGCGGGAAAAATAATATTACAGTTTTATAGTTGGGGTCGTTACGATGGGGTCGTTGCAGTGATAACAAATATGTGTACTTTTTTTAACGTGTTAATTTTTTTCCTATAATAAAAGACTTATAGGAAAAAAAGCATTTTTTGTTTATGTCACTTATAACTTTTATTTTAACAGTTTTTAAAAACATTTTTATTATCTTTTTTTTACTTTTTTTACTTGTCCCACTAGGGGACACTTAGACTTGCAGCTCTGATCGCTGCTAGAACACATTACACTACGTAGTGCAATGTGTTCTAACTGTCATTGTGACGTGAGAGGCTTCCATACATGGCAGCACGGAGGCCATTTTCTGGCCTCTGGTTGCCGTGATAAGGATCGCCAGCCCCCCGCAAATGCATGTGGGGGGGCTGCCGATCTGCTCTAAACCTCTTCAATGCGGTGATCGCAATCGACCACCGCATCGAAGGGGTTAATTGCTGATTTCAGCGGAGACAGGCCGCTGATCGGCAATAGGGAGAGCAGGGCAGACACCCTGCACAGTTAACCGCCGCTGCGGTGTAGCGCCGCGCCGTGGTTAACTGTTAAAGCGCGGACGTAACTGCATACCCAGGTGATCGAAGTTACTGCTCACCTGAACGTGCATGTACGCCAAGGTGCGGGAAGAGGTTAAAGGGAACCTGTCAGTAGGTTTGGAGCCACTAAACTACCAGAATGCAATAAAAACGATATTCTATCTTTATTCTGTGGGTCAATACGATTACGGTGATACCAAATTGATATATTTTTTTTTTATGTTTTACTAGTTTTACAAGGGAAAAACTAATTGTTAAAAAAATATATTTTGTATCACTATATTCTGAGAGCCATAACTTTTTTTAATTTTTTTGTCGATTGAGTGATGTGAGGGCTTATTTTTTGCTTGATGTAGTTTTTTATTAGGATAATTTTAGGGTACATGAGATTTTTGGATCACTTTCTGTTCCGTTTTTTTTTTAACTTTTAATATATTTTTTGTACCTAGAAAAAAAACCTTATCTAACTGTTGTTTTACTTTCTTTTTATTAGTCCCAAGGGGCTTGAACCAGCTATTTTTGGATCACTTGCACGATATACTGTATTAATGATGTATTGCAGTATATAGTAATTTTTACAGGCTTTTACTGAACCTTGTGGCAGGGCTCAGGCTATTTACACACGACAGTGAAAAAACGGCCGTTAAAATTGGATCAAATGTCAGTTTTTCATGGCGATTTTGTATCAATATGTTTCTAAAATGTCATCCATTTCCATGCTGTCTGACCATTTTTAATGGCCGTTTGTCATCTGTTTTTTATGGGCGTTAAAAAAACGGCTGAATTTCATTCGTCTGTTTTTTTTTGGTCCTAAACCCCTGAAAACACCACAATGCCCATGTAGAGAACTATTCAACCCCTTCACTGTAGACTTAATAAACATACTGTAGGTCTAAGGGTATGTGCACACGACCTATTTTCAGACGTAATGAAGGCGTTTTACGCCTCGAATTACGCCTGAAAAGACGGCTCCAATACGTCGGCAAGCATTTGCCCATTGCCTGCAATGGGTTTTACGATGTTCTCTGCAGACGAGCTGTCATTTTACGCATCGCTATCAAAAGACGGCGCGTAAAATTACGGCTGTGTCAAAGAAGTGCAGGACACTTCTTGGGACGTAATAAGAGCCGTTTTTCATTGACTCCAATAAAAACCAGCTCCAATTACGTCCGTAAAAGACGCCGTGAAAAACGCGTGCACTTGTAAAAACGTCTGACATTCTGGAGCTGTTTTCTCCTGAAAACACCTCCGTAATTTCAGACGTATTTGGCGTTGTCGTGTGCACATACCCAAACTGTAACAAAAAATTCCTCATGCACAGTGTCTCAAAACATTGCACATTTAGGGTATGTGCACACACACTAATTACGTCCGTAATTGACGGACGTATTTCGGCCGCAAGTACCGGACCGAACACAGTGCAGGGAGCCGGGCTCCTAGCATCATACTTATGTACGATGCTAGGAGTCCCTGCCTCGCTGCCGGACAACTGTCCCGTACTGTAAACATGATTACAGTACGGGACAGTTGTCCGGCAGCGAGGCAGGGACTCCTAGCATCTTACATAAGTATGATGCTAGGAGCCCGGCTCCCTGCACTGTGTTCGGTCCGGTACTTGCGGCCGAAATACGTCCGTCAATTACGGACATAATTAGTGTGTGTGCACATACCCTTAAGCATAAAGGGGATTTTGGGTGTTTTAAAATAACCCCAATTGACCAAATAGATGCCCACCTTCCCAACAGTTTTAACTCTTTGTGCAAAAGAGAGGTCTATTGGATCTGAAAATTAGATACCTTGGTGCCCCATGGTTTAAACAAATTGACTGAAACTATCATCTAGCGTATCCAGCAGTTTCCCTATGAACGGGTCCCTTACCCTCCTTTCTTATGTCTGCCTCACATTGATATATATGCAGCACATACAATAGTTCCCTTCTTGATCTGGGCCCCGTGACCCCAATAGGTGCACTTACCAATCTAAGGTTTATCATTGAATTCCCCCACAGAACGGCTACCCACCCAGAATGAATAGCAATTAGCACCACATAAACTTACCTCTGTTTCTTAGTTTTTCCCTATTGACTCCATTGAGCTTCCACAGTCTCAGCAAGCGTCAGGTTACCTTAGTTACAAAATGGGACTACATTTCATTATAGTAGCTCTCTTTATAGAGCACTCACTAACCCTCCATAACTCCACCATAGCCTCCAACTCCCGGGCTACAGACCACTACCATATCCAGTGGCACGATCATGCAGACTGCAGCAGGCCAGTTTCTTCATTTTATACACAGGTATGATTTTAAAAAAAATGTGCTACAATGCGCCCGTTATCGACTCTGCCTATATAATAATTTTATTAAAGAGGCTCTGCCACCAGATTCTCAAATCCCTATCTCCTATTGCATGTGATCGGCGCTGCAATGTAGAGAACAGTAAAGTTTTTTGTTTTTTTTAAACGTTCATTTTTTGGCCAAGTTATGAGCTATTTTATATATATGCAAATGAGCTTTGAAATGGACAACTGGGCGTGTTTTTTTTTTCGTATGTCCAAATGGGCGTGTATTGTGTTTTTAACTGCCCGTGTTTACGTGTATGACGCTGACCAATCAGTGACCAGTCAGCGTCATACACTCCTCTCCATTCATTTACACAGCACACAGTGTTCTTACTAGAACGATGTGCAGCCACATACACAAGTGTCCTGAAAATGAATACACATGAGCTCCAGCCTGGTCGTCATGTGTATTCAGAATCCTGACACTTCTGAATCTTTTCTGTGAGATTTCCAGCAAGGGAAAACGAAATCTTGTTTACCTCGTAATCTCGCGAGATTACGCGTGGCTTGCTGGAATCTCACAGAAAAGATTCAGAAGTGTCAGGATTCTGAATACACATGACGTCCAGGCTGGAGGTCATGTGTATTCATTATCAGGACACTTGTGTATGTGGCTGCACATCGTTCTAGTAAGAACACTATGTGCTGTGTAAATGAATGGAGAGGAGTGTATGATGCTGACTGGTCACTGATTGGTCAGCGTCATACACGTAAACATGCCCAGTTAAAAACACAATACACGCCCAGTTGTCCATTTCAAAGCTCATTTGCATATATATAAAATTGCTCATAACTTGGCCAAAAAATGAACGTTTTTTAAAAAACAAAATGTTACTGTTATCTACATTGCAGCGCCGATCACATGCAATAGGAGATAGGGATTTGAGAATCTGGTGACAGAGCCTCTTTAAAGAGGCTCTGTCACCAGATTTTCAAACCCCTATCTCCTATTGCAGCAGATCGGCGCTGCAATGTAGATAACAGTAACGTTTTTTTTTTTTTCAAAAACGAGCATTTTTGGCCAAGTTATGACCATTTTTATATTTATGCAAATGAGCCTTTCTTAAGTACAACTGGGCGTGGTTAAAGTTAAGTCCAAGTGGGCGTGTATTGCGTGTGTACATCTGGGTGTGTTTACTTGCTTTACTAGCTGGGCGTTGTGAATGGAAGTGGATGATGCTGACGAATCAGCATCATCCACTTCTCTTCGTTACCACCCAGCTTCTGGCAGTGCACAGACACACAGCGTGTCCTCGCGAGATCACGCTGTGACGTCACTCACTTCCTCCCACAGGAACTTCATCGCGTCGGACGCTGTGTGTCTGTGCACTACCAGAAGCTGGGTGTTAACGAAGAGAAGTGGATGATGCTGATTCGTCAGCATCATCCACTTCCATTCACAACGCCCAGCTAGTAAAGCAAGTAAACACACCCAGATGTACACACACCACACACGCCCAGTTGGACTTAACTTTAAACATGCCCAATTGTACTTAAAGAGGCTCTGTCACCAGATTTTGCAACCCCAGCTGCTATTGCAGCAGATAGGCGCTGCAATGTAGATTACAGTAACGTTTTTATTTTTAAAAAACGAGCATTTTTGGCCAAGTTATGACCATTTTTGTATTTATGCAAATGAGGCTTGCAAAAGTACAACTGGGCGTGTTGAAAAGTAAAAGCACAACTGGGCGTGTATTATGTGCGTACATCGGGGCGTTTTTACTACTTTTACTAGCTGGGCGTTCTGACGAGAAGTATCATCCACTTCTCTTCAGAACGCCCAGCTTCTGGCAGTGCAGACACAGCCGTGTTCTCGAGAGATCACGCTGTGATGTCACTCACAGGTCCTGCATCGTGTCAGACGAGCGAGGACACATCGGCACCAGAGGCTACAGATGATTCTGCAGCAGCATCGGCGTTTGCAGGTAAGTCGATGTAGCTACTTACCTGCAAACGCTGATGGTGCTGCAGAATCAACTGTAGCCTCTGGTGCCGATGTGTCCTCGCTCGTCTGACACGATGCAGGACCTGTGAGTGACGTCACAGCGTGATCTCTCGAGAACACGCTGTCTGCACTGCCAGAAGCTGGGCGTTCTGAAGAGAAGTGGATGATACTTCTCGTCAGAACGCCCAGCTAGTAAAAGAAGTAAAAACGCCCCGATGTACGCACATAATACACGCCCAGTTGTACTTTTACTTTTCAACACGCCCAGTTGTACTTTTGCAAGCCTCATTTGCATAAATACAAAAATGGTCATAACTTGGCCAAAAATGCTCGTTTTTTTTAAATAAAAACGTTACTGTAATCTATATTGCAGCGCCTATCTGCTGCAATAGCAGATAGGGGCTGCAAAATCTGGTGACAGAGCCTCTTTAAGAAAGGCTCATTTGCATAAATATAAAAATGGTCATAACTTGGCCAAAAATGCTCGTTTTTGAAAAAAAAAAACACGTTACTGTTATCTACATTGCAGCGCCGATCTGCTGCAATAGGAGATAGGGATTTCAAAATCTGGTGACAGAGCCTCTTTAAGAAAGGCTCGTTTGCATAAATATAAAAATGGTCATAACTTGGCCAAAAATGCTAGTTTTTGAAAAAAAAAAACACGTTACTGTTATCTACATTGCAGCGCCGATCTGCTGCAATAGCAGATAGGGGTTTCAAAATCTGGTGACAGAGCCTCTTTAACACGTAAATGCCACTGTGATAGGTGAAATAGGTGTGTCTCCTACCTTTCTTATCTATACTGCAGATGTTTGTTTTTACTTTGACAGTCTGTCTTATCAGACTTCAATGACCTTTTCAAACCAAGTAATCTTTAACCTGCCAAACACATTTGCATGTCTCATCCATGACTCATCCAAACACCTCTGCATGACTCATCCATGACTCATCCAAACACCACTGCATGACTCATCCATGTTACTTGGCACTTTTTCACACATTTTTTAAAACTTTGTCTTTGCTATATATTTCACCTTTTCAAGGGGAATGTATAGCATTTGTATTTTACCTGATGTAGAGGCCGGTCCGCCCTTGAAACACGTAGGAATTAAAACAACATCTGATAATACATTTGCTTGTTTTAAATCCTCATTACTCAATAAGGGTTTAACCAGTTAGCAGCGCCAGGGAAAATCCGTTTTTTTTTTTCTCAAATTATCATTTACCACTGGTCCCTTTGGATCCGGATTGGAACCCAGGCTGCAGCAATATTTTAAAACATGCTTTCAAGGATGTTGTGCTCCTAGCACAACTAACCAGGTCAGCAGAACTGATCACCTATCTGTAATGTCGGGGTAGGGAGACAGACAGGTGAGCCCTAATCTACCCGCCACTCAGTCCCTGCCTACTTGCAACGACCCGCCCTAGGCGACGGGGTACAACTGGGCGACGGTCCCTACACTCAATAGGTGCACGACAGACAAACAGACAAGGGTACAAAGAAGCCGGGGAAATGGGGAAGTTGCCCACGGGAACACCGTGAGCAACAAGCAAGGTGAACGAGCCGAGTCAAACCAGGAGATGAGCGAGGTACAAAAACGCAGAGCAGAGGAGTGGTCAGTAAAGCCAAGGTCAATAACAAGCAGAGGGTAGTAGTTCAAGAAGCTGCAGCAGGGCCAGGAAACCAGCATAGAAGAATCACAAGCAAAGGAGGAACAGGAAAGGCAGGTATAAATAGACAGAGGGCAGGAGCTAGCTCCATCTGGCCAGGCTGTGATAGGCTCTCCCACTCCTAAGCCTGCCATCCTGAGTGGTGGAAGATGGAGTCAGTCTCACAGACATAGAAGCAGGTGCAGACTGATTACCTATAGGCGTTGACACAGAAGCTGTGTCTGGCAGATCCTTTACACTATCTGTGGCTTTTTTACTATATCATTTGATGCACTATGTGCGCTTTGTGTTGTTTTTTCTCCTCTCCTGTTTAGCATCTACAGGTAGTGCCACACACATTGCCCATGTAGATAGCCTAACAGTGTCCTCTGTAGATAGTGCCACACCCCTCTTGTAGATAGCGCCGCACACTCCCCTCCACTGACTGAAATTCCGCTCCTGTAAGAGCCCTGACGTCACTGTCCATACATGAACAGTGATGTCTGGGGCTCCCTACAGGAGCAGAATCTATGGCCAAAGCGTTGCCGATGCTCTTGCTGGGGATTCCGTAATCTCAAAGCCCTTAGTGTCACTGTTTATATATGGACAGTAATGTCAGAGGTTCCCCCAGGAGCAGAAATTTATGGCCAGAGCGTTGCCGATGCTCTTGCTGGGGATTCCGTAATCTCAAAGCTCCTAACGTCACTGTCCATATGTGGACAGTGACATCAGGGTCTCCCTCCAGGATCGGAATCTCTGGCCTGCTTATGCTCTGTCGGAGGAATGTGCTTCTGGAGGAGACCCTGACATCACTGTCCATATATAGATCGTGACGTCAGGGGCTCCCACAAGAAGCAGAATTCACGGCCAGAGCATTGCCGCCGCTCTGACCAGGGATTCTCGTACTACAATGCACCTAACGTCACTCTCCATACATGGATAGTGACATCAAGGGCTTTCCGAATACATGAGTCCCCGGTCAGAGACCTTGCGATCTTCAGGCCGGGGATTCCATAATTAAAAGCCCTGACATCATTGTCCATATATAAAGTGCCATCAGGGGATTTTTCCGGGCTCAGCGCTTAAAATAGCGTTGTGCCTGGGAAGTTCTCTTGTGAGGGCCAGGATCAGTTTTTAACGTCCGTCACAAAGATTGATTTCTGAAAAGCAGCCATTAAAAAATGATCTATGGACTTATATGGGGGCCGTCGGTCTTTGAAAACGAGGTAGAACATGTTCTATTTTTTGATGGCCAGTGTATACGGGCCGTTAAAAAAACGGCCATGTGAATACACCCACACAACATCACTGTTTTTTACTGTCGTATGAATATAGCCTTAAAAGGAGCACAAAGATGGCAAACCTGGGGGCCTTCATTAGGCACCCAGGCTGCCATGACAACCATCGGCGCTCCACAATCGTGTCGTGGAGATGGGCTGTCAGAGGCAGCCCCTCTTTGCAATAGCTTAGATAGCTATTGACCTCAGTAACTAAGGGGTAAATGAGCAGGATCCTGCTCGTTACACTGGTGTCGGCTGTATCATACAGCTAACAACTGCATAGTATGAAGCAGGCTCAGCCCGTGAGCCTGCTCAATCTTCCCCTTCTCATCTATGACGTAAGTATATGTCAAATGTCAGGAAGGGGTTAATGGTAAAAAAAACACAAAATGACTTGAAGGAAAAAATTAGAGTCACTGGAGATTTTCCTCAGTGAGTCGTCAGGGATAGAGAAACAATAATAGATTTTTTATTTTTTACTTTTGTTATCATACATAGAAACTTTTTTGTAAGGCAAGGAAAGAAATTCACTAGTGACCAGTGCTCCCTAGATGCCACAGGCAGGCACAGCAGTCAGCTGTCAAGCACGGAGCATGCAACAATGCCCATATTTCAGCTTTCTGTACCCCTGTGAGTATCACATGTAGTATTGGGGCCAGCTACAGCCACAACTGATTTTTCATTGCTATTTACCTGCAAGTTGTATTGTGCAAGTGTCTGTTGTCAGCTGTGCAGTATCTGGGTGGAGCAAAAGCTCTAAGGCAACCAAGTGGCCCCAGAGGCAATCCTAACATAGCCCTACAGATAAGCTGCAAGGTAAAAACTCTTGCATAGCTGTAGTCTATCATAACTTGCTATGGAGTATAAAATGTCTGTACCCAGTGTCTTCTGTCATTATGCTGACATATATATCCACAAGCAAGACCTGCAGGACACTTCATAAGAGTAAATAAGGTAACGCTTTATGTATAGCTAAGTGGTACATATGCTGTGATGTAACAATGCAATATATTTCTGCATCCATGGAATTTGTTCAAGACTGGGACTTGCACTTATAATAAGGAAGGAGAGTTTAGATCTATCTAGATTAAAACCTGTATAGTCTGACTTCATGATCTAAGTACTTTATAAATTGCTACTCATCTGTAATGTTGATGTGAATAATGATGAACATACACTATATGGACATAAGTATTGGGACCAGGGTTGCCAACTTCCACTTCAGAAATTTCTGGACAACTGAGCTAAAATTCACGGACAGACCAAAATTTTTACAGACACATTACAAAATCATTGCCTGTGCACTGTGCAGTGTGCTAGGAGGGACTCACCAGTCACAGCTCCGCTTGTAGCTTTCCCCCACTAACTTAGGTGAGGTTTTCTCTGATTAGCCGTTCACTTTCCCTTTTTTTCTCCACCTGGCTTAGACCACTGTGACGACTTATTCCAGCCACGACTCGTCTCCGCAGAATTTGACACATAGGCATGTTTGTTTCTCGCTTTTCCAGCATCCTCCACACCTATACCCCATCCTTTAAACAAACTCGTAATCCAGTGATCTAGATGGTAATAATGATCACTTAGTGCTCAACACAATAAAAGTGCCTCATCGGTAACCGTGCCCCCTGCAGATCTCACCACAAACAGCTCCCCCATGTAGATAGCGCCACACAGCTCCCCTTGTAGATAGCGCCACACAGCCCCCCCTTGTAGATAGCGCCACACAGCCCCCCTTGTAGATAGCGCCAGACACAGCTCCCCCTTGTAGATAGCTCCCCCTTGTAGATAGCGCCAAACAGTTCCCCCTTGTAGATAGAGCCACACAACCCCCCTTGTAGATAGCGCCACACACAGCTCCCCTTTGTAGATAGCGCCACACAGCCCCCCTTGTAGATAGCGCCACACAGCTCCCCCTTGTAGATAGTGCCACAAACATCCCCCCTTGTAGATAGCGCCACACACAGCCCCCTTGTTGATAGCGCCACACACAGCGCCCCTTGTAGGTAGCGCCACACAGCCCCCCATTGTAGATAGCCACACACAGCCCCCTCTTGTAGATAGCCACACACAGTCCCCCTTGTAGATAGCGCCACACAGCCCCCCTTCTAGATAGCCACACACAGTCCCCCTTGTAGATAGCGCCACACAGCCCTCTCCTGTAGATAGCCACACACAGCTCCCCCTTGTAGATAGCGCCACACAGCCCCCCTTTGTAGATAGTGCCACACACAGCCCCCTCTTGTAGATAGTGCCACACACAGCCCCCCTTTTAGATAGCGCTCCCCTTATAGATAGCGCCCCCCCTTCTCTTGTAAGTAGCGCCGCACAGCCCCCCACCCTTCCCTTGTAAGTGCAAAAAGAGCAGAGAGCGGTAGCCTACCACTTTCTGCTCTGCCTGACATGAATGACTCATTGTCAAGAGGAGGAGATGGACATTGAGGATCACTTTTGACTGGGGTCGGTGATGGCACATTACTGGACCAGTCCAGTCACCTGACCTGAGTCACCTGACCTCATGTCAGGTGACTGGATTGGTCCACTACCGGCACCGACCTCACTTGGCAGTGACCGGCCTGCATATTTTCATATACCTGGCCGCAGCCTACTATTCCTTTGGAGTGCGCATGTACATTTTGGCGCCTGCGCAGTGCAAAGTTCGAGGAGACTGCAGAAAATTCCTGGACGGTGCTTTTTTCTGCCGGACGCTACGGACGGCAGAAAAAAACACCAGTTTTTGCGGAAGGTCCGTAAATTTATGGATGGTTGGCAACCTTGATTGGGACACACCTTTTAACCCCTTAATAACCAGCCTGTTTTAAACCTTAATGACCAAGCCATTTTTTACGTTTTTCCATCGTCTCATTCAAAGAGCTATAACTTTTTTATTTTTGCGTCGACATAGCTGTATAAGGTCTTGTTTTTTGCGGGACAAGTTGTAATTTTTAATAGCACCATTTTGGGGTACATAGAATTTATTGATTACGTTTTATTAACTTTTTTGGGGGGGAATAGAAAAAAAATAGAAATTTCGCCACACTTTTTTGCGTCCTAAATTTACGCCGTTTAACGTGTGGTATAAATAACACAATAACTTTATTCAGTGGGTTGTTGGGTTTGCATCGATACCAAATTTGCATCGTTTTTGTATGTTTTACTACTTTTACACCGTGAAAACACTTTTCTTTCAAAATTATTTGTTTTTGTGTCTCCATATTTGAAGAGCCATAACTCTTAGTTTTTTGCCGATGCAATTGTATGAGGGCTTTTTTTTTGCGGGACGACTTGTAGGTTTTATAGGTACCATTTTGGAGTAGATGTGACTTTTTGATCACTTTTTATCAATTTTTTTTAAGGATGGATTAAAAGAAAACAGCAATTTTTGCATGTTTTTTTATTTTATTTTTTATGACGTTCATTGTGTGGATTAAATGATGTAATAAGTTTATTGTTGGGGTCGTTACGAACGCGGCGATACCAAATATGTGTGACTTTTTTACTTTATTTTGTTTGTTAATAATAAATCCGTTTGTAAGGGAAAAAAGTGGGATTTTTTTTTCACTTTTTTTTTTCACTTTTTATTAAACTTTTTTTTTCACTTTTTTACTAGTCCCACTAGGGGACTTCACTATGCGATTATGCGATCGCATTTATAATACGCTGCAATACTTCTGTATAGAAGTGTATTATGCCTGTCCTTGTAAAATGGACAGGCATCTGCTAGGCCATGCCAGAGGCATGACCTAGCAGGCATAAACTACAGGCAGACCTGGGGGCCTTTATTAGGCCCCCGGCTGCCAGCTCCCTCCCTCTCTCCAAAACAACTCAGATGCGGCGCTCGCTATTGAGTGCCGCATCTGAGGGGTTAAACAGGTGAGATCGATACTAATATCGATCTCACCCGTTTGAGCAGGGATGCCCCCAGCCCTCCGCTACATCTGGTAGCTGAGAGCAGGGAGATTTATCAGCTCCCTGCTCTGTTTATTTAGTCTGATGCAGCGCCGTAAAAAGGCTATTGCATCGGAATAAAGCCCGGTAGTGGCCACCGTAAAAGCACTATGGGGCGGTCACTAATGGGTTAAACATTGAATTCAGGTGTTTCATTCAGTTCCATTTCCACAGGTGTATAAAATCCAGCACCTAGCCATGTAGTCTGCCTTTACAAACATTTGTGAAAGGATGGGTCATTCTAAACAGCTCACTGAATTTGGGCGTGGTACTGTAATAGGATGGCATATTGCAACAAGCCAGTTCGAGGAATTCCTACCCACCTAGATATTTCACAATCAATTGTGAGAGGTATTATTGCGAAGTGGAAGCATTTAGGAACCACGTAGTGGCAGAACACGTGAAGTTAAAGAGCATGGTCGCCGAGTACTCAGGCGCATAGTGCATAAAGGTCACCAACGCTCTTCTAAATCAATAACTGCAGAGTTCCAAATCTCCTCTGGCATTAATATCAGCACAAAAACTGTGCGCTGGGAGCTTCATAGCATGGGTTTTCATGTCCAAGCAGCCATACATTCTTTATATCATCAAGCACAATGCCAAGCGTCGGATGGAGTGATGTAAAGCACGCTGCCTCTGAACTCGGGAGCAGTGGAAACGTGTTCTGTGGAGTGATGAATCACACTTCTCTATCTGGCAGTCTGATGAACGAGTCTGGGTTTGGCGAGTGCCAGGAGAACATTGCCCGCCTGACTGCAGTGTGCCAACTTTAAATCTTGCTGAAGGAGGGATAATTCTATGGGGTTGTTTTTCAGGGGTTGGCCTGTAAGAGGGGTGAACATGGCTGAGATAAGGAGAAAAATTAACAGGGACCCTAGTAGCTGGCAGGGATGAATTATATAAGCGAACAGATTGGTGTGCAAGGGCACAGAAAATCCCAATTTCCCAGCTGCTATTTAATTGTTGCATTCATTAAAATATAACTTTTATTATTTTGTTTAGAAACAAGATGCAGCAGAGAAAAAATAAATGTACAACATTGAATTGAATTAAAATGTTCAGAGTCGGTTAGCCTGACGTTTGAGATCTGGTGTGTGTTAGGATCTCATGAATATAGTGTGGCAGGCATGGTCAGCAGCTGCAGACTGCTTGAAAAGCCTCTATGTCACACAGTAGTAGGGTGCAATGGCTAACACGGCAAAGATTATTAAAAAAGAGCTAGCCCCCCCGGCATGTTTCACTGCTTCAGCAGCGTCCTCAGGGGATAATTTTGGGGCTAATACTCACGCGTGTGATTTCCTCTTCCTAATATAGTGGGGAGACACACCTACTGCGGTGTGTCATCCCCAGTGAGCGGCCAATGGGAATTGTGGAGAGGGACAAACCCTCGTTGTGTTTGATTGACACAATGATCGGCCTATGCAGTGAGGTAGCCGTCGCTCCAATCAAATGTCGGTCTTGGCGCATGCGCACCATAGTCAAATCGGGTGATAGAATTTTGAGGTTTCAGAGGACCGCTGTCATCATCGAAAAAAGTAGCGGAGGCATAGCGATGCGCTGTGTGTACAGACGCATTGTATATTGTCAGCTGCGTCTTAGTTTTCCTCCATATGGTAGGAGTATTTTATTTGGGAATAGCCAGTTATATAAATATGTACATCCATATGGGGATGATGATGTAAGGTAGCCGTCGTTAAGATCGAATGTCGGTCTCGGCGCATGCGCGCCATAGTCAAATCGGGTGATAGAATTTTGATGTTTGAAAAGACCGCTGTCATCATCAAAAACGCAGTGGAGGCTGAGCAATGCGCTGTACAGACGCACTGCATATTGTCAGATATGTTAGTATGGACACTCCCACCAGAATCCAAAGAGATCTGAAGGTCAAGAAAGTTGATTTGGTTAGTGTGTATTTGGTGAGTGAAATGCATCCCAATGGTGTTGTTGTTGAGGATATCCATGAAATCAAGAAAAAGTGTCTTATCACCATCCCAAAAAACTAGTATATCATCTATATACCTGCCCCAAAACAAAATGTGACTAGTGAAAAAAAGTAAGTCCTCATTGAAAATTAATGTGTCTTCCCACCACCCCAGAAATAAGTTGGCGTATGTGGGTGCGCAGACTGTGCCCATAGCTGTACCTTTGAGTTGATGGTAAAATTTGCCATCAAAAAGAAAATAGTTGTGCGTTAGAAGAAATTGAAGAAGTGAAATTGTGAAATTGTTATGTGCATGGAACTGTGTACCTTTTGTGTTCAGAAAGTGCTGAACTGCTTTTAAAGGGAAAGTGTCGCTAGAAAAAAATGTATTTTTTTTTATTTTAGTTAAACAATTAGTGTATAGGTGATTAAACATTGTTCTAATTTTTTTAATTTTTTTCATGAGTCAGGAAATATTATAAATTAGATTCTAATTTATAATATTTCCCAGCGCTGGTCACTAGATGGAGCAATTCCCAAAATTGCAGCATTGCATGTGGTAAAGCAACCACATTGCTTTATGCTGCAAAATTTGAGAAAACTCACTCGCTCTAGTGAGCTCTCAGAATCCCCACTCCTTTATCCTGGCTAGTGCCGGGAGAAACGAGGGGATTGAACGGTCAAACCTCCTACACTGTGTGTCGCCATTTTTTGAGCTAACACACAGTGTAGTAGGTTAACATACAGTAATAAACGCACACTAAAACACGAACATACATAGAAATAACTGACCTGCTCCTGCCGCCGCCACTCCCTCCGGTCCGTCCGCTCCGTCTGCTACCGCCGCTTCAAGTGCACAAGTCCGGAAGCCGCGACCGGAAGTAGTAATCTTACTGTCCGGCCGCGACTTCCGGTCCACAGGAAAATGGCGCCGGACGTCGCACAGTTCAACTTGGACTGTGTGGGAGCGGCGCATGCGCCGTTCCCACACAGAAGGCGTACAGCATAGTGGATGGAACGGGCCCCGTTCGCATTCACTATGGGACTGTATGTGCCGTATTCCATGTCTGTATGTGTCGTTAATCGACACATACAGAAATGGAAAAAAAAATGCCAGCCCCCATAGGGAAGAAAAAGTGAAAAAATAAAAAAAAGTAAAACACAAACACACAAATAAATAAAAAAATGTTTAATAACACACTAAAGTCAAATTGATTTAAAAAATATTTTTTTCGTGACACTGGTCCTTTAAAGGAACAGTGTCATCACAAATTATTTTTTTATATGTTAAAGATGTTAGTGCTTTATTAAAAACGTTTATATTTATTTGTGTCAATATATAGACTCCAAACAAATTTGTAACAAGGGCTGAGAACTGTTTAAGCCACAACTATCCCCCCATATCATCTAGGCAGCTCCATGATAATACATATACCACTAAGAGAAAAATAAGAGCCTTTAACGCCAATGTATATAATATAAAAAGTTAAATCTTTATTATACAGACAATGTACATACTAAAATAGCACAAAGAGAACTCTAGTATAAAAGCGGAGACCGCACCGAGTGTTATAGCCACCAATTAACCAAGGGTAGCTGCATACATGTTAGATTGAGTACCAGATTCACAATTAAGTATACAATCAATACACCATTTAGCTCAAGAGTAAGGAAGGGAGAACAATGTCTCCATAAATAACTAGTTTGAGTGGAAGAGGGGTGCAGTGTATATCGTACTGGATGGTAGTTGAATCAAACAAAAAATGACTAAGATGCAGACTTACCCATAGATGGGATGAAGTGGTATGAAGTGAGAGGTGTCCGCTCCGTAACATAGACCCCGACGCGCGTTTCGCCACGTAGTGCTTCCTCAGGGGGATGTAAGTTAATGTGTGCTGTATTGTTTAATCCCATTTATACTAACCATGCCATGGGATCGTGATGCCATTCAGCGGCGCATCCCAGCTGGGACCGCCGGAAGCGAGGCAATCCCCACATCCGGCTTCCGGCACTGCAGCACATGTCCGGGCTCCCGACGCGTAACGAGAGTTCCGGACATGCGCAATGAGCCATGGGAAGCGAAGGGGGAGAGCGTCGCCGTCAGCCGCCACAGCGGGCATGCGCACAACGGCGCCACAGTCCGGGCATAGAAGTATCCAATGTAGCCGTGACCCTGATGTATCACACCAGCGGATCGTCTCGTCCCCATATTATCTATACTAAGCCCCGTAGAATAAAGCCGAATGCACCTGTCATACCCATGTCATTGGTCAGGAGCCACCTATTTGTCTGTACACATGTATCTATGCATATAAAGAGATCTGTATGTATTTACAGTAGAGAGGTCATATAGTGTATATGGAGCAATGTGTGCGTGTGGTGATGTAAAAACGGGGTATATAAAATTACGGCCACCAAACATTTGTGTGTGTGGAGGCGACTAGATGACATTATATGTTATAAATTATACAAAAAGTGAAGAAAAAGGGGAACAAAAAAGAAGGAGAGTTTCAAGTACCTGACGTGACACCAAATACAGTAAAAAGGTACAAACAAAAATATTAGGGGGTACACAAGTGACCCACGTGCATTAACAAACAGAGGAGGCGTAAGCCATACAGTGACAAAAGACACTGGTATACTGAACGACAAAAAATGTCGCACAATATTACAGTGAAAGACATAATACATAAGATTAGTGCTTTCAGTCATAAGTATCCCGCATCTCATATAGCAGGATTATTAATTAGGTACATCAATCAATCCCCACCCAATACCAATATATAATGTTCATAATACATGATTATGCCATCAATCAACGTATTATACAAATAATAGTTGAATCATAGTATATATATATTAGGTTGTAGATCCATAACACGCACATCAATAAAAAACGTGATAGCAATGAATAAAACAGTTAAAATATACCCAATAGTATAATAATGGTCACATGCATCAATTAGATACACAAAAACATACATATAAATAGTGACAGTAGTTCACACGGCTCAGTATACCTATCAAAGACAAGACATACATACAATGAAAGACACGGCAGGAAAAAATAGATTATATAATTCCACCCTGTCTGCGTACAGCAAGTACAGTTCAAATATATTGGAGACAGGTAGGCTAATATTGAGCACGCCGTCTCTCAAAGGTCCAATCCGGCTCGATTCACATAGCAGGGCAGCAGATATTGAATATACCACATACGATGCCTAATGAACAGGAAACATATAGAGCAACACAGAATTAAAATACAGAAAATATATACTAAAAAACAAGTCGGTAATAGAGATTGTGAGATAGGTTATTACAGAAATGGAACGAAACTAAGGTTTTCATTAAGGCCCCGTGGTGTCATGGAGCCCAACATGACAATCCATTTGGATTCCCTTTGCGCCAAAACTCTCTTCACATTCCCCCCCCTGATGCCACAATGTATCCTATCAATGCCTTTGACCGAAAATGATTTCGGATTGCAGTCATGATACCTCTTAAAATGCCGAGGTATAGTCTTCAATTGTGTCGGATCATCTACCTCACTGGCCCCCAAGATATCACGTATATGTTCTCTAGTACGGATTCTCAGTTCTCGGGAGGTCAGTCCGATGTATATCTTTGGGCACCCACATGTCGCCTGGTAAATCACATGTGTCGTGCTGCATGAAATGTATTCACGAATATTAAAATTGCGTGTTCCATCTGCTGAGGAGAAGCTTGTTGCCCGACAAATATTAGCACATGCTCTGCATTTTCCGCACGGGTAACACCCTTTTCTCGGTCCACGTGAACCAAAGGGTGATACCTGACGGGGGACATAATGGCTTTTTACAAGAAAATCCCTTAGGTTCTTGGCTCGTCTTGCAGTCATCAAGGGTCTCTCAGATAGACTTTGGGCTAAGTGAGGTTCAGACAGGAGAATGGGCCAGTGGTGCTCCAAGATGCTACGCATCTTGTTCCACTGCCCATTGTAAGTGGATATGAAGCGTACCCCAGACTGGTTGTCCGATTGTTTTTTAGGTTTCAGAAGCTCATTCCGTAATGTCGTTTTTGCTCTCCTGTAACCCAACTTAATAGCCCTATTGCTGTATCCTCTATCCATGAATCTATTCCTCAGATCTGCTGATTGGCGTTCGAATAGGGCATCAGAAGAGCAGATCCGCCTCATCCTCAGGAACTGGCCAACCGGGATGGCTTTAATTGTGGATGGAGTATGGGCCGATGAGGCATGCAGCAATGAATTAACCGATGTAGTTTTCCGAAATACATCTGTATGTAGAAAACCCTGATTATCAGAAAAGATCCGTATATCCAAGAATTCCACATGATGGCGATGGTATTTATATGTAAGCTTGATATTGAATGGATTTACATTCAATTGCTGCATGAAACTCATCAGGCCAGACTCCGATCCCTGCCAAATAAAGAAAATATCATCAATATATCGCAGCCACAGGTGCACCTGGTCGGCAGCGCGAACGCCGTCCCCCAGAAAAATCTGTCTCTCCCAGAGCCCGAGGAACAGGTTCGCGTAGGACGGCGCGCACGCCGCCCCCATCGCCGTGCCCCGTCGCTGCAAATAGAAACAATCCTTGAATACAAAAAAATTATGACTTAAAATAAATTGTAGTAATTCAAGAATAAAGTCACACAGTTGACCATCCCGGTTACCAGTCCCCAGGAAGAAGCGGACCGCCTCCAGTCCATCCTGATGCTTAATGCTCGTGTAGAGTGACTCGATGTCTGCAGTCACAAGATACATATCTGGTTCCACCTGGATACCACTGACCCTACCGAGGACGTCCATCGTGTCCCTGACATAGGAAGGTAAGTCATATACCATAGGTTTCAAATAGTGATCAATGAATTTACATATAGGATCGCATAATCCCTCTATCCCGGACACGATTGGGCGTCCCGGGGGGTCAGTGGGATCCTTGTGGATCTTGGGCAGAAGGTATAGGGTCGGAATTTTAGGGTCCTCAATAGTTAGCCCATCGTATATTTTCTTAGGGATGATACCTAAATCTAAAGCCATGTCTAGGATACTTCTTAGTTCCTGAGAGAAGCGATCAACTGGATTGCTTGCTAATTTTTCGTATGTCGTCTTATCACGTAACTGCCTGAAAACCTCTTTCTCATATTTGACTGTTGGCCAAATCACAACATTACCCCCCTTGTCCGCTGCTTTGATTACTACATCATCCAAAGCTTGCAGTTCTTTCAATGCCTTTCTTTGGATGTGAGTTAAATTATCTCTGACATTTCTCGTTGATAACTTTCTGAAGTCCTCGGTAACCATTTTTGTAAATATTTCTACCTGTGGACATAGGGACAAGGGGGGAAATCTGGTAGATTTGGGCACAACAGCAGATGGAAACGTACCTTGTAATTCTGAGGTTTGTTCCAGTAGGAGGTCCTCCAAGGCTCGAAGAGCCTCCCTCTCAGCTTGACTATTCAATTCCACACCACCCCTATTGTGTAATTTTTTCAGGACTACCTTTCTAGAAAAAAGGTGTAAGTCCTTCAGAGCTGTGAAAAAATTAAAAGGGTTTGTGGGTGAAAACGTCAACCCCTTCCTTAGCACATCACACTGGGCATCAGAGAGGGTATGTGAAGAGAGGTTTATTACCTCCAAGTTGTTTCTGGATTTTTTATCACGTTGATGATTGAAGGTGTTCTTCCGTTTGGCTTGTCGGTCAAACTGCCAGCGTGATCCTTGTGGGCCCTGGATGTTCTCGGGTTCAGCTATATTTCTGGCTATTCTCAGTCTAGGTAGTTCCTCATTTGAGGTACGGGAGGAGGCTGATGATGATCTCGAGTGCGAGACAAAGCTCGCATTTCTCGGTCTCCCTCTTTCCCTATGCCACCTATAGACCCTCTGTTGTTGATAATCCTGGACATCCCTTTGAAATTTGCCGGCCTTTACCGTGCAGATCTCCTTCTCCCATTTAAGGAAGTCTTTATCTAGGTCTCCAGCTATTTTGTCCAGTGCACCACTGGTTAGTTCTAATTTTAGAGTAGCCTGAATGTTCTCAATTTCTTTTTCAATTTGTACCAGGTTAGTTTGATTCGACAAAACCAATAATTCCATATATCCCCTAGAGCATTTGTCTGAAAGCTCCTCCCATTGTTTTTTAAAATTACCATCATTCATTTCAAATGAGGGGAACACCTGAATTCGTAACCCACGAGGGATCAGGTTTTTGGATAAATATTTCTCCAAAAACGCCTTGTTCCACCATATCTTAGTTCTTTGATGTAATAATGTCCTAAGTTTTTTATGTATCTCTCTACAATCTCTATTCCCATCTAAAACCAAACTAGAGTCCTCCTTAAAAATTTCTTCTAACTGCATGAGCCATGATTGCTCACGGACTCTAAAGTCCATTGAATATTGAGAGTCGGTTGCTGTGGAAAACACAGAATAAATTAGAATCAATATATAGACTCCAAACAAATTTGTAACAAGGGCTGAGAACTGTTTAAGCCACAACTATCCCCCCATATCATCTAGGCAGCTCCATGATAATACATATACCACTAAGAGAAAAATAAGAGCCTTTAACGCCAATGTATATAATATAAAAAGTTAAATCTTTATTATACAGACAATGTACATACTAAAATAGCACAAAGAGAACTCTAGTATAAAAGCGGAGACCGCACCGAGTGTTATAGCCACCAATTAACCAAGGGTAGCTGCATACATGTTAGACTGAGTACCAGATTCACAATTAAGTATACAATCAATACACCATTTAGCTCAAGAGTAAGGAAGGGAGAACAATGTCTCCATAAATAACTAGTTTGAGTGGAAGAGGGGTGCAGTGTATATCGTACTGGATGGTAGTTGAATCAAACAAAAAATGACTAAGATGCAGACTTACCCATAGATGGGATGAAGTGGTATGAAGTGAGAGGTGTCCGCTCCGTAACATAGACCCCGACGCGCGTTTCGCCACGTAGTGCTTCCTCAGGGGGATGTAAGTTAATGTGTGCTGTATTGTTTAATCCCATTTATACTAACCATGCCATGGGATCGTGATGCCATTCAGCGGCGCATCCCAGCTGGGACCGCCGGAAGCGAGGCAATCCCCACATCCGGCTTCCGGCACTGCAGCACATGTCCGGGCTCCCGACGCGTAACGAGAGTTCCGGACATGCGCAATGAGCCATGGGAAGCGAAGGGGGAGAGCGTCGCCGTCAGCCGCCACAGCGGGCATGCGCACAACGGCGCCACAGTCCGGGCATAGAAGTATCCAATGTAGCCGTGACCCTGATGTATCACACCAGCGGATCGTCTCGTCCCCATATTATCTATACTAAGCCCCGTAGAATAAAGCCGAATGCACCTGTCATACCCATGTCATTGGTCAGGAGCCACCTATTTGTCTGTACACATGTATCTATGCATATAAAGAGATCTGTATGTATTTACAGTAGAGAGGTCATATAGTGTATATGGAGCAATGTGTGCGTGTGGTGATGTAAAAACGGGGTATATAAAATTACGGCCACCAAACATTTGTGTGTGTGGAGGCGACTAGATGACATTATATGTTATAAATTATACAAAAAGTGAAGAAAAAGGGGAACAAAAAAGAAGGAGAGTTTCAAGTACCTGACGTGACACCAAATACAGTAAAAAGGTACAAACAAAAATATTAGGGGGTACACAAGTGACCCACGTGCATTAACAAACAGAGGAGGCGTAAGCCATACAGTGACAAAAGACACTGGTATACTGAACGACAAAAAATGTCGCACAATATTACAGTGAAAGACATAATACATAAGATTAGTGCTTTCAGTCATAAGTATCCCGCATCTCATATAGCAGGATTATTAATTAGGTACATCAATCAATCCCCACCCAATACCAATATATAATGTTCATAATACATGATTATGCCATCAATCAACGTATTATACAAATAATAGTTGAATCATAGTATATATATATTAGGTTGTAGATCCATAACACGCACATCAATAAAAAACGTGATAGCAATGAATAAAACAGTTAAAATATACCCAATAGTATAATAATGGTCACATGCATCAATTAGATACACAAAAACATACATATAAATAGTGACAGTAGTTCACACGGCTCAGTATACCTATCAAAGACCAGACATACATACAATGAAAGACACGGCAGGAAAAAATAGATTATATAATTCCACCCTGTCTGCGTACAGCAAGTACAGTTCAAATATATTGGAGACAGGTAGGCTAATATTGAGCACGCCGTCTCTAAAAGGTCCAATCCGGCTCGATTCACATAGCAGGGCAGCAGATATTGAATATACCACATACGATGCCTAATGAACAGGAAACATATAGAGCAACACAGAATTAAAATACAGAAAATATATACTAAAAAACAAGTCGGTAATAGA
The DNA here is from genome assembly GCF_050947455.1 of Rhinoderma darwinii. Classification (NCBI taxonomy): domain Eukaryota; kingdom Metazoa; phylum Chordata; class Amphibia; order Anura; family Rhinodermatidae; genus Rhinoderma; species Rhinoderma darwinii. The sequence continues at coordinate 177,839,181 of NC_134689.1, read as the reverse complement.
GATTGTGAGATAGGTTATTACAGAAATGGAACGAAACTAAGGTTTTCATTAAGGCCCCGTGGTGTCATGGAGCCCAACATGACAATCCATTTGGATTCCCTTTGCGCCAAAACTCTCTTCACATTCCCCCCCCTGATGCCACAATGTATCCTATCAATGCCTTTGACCGAAAATGATTTCGGATTGCAGTCATGATACCTCTTAAAATGCCGAGGTATAGTCTTCAATTGTGTCGGATCATCTACCTCACTGGCCCCCAAGATATCACGTATATGTTCTCTAGTACGGATTCTCAGTTCTCGGGAGGTCAGTCCGATGTATATCTTTGGGCACCCACATGTCGCCTGGTAAATCACATGTGTCGTGCTGCATGAAATGTATTCACGAATATTAAAATTGCGTGTTCCATCTGCTGAGGAGAAGCTTGTTGCCCGACAAATATTAGCACATGCTCTGCATTTTCCGCACGGGTAACACCCTTTTCTCGGTCCACGTGAACCAAAGGGTGATACCTGACGGGGGACATAATGGCTTTTTACAAGAAAATCCCTTAGGTTCTTGGCTCGTCTTGCAGTCATCAAGGGTCTCTCAGATAGACTTTGGGCTAAGTGAGGTTCAGACAGGAGAATGGGCCAGTGGTGCTCCAAGATGCTACGCATCTTGTTCCACTGCCCATTGTAAGTGGATATGAAGCGTACCCCAGACTGGTTGTCCGATTGTTTTTTAGGTTTCAGAAGCTCATTCCGTAATGTCGTTTTTGCTCTCCTGTAACCCAACTTAATAGCCCTATTGCTGTATCCTCTATCCATGAATCTATTCCTCAGATCTGCTGATTGGCGTTCGAATAGGGCATCAGAAGAGCAGATCCGCCTCATCCTCAGGAACTGGCCAACCGGGATGGCTTTAATCGTGGATGGAGTATGGGCCGATGAGGCATGCAGCAATGAATTAACCGATGTAGTTTTCCGAAATACATCTGTATGTAGAAAACCCTGATTATCAGAAAAGATCCGTATATCCAAGAATTCCACATGATGGCGATGGTATTTATATGTAAGCTTGATATTGAATGGATTTACATTCAATTGCTGCATGAAACTCATCAGGCCAGACTCCGATCCCTGCCAAATAAAGAAAATATCATCAATATATCGCAGCCACAGGTGCACCTGGTCGGCAGCGCGAACGCCGTCCCCCAGAAAAATCTGTCTCTCCCAGAGCCCGAGGAACAGGTTCGCGTAGGACGGCGCGCACGCCGCCCCCATCGCCGTGCCCCGTCGCTGCAAATAGAAACAATCCTTGAATACAAAAAAATTATGACTTAAAATAAATTGTAGTAATTCAAGAATAAAGTCACACAGTTGACCATCCCGGTTACCAGTCCCCAGGAAGAAGCGGACCGCCTCCAGTCCATCCTGATGCTTAATGCTCGTGTAGAGTGACTCGATGTCTGCAGTCACAAGATACATATCTGGTTCCACCTGGATACCACTGACCCTACCGAGGACGTCCATCGTGTCCCTGACATAGGAAGGTAAGTCATATACCATAGGTTTCAAATAGTGATCAATGAATTTACATATAGGATCGCATAATCCCTCTATCCCGGACACGATTGGGCGTCCCGGGGGGTCAGTGGGATCCTTGTGGATCTTGGGCAGAAGGTATAGGGTCGGAATTTTAGGGTCCTCAATAGTTAGCCCATCGTATATTTTCTTAGGGATGATACCTAAATCTAAAGCCATGTCTAGGATACTTCTTAGTTCCTGAGAGAAGCGATCAACTGGATTGCTTGCTAATTTTTCGTATGTCGTCTTATCACGTAACTGCCTGAAAACCTCTTTCTCATATTTGACTGTTGGCCAAATCACAACATTACCCCCCTTGTCCGCTGCTTTGATTACTACATCATCCAAAGCTTGCAGTTCTTTCAATGCCTTTCTTTGGATGTGAGTTAAATTATCTCTGACATTTCTCGTTGATAACTTTCTGAAGTCCTCGGTAACCATTTTTGTAAATATTTCTACCTGTGGACATAGGGACAAGGGGGGAAATCTGGTAGATTTGGGCACAACAGCAGATGGAAACGTACCTTGTAATTCTGAGGTTTGTTCCAGTAGGAGGTCCTCCAAGGCTCGAAGAGCCTCCCTCTCAGCTTGACTATTCAATTCCACACCACCCCTATTGTGTAATTTTTTCAGGACTACCTTTCTAGAAAAAAGGTGTAAGTCCTTCAGAGCTGTGAAAAAATTAAAAGGGTTTGTGGGTGAAAACGTCAACCCCTTCCTTAGCACATCACACTGGGCATCAGAGAGGGTATGTGAAGAGAGGTTTATTACCTCCAAGTTGTTTCTGGATTTTTTATCACGTTGATGATTGAAGGTGTTCTTCCGTTTGGCTTGTCGGTCAAACTGCCAGCGTGATCCTTGTGGGCCCTGGATGTTCTCGGGTTCAGCTATATTTCTGGCTATTCTCAGTCTAGGTAGTTCCTCATTTGAGGTACGGGAGGAGGCTGATGATGATCTCGAGTGCGAGACAAAGCTCGCATTTCTCGGTCTCCCTCTTTCCCTATGCCACCTATAGACCCTCTGTTGTTGATAATCCTGGACATCCCTTTGAAATTTGCCGGCCTTTACCGTGCAGATCTCCTTCTCCCATTTAAGGAAGTCTTTATCTAGGTCTCCAGCTATTTTGTCCAGTGCACCACTGGTTAGTTCTAATTTTTCTCTTAGTGGTATATATATTTATTTGTGTGTTTGTGTTTTACTTTTTCTTATTTTTACACTTTTTCTTCCCTATGGGGGCTGCCATTTTTTGTTCCATTTCTGTATGTGTCGATTAACGACACATACAGACATGGAATACGGCAGCCACAGTCCCATAGGGACTGCGAACGGGTCCCGTCCCATTCACTTCTGTGTACGGCGTCTGTGTGGGAACTGCGCATGCGCCGCTCCCACACAGTCCAATTTGAAATTTTCCTGTGGATCGGAAGTCGCGGCCGGACAGTAATATTACTACTTCCGGTCGCGGCTTCCGGACTTGTGCACTTGGACCAGCGGCAGCAGACGGAGCGGACGGGCCGGGGGGAGCCGCGGCGGCAGGAGCAGGTAAGAGATTTCAATGTATGTTCAATGTATGTTCAATGTATGTTCAATGTATGTTCAATGTATGTTCGTGTTTGTGTGTGTTTACTACTGTATGTAAACCTACTACACTGTGTGTTAGCTTAAAAAATGGCGACACACAGTGTAGGAGGTTACACCGTTCAAACCCCTCGTTTATCCCGGCACTAGCCAGGATAAAGGAGGGGGGGGGATGCTGAGAGCTCACTAGAGCGAGGGCTTTTTACCCAATTTTGCAATGCTGCAATTTTGGGAATAGCTCCATCTAGTGACCAGAAATGGGAAATATTATAAATTAGAATTAATTTATAATATTTCCTGACTCGTGAAAAAAATAAAAAAAATTTGAACAATGTTTAATCACCCACACACTAAATGTTTAATTAAAAAAAAAAAACATGTTTTTCTGGCAACACATTCCCTTTAAGCCAAGCTCATGTTTAATGTTAGTGTAGAGGGACTCTACATCTATGGTGGCTATTAGTGTAGTAGTGGAAACATTGATCTCTTGGATTCTGGTGAGGGTGTCTTTGGTATACTTAAGGAAGGATGGTAAGGCTCTGATGAATGGTGACAAAATTTCATCAACATACATGCTTATTCCTTGAGTCAAATTGTTGTTACCCGATACAATGGGTCTACCGGGAACGGGCATAGTGTTCTTATGGATCTTGGGTACTGCGTAAAAAGTTGATAAAGTTGGTGTGGAATTAAACAGAAATTTATATTCATCCTGGGTGATTAGTTCTTTGGATTTAGCCTCGTTGAGAAGGAGGCCAAGTTCTTGGAGAAAGGGCTCCGTGGGGTTCTTCTCTAAAATAGTGTAGGTTGTTGTGTCATCCAGCAACCTGTGAACCATGGAAGTGTAGTCATCTCTATTTATCAGATGATTTCAGTACAATCTCATTGTTTTTACAGAGTTCTTCTAAGGCGGCCTGTTCCATTTGACTCAAGTTATTCCTAATTCCGTATTTTTGTGTTTTGAGTTTGCTGAGTTCCGCACTAACCAGCTTGACGAAAATATTGATATGTGCAAACTGCGTAAAGGGGGGAGTCATGCGTGATCTAGGTCGTAGTGATGAGAAGGGGCCTGTGGCTGTGTTAACTCTATATTAATTTTCATTAGCTAGATCCTCTAAGGCATGCAGGGTTCTGAGTTCAGTGTGGTCAAGCTGGTGAGTGTTGGTATTGGTCTTGAAGTATTTATGCAGGGCTAATTTCCTTGCAAAGAGATGAATGTCTTTCGTCCAGGTGAACTCATCAAATGCGAAAGTAGGGGTATAGGATAGACCCTTGCATAAGAGTGTTTTCTGATGTGAGCTCAGCTGGACGGACGACAAGTTGCAAATCTGCAGATTGTCAGAGGTTTGATTTCCTACTTTATTTTGTCTGGTTCCAAAGTGTCTAGTGCATTCCTAAAAAAGGAAACGTATTTGGAGGACCTGTTAGGAAAGAGCCTGTGTTCGCTGCAGTAGCAGTATTTTTCCCTGTGCCATCTACATTGATCCCCATAGCGGATGGAGTTGTTGGTATATTTAGTGTTGATGGCATATTTGTCGTCTTGGATGAGGATGAAGAGTGTTTAAAAGAAGACACTGAGAAGGGCATAGAGGTAATCGTTTGTTGTCCGCTGTGACCAGAGCATGTTGTATTGGTTTTATTAGGAATGGTATATGTTCTCTTTGAGGGGTTATATTTATTAATTTTAATTTTCCGTTTACCTCCCAGTCTATTGTCAGCAGAAGGTGGTTTGGGTTCGTCAGTGCTGGAGACGTCTGATTCAGAGATATCTTCAGGTCTATAGATACGGTTCTGGAGAGGAGGGTTGCGAGTACGGTAAGTATATGCCTGGCCGGTGTCAAAATCTCTACGGTCCCTTATATACTTGCAATGTTTTCTTTTTTTAATTTCTTTTTGCAAATGTTCTATGTTTTTTTGCAATCTAATTTCGCAGTCCGCAAAATCTGGCTCGGTATTAAATGTTTGTATATCGCTAATTTATTTTTCCAACTGTGAGCTAATCTTGCCAAAGTCTCTTTTTTCAAAATCCAGCAGGTAATGTAGCATACGTAGGGAGCTTTCAGTTAATAGCTGTTCCCAACCCTGAATGAACGTGTTGTCATTACGGTATGAGTTGGTATGGCTGAGATAAGTGACTGTAGTCTGTGTAACCTGTATTCTGCTGTACTATGCGTATGCTGTAACTGTAGTTTGTTATTACTGTTATCTGTCTGGTTATATTTGTAGAAGGAATATTTTTACTAATGAGTAATTTAACAGATTGTACTGAGCATGTCCAGAAAGCCCAGCATAGCAGACTGAGGAAAGTTCTAGAAAGCAGGGGAAGGAGGAGGAGGCGGAGCTCTGTGATAGAGGAGCAGACAAGAGAGTGAAGGAGAGAGACTGCAGAGAGACTCATGAGAGGAGAGTATAAAGAGAGACCACAGAGAGACCCCTGAATGGAAAGTCTGGAAAGAGCAGCATTTAGAGAAAACTAGCTTTTATACCCAGCGTTGCTCGGGAGGTTGACTTACTGTATGGATAGAGTAAAAGCTCACTATTTAAATACCTCTCGATGTGAATTTAATTGCTATCAAGTGTAAATAATGTTATTGGAAGCATAAAAGAAATGAAATGAAGCAATATATTCAGTACAGATTTAGGCCTCATGCACACGAACGTAAAAACACCCGTAAACTTCTATTGGCCACGGGTACCTTACTGTTTGCTTAAGGGAAGGTGCCCAGGCCATTAAAAAATATAGAACATGTCCTATTTTGGGCCATAATTACGGCACGGGCCGGCCAATATAAGGCTTTATGCCCACTTCAGTCTTTTTCTTCAGGGTGCTAGCCGTTTTTCAGACGGCTAGCACCCTGACCCATTCATTTCAATGGGGCCATGCACACTTCAGTTTATTTTAACAGTCCCGTTGCTCCGTTCCGACAAAAGTAGAGCATGTCCTACTTTGGTCCGAGATTCCGTGACCGTGAGGCCCATGCAAGTCAATGCGGCCGTCAAAAAAACTGATGGCACACGGAAGGCATCTGTGTGCTGTCCGTGTGTGATGGAGCCGTTGCCTAGCAATGGCCAGGCAGGCAGAGGTACACATACAGACAGATACTGCACTGCACTAATCGGCAGCCCCTTCTCTCTGTCAGCACTGATAGGGAGAAGAGGTTGCTGATCCGTGCTGGAACGCAGCGTTATTAAGAAAAATAAGTTCATACGTACCCCGGCCGTGGTCTTGGTGACGCCTCCCTACTCTGACATCCAGTCTGATCTCCCTGGATGACGCGGCAGTCCATCCAATCACAGGCTGCAACGGTCACATGGTCTGAAATGTCATCTCAGGAGGCCGGACTTGAGGAAGAAGCTCGCAAGCAGGGAGTACTGGATAAGTAGTAACTTTTTTTTTGTTGCAGGTTTTTTTTAAATTAACCATTAATCTATATTGTGAGCACCGCACATGTTATTCCCTGTCCAGCGGTAGTCTGTCCAGGGTGCTAAAAGAGTTAAGGGGCTGCACTGATCGACAGTAACTCTTTTAGCACCCTGGACAGTGACTACCGCTGGACAGGGAATAGCATGTGTGGCCCTCACAATATCGTGTACATAGTGTGAACGGGTTTCAGTTTCCTCTCGGAAACTGAAACACGGAAGTGTACACGGAGTACACACGGGAAGCACACGGTTCCAATCACGGACACATGGATCTGTGAAAAACGGCCGTGAAAACGGTGATGGAAGTGTGCATGAGGCCTAAGTCTATGGGCTCCCGTAATTACGGGTGGCTACGTGTGTGCACCCATAATTACGGGAGCGTTGCTAGGCGACATCAGGGGATAGTCACTGTCCAGGGTGCTGAAAGAGTTAACTGATCGGCAGTAACTCTTTCAGCACCCGGGACAGTCACTACGGGTGGTGTTAAAAGTATTAAAAGTTAACTTATCCAGAATTCCTGCTTCTTCCTCCAGTCCGGCCTCCCGGGATGACGTTTCATCCCATGTGACCGCTGCAGCCAATCACAGGCTGCAGCGGTCACATGGACTGCTTTTAAACCAATGAAAAATCTGGCTTCAAACACACTTTCCAAAATATATATTAGACTGTTTAGACTGAGACAGCTGCAGTGGCTGAGAACTACTTGGACTGTCCTCACTGATGTGGGAGCTGAGGAGAAGCCTGTGACTGTGATAAATGGATATTTGCAGAGACTGATATAGTGTCACTGTATAACTCACAGATACTCATTTCATTTCTGAAGTAAAGTTGTGTAAAATCTGCCATCTGTCTGGTTCCTGTGCTCATATATTGCATTGGTTGTGCCACCCTTACAGGCCTAGGCCCCTTAGTTCCAGTAAAGGTATATTTTATTGTTTGAGAATACCAAGACATTTTGGACAATTGTATTCTTCCAACTTCGTGGGAACAGTTTGGGGAAGGTCCTTTTCTGTTAGCGCATGGATGCGCCCCAGTGCAGAAAGCAAGGTCCATAAAAACATGGTTGGGTGAGTTTGCTCTTCTGGATGAATGGGCAAAAATTCCAGCATACACATTGCAAAATCTTGTAGAAAACCTTCCCAAAAGAGTGGAAGATATTTTAGCTGCAAAAAAGCGGACCAACTCCAAATGAATGCCTATGCATCAGTATGTGTTAGCCAAAACCAGGAGTGGAACTTAAACAGAGAAAAGTATAACAGAAAGATTTGCACCTCTTCCGTACTATGGACCCATTCCTGGTTTTGGCTTACAAATACTGATTCAGAATACTGCCGTGTGAAATCAGATTTTAGTCAGAATATTGCATCAGTATTTGTATGCCAAAACCGTTAATGCAAAACATTGAAGAGATGCAAATCCTTCCAAAAAGGTTTATTCCAACACGGAATATTTGTTGCAGAAATTTCTCTGTCCTATTCATCTGAATAGGGATTGCAGAAATCCATGCGCATTCTGACGAAACAACTCCATTCACATGTATGGAACAGATTTTCTGAAACACATCTGCCACGTGTGAATATACTATTATACTTTGTCTCTGTGTAGGTTCCACTAATGGATTTGACTTACAAATACTAATGCAAAAATACTGACCAAAATATTACCAGGTGGAAGTGGCTTAACACTTAGGGTATGTGCACACACACTAATTACGTCCTTAATTGACGGACGTATTTCGGCCGCAAGTTCCGGACCGAACACAGTGCAGGGAGCCGGGCTCCTAGTATCATACTTATGTACGATGCTAGGAGTCCCTGCCTCGCTGCAGGACAACTGTCCCGTACTGTAATCATGTTTTCAGTACGGGACAGTTGTCCTGCAGCGAGGCAGGGACTTCTAGCGTCGTACATAAGTATGATACTAGGAGCCCGGCTCCCTGCACTGTGTTCGGTCCGGAACTTGCGGCCGAAATACGTCCGTCAATTACGGACGTAATTAGTGTGTGTGCACATACCCTTAGGGTATGTGCACACACACTAATTACGTCCGTAATTTACGGACGTATTTCGGCCGCAAGTTCCGGACCGAACTCAGTGCAGGGAGCCGGGCTCCTAGCATCATAGTTATGTACGACGCTAGGAGTCCCTGCCTCGCTTCCGGACAACTGTCCCGTACTGTAATCATGTTTTCAGTACGTGACAGTTGTCCTGCAGCGAGGCAGGGACTCCTAGCATTGTACATAAGTATGATGCTTGGAGCCCGGCTCCCTGCACTGTGTTCGGTCCGGTACTTGCGGCCGAAATACGTCCATAAATTACGGACGTCATTAGTGTGTGTGCACATACCCTTACAATGTTTTTTATTTTAAGTTGTTTAGCAGTCCTCAAGTGGTTAAATGGAATGAATTATGTATTAAATGAAATATAAGTTTAGCACACAAGATATATTCCCGCTGAGATTGACAATTGGAAAGGTTTAATTATTAAAATAATGTGGTGTAAAAAACTTTTTATGTTTAAAAAGGGTAAAATTGAGAATTCTGATAGAATCTGGAAGCAATAGACATGGGCGTAGCTAGTGGGGACAGGCAGGGCATGTGTCCCATGCACAACTAGGAAGGAAGGTAGGTGGGGGCAACAGTCCTGAATTTACCGGGACTGTCCCGACCTTATAGAGATGGCCCTGGCAAATTACTGTCTTGGACGTGTCTGGCAACTGCCATATTCAATTGTTTCTGTGTTCTCAGCACGCAGATACAATTAAATATTATGGCAGAGCAGGAAACTATCCGCTCCCTGCTCTGCCATGCACTCCTACTGGAGTAGGAATCCCCGGCCTGAGCGTTGCCTATGCTGTGATTTTTAAGGCTATGCGCACCTTTGAATGTTTTTTTTATTTATTGCATTCTACTGATGTTGGGGTAAAAATAATTTCCCCAATAGGTCTTTATTAAAAATTTTGTAACGTTTTGCTTGTGTGCCCTGCATGTGTTCATGCATTGCAGGCTGCTCTTTCCCATTTTGAGTCAAATCCGTTAATGTAGTACACTGACGGATTGCTCTTCAGCCCCTCTGTCTCCTCTGCTGAGCGCTCAAACCTTCATTGTAGCTGACAAGTAGCCATTGGGGAAATTATTTTTACACCAAAATCAGACAAATGGAATAAAAAAATAAAAAAACATTCAAAAGCATCCATAGCCTTTAAAGAAAAAGAAAACACAGTGGGTTGTAAAACCATGTTTTTCACCAAAAGAATAAGATTTCTCTAAATCATATTACTAGCAAAAACTTTTTTTTTGAAATATCAAAGACACCCAAGCCAGATTTGAGAAGATCAGGATGCACCATTACTAAGGCTCTGTTCACACTTGTATTGGGAACCCCCATCGGCAATTCCGGTATTTTTGACAGTGCAGTCTGCAGCAATATTCTAACCACTTTTCCTGTCAGATTTTTTTGTACTTTCCTCTTTTCTGTCTCCCATTCTCTATTAATTTGTGTCTTGTCATCTGTCGATATACACTACTAGCCTTTGTTTATTTACAGAAAGTATGTTCTTAATTTATCTAACATTTGACTGCTGTGGTAAAATAGGCTGCCACCAAAGTACAAATCCATTGTTTGTGAGCACTTTTTGTAGAGTAGTGCTACGTAAACAATGGTGGTGGTTGTAATATGTTAATATTCTGTAAATCATAAAGGGGATATCCCATAAACATAATATTGTTATATCAATAAGGTTCAATTATATAATAATTTCAGTAATTGGGACTAATTAGGGAATCATCCATTCTTTAGTCATGCTCCTACCTAGTTCCCATGACCCTAGAATTCTTGTTGCACCGTTGCCATTAGATCTTTCCTGTTCTGTGTCCACCACTGTGGGCACAGCAGACGTGTCTGGTGCATGTGTAGAAGACACAGGAAATACAGTTTCAAAACTGTATTGCAGCACCAAGGTAACTTGAATCTGCACATGTTGGCCCGGCTCCGTAGACTTCAGTGTGTTCCACAGACTTTTAGGGCATGCCCCCACGTGGCGGTTTTCCTCCGCAACTGTCCGCATCAATGCCGCACAGAATCTGCGTTGCAGATTCTGCGGCGGATCTGCCCAAAATGTGCAGTAAATTGATGCGGACTAGCTGCTGCGGACTGCGGGAAAAGTGCTTCCCTTCTCTCTATCAGTGCAGGATAGAGAGAAGGGACAGCACTTTCCCTAGTGAAAGTAAACGAATTTCATACTTACCGGCCGTTGTCTTGGTGACGCGTCCCTCTTTCGGCATCCAGCCCGACCTCCCTGGATGACGCGGCAGTCCATGTGACCGCTGCAGCCTGTGATTGGCTGCAGCCGTCACTTAGACTGAAACGTCATCCTGGGAAGCCGGACTGGAGACAGAAGCAGGGAGTTCTCGATAAGTATGAACTTCTATTTTTTTACAAGTTGCTGTACATTGGGATCGGTAGTCACTGTCCAGGGGGCAGAAACAGTTACTGCCGATCGCTTAACTCTTTCAGCACCCTGGACAGTGACTATTTACTGACTTCTCCTAGCAACGCTCCCGTAATTACGGGAGCCCCATTGACTTCCTCAGTCTGGCTGTAGACCTAGAAATACATAGGTCCAGCCAGAATGAAGAAATGTCATGTCAAAAAAGCAAGACGCATCCGCACCACACATAACATGTGCATGACAGCTGCGGACTTCATGAGTCCGCAACCAGTCCGCCACTGGTCCGCAAACAGACAGAGCATGCTGCGGACACCAAATTCCGCTCCGCAGCCTATGCTCAGCAGCGGAATTTTACGCATTGTCTAAACGCACACTGCTAAATAGAAGTGGAAGTCAATGGAGAAACGGCTCCGCTGCGGATTAACGCTGCGGAGTGTCCGCAGCGGAATTCAAGTTCAATTCCGCTACGTGGGGCTTTAGCCTTATAGTCCATGGTTCGAAGCCGAGTATGCGCAGCAAAGGCTGGTATCAGCACCACCTGAGGATGTGTACTGGCTTTCCTCATTAACCCCTTAAGGACGTGGAATAGTTGGCACGTTCAGGACGCAGCCCCAGTTTTCAAATCTGACGTGTCAATTTATGTGGTAATAACTTTGGAATGCTTTTACCTATCCAAGCGATTCTGAGATTGTTTTCTCATGGCACATTGTACTTTAAGTTAGTGGTAAAAATTGCTCGATACATTCAGTATTTTATTGGGAAAAACACCAAAATGTAGCGAAAAATTAAAAAAATTTGCATTTTTCTAAATTTAAATGTATCTGCTTGTAAGACAGATATTTATACCACACAAAATAAATGCTAATTAAAGAGGCTCTGTCACCACATTATCTTGTACATAATGTGATCGGCACTGTAATGTAGATTACAGCAGTGTTTTTTATTTCGAAAAATAATCATTTTTGAAGGTTATAACCTATATTAGCTTTATGCTGATGACTTTCTTAATGGACCACTGGGCGTGTTTTACTTTTTGATCAAGTGGGCGTTGTGGTGAGAAGTGTATGACGCTGACCAATCAGCGTCATACACTTCTCTCCATTCATTTACACAGCACATAGTAATCTTACTAGATCACTATGTGCAGCCACATACACACACACTAACGTTACTGAAGTGTCCTGAAAATGAATATACATTACCTCCAGCCAGGACGTGATGTCTATTCAGAATCCTGACACTTCGGTAACGTTTGTGTGAGATTTACAGCAAAACAAGCATAATCTACTTTTAAATGACAGTTTACAGCGTAATCTCGCGAGATTACGCTTGCCTTGCTGTAAATCTCACACAAACATTACCGAAGTGTCAGGATTCTGAATAGACATCACGTCCTGGCTGGAGGTGATGCTTATTCATTGTCAGGACACTTCACTAACGTTAGTGTGTGTATGTGGCTGCACATAGTGATCTAGCAAGATTACTATGTGCTGTGTAAATGAATGGGGATTGGTCAGCGTCATACACTTCTCTCCACGACGCCCACTTGGTCAAAAAGTAAAACACGCCCAGTTCTCCATTAAGAAAGTAATTAGCATAAAGCTAATATACGTCATAACGTAAAAAATGATTGTTTTTCTAAATAAAAAACACTGCTGTAATCTACATTACAGCGCCGATCACACTATGTACAAGATAGGGCATATATAATGTGGTGACAGAGTCTCTTTAACATTTCCCATATGTCTACTTTAGATTGGCATTGTTTTTTGAACATCGTTTTATTTTTCTAGGACGTTACAAGGCTTAGAACTTTAGCCCTCAAGTCATTTATCATATGACAGGGCTCAGAAGTGAAGAGCAACATGCGCATTTAAGGGCTATTTTAGTGATTTTTCACAGCATTGTCCCACAATTGCAGGGCCCTGAGGTCAAATAGTAAAACAAACCCCCTAATTTGGAAAATACACCCCTTAAGGCATTTTAAGGGGCGTAGTGAGCATTTTGCCCCCACAAGTGTTTTTTCATTAGTAATTAATGCGCAGCGGATGGTGCACTGTGAAAATGGCAATTTTCCGCTGATATGCCTTGTTTTGGGAGGGGTGGTGATAAAAAAAAATAGCGATTATGGCATAATTTTTTTTTGTTTTTTTTTGTGTTGTTTAAGTTGTGGGAAAAATAACATTCTAGTTTTATAGATTGGGTCGTTATGGACGCGACAATACCAAATATGTGTACTTTTTTAACACTTTAATTTTTTTCCTATAATAAAAGACTTATTATAGGAAAAAAGGCAGTGTTTTTTTGTATTAACTTGAAACTTTTTCTTTTTAAACTTATATTAAACTTTTTTTTTTGTCCCACTAGGAGAATTGAGGGCCTGCACCTCTGATCTTTACTCTAATGCATTAAAGCTGTCAGTCATTCATTGACAGCAAGCCTATTAGGTCCCGTCTGTGGGCAGGGCCTAATAGGCTATCGTACGTGGCAGACCAGGAGGCCATTGTTAGGCCTCCGGTTGCCATAGCAACAATCGGCTTCCCCATGATCACATTGTGTCGATGCCGATCGTTTCAAACCGCTAAGATAACATACAGCTGACACCAGCGGCTGATGTCGCAGGCTGAGCTTCAGAGCCTGTGCCATTTTGTTACTGTAGCCAGATGCCTTTTAGGTCCCGCCTATGGGCGGGACCTAGCAGGCTTCCGTACTTGGCAGACAGGAGGCCATTGTTAGGCCTCCGATCTGCCAGAGCAGTCATCGGAAACCCTAGCGATTTCATTGCTGGGTTCTGATCTGCTTGTAAACACCATAGATTCAGCGCTGAATCTAAGGGGTTAATCGGCCGGATCGGAGGCTACACGCCGCCACTGTCAAGTATGCCAAGTGCCGTATTTTTCGGAATATAAGACGCACCCAGGTTTTAGACAACAGAAAATAGGGAAAAATTTAATATTTTACTACTTTTACAATGCAAAAACTGTTTCTGTAAATACTATTCAGTTCTTTGGGAGTTACGGAAACAGCGTAGCTCAGCGAGTTACGCTGTTTCCGTAACTCGACCATGTACGCTGTTTTCGGAGCCACCGAGTTCTGGAAACAGCGTAGCTCGCGGTGCTACGCTGTTAACGTAACTCCAATTCACTTCCAGGAAGCGGCCGGGAGACAGCGGAGCGAGTAAGCTAGAATGGGGTTTAGTGGGCCCTGTTCTATAGATAGGTGCGGGTCCCAGAGGTGGGACAAGCATCTACCTGAAATTTATGGGAAGACCCCTATAAATGCCATGGTCGCTATTGACTAGTTAAACGGCCAGGAACAGCACCATCGCTGTTCCTGGCCGCTAGAGCAACATGTTAGCTGTTAAACACAGTGGACACCTGCGGTGTATGGAGCTGGCTGAGCGCGTGAGCCCGCTCCAAACATTATCCCCTCCCCGCTCCATGATGTGCCAGTACATCATGGGTCGGGAAGAGGTTATGTAAGAAGTGGTCAGGGGGCCCGGCGCTGCAACACAATTTAGAGGAATATGTTTTTTTTTATTGCTGACCACTTTAAAAACTGGATCTAGTACTTCCTTTGTTGTATTTCATTGAATTTCTTATTTTATTGATATTTTCGATATAACCCATTTTATTAAATAGATTTATATTTATTTTTTTAAATATATCCTATATAATTACAGCTCCAGAACCAAGCTCAAAACATATATACATCAAAATAACCAAGCTCAGTACATAAATACAGCAACAGAACCAAGCTTGGTACATAAATACAGCACCATAACAAAGATCAGTACAGTAATACAGCACCAGAACCAAGCTTAGTACATAAATACAGCAACAGAACCAAGCTCAGTACATATATACAAGACCAGAACCAAGCTCATTACATATATACAGCATCATAACAAAGATAAGTACATAAATACAGTACCAGAACCAAGCCAAGTACATAAATACAGCAACAGAACCAAGCTAAGTACATACAGTATATACAGCACCAGAACCAATCTCAGTACATAAATACAGCACCAGAACAAAGCTCAGTACATTTATACAACCCCAGAACCAAGCTCATGACAAATATACAGTACCAGAACCAAGCCCCGCACATAAATACTACACCAGAACGAAGCTCAGTACATATATACAGCTCCAGACCCAAGCTCAGTACATATATATACAGCACCAGAAGCAAGCTCAGTACATAAATACAGCACCAGAACATAGTTCAGTACATATATACAACACCAGAACCAAGCTCAGCACATAAATACAACACCAGAACCAAGCTCAGTACATAAATACAGTACTAGAACCAAGCTCAGTACATAAATACAAATGCAGCACCAGCACAAATACAGCTCAGTACAGAGATCATTTGCAAATTTAGTGCATCCCCTGCCGTATAGGTTTGTCTGGTGCAAAACTACAGCTCCCAGCATGGACCGAACAATGGTAAGGATATGCTGGGAGTTGCTGCTTCACAAAAAAAATATACCACCCATCATTTCACTGCAGATCATTCAGATCACACATTCAATCACTTTCACGCTCCTGTCACTTTTTCACCTTCAAAACATTTCCAGAATCTGCCCTTTTCTTACTGTGGAAACAGCCAAAACTATCATTGTCGCTCTGATTTACTCTTGTCTTGACTACTGTAACTCATTACTAATTGGTCTTCCACTCACTAAACTCTCCCCTCTCCAATGTAACCTCCATGCAGCAGCCAGGCTCATCTTTCTGACCAACCGCTACACCAATGCCTCTACCCTCTGCCAGTCACTGCATTAGTTGCCCATACTCTTCAGAATTAAATTCAAATTTATTAGGGTATGTTCATACAGCCTATTTTCGGGCAGTAAATGGCCGAAAAATGGCTGAAAAATCGGAAGCAGAGCGCCTCCAAACATCTGCCCATTGATTTCAATGGGAAAAACGGCGTTCTGTTCCGATGGACCGTTTTTTTACGTGGCCATTTTGAAAAACTGCCATGTAAAAAAACGGCCGCGAAAAAGAAGTGCAAGACACTTCTTGGAACGTTTTTGGAGCTGTTTTTCATTGACTCTATTGAAAATAGATCCAAAAACGGACGTAAAAAAATGCAGCGAAAATTGCGAGTGGCTTAAAAAACGTCTGAAAATCAGGAGCTGTTTTCCCATGAAAACAGCTCCGTATTTTCAGACGTTTTTAGTCTAGCGTGTGAACAAACCCTACCTCTCAGCCACAAATCTCTCCACAGTGCTGCACCTCCTTACATCTCCTCCCTCATCTCTGTCTACCACCCAACTCGCGCTCTACTTTCTGACAACGACCTAAGATTAACATCCGCCATAATCCGAGCCTCCCACTCCCATCTCCAAGATTTTTCCCATTCTGCACCGGTCCTCTGGAATGCACTACCCCAGAAAATCAGATTAATTCCCAACTTCCACAGTTTTAGACGTGCCCTGAAAACACATATTTTTAGACAGGCCTATAACATTCCCTAATCTAACTTCTTTCCCTGGCCCCCTTTACATTAGTCATGAGGCCCCTTCATTCAGCAGTATCCCCCACACTCCTTGCACCCTAATACATTTCAAGTCCGCCATACACACACTGGCTGCTGACCGGCAAATGCAGCTTTATGTGTCCATCCCCATATGTATAAAAGATAGCTGGTCCCTTGTAGTTAATAATTTTTTACACTTTGTGTCTCCCTTATTTCCTCATAGATTGTAAGCTCTTGCGAGCAGGGTCCTCACTCCTCTTGTTTGAATTGTAAGTTAGCTTTGTCAATATGTAATGGCGGATATTGTATGTACAATGTACCCGCTGAACAGTAAAGTGCTGTGGAATATGTATATAAATAAAAATTACTATTATTATATTATACAGTGACTACAGTACTGATTAAAGGCAGAATAATCATTTACATTGAGTGACTCACAGGTGATGTCTTCTCAGATTCTTGTTGTTCTTTTTTTTTTTTTGCTTCCCCATCTGGTCCAAACCTCATGACAACTTCTGGCCACGGCCCACTTCTGCAAATTGCCGCTCAGATGTCTTCAGCTTCTCACTTTTCAAACATTTCTGCACCTATAAACGAAGATAAAATTCTCATGGTGCCACACACTACGCCCCTAAATATAATAGCGCCATACACTTCACCTCTTATAATAGCACCATACACAGTGTCCCTGATTATAAAAGCAGCATTCACTGTGTCCCACACACACAGTGCCCCCCCTGTAGATAGTGCCCCCATAGAGCCCCCTGTAGACAGTGCACCACATAGAGTCCCCTGCAGACAGTGCCCCACGTACATAGTGCCCCCTATAGAGCCTCCTGTAGATAGTGCTCCCCATAAAGCCCCCTGTAAATAGTGCCCTACACAGATCCACCTGTATATAGTGTCCCCAATAGATACCCCTATAGATAGTAGCCCCTGTAGATAGTGCCCCACATATAGCCCACCTGTAGATAGTGCCCCACATATAGCCCACCTGTAGATAGTGCCCACATATAGCCCACCCTGTAGATAGTGCCCCACATATAGTCTCCCATGTAGATAGTGCCCCATGTATAGCCCCCTGTAGATAGAGCCCCACATATAGCCCCCCTGTAGATATAATTTACATATTCACCCGATCCCGTGCCATCCTCTTGCAATGCAGGCCTGCTCTCATTTGAGCAGGTCTGCTTGGGCTGAACGACGCAAGCCATCGTGCCGCTTGCATCATTAAAAGATGCTGAATGGCAGGGCAAGGCATTCTGCCCTGCCATGAAGCACCTTTCACCGACGCAAGTGGTGTGATGATGTCATAGCGCGGCTTGCGTAGTTGAAAGGCGCTGATTGGCAGGGTACGGAACGTGTCCTGCCAGCCAGCGCTTATGCATGCAATTGTATCTGCATCCTATAGACACAGGTACAATTATAGTGCAGGAGGGGGTGGCGGTGGCTGGTTTCAGTGGCACAGCGGCCCCCTCAGAGAGGCAGCAGGCCGTGCCTCAGGCAAGACACTCATCTCGCCACATGGACTGTGCGGCCCTGTGTACATATATATATTGTAGTAGTGCAGCTACCGGACAGTGCAGAAACTGTCCAGTTTCAAGCAACCAGGGAACATGTACAGCAGAGAGGGTTTTCTCTGCTGATTTCTTGGGTGTAAAATCTGGAATAGGGCCTGGTTTGTTGGAGTGTGAAGAAGGGTGGCTTCCACTCCATACAGACAGTCCGTGTCTTGGGCTGTCTGATGAGCTTAGTTAGGCTTCACCTGAGACGGCTCTTTATTTCAGGTGTGCGCAGTTCACACAGGGCTCTCAGTTTGGGGAAGACAGGCATGCTAGCCTGTGAGAGTCACCAACGTGTAAGGGGCTATCAGTCTGGGGAAGACAGGCATGCTAGCCTGTGAGAGTCACCACCGTGTAAGGTAAAGATTGTGAAGGTTTTGAGGTATTGGGCACAAGGCTCAGTGTCTCGTAGTGAGGGACACTGAATGTGTTAGTTAGAGGCTGGACGGCCTAGGGTTTATTTAGTATTTTTTTGTTGTAACGCTGCTTGCTGTGGTGAAGACAATAAAGCTAGCTGCGGCTGGTTTAAACTTTTATTCCATGAGTTGGAGTGAACTTTCCAGGTGTGCCAACCATCTCACCTGGGAGATGGCGATCCTGTGAGCTAAGAGGTCCCCATGTTGTCACAATATATATATATATATATACATACATATGATGTATATACATATGATGTATTTCTGCAAATTGATAACTATTTATATTGTTAAATATCGGATCTTTTGATTGATTAATTAATTAATACATTATTAGAAGTTGATTTTATTTATTACAACTGTATTTTCAGGTTTTATTAAAACCAAGCCAAAGAAAACGTTTATTTTGAAAAGTAGATCCATAATGGGCACAGGAGCTTCCAAAACACAGAAGGAAAATACAGAAGATAATGAGGAAAGAGCAACTATGATTCAAAACCGTTCAGCATCCACTCTGCCTGAGAACACTTCCATTAGACAGCAAATAGTACAGACGAACCCAGAGGATGAAGAAATATCAGAAGACATTGAGCAGATGGTGCAAATTGCTCAAGGACATCAAGGGGAACAGGTACATTATTGTCTTTTAGGCTTTTTATATAATTAATAATTATCTGGGCATTTTCAAGGCATTTTTAGGTGGGTCTAATTAAAAGAGTGTCCATCTCCACTTCTTATAAAGTTGTAAAATATGCAGACAGTGCTATAAAGATGTGTTTACATGTTGCTAAAATATATAATAATTATATCAATGTATTTAACTATTGTAAAATATAATCGGCATTGCTGAAATTTTGGTTTGTTCGGTATGTGTCCGTTATACCTGTGAATGATTCTAAAAATAATCTCAATCTCCTGGTCCAGGCAAATCTCCAGCCTGGAATGCAGATTGCTCTGGAAACAGAAGATGTCTCTGTGACGTTTGAAAGCTTTCAGCACCAGAGTGGGACGCTCTATACATGTTTCACTCAGAATGGCATCAGAATGTATTTTGATGATGAAAAGGTGAGTATGAATGGCTACATAGATACTATTCTAATAGATTCTACTGGTTTTGTTGTCTTCTAATGATTCATATTTTATTTAGGGAATTCTTCCATTTCCACAAGAACTGTACAGCCAAGGGAAGTTCCTTGATGCTTACGATGAGGTATCGATATTCAATATTGCTACATTTATATCGCTTTACATAACTTATGTGAGCTTTGCCTTTTTACTTCTAGAATTACGTCACATTAGCTTAGAAAAACTGAAGACTTTTCCGACAGATAACTTTTATGACATTAATCAGTGCGGGTTGGACAGTTGAGATATTAAGGCCCGATGCACACGAACGTACTTTTGCGGCCGCAATTCCCCCGAAAATCCATGGGAGAATTGCGGCCCCATTCATTTCTATGGGCCCATGCACACGACCATGTATTCCACGGTCTGTGCATGGCACAGGAGCCTGGACCGCAGAAAGAACGGACATGTCTTATTATGGCCGTGTTCTGCGGTCCAGGCTCATAGAAAATAATGGACGTGGCTATGTGCATGGCCCGCGATTTGCAGGCCGCTCGTGGGTGACACTCCGCGACCGGCTGACCCGAAAAATCACGGCCGTAGATGGCTACGGTCGTGTGAATGAGGCCTAAGGTGTCGGCTCGTGGGTGACACTCCGCGGCCGGCTGACCCGAAAAATCACGGCGGTGCAGATGGCTACGGTCGTGTGCATGAGGCCTAAGGTGTCTGGTGCCCTTTTGAAGTAAAGTGGTCTTGTCTCCACTGTAATAAGCAGGAGTTAGGGGAACTTATAATAACTGTAATTTGTAGGTTTCTAAGTCCAATATGCAGCTCTTTGCTAAAAAAAAAAAATATTAAAAAAAATGGTATTCTACGCTATTACCCAGTAAAGGAAAAATAAAGAAATGTCATTGAACCCTGATGTTCCTAATATATTTTACCATCAAAATCAATGGAGAAAGATGCATTTAATATCTTGGCTATGCTGTCTATTTCGAGGTGGTTACTTATATGCATAAAGGGCATGAGTGACCAACTTCAAACTACTGTTCTTCACTGAGAATAGCACTCCTTAAGCAGGTGTTCTTTCTCCTATCTGCTCTGCTTCTCCCCTTTGCTTGTCTGTATGGTATTTTATTTGACTTTACAGAAAGCCTTCAAAGCTCCTGAGATGTGTGTATTCTCTGTTCGTGGTTTAGGCATTGCTTGTTTCAAATTGAGACCCATGGTATATGATTCTAATAACCTCCAAAATGGGCCAGTTTTCTGTAGACAGTGTTTAAAGGGGAAATCTATCCCTGATTGATATTTTGACATATCTGCATACCTATACCGCACCACTCAAAGATTTCAGTTGCTGGAAATCTCTGACATTACCTTGTAAGAAAGCCCCCCCCCCCCTCTATAATGGCAGTTTGTTCAGAATGTTGTGTCAGAGATTATCAGTAAGTAGGGCCAAAAGGGTTTGGGTTTATTTATAGTTTTGGAAATGAGCAGAGGTAAGTTTACAGTCTATAGGACATTTCTTGAATTTAGACAACTTAGGACAAGACTAGATGCGCCAAATTTATCACAAAGGCTCTTGCCATATCATACATTTTTGGAGCACTTTTGTCTATCTTTATGCCACCTGTTGTTTGCTTACTTTAGACCAATTTGACACACTTTTAAGAAATCTGGAGCACGGCATATGTGCCAGAATTCTGGCTCAATTTAAATCCACCCCATTGTGTTCTGTGGTATGTGGGGAAGTGCCTTTCAATGTAAAGTAATCTGTAGCTGATCGTGCCCTCTTGCACACTATAAACTTTTATGTAATTACCTATTTACAGTATCCCCTACCTCTCGACCGATGTGAAGAGCCCTGTACCACCCACAAGGACCACACAGGTTCAGTGCATTTTCCAGCATGGTCCTGGTGGTTGCCAGGCTATTAAGTCATTACATTATTTTTTAAATACCTCTCTTCTCATAAATTTTGTTTTTGCAACTCCTTTTTTGCTTGCCGTAAACACGTAAAAAATAATACACCTCTAATATTTCTAAAGGGGTAGTTGATGTATATGTTACAGGGTGTCCGCACATTAAGTGCTAATACTTTGCAATATATATTTTGTTAAATGTCTCCCTCTATGCGCAGCTACAACATGTACAGGGGAGCAGAGAGCTGTCAGAGCTGGTGCAGGTTTTGTCCTGTGTGCTGCCACTTGACTTTATTAAAATGTCGACATTTTATTAAAATGTCGACAGCTCACAAGGACAGACCTGCAGCTGCTCTGACAGCTCCCTGTTCCCCTGTGCATGTTATAGTTGCTTGCAGAATTTGAACACATTGCATATTACATAGTATTAGTACTTGATGTGCTGACCCTTGGTAACATTTTTACATTCATACAGAATGCCTTTAACATAATCCAGTTTGGATGCAACGTTTCGGTCGTAATTTAGACCTTCATCAGGCACTTATTCCTCCTGGTGTCTGGTGTATCCAGTCATTGGCGCTATGTCTTTCAATGGCGGCCAAACACAGCGGTCAGCCGCCATTGAAAGACAGCGCCAACGACTGGATACACCAGACACCAGGAGGAATAAGTGCCTGATGAAGGTCTAAATTACGACCGAAACGTCGCACTAAACCTCTAGCATCAACTATTGATGAAATTAAATTCAAGATTTTCAAAAATCACTAACTTGTGTGCCGAATACTTCTTTGCTATATGATTGGGTTGGGACCCTATTCGTGCACCTACCATGGTCTTGTGCGCTCTGAACTACTACTTACCATAATCCAGTTTGGATGCAGTGCATTTTTCAAAGCAGTTTTCCTGTCATTTAAATGTTACTCAGATCTGCTACATTATGTAACATTCAAATGATTCATCACAAGAAACCATAAAAACTAGTTAACAAATATTTTACGAATAAACCAGGTGAAAAACTTTCATGTCTCATCTACATTTTCCAGTCAGGCATGATACATGATGACATCAGACAGGATGGTAATGGCAATCCAAGCTATTTGGAAAATGATCGCACTAATTCTATCTTCATACCTGGAAAAGGAATGGTCATGACGTACATATTTGAGGTAATACATTTCATTGGGTATAGTTTTTTTTTGTTTAAAATGTCTTGAATTATTAGTATATTTTTTTAATTAAAAAAAAACTACATGAAAACTCACAATTCATAGTAAACATACCAGGATAATCAGTAACACAAAGCTTAGGGCCTTTTTACATCCGTGTCGGTTTCAGTTGGTTTCCGTTTGTTTCCGTTCTCTACAGTTTCATCTTTTTTTAATGTAAACATTAGCATAGTCGACTCCAGTCACCAGAGCGCTGCAGCCACTTCAATCAGCTGGTCGTTGGGGAAGCTGGGAGTTGGACCCCCACCGATTTGATATTAACCCCTTTCCGTCACAGCTATTTTTTTGATTTTAGTTTTCATTTTTTCCCCCCGACCTTCCAAAATCCCTAACTTTAAATAAATAAATCGATAAAGCCATATGAGGGTTTGTTTTTTCTGGAACAAGTTGTCGTTTTTCACAGCACCATTTATTGTACCATATAATGTATTGGGAAACTGGAAAAAAATATTTGTGGGGTGGAATAAAAAAAAAAATAGCGATTCCTCAATCTTTTGAGGGGTTTCGTTTTTACGGCTTTCACCGTACAGTAAAAATGTCATGTTTACATTATTCTACTGGTCAATACAATTACGGCGATACCAAATTTATATTGTTTTTTTATGTTTTACTACTTTTACAAGGCAGAAACTAATTGTTTTGTCACCACATTCTGAGAGCCATAACTTTTTTCTTTTTCTTTTGATTGAGCGGTGTGAGGGTTTATCTTTTGCGGGGCGAGCTGTTGTTTGTATTGGTACCATCTTGGGCTACATAAGACTTTTCGATCGCTTGTTATTTCATTTTTTGTGGGATATAAAGTGACCAAAAAACAGCGATTCTGCCGTTTTATATTTTTTTCGTTTTAGGGCGTTCACCGTGCGCATTAAATAATGCTATATTGTAATAGTTCAGACTTTTACAGACGCAGCGATACCAATTTTGTATATTTTTTACATTACTTCAGATGAAAAATGTGAAAAGTATATTTTTTTTAACTTTTCGGATCCGTTGCAAATGATTTCCGGTTGTCACCGTTGTGTAAAGGTTCCGTTGTTTTGACGAAATCAATAGCGTAGTCGACTACAAACCATTTAACGGATCCATCACCATTGAAATCAATGGTTTCCGTTTGTTTCAGCTTGGTTTCCATTCATGGGTTCCCCTGACGGAAAGCTCAGACGGAACCCATGAATGGAGCCCCGACGCAGATGTGAACGAAGCCTTACACAGCACTATAACCTACAATAGGTTGTACATCATATATTTATGTGTGTGTGTGTATATGTGTGTATATATATTTATATATGTGTGTGTATATATATATATATATATATATATATATATATACATATATATTATGTATAGAAATGGGATCAATGATTTGGCCACTATAACTGGCCACGGCCGCAAACATTAAACGATGAAACTCAATGAAGCTTTTTTATGTGTGTACCTAAAATATCAAACATGCAGTATAAGCTTTCATTACAGACCACACAGCTTGCTCAAAAGTGCAGTGTGCATAATAATTAAAGAGTATTACCCATAATTTTTTTTTACATTTGAATACATTTGAAGAGATTCTATCCCCTCCAGAAGATACAAACTTTAGGATAGCATCAGAAGCAATGGTATAGTTTAGAAACGCACGTGAAACTCTAAAAGTAAGAGTTACCTATATTTTTATGTATTAAAGAGATACACCCATTATTTTCAAAGAGTTCCCAATGCATAGTGGAATGGATAAGACCTGAACAACCCCTAACCAAGGCACTAAAACTAAAAGAACTAGCACATATACTATCCATCAGGAGGCCAGAAGGGAGAGTGGTGCACATTGACACCACATAATGTGTTCCATTTCGAAAAGAGGCAACACAAATCTAGGGATAGTTGATGGCTTAAAAAGATCACTGAAGAAATGTATTACTTTACTGAAGGCCCTTTTACACGGGCTGATTAATCAAGGAATGGAATGTCTAAAAGGGCCCAGCGATCAGACGACAAACGAGCAAACTTTAGTTTGCCGACTGATCGCATCTTTAGTGCGGAAATAAAAATCATCGTTGTCAGCAGCATATCTCTCTGTGTAAAAAGAGGATCTGCTGACGACAATGATGCAAACTGTATAGGGACGAACAATCCTGTTAGTTCTCATAGAGTTCAATGATTGCTCCATGTGAATGGAGCTGAACAAGCGCTGTTATATCATTGATCTGCGCTTTTTTACCGGCATATATCTGCTGATGTAAAAAGACCCTAAGGCAACCCTTCACAAACAAACATGTACTTAGAATGGGTTTGATGGTGTAATAGGCTTTGTGGACTATGTTTTCTCTGTAGTCTATGAAATATTGTTAGGTCCATAATTATTTGGACAGTGACACAAGTTTTGTCATTTTAGCTATTTACCAAAACATATTGAATATACAGTTATATAATCAATATGGGCTTAAAGTGGAGGTTGTCAGCTTTAGTTTGAGGGTATTCACATCCTAATTTGAGGAAGGGTTTAGGAATTACAGCTCTTTAATATGTAGCTGCCTCTTTTTCAAGGGACGAAAAGTAATTCGACAATTATCTCAAAAGCTATTTAATGGGCTGCATGGGCTATTCCCTCGTTAATCCATCATCAATTAAGTAGGTAAAAGGTCTGGAGTTGATTTCAGATGTGGCATCTGCATTTGGAAGCTGTTGCTGTGAACCCACAACATCAAAAGAGCTCTCAATGCAAGTGAAACAGACCATCATTAGGCTGAAAAAAAAGAAGCAATCCATCAGAGAGATAGCACAAATGTTAGGAGTGGCCAAATCAACAGTTGGTACATTCTTGAAAAAAAAGAGCGCAATGGTGATCTCGTGAACTCCAAAAGGCCTGGACGTTCACTGAAGACAACAGTGATGGATCTCAGAATCCTTTCCATGGTGAAGAAAAACCCCTTCACAACATCTACCCAAGTGAAGAACACTCTCCTGGAAGTAGGTGTATCAGTATCTAAGTCCACCATTAAGAGAAGACTTTATGAGAGCAAATACAGAGGGTTCACCACAAAGGCAAACCATTAATCAGCCTCAAAAATAGGAAGGCCAGATTAGACTTTGCCAAACAACATCTAAAGAAGCCAGCCCATTTCTGGAACAGCATTCTCTGGACAGATGAAACTAAGATCAACCTGTACCAGAATGATGGGAGGAGGAAAGTATGTAACGGCTCATGAGCCAAAGCAGACCACATCCTCTGTAAACATGGTGGAGGCAGTGTGATGGCATGGGCATGCATGGCTGCCAAAGGCACTGGATCACTAGTGTTTATTGATGATGTGACTAAAGACCGAAGCAGCCGGATGAATTCTGAAGTGTTCAGGGATATACTTTCTGCTCAGATTCAACCAAATGCAGCAAGGTTGCTTGGACGTCACTTCACAGTACAGATGGACAATCACCTCATACTGCGAAAGCAACCCAGGAGTTTTTTAAGGCAAAGAAGTGGAATATTCTGCAATGGCCATGTCAATCACCAGATCGCAACCCGATCCAACAAGCATTTCACTTGCTTAACTGGTTGCCGACACAGGCCAGCAGGATATTGTCGTGTATTAAAAGAGGCATGGACTCACAGGACAGGGATGTAGTATTGCCACTTTACAAAGCATTAGTGCGGCCTCATCTAGAATATGCAGTTCAGTTCTGGGCTCCAGTTCATAGAAAGGATGCCCTGGAGTTGGAAAAAATACAAAGAAGAGCAACGAAGCTAATTAGGGGCATGGAGAATTTAAGTTATGAGGAAAGATTAAAAGAATTAAACCTATTTAGTCTTGAAAAAAGACGACTAAGGGGGGACATGATTAACTTATATAAATATATTAATGGAACATACAAAAAATATGGTGAAATCCTGTTCCATGTAAAACCCCCTCAAAAAACAAGGGGGCACTCCCTCCGTCTGGAGAAAAAAAGGTTCAACCTGCAGAGGCGACAAGGCTTCTTTACTGTGAGAACTGTGAATCTATGGAATAGTCTACCGCAGGAGCTGGTCACAGCAGGGACAGTAGATGGCTTTAAAAAAGGCTTAGATCATTTCATAGAACAAAAAAATATTAGCTCCTATATGTTGAAATTTTTCCTTCCCTTTTCCCGTCCCTTGGTTGAACTTGATGGACATGTGTCTTTTTTCAGCTGTACTAACTATGTAACTATGTAACTGTATGTACCCCAAACCCATCCCTTATCATTCTGACCATGCCTCTCAAACTAAAATTATTGTGCCAACCACAAACCAGTGTATTCAAAGTTTGTTTTGCCATCTTGGACATTTATGACATATACTGTGGACCCCCCATCTATTTGGAAAATGTGGGTCCCCAACTCCCATTCCACCAGAGAATGAATGGAGCGATCAGGGCCTAGTAGGCTGCCTATCAGTTTTACAGGAATCTAGCAGTGTATTATATCAGCAATAAAGTGATCACAATAACGAAGGTCCCGTGTCCCCCACACTACTGCTCCATTCTCTATGGAACTGACAGAAATAGCTGAGTGTCGGATCACTATCTCCACCAGTCCCAAAGAGAATGAATGTAGAGATAGTGCACGTGTGTCCACTACTTCATTCAAATAGGGGACACGACATCCGTGTTCATGTGATTGCTGGGGGTCCAAGCTGTTAGTCCAGCAGCAATCATAGATTTATCATCTTTCCTCTGGATAGTTGATAAATAATTTTCGTGGAACAGCCCCAGGGCACCTTGGGGAGGCATTTATTTTTAATTAATTACAGGTAGTTCAGGGGACAAGCTCCCCTCGTTCTCCTGATCGCTGGGAGTCTCATTGGTTGGCCCCGCAGCTATCATACTATACTGAGGATAGACGATAAAAAAATATTATTGCGGGACAACTCTTTTAAGTGGTTAAGCACATGCTCAGACACCCCCCCCCCCCCCACAACCCAAGGCCGTTATTGGCATCAGGGCATAATTATACCAGAGAATTATTACAAACACTTTTTCCAAAAATTATTTTTTAAGAGGTGAACTCTTGACTGTTCATTGAATATTTCAGAATACTCACTTTAGCTGCTTTTAAAGAGTATGTATCTAACAAAACTTCTGCAGCAGAAAAGCCCAAAGTCTGTCAAATTTCCGGTTCACACGTGTTGGATTTAGCACTGATGTCCTCGTCAATTTTGACAAAAGTCTGCATTGAATGCATGTGAATAGAGTTTCCATAAACTTGCTTAGATGCCGATTTTTGCCTGCGGCGCAGAAGAACTATTTGCGAGGATTCCGCACAGAAAGGCCACTTTCGCATGACAGTATTTTGATCAGCATTTTGCTTCAGTTTTTGTCAGAAGTCAAAACCAGGTGTGGAACCTACACGGACAAAAATATAATTGGAGGATTTGCACCTCTACTGTGTTTTGGACCCGCTCCGGGTTTTGGCTTACAAACACTGATGCAAAACACTGACCTAAATACTACTGTCTGAATGAGGCCTAAAAGCTGGTGGTTTTCTGCCAAATAAGCCTCAGATTTCTGCCATGGATCAGGCATTAAGTACTTAGGGTCTGAACAAAGCCTAATATCTAAATATAATACTAAAGCAACTTTGTGTCTTCTAGCTTTTCATTCTTTAAGGTTTAATATTTGTGATCTGTTCTCTTCTTCTAAAGGAAAGAATAAATGTCTGCAAATATTATGACAATGACTCTGATGCGTGGCTTATTTTACCTTTGCTTTGGGAAATGAATCTGGACTTTATTCTTCATCGTGTGCAGCAAGTAAAGGTAAATCACAATTACATTTTATGAAACTCACCTATAGTAACACAATTCATACTGTTTCTTCTACTATTCATTTCAGGAAGCTCTACCTGCCATCACTGACTTCAAGGAAATACTGGCAGCTCTTCGGCTGTGTAATTATGATCCGGATGAAGTCATTTCAATGTTCTTAGCTATGTTTGGTGACAGCCTTCAAAGTAATATAAATGGGCAGCAAAATTTAGAACCCATAGCCATTCAACGGTAGGTTCAGTTTTCCCAGGAAGTCATAGGTCCTCTTTAAAGGCAATTTATCACCAAGCTTATGCTGCCCTATATGAGGCTACCTTTTTATAATTCGTCTCCGCAAGCCAAGACTGCGAACAGCCACTGCCGCCCGCATACAACAGAAGAATAAATAGAAAAGTCACTACAGTGTGAGGGTTTCTCCATTGAAATCCTTATCAGTTATGGAAACAGACGAGCAATCATCACCTCTCCATTTAGTCTCTTCCGTGATGATGGGCACTGACAGCTGCGGACGGCGGTGACTGTCACCCACATTTGCGGGCCGTGCTCCCATTATAAAGTATAGGAGCACTGTCTGTAAATTCAAGAAATAGGACATGCCCTATTTTTTGCGGGTCAGCTCTACGGTCCGGACACCGTCCTGTAAGCATACGGGAAGGTGTCCATGGGCCATAGAAACGAATGGATCAGTATTTTGATTCGCAATTACGGATCAGTAATTGTGGATCAAAATTACAGTCGTTTGCATGGGGCCTAACATGTAAAAAAAGCTGAGCAGACACATAAATTCACTTCTATAGACTTATATTTAGTTGATGAAATTAATATTAAATCCATGACACATTACCTTTAAAGAGGCTCTGTCACCAGATTTTGCAGCCCCTATCTGCTATTGCAGCAGATAGGCGCTGCAATGTAGATTACAGTAACGTTTTTATTTTTAAAAAACGAGCATTTTTGGCCAAGTTATGACCATTTTTGTAGTTATGCAAATGAGGCTTGCAAAAGTCCAAGTGGGTGTGTTTAAAAGTAAAAGTCCAAGTGGGCGTGTATTATGTGCGTACATCGGGGCGTTTTTAATACTTTTACTAGCTTCTCTTCAGAACGCCCAGCTTCTGGCAGTGCAGACACAGCGTGTTCTCGAGAGATCACGCTGTGTCGTCACTCACAGGTCCTGCATCGTGCCAGACGAGCGAGGACACATCGGCACCAGAGGCTACAGATGATTCTGCAGCAGCATCGGCGTTTGCAGGTAAGTAGCTACATCGACTTACCTGCTAACGCCGATGCTGCTGCAGAATCAACTGAAGCCTCTGGTGCCGATGTGTCCGACACGATGCAGGACCTGTGAGTGACGTCACAGATCTGCACTGCCAGAAGCTGGGCGTTCTGAAGAGAAGTGGATGATACTTCTCGTCAGAACGCCCAGCTAGTAAAAGTAGTAAAAACGCCCCGATGTACGCACATAATACACACCCACTTGGACTTTTGCAAGCCTCATTTGCATAACTACAAAAATGGTCATAAGTTGGCCAAAAATGCTCGTTTTTTAAAAATAAAAACGTTACTGTAATCTACATTGCAGCGCCTATCTGGTGACAGAGCCTCTTTAAGGTAAAAAAAAAAAGTTTGTAATTGCTAGTGAAATTATTTTAAAGCTACTATTTTATTCGCTCCTACTACATGCGGGAAGAAATTCTGACGTAAGCTCATTCGGACGTAAGCTCAATCAATACGTTTCTCAATATTGTTTTTTGTTCACAGTGAAATTTCGAAAAAGGATAAAAAAATAGAAGTCTTAAACAAGAAATTGCAGGAAAGGGAAAGTGAACTAGAAACCTTGCGCTTGAAATGTAAATATTTAGAAGAAGAAAAGCGTCATCTCATTCAACAAGCTGAGAGCTTATATGAGAAAGTGGGAGAGCTACAAAGCGAACAGGCGAAATATCTACATGAAATATCTGAAATCAAGTGCAAAAACTTGCAGATCACTGATAAATTGCACAGTTACTCACCTTTGAAAAAAGACTTACTGATAAAAATGTTAAGAGAAGCTCATGAGCTCAGCATCAATAGTGACAAGTTAAGAGTCCTTGCTACAAGTGGTCTGTCAGAAATTGGCTTGAGCATAGAGCATCTACAGAGCATGGTCATGAACTTACGCAGCTCCACTCAAGAAATAGAAGAGATCCGTGCTCTCTACCAGCGGGAGTCCATGGAGAGGAAGTTACTATATAATCAGCTTCAAGAACTAAGAGGAAATATCCGGGTATTTTGTCGATGCAGACTAGATGACAGAAAGGGAGAACACTTAGAATTCCCATCTGATGAAGAACTTGTCGTGAACTGCAACGGTTCCAAGAAGCGGTTTAGATATGATCAGGTGTTTCTGCCACAGTGTACTCAGGTACTCTTGCTAGCTGATTTTCCTCCTTCTCTTTTGTCAGCCCAATGTCAATCCATGTTTAGCTAAGTCGAGACAGACTGGTTGCCAGAGATAGGGCTGGTCCACATGTAACAGAATTGCTGCAGAAAGTTTCTGCAGCATTTCCGTTGAAACTAGCAGACATTGGCTGTGGAAAAACCGCACCATTTCCTGCGTTTTTCACTGCAGAAAATGGTGCAGATATTGCTGAATTAATTTTCAATGCTGGGAGATGGTGACATCTCCTGTAAAAAAGGCAGCAACTCAGTCCACTTTCTGCAGCAGAAATTGACATGCTGCGATACGAAAAATATTCACCGCAGGTGAATTTCTGGCCGTAAATTTTTCTGCTGCATGTGGGTGACAATTGTTAAATCTCATCCACTTTGCTGCTTCTGTATTCCGCTGCGTACTTTTTGTCCGCAGTTCTGGATAGAAAATACGCAGCAATTCCGTTACGTGTGGACAAGCCTATAGACTGCATAACAGTTCCAGTCTATTTAATCGTGTCTGGCAGCATCTCTCTAGCAACCAAACTGTATCAGATGGTTGGCAAGAACAGGTTCACTGAAAAAAAGAGCCACAATAAAATATAACTTTTATTATAATACAGTTAAAGCTGTGTTCACATTTGCATCGGAGAATCCGTTTAGAGCCTCCGTTGCCTATTCTGTCAGATCTGACTGCAAAAATGTAAGGACATTATGATGAGACTCAATTTAGAAGTCAATAGTGTCATCAGGTCCCAGTGATATCCATCGTAGGATGGATGTGGCACTGGGTAGCGGAAACCACGATGCAGATATAAACAGAGCCTTAGAAAAAGATCCAATGATAGAGCATAAAAGAGTCAAAAATACATACATAACAAAGTATCTATGTTTAGGATTGGCAGTGTTCAACACAACACACAGAGTGAAATATATTAGAGAAATAGATAACTAAATGAATAAGAAAACAATTACTCATATTGGATACATTAAAGCACATATACTGTAATCTGTTGGCCAAAACCAAGGTTTCTCAAACTCTTTTTTCTGAAGCCTCAGCAGCCTATCCATGGTGATGATTAGCCCGCACCAGCAGTCGAAATCCATGCTAAAAGAGAGACATGTAGAGTGCCAGCCACAGTGTCCCAGTACTAGCCACACAGAGTCTCCAGTAACTGCCACAAAGTCTCCAGTAACTGCCACAAAGTCTTCAGTAACAGCCACTGTACCCTCACAGTATTACACTTATCTTCTCCATGCGTCTGCCCATTTTGCTGGAAGAAGGAAGTTAATTTGTAACTACTTGTGCCAAGGAGAATGTCTTTCTGGTGATAGGTCACTTTTGGTGGTACAGTGGGCCTGTCTTGCAGAATTCAGGACACTTGGGAGGGATGCTGCACCTCATAAAGAACTGGGTAGTGCCCACCAGATAGCATCAGTTCAGAGGTATCCAGGGAGCACAGTGGATGTCAGGAAAACTATCCCTGTTCTATCACTGATATAACTTCTAGCAGAAGAAAAACGCAGGTGGTACCCATAAAAAGGACACCTAGAAATTACCTGGTTTTTTTTCGTATCCTTACAAGCTGTAACGGACCACTAAGGCTATTCTCTGCAGACACGAGTCCATCTGGTTTTACTGTGCTGCAGAGAAACAATGATGCATACCACATACCACAGTCCTGATAAGTGGGGGACTCGCAGGGAAACACTTTATTAGGACTCATAGGGATTCTCAAAGAGCCAGGTTCCTGGGGTGGGGGGTGCCCCAATGATCTGCTGTCCCTCAGTTTTTTTCCTCTTAGGGGGATTATCGGGGAAAGCAGGAATAGCTGCTAATCCAGAAATTATACTCATGTTCTGCTGCCTGAGCTCTGCATATACCGTATATGTTATCATTGTAAAAAATGAGGCAAATATTCATAGGATGTCTATCTAGTGGTATAAACATGGTGCACATTATCATGGTACAGTCCGACATAGCAGTGTCTGTAATAACTAGAGAAATCGTGCAGCCATAATCCATTTTACGTGATCAGAGTTTCAGCCCCATTCAGATGCAGCTACGTGGCACAGTAAACTTTGCAAGTAATGTAGCGGTTTATATATCATTTCTCCTGATTTGTTTCTAAAAAATAATAATAATAAATATTCACATTATTTCTTTCCCTTAACATTCATGTTTTATAGGAAGATGTTTTTGAAGGAACTTTACCAATTATCAGGTCTTGTGTGGATGGATACAATGCTTGCATCCTGACTTACGGACAGACCGGCTCAGGAAAGACCTATACCATGATGGGAACTGAGCAAAAACCAGGTGTCAATATCAGGTGACAATCATTACTGCACATATTTTATACGTGTAAGCTTTGTAAGTACAAGTTGTCACCTCAAAAAAGCCCTACATATATCAAGTGACCATAAACCTAGTCAATATAATTTAGTCTGTACATAATGTTCAGATGTAGAAAATCACATCCCATTTCTCTGCAAGTCGCATCTGTTGCTTTTGTTATAATGAGTGATTTATCTGTGTGATTTTAGAATATACAGTGCGAGTTGTGATATGTTTATAACTGGCAGGCTTAAATACTGAACGGTACGGTTCTCCAGGGAGTTCCAAGGCATTCATCATTTTATCTACATCTACAATTGCAATCCGATTTTCAGGAAGCATTGTGCCACCATATCTGAAAATATGTAAGGACATTCTAGTTAAAAAACAAAAACAAAAAACAATAGATCAAGAATTATACAAAGTGAAGTTGTATAACACATTAAACCATAACAATTCATTTAATTGTTAATTCAAGTTAAGTCTAATCATAAACTCACAGATATGACCGGCTAGTGCACTAGATATTGCCAAGCCATACTTGAATAAAATCTGTCAGCTCTCCTGACATGACTGTTTTAGTAAATACTTCCATTCTCCATTCAGGCCAGATTCAGACGAACGTTGTATATGTTCAAACAACGGATGGCGCACAGACCTATGCAACTCAATGGGGCTATTCAGACATAAGTGATTTTGTTGCGTGAAACACAGTGAATGTCCTACTCTGCTGCGTTTTTGCGGATCATGCACCCATTGAAGTCAATGGGTGCGTGAAATTCATGGACAGCACATGGAAATACAGAGAAAATAAATAAATAAATAAAAAAATGTGCATCAACACTGACATCAAAAACTGATGCCACACGAAACAAACACTTATGGCACACGGAACTCCAACGCAGGAAAAACGCTGCGTTTTTTGCGGACGCAAAACGGACATGTTTGTGTGAATCTAGCCTAAAGCCCCATGCACATGTGAGTTTTCTGGTCAGTATTTTGCTTCAGTATTTGGAAGCCAAAACCAGTAGTGGAACATAAACAGAGAAAACCTATAATGGAAAGATTTGCACCTCTTCCGTGTTTTGGACCCACTCCTGGTTTTGGTTTCCAAATATTGAAGTAGAATATGGACGTGTGCATGAGGCCTAAGGAACCATTCTAGAGCATCTTTTCCTAGAACTCGGCATTGTGCTGTTCCTGTGTTGTTCCTCCTGGAAATGTATAATTAAATTGACAACTGGGTGTTTTCATGTCCCAACTGGGACTATAGGGACTCTCATACTATTCAATCAGTGCTGACATGTCAGACTGTGTAGAGACACAGCACTATTGAAATGGTAAGGTAGTCATATCGTTCCAGGAGGAATAACAGAGGAATGGCACAACACAGTATTCTAAGGCCCTGTTCACACTGAGTTTTTTGACAAGTTTTTTGGCACGGAAACCGCTCCGAAAAACTCGTCAATAAACGCCCGAAAATGCCTCCCATTGATTTCAATGGGAGTTGGACGAGTTTTTTTACCGTGAGTAAAAAAAACGCGTCGTGGTAAAAAGAAGCGACATGACCCATCTTGAGCCGGCTGCCGCCTCCAAAACCCCATTTCAATCAGTCAGAAAGGGTAAAAAAAACACCTTGACGAGTGTTTTGACGAGTTTTTGTTAAACCACTGTGCAAAAAACGTCTGGAGCAGTTTTTGCAGGAGGAATTTTCCTCCTGCAAAAAACTGTGTGTGAACACAGCCTAAGGGTATGTTCACACGAGGTCATTACGCTAGGAGTCCCTGCCTCGCTGCCGGACCACTGTCTTGTACTGAAAACATGATTACAGTACGGGACAGTTGTCCTGCAGCGAGGCAGGGACTCCTAGCGTCGTACATAACTATGATGCTAGGAGCCCGGCTCCCTTCACTGTGTTCAGTCCGGTACTTGCGGCCGAAATACGTCCGTCAATTACGGACGTAATGACCTCGTGTGAACATACCCTAAGAAAAATCCTCCAGCATTGTTATTTCATAAGGCATACACATATTTACTAAAACAGACATGTAAGGAGAGCAGAAAGTTCCTCTTTAAATGTTCTTTTTAAAACTTGACTAGGGTATGCCACTCTGCCCAATCCCTGTGCTTAACAGTCCAGTGGGTACAGGTTTCTGTTTTTACTTAATGTACCTTTTTCCAAGTTGCTCGGGACACTTCATTGCTGTGTATGTTATGCATTTCCCTCCCTGTACCTCGGTACTTTCCGTATTACGGTAATGGACTGGGGTTTCTTGGGTACACCAGGCAAACCATTTTGAGGACCCAACCTCCATCCATACAGAACACATGCACGTCCAGTTTTAGGGTTATATGTAAAAAAAAACAACACTACCCATTTCCCATTAGCTTCTCTATAGGACTTTAAAAAAAAACAAAAAAAAGCATGTACATAATGACACTAAATGAAAAATGGCACTAAAAATGCCATAAAAAAAGCATGTTACATTTTAATAACGCTGGCTTTTTAGAAGCATTTTCTTGATGCAGGTGTTGTTGTAATAGGACCTGAATGGCTCTCCAGAGTACTAGAGGACCCGCCAGAGGGCCCAGGTTCTGGCACAATAAAGGGTGTAGGCAAATGCGGCAGATTTCATTGAAGAAACTTTCTGCGACTGAAAATCAGTTCCATTCTTCTGAATGGAACTTGCAGAAAGTGCACCTGCTGCAGAATCAACTGCAGTCAGATGAATGAAACCGATTTTCAGTCGCCGAAAATTTCTGCAATGAAATCTGCCGCCCGTGACTACACCCTTTAGGGGAGGAACACACACAGCGTGTCCAGGGCGGATACGCAGCATCAAGCTGCATAGCATATCCGCCCTGAACACCACATTGAATGCCGTCTGAAAAACCGCACCACATTGTGGTGGGCTTTTTCGGCTGGAATTTCCGCTTTGGAAAGCAACGCGGCAAAACCCACCCAAAAAAGTTCATACTTACCCCCTCCCTCTCTTTTGTGGGTAGTCTGGCCTCCTGGAATGACATTGCAGGCCATGTGACTGCTGCAGCCTGTGATTGGCTGCAACGGTCACATGGGATGAAATGTCATCCCAGGAGGCCAGACTGTAGAAGAAGCGGTGAACTCTGGGTAAGTATAACTTTTTATTTTTCTTACTTGCGATTTTTGCGGTGGAATTGCTGTGATTCCGTCACAAATGACGCAACATACATCACTTTGTTGCGGGTTTAAGCACCCCATTGAATTCAGTGGGGTAAACCCACAACACAAGAGCAGTGATTCCGCAGCATTAATTGGCATGCTGCGGCTGATAAAATCGCACCACAGATCAATTTATGTGCATTATTATTTTTGCGGCTCTTTTCCGCTGTGTGGGGATGAGATTTGTTGAAATCTCAACCACACTGCTGCTACTGTAATACGCTGCGGATTTTCCACAATGAAATCTGTTGCAGAAAATCAGCAGTGTTTACGCCGTGTGTGTTCCTACCCTTATTGTGCCAGAACCTGGGACCTCCGGCGGATCCTCTGGTACTCTGGAGAGCCACATTCAGGTCCGGTTACAACACCTTTCACAACATATCATTATACTGCAATTCTCCAATCTAATTTTTTTAAAATCATAAATCGCCAGAAAAAGACTCAACGTTAAAACAAAATTGTACAGCAATTTACTTTGATTAAAGCATTAAAAAGTGCAAGGGGGTGAATACTATTTAATGGCACTGAACATTTTATTTTAGATATGGAGATATCTGAACATACTAGGCCGGATTCACACGAGCATGTTCGGTCCATGAGATATGGACCGTATGTTGGCAGTATTTCCCGGACCGAACACACTTCAGGGAGCCGGGCTCCTAGCATCATAGTTATGTATGACCTTAGGAGTCAATGCCTCGCTGAGGGAAAACTGTCCCATACTGTAATCATGTTTTCAGTACGGGACAGTTTTCCCGAAGCGAGTCAGGGAATCCTAGCTTCATAGATAACTATGATGCCAGGAGCCCGTCTCCCTAAAGTGTGTTCGGTCTGGGACATACTGCCGACATATGGACTATATATCGCGGACCGAACACGCTCATGTGAATCCAACCTAACTGGGAAGTTTCAGGAATTCCAAATTCCTGTCAGCAGGAGAACAATACCACTGCAAGAATTGTGAATCTTTACAGCTGCCTGGCATCAGTAGGCAATACCTCCATTTCTTGAAAAGGCTAAAAAATCTATTTCCTAGCAGTGAAATCTTGTAATGAGTTATTTATTAGAAAATGTGGTTACATAATGCCTTATTACAGAGCAGTACAGTCTCCATGTGCTGCAGTGCAGGCTCTGCCGGGTGCCATATGTACAGGAATAATCTCTAATAGAATCAATGCTTCCTTATACCTCTGTACATACATCATTCTATGGAACATAAATCGGAGGTATAAGGAAGTACAGAAGAGGTCCCATGTACCTCTCATGCAGCCCTATTATGGCTCTGTACTAAAGAAATCCATAGTATGGCCGTGTGCAATGGCTGATCATCATTGGGCATTTTGGGCGGCTGCCTGGGGCCCGAGGCTTCCGGGGAGCCCATGGCCGCCCCATGTACAATGCGTTTTTGCCACGATTTTGCCGTGAATCGCGGCAAAAACCGCAACAAAATGGCATTGTATGTATCCAGTAAAGGACCTGCAGACATAAAGGTCACATGACCTTATGTCTGCAGTTCTTGTTACTGATTAGAGACCTGCTGGTCACATGACCGCAGCTCCTAGAACAGCAACAAGAGAGAAGACCATGAGGTGAGCTGCGAGGTAAGTATAAGGGGATCATGGATTTGTTTAAGGGGTCTGGGGTCTGTGTTTAGGGGGTCTGTATTTAGGTGGTCTGGAGTCTGTATTTAGGGGGTCTGGTTTGGGGTCTGTATTAGTTTATGGGGTCTGTATTTAGGGGGTCTGTAGTAATTTATGGGGTCTGGCGTGTGTATATTTAGGGGGTCTGGTCTGGGTTCTGTATTTAGGGGTCTGGTCTGTGGTCTATTAGTTTATGGGGTCCCTATTTAGGGGGACTGGTCTGGGGTATGTATTAGTTTAGGGGGCCAGGTCTGGGTCTATTAGTTAATGGGGTCTGTATTTAGGGGGACTAGTCTGGGGTCTGTATTAGTTTAGGGGGTCTGGTCTGGGGTCTGTCTTAGTTTAGGGGTCTGGTCTGGGGTTTATTAGTTTATAGGGGTCTATATTTAGGAGGTCTGGTCTGGGGTCTGTATTAGTTTAGGGAGTCAGGTTTAGGGTCATTATTAGTTTAGGGGTCAGTTCTGGGGTCTGTATTTAGGGGTCTGGGATCTGTATTAGTTTATGGGGTCTGTATTCTTGGGCCTGGTCTTGGGTCTGTATTAGTTTAGGGGGTCAGGTCTGTAGACTGTATTTAGGGGTCTGGTCTGGGGTCTATTAGTTTATGGGGTCTGTATTAATGGGGACTGGTCTGGTGTCTGTATTAGTTTAGGGGGTCTGGTTGGGGGTCTGTATTTTGGGGTAGGAGTGAGGTCTGTATTTAGGGAGCTTGTACTGGGGTCTGTATTTGTTTAGGGTGCTTGTTTGGGGGCCGGAATTTGTTTAGGGTAGTCTGGTCTATGAACTGCAATAGTTTAGAAGGTCTGGGGTCTGTATGTATTCTAAAGGGGTTGTCCGGGCACATTAATAGGTCAACAGTATGAAAAAACGGTCCGTACCTGGACAACCCCTTTAATGTATGGTTCTGGGCCTTGGTGTTTACATTTTTGTGTTTCTATAGAGGCTGGAAAATGCTGCATAAGTGAGGAGCAAAGAGGTCTCATCAGGAGAAGTCGCCATACCGGTCTGTGTCAGATATAGAAGAAAAGAGAACAACACCCATCAGAGAAGACGTTACTTGTGAGTCGCTGGATCTATAGAGGATATGTCCGCTCTCCTGACATGTCTGTTGTAGGAAATCCTTGTATTCCACATAAAGTCTTTGTGTATCCAGGACTAATAGACAATTGCATGTTACCATTCCCATTGTCAAGAGGATGTGTTCCTACACAGTGCGATACAGCCAGCGATGGTTGGAGACTGTCAGTATGTAGGGACACAGCCCTTTGACAAGAGGAATCGTACCACCCATTTCTCAGTGCTCTCACAGAAAGGCGGTGTTCACTTATAGACACAGCAGAGCGGCGGTGGGCATGGGAGGCCCAAGTTTGTGGAACAGCCCAGGTCCTGTGGTCTACTTAATCCACCACTGGCTGTGTGCATTAGCTCTTATAGTGTTATAATGGCACACTACCCCTTCTGGTTCGTTATAAGATTAGAAAACATGCCGGCTCACAACAGATAAGGACTTATTGGTCCACATTTATTATTCAGTTTATGCCAGAAGTAGCATCTAAAATGTTGCCAAATTTGCGATTTAAAAGGAATGGAAATTAAAAAG
Organism: Rhinoderma darwinii; assembly: GCF_050947455.1. Taxonomy (NCBI): domain Eukaryota; kingdom Metazoa; phylum Chordata; class Amphibia; order Anura; family Rhinodermatidae; genus Rhinoderma; species Rhinoderma darwinii. The sequence goes on along the minus strand of NC_134689.1, from coordinate 177,799,514 downwards.
GAATACTTTTCCTTCCTTCTGAAACCGCTTCTTGCTTTGGTTAAAAAAAAATGCATTTAAAATTGCAGTGACGTTTTTACGTTTTGTTTTTAAAAAAGCGCTGTGTGTGAAAACCAACCATAAACTCATTTATCAAGGACAAAGGTGAAAAAAGGTGAAAATTTGTGGCAAAAATGTACAGCTGCTCAGAGCAAGTGTAAAAATACATTCAAACAGTCAGACAATTGGAAATGCAGATTTATTAAGAGGTGTGCACCTTTTAATAAATTAACTGTAATTCTCGTCAACTACTTTCTCCGATTTCATTGGTTCAAAAAAAAAAAAAAGAAAGCCATTACTAATTAATGTATACCATTGTGTCCAGAACAGAGACTTTTCCATTTTGTGGGTCGCTTATTAAACAGGACAGAAACTTCCACTGAATATTTCCAAGGGCTAGACTTCGCAGTTAATGGTTCTACGTATGGTGGTCATGGTATGCAGACTTTTCAATAAATTCTCATATGAATGCTGGAAGTACTGAATGCTGGAAGTACTGTTTCCAGCGCTACAGCTCAGATGTAGTTAGATTCATAATTTTAGACACTCAATAACAATCTAAGTCCTTTACAATAGAGAATAAGTATATAAAAAGTGCCATAGGATTCATTATCACTGCTGTTGCCAAGAACGCCATCTGCTAATTTATTCCCAGTAGTGTGTTGTGTGAGGTATCACAAGCGCCTGATGCTGCAATTGTTATTCAGGGATACGACTACCTACAGAACAGAATAAAAACAAAAGCTTTAACATGCTAATGTACAATGATTTGGTTTACAGATTGTCATTAATTAAGCATTTAGAAATAAAAGTAAACCACATTTCACAGCAGAAGTCATTTTTATTGAAGGTCAACGCTCGGTTCCTCCATATTTATTATATGCTGGGAAAAATGTCACAAAGTACATTAACGCATGTTGTTGCTTGTTGTCTAAACAGTCACAATTCATTTTGTTATAACAGTTTGTAATGATGTTCAAAGAAAGCTAGAACTGTCTTCATGTAGGGCACTTCGGTAATATAGCACTGAGAATTGTATGGGAAATATAGAACTAGCCAGGTACTCTTTTCTGGGACTGTGATCGAGAGTTCTGGATTGTGTTGTCTAGAGAGAAATGTTCCTGATGCCCCAGATAACAGTCCACCAAATGTTACAAGTTAATACTCTTTGTGTTTAGGTGATCAAGGAAAAAGTCAAATTGATTACATTTTGCCCATAGAACCCTATTTCCTGTAAATTTTGGTTTATGTCTCAGTAACTTAGCTGGCCCCAGGGTTTAGAGGGTTGTCTCAATTGCACCTCTCATCAATAGATAGCTGCCCCTGCGATCAGCTGACCAGTACATGCCCAGATGATGCACACCCCTGGTAATCAGCTGATTTGGGGGCAAGCACTGCAGGCGTAATGTGTAGCACACAAATGTTTCAGGAACGGGACTTTAAGTGTGAGGTGTCCTTCCCTAGACTAAATTCCCTCATCACACAGTGTATGTAGAGCAATAGGAGTTGGGGGAGACATAATGATTGCCTGCTGCAAAGTGAAAGAAATAGTAGTCAGACAGCCCAGTCTGGATCAACTACAAGAATGATGGCAGTACTCTGGGTTGTCAAGCAAAGGGAGGATTTATAGGTATAGCACAAGGTACTCCGCAAAGAAGGTATAGAGGTCAGAAGTAAGGCAACAAAGGGCATTTTAAGTCAAGGTTATCAGTTGCCAATTGAGAGCTATCTGCTAGATAGAATCAGCAGGCAGGAGTGTAGTTTGAGAGCAAGCCAAATCAGAACATGGCCACAAGAACAAAAGTTTTATTTTATTAAAATTCAGACTTCCTAATATCAGGGTATGTATGAGATGCCCGAACAAATTCAAGCCAGTGGGTATACCTCTCCCCAAAAACAACACAAAGTGTTCCACTTAATGGTTTCAGACCTAGATACAAAATGAATATAAGAAAAAGACAATATGTGTTTTTAACCCCTTCCCTCTTCGGCCACTTTTCCTGACAAAGCCTCATTTTTCAAATCTGACACGTTTCACTTTATGTGGTAATAACTTTGGAATGCTTTTACCTATCCTAGCGATTCTGAGATTGTTTTCTCGTGACATTTATGTTACTGGCAAAATTTGCTCGATACATTCAGTATTTAATTATGAAAAACACCAAAATGTAGCGAAAAATTGCAAAAATTAGCATTTTTCTAAATTTAAATGTATCTGCTTGTAAGACAGGCAGTTATACCACACAAAATTGTTGCTAATTAACATCCCCCATATGTCTACTTTAGATTGGCATAATTTTTTTGAGGATCCTTTTATTTTCTAGGACTTTACAAGGTTTAGAACTTTAGCTGCAATTACTCACATTTTCAAGGAAATTTCAAAAGGCTATTTTTACAGGGGCAGTTCAGATGTGAAGTGGCTTTGAGGGCCTTATATATTAGAAACCCCCAATAAGTCACCCCATTTTAAAAACTTCACCCCTCAAAATATTCAAAACAGCATTTAGAAAGTTTCTTAACTCTTTAGACGTTTCACAGGAATTAAAGCAAAGTAGAGGTGAAATTTACAAATTTTATATTTTTTTGCAGAAATTCATTTTTAATCCATTTTTTTGTAACACAGAAAGTTTTACCAGAGCAATGGTACTCAATATTTATTGCCAAAGGAGCACCTAGTGGATTTTGGGGCCTTCCTTTTATTAGAATATATTTTGGGCACCATGTCAGGGCTCTTGCTGTGCCAAAACAGTGGAAATCCCCCAAATGTGACCCCATTTGGGAAACTACACCCCTCAAGGAAATTATCTCAGGGTATAGTGAGCATTTTGACCCCACAGGTTTATTGCAGAAATTATTGGAAGTAGGCCGTGAAAATTAAAATCAAAATTTTTTCAAAGAAAATGTTGGTTTAGCTAATTTTTTCTCCTTTCCCTAAAAGGGAAAAAGCACCGCAACATTTGTAAAGCTATTTCTCCCGAGTAAAACAATACCATAATAACATAAACGGCTGTTTGGACACACATCAGGGCTTAGAAGGGAAAGAGCATCATTTGGCTTTTGGTGCTCAAATTTAGTAGGAATGGTTTGCGGAGGCCATGTCGCATTTGCAAAGCCCCTGAGGGGACAAAACAGTGGAAACCCCCCACAAGTGACCCCAGTTGGGAAACTACACCCATTGAGGAAATTATCTAGGGGTATAGTGAGCATTTTGACCGCACAGGTTTTTTGCAGAAATTATTCGAAGTAGGCCGTGAAAATGAAAATCTAAATTTTTTCAAAGAAAATTTAGATTTAGCTCATTTTTTTTCATTTCCACAAGGACTAAAGAAGAAAAAGCACACAAAATTTGGAAAGCAATTTCTCCCAAGTAAAACTTTACCCCACATGTGGTCATAAAAGGCTGTTTGGACACACAGCAGGGCTTAGAAGGGGAAGAGTGCTATTTGGCTTTTGGAGCTCCAATTTAGCAGGAATGGTTTGCGTAGGCCATGTCACATTTGCAAAGTCCCTGACGGACCAAAACTTAGGAAACGACACCCCTTGAGGAATTCATCTAGTGGTGTAATGAGCATTTTGACCCCACAGATGTTTCATAGAATTTATTAGAATTGGGCAGTGAAAATAAAAACAATCCCTTTTCTTCAATAAGATGTAGCTTTAAGAACTATATAGATACAATTGTATCACTATCATAAATTGCTATAGAGTGAAACAAATCTCATATTAAAGGTTAGGTTCTAACCAACAAATTCCCATTGGTATCCACCCAGTGAAATATATGTAACATATTACCCAAGGGAAAACCACTTATATCTATTATTGAACAGTGAATAATAAGATGTAGCTTTAGTTTACATTTTTTCATTTTCTCAACAAATAAAGGAAAAAAAGAACCAACATTTGTAAAGCAATTTCTCCCGAGTATGGCACTACCCCATTTGTGGTCATAAACTGCTGTTTGGGCACACAGCGGGGCTCAGAAGGGAAGGAGCGCCATTTAGCTTTTGGAATGCAGATTTTGCTGGATGGTTTTCTGGGTGCTATGTCGCATTTGCAAAGCCCCTGTGGACACCATTTTGGAAACTACACCCCTCAAGGTATTCAGATAGGGGTGTAGTGAGCATGTTAACCCTGCCGGTGTTTTGCAGAAATTAGTGTGCACTCGATGTTGCAGTGAGAACTGTATTTTTTCCATAGATATGCCAATATGTGGTGGCCAGCTTGTGCCACCATAACAAGACAGCTTTCTTATTATTATGCTTTGTTTCCCGGTTTTAGAATCACCCTACATGTGGCCCTAATCTTTTGCCTGGACATTCGACCAGGCTCAGGAATGAAAGAGTACCATGTGCAGTTGATGCCTAATTTGGCGATTTACAAAGTATTGCTTCACAATTGCTGAGGCTCTGATGTGAAATAATAAAAGAAACCCCTGAGAAGTGACCCCATTTTGGAAACTACACCCATCAAGGCATTTATTAGAGGGTGTAGTGAGCATTTCCACCCCACAGGTCTTTTCCATAAATTATTGCGCTGCGGATGGTGCAATGTAAAAATCAGTTTTTTCCCTAGATATGCCATTTCAGTGGCAAATATTTAGTGCCCAGCTTGTGCCACTGGAGATACACACCCCAAAAATTGTTAAAAGGGTTCTCCCGGGTATGGCGATGCCATATATGTGGAAATAAACTGCTGTTTGGGCACGCTGTAGAATTCTGAGGGGAGGGATCGCCATTTGGCTTTTGAAACGTGGATTTTGCTTGGTAGTAGTTTTGTTTGGAGTATTAATGGTATTTAAATTTATAACGTGGGGGCATATGTAAGCTGGGCAATGTACTTCACGGGCATAGTCAGGTGGTATAATAATGGGGTAAAAAAAAAACAATAAAATAATCCATAGATATTTTGCTGTGAAGCAATCTGCACAGGCCAGTGTCACACTGATAAATGGTGTAGTTTCTTATCCCCCTTTTGGTCCACACTCCGCACCTTTGCAGTTTGGGGAATTTCGCTGGGAAAGTGTTGTCCTGATATAATACGGGCACCCTCGCTTCCAGCAGATATGTTTGGGCCCTACCGTTCCTGGTTCCCCAATTTTAGGGCCTTGATAATTCGCCTCTTGAAACAGAAGAAATGTTCCCCTCGGGCCTGCACAGTTGCATATTTTTTATTTCCTGGCTTATTGAAGCCTTAACTAATTTTAATTTTTTGATAGACGTAATGGTATGAGGACTGTTTTTTTTGTGGGACAAGCTGTAGTTTTTATTCGTACCATCTTGGGGTACATGGTACTTTTTGATCACTTCTTATCCTATTTTTTGGGAGACCATGTGATCAAAAAACTGCAATTCTGGCATAGTTTTTTTTTTTATACAGCGGTCACCATGCATTATAAATTACATGTTTCTTTTATTCTGCTGGTAAGTCCGATTCCGCTGATACCAAATTTATGGCACTTTTTTATGTTTTCCACAATAAAATTACTTTTGTAAAAAGAATGTATTTTTTCTGTCGCTAAGTTGTGAGAACCATAACATTTTAATTTCTTAATCGACAGAGCTGTATGAGGGCTTGTTTTTTGCGAGACGAGCTATAGTTTTTATAGGTACCATATTTGGATACATGCGACTTTTTGATCACTTTTTATTCCAATATTTGTAGGGCAAAGTGACCAACAAACAGAAATCCTGGTATAGTTGTTTAAGTTTTTGTTTTAGGCCGTTCACCGTGTGGAATAAATAACATAATATCTTTATAGTTCAGGCCATTACGATCGCGGCGATACCAAATTTGTTTAGTTTATTTACTTTTTTCTATGATAAAGGACTTGATAAGATAAAAGGGCCTAATCGGTGGGGCCTAATCGGCTTCCATAATGGCAGAGCAGGAGGCCATTGTTATTCTTCCTCTTGCCATAGCAGCAGTTGGCAGCCCTGATTGCATAGCAGGGCTGCCGATCTGCTAGCAACCTCTAAGATGCAGCGATCGCTGCATCTAAGGGGTGAATGGCAGGGATCGGAGCTAGCTCCGATGCCTGCCGTTCCAGGTGGATGTCAGCTGTAACATACAACTGATATCCACCTCTGTTGACGCCGGCTCAGATCCTGAGCCGGCGCCATCTTGCCATCGGCTACGGAAGCCTTTCAGGCCCCCACCTCTGGGCGGGGCCTGAACGGCTTCCGTGCTAGGTAGACCGGGAGGCCAGTATTAGGCCTCCGGTGACCATTACAGCCACCGGAACCCCGGCAATTTAATTGCTGGGGTGCCGAAGAGCTGCAAACACCTTAAATGCAGCGATCGCTGTTGACCGTTGCATTTAAGGGGTTAATGGCGGGGATCTAAGTCCATTTTGGTCCCCGCCATTACAGCTGGATGTCAGCTGTAATACACCACTGACATCCGGCGATGATCGCACCGACTCAGCTTCTGAGCCGGTGCCATTCATTTGTCGTATGGATACGGCAAAATGCGGGAAGCACTAGCTTTCTATGACGTATCCATACGGCAAATGTCGGGAAGGAGTTAAATTATAATTTAATTTATTAAATGGAAAAAAATTATCTAACACCTATATCACCCACGTGAAATAAGAATTGCGCCTTTAAACTTATTACCTGGATTGTGCCAGATTTGGCAGCAACAACTGCAACCAAACATTTCTAATAACTGGAAGTTTTGGCCCACTCTTTCTATGCATAATTCTTTTAAATGGTTGTCAAGGTCTGTTATTGCAGCTCATACCCATTTAAGTGAAAGGGACAGAGATTCAATCCCAAACTCAAGAGTGGCGCTGTGTCTGAAAAAAGTAGACCATTTAATCATCGATAACGTTACCCTTTAATTCAGCCACATTTGATGGCTTTCTAACATAAACTGCCCATTTAAAGAGGCTCTGTCACCTCGAGAGATCATGCTGTGCTGTCACATATACCCACATTAACTTTACTGAAGTGTCTTCAGAGTGAATAGACATTGCCTCCAGCCAGGATGTCTATTCACACTACCGACGCTTCGGTAAAGTTTCTGTGGGACTTACTCACACAGCACAGCGTGATCTTGCGAGATCACGCTGTGAATGACAGCACAGTGTGATCTTGCGTGAATAGACATCGCGTCCTGGCTGGAGGCAATGTCTATTCACTCTCAAGACACTTCAGTAAAGTTAATGTGGGTGTATGTGACAGCACAGCGTGATCTCGCGAGATCACACTGTTCTGTGAATATAGATGGACATGAGTGGAGAGAAGTGTATGACGCTGAGAAACGAATTAGCATAAATCTAAAATTGTTCATAACTTGCTCAAAAATTATAGTTTTTCAAAATAAAACCCACTGTTGTTATCTACATTACAGCGCCGCACAGATTACATAGGAGATAGGGCATTTATAAACTGGTGACAGAGCCTCTTTAAGGTCCTGCAACAGCATCTTGCTAAGTGAGGACTGTGACTAGCCCACACCAAACCCTAAATTTTGTTTATTTGGAACCATTCAGAGGTGTACGTGCTCTTGTGCGTCATATGATGATATACTTGTATGATATTCTTATAGTGGAATGATGTGATAGTTTTACACCAGATTTCACAAAGTCTTCTAAAAAGTTCCACTTTTAGCTCTCAAGACTGTCTACAGAACATTATCTTAAAAAGGATCTGTCACTTCTTTATTAACCCTATCTCATAACTAATCTAATAGGCGCTATGATGCTGATAGCTAGTGTAATTTTTTTCAAAATAGTTTATTATTTGCAAAGTTATGTGCGTTTTTCTAAATATGCTAATTTGGCTATACTTGCCAAATGGGAGGTCACTCTTTCTTTTTAGTCTAGGTGGTGTAATGTTTTCTGTATGAGGCTGTCGAATCAGCGTCATACAGTTCTCCTCTTCCTAGCACAGCATCACAGCGTGATCATATATTATAGAGCTTCCATTCCCATCTGTGTTTTCAACTGGTGTTCCAGCCCAGCGTGATTGTGCAGTGAAAGAAGCTGGGCTGCAACAATGAGAAGTGTATGACGCCGATTGGTCACTGACCTAGTGGGTCCACAAACCCACAAACCATGACAGTACGCTCAGGCCATGGAGCCCGCTGGTCAACCTGAGACCTTGATGACACAAGCCATGCTGGCCGAGATGGAGGATCTGCAGTCACGGCAAGACCAACTCCTCCTGTCGATGAATGCCATTGCCCATCGGCTGGTTGCTCCAACCACAGTCGTCACTGCACCCATTCCTCCTGCTACACTTCCTGTCTGTACCAGTGCCGATCCCCTGTTCTTCTTGCCGCTACCTTCACGCTATGACAGAGACCCGAGGACCTGCAGGGGATTTTTGAATCAGTGCCAGATCCACTTGAGACTACATGCCAGGGCCTTCTGTTCGGATGACGTCAGGATCACCTTCATCATCTCTCTCCTTTCTGGCAAAGCCCTGGCGTGGGCAAATCCTCTGTGGGAACATCAGGGGCCAGAGACTCATGACTTGCACTACTTCTTATGGACTTTCCGGTCGATCTTTGAGGAACCTGGGAGAGTTTCTTCGGCTGCTGCATCCCTGTTGACCCTACACCAGGGAGACCTCTCCATGGGCGAGTATGCCATTGAGTTCTGTACCCTGGCTGCTGAATTAACCTGGAACAACGAGGCTTTGGTGGCCACATTCTGGCAGGGTCTGTTTTCAGGGATTATGGACGATCTGGCCGCTTGCGATCTGCCATCTACCCTGGACGATCTCATCCTACTTGCCACCCGGGTTCACATGAGGATCCGGGAGAGTTCCCAAGAGGTCCTCCGGGAGAGAGAACTTCCTAGGCTGGATTCTACTTTCCAGCAATCTTTACCACCCTCCTCAGTCGTCCCACCAGAGGATCCTATGCAGATGAACCGTGTCAAATTGTCTACCCAGGAGTGACAATGCAGACACACTTCTGGACTTTGTCTGTATTGCGGCCTCAGAGGCCATATTGTACATCTGTATCCCCAGAGGCCAGAGAGACCCCAGTGCCTAGGATTGGTTGGAGAGACAAGCCTAGGTGGAACGATGCCAAATAAAGCATTCTGTTCCAAGTTAACTATTCCTGTGAACCTAGTATTTGACGAGAGGACACATGGGGTTTCTACCTATCTAGACTCCAGGTCCATGGCAAACTTTATCCAAAAGGAGCTAGTGGATCATCTCCAGTTGCCCACAGTTCCCCTGGAGACATCTTTGACTGTTGCCTCAGTGAATGGGCTGCCTCTGCCTGACCCGATCGTTTCTAAATGCAAGTCGTTGAGGCTCCAGGTTGGAGTCCTTCATTCTGAACTAATTTCTTTCCTTGTTTTGCCCAAGGCCATCAATCCTGTTCTGTTGGGCATGCCTTGGCTTCGACTGCATGCCCCAGTCCTGGACTGGAGTTCTGGAGAGGTTCTCCAATGTGGCTCCAAGTGCCTTGTCGTTGTCTGTTGCACATTCATCCTGTCCAGCCTCCTCTGCCTCAGTCATTGGCGGGACTGCCGCCCCCTATTTTGCTCAGTTTGCAGATGTCTTCAGCAAAAGGGAAGCTGAGATGCTGCCTCCAAATCGGACTTATGACTGCTCCATTGAACTGGTTCCTAATGCCTCTCTTCCCCGTGGATGTGTATATACTCGCTCTCCTTGCCAGAGTATCTATCCATGTCGGCCTATATCAAGGAGAATTTGGAGAGGGGTTTCATACGAAAGTCTTCCTCCCTGGCCGAGGCTGGGTTCTTCTTCGTTAAAATGAAAGATGGATCCCTTTGACTACCGTGATCTCAAGAACAAATACCCGTTGCCACTTATATCTGAACCGTTTGACCGTATACGAGGAGCCAGAATTTTTTCTAAACTAGACTTGCGTGGGGCTTATAATTTGATCCGAATCCGTCAAGGGGACGAGTGGAAGACGGCGTTCAACACTCGAGATGGGCACTATGAATACCTGGTGATGCCATTCGGACTGTGTAACGCTCCCGCAGTCTTCCAGGAATTTGTTAATGATATCTTCCGAGATCTCCTCTATATCTGTGTTGTAGTTTATCTCAATGATATTTTGATATTCTCCCCAGATCCGACGACTCATCGGAGCCATGTCCGTCACGTTCTACTATGATTAAGGGAGAATCATTTATATGCGAAGCTGGAGAAGTGCGTCTTTGAGAAGAGATCTCTGCTCTTCCTGGGCTACATCATCTCCGATCAAGGTCTCAAGCTGGATCCTGAGAAAGTGAAGGCTATCCTGGAGTGGCCACGTCCTCAAGACCTGAGGTCCATACACGGTTTCCTGGGATTCATCAATTTCTACTGGCAGCTTATCCCAAACTTCTCATCACTGACAGCTCCCATCTCTACACTTACCAAGAAGAGTGTGAATGCCAAGGTGTGGACTCCAGAGACAGAGTCCGCATTTATTAGTCTCAAAAAAGCCTTCACTTCAGCCTCGATCCTCCATCATCCTGATGTGTCTCGGCAGTTTTCAGTGATGGTGGACGCTTCTTCTGTTGGTGCAGGTGCACTTCTGTTCCAGAGGAGCTCCAAAGGAAGAGACTTTTTTCTTCTGCAGAGCGCAATCACTCTATTAGGAATCGGGAGCCTCTGGCCATCAAATTGGCTCTGGAGGAGTGGAGACATCTGCTAGAGGGCACAGTTCACCCCATCCTGATCTACACCGACCACAAGAACCTCACCTACCTTCAGTCCGCTCAACGACTAAATCCCCGTCAAGCCAGGTTTTTGCTGTTCTTCACCCGTTTCCAATTTGTGCTCCACTACTGTCCCGCTGACAAGAATGTGAGGGCCGATGCCCTGTCCAGGTCATTTGAGACGAATGACAAAGTATCGTAGACCCATCCTGCATTGTCACTGCCAATCCTTTGCAGGTTAGAGACATCCCTCCGGGGAGGACTTTGGTTTGATTGGCAGACAGGAGAGGAATTCTCCGCTGGGGACACAGTTCTAAACTGGCTGGGTATGCTGGTGTTCATAAAACCCGAGACCTGATTGCTCGTCACTTCTGGTGGCCCATGCTACCCAAAGATGTTGTGGACTTTGTCTCTTCTTGCACGGTGTGTGCTTCTAAGAAGGTTACTCACTCCAAGCGAGCTGGCTTGCTTCAACCTCTGCCTGTACCCAATGCCCCCTGACAGCACATTGCGATGGACTTTGTCACAGACCTTCCTCTCTCAGCAGGATGCAACACTGTCTGGGTGGTGGTGGACCGGTTCTCGAAGATAGCACATTTTATCCCGCTGACCGGCCTATCTTCTGCTCCCTGACTGGCGAGTCTCTTCATTCAGCACATCTTCCACTTTCATGCTTTGCCCCTTCACATTGTGTCCGATCGGGGGGTTCAGTTTACCTCAAAGTTCTGGAGAGCCCTCTGTAAACTCCTGGATGTGAGATTGGACTTTTCCTCAGCCTATCATCCCCGTCCAATGGGCAAGTAGAGAGGATCAACCAGATCATGCAGAATTATCTCCGCCACTTCATCACCTTACAGCATGATAACTGGGTACAGCTTCTTCCATGGGCCGAGTTCTCGTACAACAACCACACAAGGGAGACTCCAACACTAGTAGGAACAGGAACAAGAACACAGCACGGGATACAGGAACAGGTAACAGGGCACGGGTAACAACTGGAACGAGAAACACTAAGGGACCATTTGCAAAACAGACTTGGGATACACTAACAACGCTCAGACAAGGATCAGAAAGGCAGGGACCTTCTTATAGTCCAGGAAATCATGTGAGTTGATGATGATGATTGTCTTCATGTGTCCGCGCTGGCCCATTAAGAGCGGGCACCAGCATGCGCGCGCACCCTTAGGGTCACAGCGATCTGGAGCAGAAGTGAGCGCTGGCGTCTCTTAGGAAGGAGATGGGGACCAGCGCTCACAGATCCATGGCTGCGGGCATCGGGAGGTAAGTAAACCCGACGGCCCACGGCCATGGACGCTACAATGACAAGCTTGAAAAGTAAGTAGTGACTGAAGTATATACAAACATAAACTTATGGACAATGGCCCCTACTAGTTTTGCACAAACTCTAATCAAGATAAGGGATGCATTAAAAAAACACTTTAATGGTTCTATAAAGTAAAAAGTAAAATAAACAAAAAAAATACTAATTACTTATTGTATTGTCCTCCTTCCCTTCAATCTTCAATGTACCATAGTACAACTTTTTTTTTTTGTTCATTAATTTTTATTAAAAGTTTTACAAAATACAATAGTAAAATTTCACATTAATTGACTTTTTATCAAGTTACTGAAAAGTATTACAAAACAGAAAAATTAAATAAAACAACTTTAGTGTGGTGGTATGGTGATATAGTACATAAATAGTACAAAATAAGTACAAGAATAATACAGAATGTCTCTGGTCTAGATGTGATGAAAGAATGGAATAGGAATATGTTAGGTTCAAAAGTTAACTAGTTAATTAAGTCTACAGATATAGTGCTGAGCGAGTTATTAAGCCATAGTTTATATTAACCCCTTCCCGCCGCAGCCCTTTTTCAGATTTTCATTTTCGTTTTTTCCTCCCCACCTTCCAAAGGCCATAACGCCTTTATTCTTCCGTCTATATAGTACTATGAGGGCTTGATTTTTGCGGGACAAGTTGTAGTTTTTCGTAGCACCATTTATTTTGCAGTATAATGTACTAGGAAACGGGGAAAAAATTATATGTGGGGTAGAAAATGAAAAAAACAGTGATTCCGCCATGGTTTTTTGCACGCCATTTTTACGGAATTCACTGTACAATTAAAACAACATATTCATTTTATTCTATGGGTCAATACAATTACGCCGATACCAAATATGTGTAGGTTTTTCTATATTTTACTACTTTTACAAGTAAAAACCTAAGTGTAAAAAAGAAAATTTATTTTGTTTCGCCAAATTCCGAGAGCCGTAACGTCTTTATTTTTCCGTCGATTAAGTGGTATAAGGGCTTATTTTTTGCGGGATAAGCTGTAGTTTTTAATAATACCATTTTGGTGTAAATGTGACGGTTTGATCACTTTTTATTTCATTTTTTGTGGGAGATTAGGTGAACAAAAAATAGAGATTCTGGCGTTTACAATTTTGTTTTTTTTACGGCGTTCACCGTGCGGGTTAAATAATGATATATTGTGATAGTTCAGACTTTTACGGACGCGGCGATACCAATTATGTTTATTTATTTAATTTTTTACTATGCTCTAGGGGGAAAATGGGAAAAGGGGGGTTTTTTGAACTTTTAATATTTTATTTTTTTTTACACAAAAAAAACAACTTTATTTAACTAATTTTTACATTTTTTATTAGTCCCCCTAGGGAACTTCAACCAGCGATCGTTAGATCGCTTGCACGATATACTGCAATACTAATGTAATGCAGTATATCGTGATTCTGACAGTCTCCTATGAAGCCCTGCCGGAGGCAGAGCTTCTTAGGAGTACCAAGATGGCGGACCTGGGGTACTTCGTCAGACCCCCAGGCAGCCGTGTGAACCAACGGCTCCCCCCAATCTCGCCGCAGGGGGGCCGTTGAGACGTTACAGGGGGTCGCCCCCCTGTTTTTAGTAATTTAAATGCCGCGATCTCTATTGAACGCGGCATTTAACGGGTTAAACAAGCGGGATCGCGCTAAAGCGCGATCCTGCTCGTAACCCGGAAGTGTCGGCTATAACACACAGCCGACAGATTCGCTCTATGGAGCGGACTCAGCCCGTGAGCCCGCTCCATATTCCCCCACCCGGCGTGCGCCGTATATATACGGCGGATGTCGGGAAGGGGTTAAACCCTCTCAAAAGTATTGGCCAATGATCCACGGTGTAGTTCAGCCATAACATCAAAACAACTGACAGGTGAAGTGAATAATATTGATTATCTCGTTACAATGGCAGCTGTCAAGGAGTGGGATATATTAGGCAGCAAGGGAACAGTCAGTTAGAGAGGGCACATATGTATAAGTAGATTGGTAGTAAGTGTGTGGTGGCTGTGTATGAGAGAATAAGCAGAGTCATCCATCAGAGTTTATTATATTAATTTGGTCATACTATTAATATTTTATACAATTGTTACTATTACTCCTATCTGGATGTTCTAGGTGGCTGTGTCCAACTGTCAGGAGGAGAGAATTGTATACTACCACATTTGTGTTCATTCTAGATTCATTTACCTTTGTTTGGTATGCACAACCAAGTTGTAACTTAATCTAATCCAAAATCTAAATATTAAATAGTCTCCTGGTTCCACGTTACATTTCTCTATTAGTATATAACTTCATAGTGTAACAAGTGTGTATCAAGCTGGGCAGGGGTTTCCCGAGTAAACCCCTGACAGAAGAGACAAACCCATCAGTATACCTCACAAGGTCATATCAAGACTCCGGTGGAGGCACTACGCTAAATAAGAAGAAAAAAAACCCTATTAAGTTAGATACTAAATTAAGGGGTGCAGCAGGAAAAATGGGCAAGCGTAAGGATCTGAGCAACTTTGACAAGGGTCAAATTGTAATGAATTGATGACTGGGTCAGAGAATCTCTAAAATGGCAGGTGTTGTGGCTTGTTCCTGGTATGCAGTGGCTAGTACCTACAAAAAGTAGTCCAAGAAAGGCCAACCGGTAAACCTGCGACAGGGTCATGGGCACACAAGGCTCATTAATGCGTGTCGGAAGCAAAGGCCAGCCTATCCAGTCAGATCCCACGGGACAGCTAGCTACTAAAGCACAAATTGCTAAAAAAGTTCATGTTGGCCATCATAGAAATGTGTCAAAACACACAGTGCATCGCAGCCTGCTGTTTTTAGGGCTGTGTAGCTGCAGACCTGTCAGAGTGCCCAGGGTAATCCTTGTTCATCGCTGGAAGTGCATACAATGGACACATGACCATCAGAACTGGACTATGGAGCAATGAAAGAAGGTTGCCTAGTCTGATGAATCATGTTTTCTTTTTTATATCATGTGGACAGCTGAGTGAGTGTGCGCCGCTTACCTGGGGAAGAGATGGAACCAGGATGCACTCTGGGAAGAAGGCAAGCCGGCAGAGGCACTGTGGTGCTCTGTGCAATGTTCTTCTGGGAAAACTTGGGTCCTTGCATTCATGTGGATATTATTTTGACACGTACCACCTACCTAAACATTGTTGCAGACCAAGTACACCCCTTCATAGCATTGGTATTCTTTAATGGCAGTGGCCTCTTTCAGCAGGATAATGCGCCCTGCCACACTGCAAAAATTGTTCAGGAATGGTTTGAGGAACATGATAAAGAGTTTAAGGGGTTGTCTTGGCCTTCAAAAATTACCAAGATCGCAAGCATATCGAGCATCTGTGGGATGTGCTGGAAAAACAAGTCCAATCCATGGAAGCCCCATCTTGCTGGTTACAGGACTTAAAGGATCTGCTGATAACCTCTTGGTGCCAGATACTGTAGGATACCTTCAGAGATCTTGTGGAGTCCATGCCTCGACGGATTAGAGCTTTTTTTGGGAGACCTACACAATATTAGAGAGGTGGCTTTAAGGCTGAACAGTTTACATAGGCTATAAGAGAATTGGAAAACTATACGGGAAAGGTGGTATTTTAAAGAGATTTCACTGTATTTTAATGTTTTATTACTATTAATATTTTTTATCTAATTATTTTTAATATAAACAAAAACATTTTTGTTATACAAATGATGCAAGTCCCACTTGATTAACATTTATCAGAGTCTTTATAGAACATCCGTGATGGTTTCACACCACTTATGCAAGGAAATATGGTAGGGTAACTGTTTTCTTAGAGTGTGGAATTTATAAGAAATCAAATTAATACTATCACAAACATAAAAAATGAAGTAGGAAATGAAATACTTAATTTGAAATTTTATTTTCAATATAAAATATTTACCAGCTAATGCTGGAACTGCTTTCAGACAATAACATTTTCTAGAAGAATATAATTTTGGTTATAGTGTATAGTAAGAACATTGTCAGTTACAAAATATAAAATGCTGTGGTGACAGATGGTATTATACAGTATACTATCAAATAAAAACTGAGAGATGATCTCATTATAATGTAAGTTGCAGTACACTGAATTTTCTTTTCAGTATTGTTTAAATTGGAAGTTAGTGATGTATTTTAACCTTCTCCACCACAGACTTATTATATAACTCTATAGTTGGTTATAGAAATAAGAAGAAATGTATTATTACTGGAGCACCATACGAGCAGTGCACCAGTCTCTCCTTCAGTACAGCTTAAGCCATATTCATCATATTCTTCTACCCCCTGTAGATGAATATGGTGTGGAGTTTGAAAGTGGCTGTGTCACGAACCTGGCAGGGAGGATGGGATTCCTTTTCGCCAGCTTCTAGTCGCCCTTAAAAGCACTGAGGCGTTGATACTAACAGACCCCCCGGTATTCACCAGAGACCGCCGCAAGGCTGTTTGGACTTTGCTGCTGGGAATCTGCAGATCGCGTCCCATAAAAGAAGCGTCCTTGAACCGTGCACATGTTACGATGGATGCAGTTCAGGATCACAGGAACCGATGCAGGGATCAGAGATGCAAGCAGAGTCGTAACATAGGACGTCAGATCAGGTATAGTACAAAGCTGGAGCTAGGTAGAAATGACCTGGTACTCTGGCACCTGTTGGTGCTCAGAGAGAGGCTTATATGGGCAGTCCTGTAGTTAGGTGTCATGTGACGTCAGTAGGGAGTTTACCAGAATTGAGTTAATGCCATGTACTAGCCACTAGAGGGAGTTCAAGATTGTATTTTGCATTCCAGCCACTAGAGGGAGCTCCTGCCCCATCTCTGAAACCGTCTGCCCAGGAAAGTACGGCCTGAGAGTTATTTTGTGGGGAATCTTCTTATGAAACTTCTTCAAAAGTTGAGGGGCATGCAGGTCTGAATGTTTGATCCAACAGCACTCTTCAGGATCGTAGCCTTTCCAATTAACGAGAAAGCGCAAGATCCCCTTGGATACCTTGGAGTCCAAGATTTCGTCTGCTTCATATTCCTCATGCTGAACAACAGAGATGGAACTGGGAGGAGCTCGAGAGGATGCGAATCTGTTGAGGACCATAGGCTTCAGGAGAGAGGCATGGAAGACATTTGGAATGCGTAGGAACGGAGGCAAGGACAAGCGGCCCGATGTGACGTGGGGCAAACTTCATACTTGGCACTGTCTAATAAAACGAGTGGACAACCAGACTCTGTCCCCTGGTCCCCATCTTGGAACTTTGCGTCTCCTTTTATCCGCCTGGGATTTGTACCGGGCAGATGCTTTCTGAAGATTAGTCTTTACCGGAGACCAGATGACTGAGAATTCTCGTATTCAGGAATCCGCAGCTGGAACATTGAAGACGGGAAGAGCTGGAAGAGTGGGAAGGCGTGGATGCTTTCCATAGTTGATGAAGAATGGGGACTTCGATGATGATTCGTGGAACAGATTGTTATGTGCTGACTCTGCCCATGGTCGGAGGTTACCAAGTTGTCTTGAGCCGGAGAGAGGTAGAGTCTTATAAATTTCTCAAGATCTTGGTTTACCCACTCTGTCTGTCCATTGGAATGTGGGTGGTGGGCTGTGGAGAAATTGAGCTTAACTCCCATTATTTTGCAGAGAGCTCGCCACAATGTCTCTGATAAAAAAAGAATCCAGGACAGCCGCTGAGGGTAAGCATTTCAAAGGGGTGAAATGTGCCATTTTGGAGAATCGGTCTACCACAACCCAGATGTTCTTGTACCCTGTAGATGGTGGGAGATCGGTGAAAAAATCCATTGAGATGTGGGTCCATGGTTATAACCGGTACTGGGAGCAGATGAAGTAAACCAACAGGGCGCCTGGGTACGATTTTATGCTGGACGCACGTCTGACAGGATGACACAAAGTCTCTGACATCCTGGGCGAGTGTGGGCCACCAGTAATCCCTGGACAGTAGCTCGAACTTCTTCTTGACTCCTGCGTGTCCGGAGAATCGGGAACTGTGGGCCCAAGAGAGAAGTCTAGGCCCAGACTTAGAAGGCACCATGGCTTTACCAGGGGGAGGAGTTGGCAGCATCCCTGATGAAGCTGCCAGGAGAATCATTTTGTGGTCAATTATGACCTTCGGCTCATAATGTACCTCCCGATCTGAGGCATCAAAGGAGCGGGAGAGTGCATCCGCCTTAACGTTCTTGGGACCTGGACAATAGTGATGAGTAGATTGAACCGCGAGTAAAACAATGACCATCTGGCTTGATGAGACTTCAAACGTTGAGCAGACTGTAGGTACAGGAGATTCTTATGATCTGTATAAATCTTAACAGGATGTGAGGCTCCTTTCAGTAGGTGCCTCCATTCATCTAAAGCAAGCTTTATGGCTAGGAGTTCTTTGTCCCCGATCCCATAATTTTTCTCCATGGGAGAGAACCTTCTGGAAAAGAACCTGCAGAAGTGCATTCTTCCCAAGATCTGCCGTTGGGACAGAACAGCTCCCACAGCAAAGGAGGAGGCATCCCCTTCCAGGAAGAAGGGAAGAGACGTGTCAGGCTGATAGAGGACTGGAGCGGAGAGGAACTCTGCTTTCAACTGATTCAAGGCTTGATTGGCCTCTGGAGTCCACTGTTTGGGATCGACCGACTTACAGGTGAGGGCTGTAATCGGTGCTATCAAGGAGGAGAATCCTTTAATAGACCACCGGTAATAGTTGGTCGAACCCCACGAACCTCTGAATGCCCTTTAGCCCAGTGGGTTGCGGCCAGTCCTGAATAGCCTGGACCTTGACTGGATCCATCTTGAATCTGGTGCCCGACAGAATGCATCCCAGAAACAGAACCGAGGATTGCTCGAAGAGACACTTCTCCAGTTTACAATAAAGTTGATTGTCTATCAGTCGGGTTAGGACCTGGCAAACATGGTTGCGGTGATCTGAAAGTGAACGGAAAAACATCAAGATGTCGTCCAGATAAATGACAACGAAGTGGTACAGCATGTCCCGGAAAATCTCATTTATGAAACTCTGGAAAACTGCGGTACATTACTCAGGCCAAAGTGCATGACTAAGTACCGTAATGGCCATCCCTGGTGTTAAAGGCTGTCTTCCATTCATCGCCAGGCTTTATGCGGATTGGATTGTAAGCACCTCGCAAGATCGAGCTTACTGAACACTGTTGCACCACATGTCTGGTCAAATAACTCTGAGATCAGAGGGAGCGGATTCTTATTCTTGACCGGGATATTGTTCAGTCCTTGATAGTCAATATATTGGTGTTAAAGGGCTGGTATAATGGCGGGTTTCACTTGCTTGTGTTACCCACCATTACTACCTCCTTTATATTCAGGGTCACTAGGGTTATGCTTAGTTCCCCTACCTTTTCCTTATACTAACGTTAATCTACTTGCTTTGCTGCTACGCAAGTGTTTAGGACTGAGTAAATACAATTGTATAGTAAATGAAGGGTCATATTTATCACTAACCATAATCACACTTACATATCAAATACACCAAACACAGAAACTGATCACAGTATAGTATCAGTATACCCTAATACATATAACAAGTTAATATATACTGAGTATACTCACACTATATGTAGTACAGTATAAACACGGTATCACAATCCTATGTTAGACCACCACCCACTTACCTAAACTTACATATGAATAGTTACGTTACAATACAATACACATGCTCACTGTTTCTGCCCCACTCTCGCCTAGCAATAACTATCCCTGTACACTAAGGGTTAATCAGGTAACAGGGACAGCAAGGGTTAACTTAGGAACGCAGGAGGAAAAAGGGTTAACAAGGGGAAATGGTTTGCTGTATGCCAGGGGATAGCAGGTAAATAGTGGGAAATGGTTAAACAGGTACCAGGGGATATGTAGGTCAGGCAGGTAGGAAAGGGTTGAACAGGGAAGTGTTGTGTTAGGTGGGGAGAAGTTGCGTGTAGCTGCTGCTACACTTGGATACTTAGCGGTTCATGTGGTGCAACTTGGTGAGTTAGTGTGTCTTGAGGGAGGCAGGAAAGAAGAGTGACTGAGTGTGGGACAGTTGACCCTCTTATACCTTGTCCGTGCACATCTGTGTAACATCACATGCTCATGCACGTGCAAGGGGGGGGGCATGGGTTTATGGCTCCACCCATTGAATCTCATTACCTGGTATGGGGGGGGCAAGCAGTTGGAACTTCCTGCTTCCTGGAAATACAGGATTTGTTCGTATGGCTTTTACCCCCCCAGGGTGTCACATTACCTGGTGAGGGGGATGGAAGGGCAGGCAGTGTGATGCATTGGATGTGTCCAATGTCTTCTCCCTCTCTCTATACACCTTTCTGGAGGGATAAATATAAACACTACCGTTCAAAAGTTTAGGGTCACTTAGAAATTTCCTTATTTTTGCAAGAAAAGCACAGTTTTTTTCAATGAAGATAACATTAAATTAATCAGAAATACACTCTATACATTGTTAATGTGCTAAATGACTATTCTAGCTGCAAATGTCTGGTTTTTAATGCAATATCTACATAGGTGTATAGAGGACCATTTCCAGCAACCATCACTCCAGTGTTCTAATGGTACATTGTGTTTGCTAACTGTGTTAGAAGGCTAATGATTAGAAAACACTTGAAAACCCTTGTGCAATTATGTTAGCACCGCTGTAAACAGTTTTGCTGTTTAGAGGAGCTATAAAACTGACCTTCCTTTGAGTTAATTGAGAATCTGGAGCATTACATTTGTGGGTTCGATTAAACTCTCAAATGGCTAGAAAAAGAGAGCTTTCATGTGAAACTCGACAGTTTATTCTTGTTCTTAGAAATAAAAGCTATTCCATGCAAGAAATTGCCAAGAAACTATAGATTTCCTACAACGGTGTGCACCACTCCCTTCAGAGGACAGCACAAACAGGCTCTAACCAGAGTAGAAAGAGAAGTGGGAGGCGCCGCTGCACAACTGAGCAACAAGACAAGTACATTAGAGTCTCTAGTTTGAGAAATAGACGCCTCACAGGTCCTCAACTGGCAGCTTCATTAAATATTACCCGCAAGACGCCAGTGTCAATGTCTACAGTGAAGAGGCGATGCTGGCCTTCAGGGCAGCGTGGCAAAGAAAAAGCCATATCTGAGACTGGCTAATAAAAGGAGAAGATTAATATGGGCAAAAGCACACAGACATTGGACAGAGGAAGATTGGAAAAAAGTGTTATGGACAGACGAATCGAAGTTTGAGGTGTTTGGATCACACAGAAGAACATTTGTGAGACGCAGAACAACTGAAAAGATGCTGGAAGAGTGCCTGACGCCATCTGTCAAGCATGGTGGAGGTAATGTGATGGTCTGGGGTTGCTTTGGTGCTGGTAAAGTGGGAGATTTGTACAAGGTAAAAGGGCTTTTAAATAAGGAAGGCTATCACTCCATTTTGCAATGCCATACCCTGTGGACAGCGCTTGATTGGAGCCAATTTCATCCTACAACAGGACAATGAGCCAAAGCACACCTCCAAATTATGCAAGAACTATTTAGGGAAGAAGCAGGCAGCTGGTATTCTATCTGTAATGGAGTGGCCAGCGCAGTCACCAGATCTCAACCCCATAGAGCAGTTGTGGGAGCAGCTTGACCGTATGGTACGCAAAAAGTGCCCATCAAGCCAATCCAACTTGTGGGAGGGCCTTCTGGAAGCATGGGATGAAATTTCTCCCGATTACCTCAGCAAATTAACAGCTAGAATGCCAAAGGTCTGCAATGCTGTAATTGCTGCAAATGGAGCATTCTTTGACGAAAGCAAAGTTTGAAGGAGAAAATTATTATTTGAAATAAAAATCATTATTTCTAACCTTGTCAATGTCTTGAATATATTTTCTAGTCATTTTGCAACTCATTTGATAAATATAAGTGTGAGTTTTCATGGAAAACACAGAATTGACTGGGTGACCTCAAACTTTTGAACGGTAGTGTATATCTACACTCACATGTACATAGATTTAAATATATAAAACACTTCCCTTTACAATCCCCCTGTTGTCGGGACCACGACAATGAAATTTGGAAGTGTTTGTTTTGTATTACCCCCCTCAACGTCACTCATTACTGGTAATGGTCATAGATGGAATGAAGTATACCTTTGGACTTAGGTACACATCACTTATCTCAAGGACACCTTCCCACCAGTCCTCAAACTCAGAAGTCCAGTGCAAACGAGAACCTCAAAGTCTGTGTTCTTTCTTTTGTGGTATTCCTTCCACTTTAGAGGCATCAGCGGGTTTTTCCATCGGCCGATCCAATTCTAGCATGCCGAACCATGTAAGGCTACTTGTGCCCTCACACGGTCAGCCTTGGAATGGCTGAGCCCGCCTTTCGACAACCTTTGTACGCAATCCGTTATCTTTTCAAATCTTTTCAGTATCTTGATTGAAGGTGAAACAATCTTTGTTGGACGATATCCATGTCTCTATCACGGCAGGTTAACATCCCTGAGGAGGTGATGTCTTGGTACCTAGAAATCTAATCATGGGGCGGAGTATCGCCTTCCATTTCCCCATTAAAATTCAATCCATCATCGTATGGACCATACCAGTTCTCAGGTTGAGGTGGCAATTACCTACAAGGGTGTGTGTATACCTTACCTGTCCATAATTGTTCCTACACACTACCCAATCATACACACAAAATGTCAAATAATCAAACATACAAAAATATTCCCCCCACACCATAGGTACATGTACATATAGAGATTCATGCTTAAACAGCATCTCTCACTACTCCTCCATAAACACATGCAAGGTACACATGTAAATGGGGTGACTACAGGCTGCAAATATATGACCGCCTACACGTACAAACTCACTCACTGTGGGACAGGCATGTCCTCACTGAGTATGCCTATGTTGTGGACACATATCTACACCTAGAATGTCTATATGTACACCTCGAAAGTTTTTGTACGACACATTGATTCATATTACACTACAAAAATATAGGTATATACATAAACTCGACAATTACGGGTCGCAGGACAGTATTGGTATTATGTCCTTAGTTCAAGTTTATTCTTTTACACCTGACCTAGTTTACTTGGTCGGCAAGTCCTTTCACCCATCAGTACTATCACAGGGTGAATGAGCAGGTTGAAGAACAAAATTGCTTTGGGGTTGTACCCAAACAGGCTCTCCGACCAGGACACCTCTGAGTCTCTTTTCAGAGAATGGGATGGAGGCTCGATTCTCAGACTCTTTAAGCTTCTCCACAATATCCTCTTCCTCACTGAACTCAGGATCCTCTGGAGTCTTACATGAGCATCTGAGCGGATATCGAGCCTCTACTCAGGGGTGACTGGAGTTCTTCCATTTTTCTACATCAATACCTGTGATAATACAAAAAGGTGAAAATGCTCCTTGGAGGAGTATTCCTCTTCCGGTGCAATTAGTCGCACAGATGGTGTAGTAAACATATTGCACTCGGTACCAACTCCAATACCCTTGACCCATGTATCTTAAACCTGAAGAGGGTATTGGGTTGACCTTCATCTCACAGGTCCCCTCGGTATCTCAACACTGGTGTCTAAGCACCCGGTCCTAACTACCTTGGCAGAGGATCGCATCCTCCTCATTTCAACATCCATCTGAACAGACAGATATGGATGGCTGCCCTTATAGGTTAGGATATCTGAGGGGAGCTGTAGATGAAGTACCATTTTGTGGATCTTCACAATTCTCATGTTTGTGGAACTATATCCACATCTTACCAAACCCATTATCTTAAAATCAAGATATGGGTGTAATGCCAGGGTTACCTCCCCCTGTCAATCTTTCTTAAAGGACCACTCCAGTTAAACACAAAAGAATCAGCCATACTTTTATTTACTGTTTTTAATTGCACTCGCATCTGGCCTCAGATGAAATTGTGTTAAATAACAATTCCAACATTATTATCCCAAATCGAGAGCAATTAAAACATTTTGCGATTATAGATGTAAATGCATTACTATCCTGAACTTCAAGGTCTAGGTGTGCAGTATAACATAACACTACAAGTGAACTTATGTTACCTGTCCGCACCTCTATACCTAATATTAGTTCACAGAACAAGCAAATACATCACTATTTATTGGCTGATTCTCCAGTTGTTTTCCTGGAGTGGCTTTCTTATGTAGTATAAATACAGGCAACACCCATATAGTATAACTACATATTACTGATAACCAGGGATACACCACAATACAATCTGTGAAGGAACCACAAAAGAAAACACAAATGACAACAAAAGAACTGGGAACAAACACAACAGACCATAAAAACACAGTACAGACAAAGAGATAACCCCTAACTGTGAACATGTAAATTATGGCCTACTTAAAATTCACAACTGAACTCCTCCCCAGCTGTGGCTTATACCATGGCAGTTCCTAGCAATATGTCCCATCTGACCACATTTAAAACATTTAATAGGACCACATTGCTTAGTACCCAAAGACTTGCAGTACTTCGCAATATGGCCTGAGCCGGCACATGCAAAGCATTTAATAGTACATGCTCTGTTGGACTTAGGGCAGTTACCAGTGCATGATCTCTTAAAGTTCTGCATGGCTACGGACGCACTTCTGACTATCGTACACTTACATTTGCGTAGCACTTTAGTAACAATCTTACCTTCAGGTTTATGGATGGGATCACGATTTGGGACATCTGATCCATCACTCTTTCTACTCCCCCCTTTTTGCCCTGTATAGGGCAAACTTACGGCAGAATCAAGCCTTGAAAAAGACAAGGCCGGTAACATTTTTGAGAAATATTTTATGATGTTTTGCATACTGGCAACCAATTGTGACCTAGTAGCAAGCTCATCATTCAACTTGGCAATGATCGCATTCGGAGATGCCGCCTTCTCCTTAAACGCATTGATCACAGCATAAGACCCAGTCAGCTGTGTATCAATATCATCACCATGATTTTTCTAAACTATCACCTGTGATTCCAGCATGCAAATTTGCTTGTGTCTATCAATTTTACATTGGGCATTCTCTGCCAGTTGTGTCTGCAAAGCACAAAGCTGCTTCACATTGTTGACACAACACTGGCAGTGAAGATTTGGGGAATCACTCTTCATTTCTGTGTTCTCAGGCTTCCACGTCTCCTCATACACACATATCAGTTTAGTGAGCATGTGGAGCCTTTTGGAGGTTTTGTTAAAAACACTCCTCTTGCTGATGCACATCTTATCATGCGCATAAGCCTCATCCAGATGTGTGGACCACAGCATTCCTGCTGACTCATATGTAGTGGGTGTTACTGGGTTGAATGAACTGTGTTTGAGTGTGGAGAAGTCCATCAGAAGTCATCCTGGTCAGTGTTTTCCTCCTTGTTCCTTGCTGCACGAAAAAGGTCATTTTATGCTGGAACGCTTTTTCCCGACCAGCTGGACTTTCACACGAAGGACACCGACGTCGATACTTCTGAAGACTCTAATGTGTTGCTCGATCGCCCGACGATTTAACGCCGTAGAGCAGCACGCCGCAAAGCAAAATAAAAACGTTAATACCTTAGAAAAAAAACAAAAAATAACTAGGTTCGCTGTTCTCAATTGTATCCTGTATTAAGCTTTAAATAAAAATGTGTTACTCGTCTAAACTTGAAGGTCTAGGCTCACAGTATAACACAACACTTCACCGTGTACCTATGTTATCTGTCCACGCCTCTCCGCCTATCTTAGTTCACTGTTTTCCACAATTTTTTTGTACAAAAACAGAAATAAATTCAAAACAGTTTGGGCCTCGGCTCGCCATATGTTAAAGGGGTTAGATGTATATATATATTGTAGCAGTGCAGCTACGGGACAGTGCAGAAACTCAGGTTTTAAGCAACCAGGGAGCATGTACAGCAGAGAGGGTTTTCTCTGCTGTTGCTTGGGTGTAAAGCCTGGAATAGGGTCTGGTTTGCTGGAGTGTGAAGGAGACGGCAGGCTTCCACTCCATACAGTCAATGTCTTGGGCTGTCTGATGAGCTTAGTTAGGCTTCACCTGAGACGGCTCTTTAATTCAGGGGTGTGCAGTTCACACAGGGCTCTCAGTCTGGGGTAGACAGGCATGCTAGCCTGTGTGAGAGTCACCACCGTGTGAGGTAAAACTGTGAAGGTTTTGAGGTGCTGGGCACAAGGCTTAGTGTCTCGTAATGAGGGACACTGAATGTGTTAGTTAGAGGCTGGATGGCCTAGGGTTTATTTTGTATGTTTATTGTTGTAACACTGACTGCTGTGTTGAAGACAATAAAGCTAGCTGCGGCTGGTTTAAACCTTTTATTCAAGGAGTTGGAGTGAACTTTCTATGTATGCCAACCATCTCACCCGGGAGATGGCGATCCTGTGAGCTAAGTAGTCCCCAGGTTGTCACATATGGCGGAGAATTGCTTTGGACAATAAAATGGCACAAGAAGTGTGCAGTGAAATTTAAAGGGCCAGAAGCCCAATTAAAGAGACTGTTTTTTCATTGCAATGGGTCTTATGGAGGAACTCCTCAAACAAATGGTGCAGATGAAAGCAGAGCTGCAGGAAACAAATGCCAAACAGAGAGAGGATAACCAAAAGGTTCTTGGTACAGTTGGAAGCAGATCAAGAGGCTCTAAGGGCACAAGTGCTGTCCAAGGATACGCAGCATTCCAAGCCAACTGGATGCTCTTCAACACCAGCTGCATTGATGCCGGGTTCTCCTGACGTGTTGCAGACAGTTTGCAGAAAATAGCAAAGAGCATGCATACCTGTGATACAAGCTGTGAGGACCGTTGCTAAGGGCAACCACCCGGACTCATGGTGGGAATTTTTGCGAGCGGACTATTGTCTGGATGGAAAAGGTGTTCCCAAGTAATGTTGTACAGCTGTTAAAAAGCCAAGTGTGCTGAATCGCCCAGATGTGGTTGCTAGGAGCAACCAACCCCGACAGCATGTGGCGCCTGTTCAGCAAAAGGAGCGCTGTTAGAGATGCCATCGAGCGGATGGATGTGCACCTGATTGTTCTCTGGTCAGGAGGCCAGAGAGAGCACAAGAGAAGACACGTGAAGTGTTGGTTTGTGGGATTCCGCTACTGGTCAGTCTGGATCTTCGCCAAGAGTTCTCGTGGGTGCATCCGGACATTTTGCTGTTCGTGAAGAAGGATCCTGAGATGGGTGAGACCGTTCTGATTGACTTTGAAACTGATTGTGGGACTGTGCAGTACAGACTTATAAAATGTCAGGAACTTGATGAGGAGTTTGTGCTGGGAAGGGACTTTCCTCATTTTTGTCAGTTGTGGGAGAAAGGCAATATCTCCGATAAGCATTGTAGCTATTACAGGGAAAAGTCCTCTGCAGGGTGTGCGGCTCCACTGCCAGAAAGGGAAAATGCACCAGTTGTAATGATGTCAAGTGATAATGTGATTCAGGAAATGCCTGCTAAAAATGACACACATGTATTTGATGCACAGCGTTTATGTGATACTAGTGAAATGTCAAAAATTGTGCCTAATGTGTCTTTAACCCCTTCCCTCTTTAGCCACTTTTGACCTTCCTGACAGAGCCTCATTTTTCAAATCTGACATGTGTCACTTTATGTGGTAATAACTCCGGAATGCTTTCACCTATCCAAGCGATTCTGAGATTGTTTTCTCGTGACACATTGGACTTTATGTTACTGGCAAAATTTGCTCGATATGTTCAGTATTTAATTGTGAAAAACACCAAAATTTAGCGAAAAATTGCAAAAATTAGCATTTTTCTCAATTTAAATGTATCTGCTTGTAAGACAGGCAGTTATAATACACAAAATTGTTGCTAATTAACATCCCCCATATGTCTACTTTAGATTGGCATCGTTTTTTGAACATCCTTTTATTTTTCTATGACCTCACAAGGCTTAGAACTTTAGCAGCAATTTCTCACATTTTCAAGAAAATTTCAAAAGGCTATTTTTACAGGGGCCAGTTCAGTTGTGAAGTGGTTTTGAGGGCCTTATATATTAGAAACCCCAAAAAAGTCACCCCATTTTAAAAACTTCACCCCTCAAAGTATTCAAAACAGCATTTAGAAAATGTCTTAACCCTTTAAACATTTCACAGGAATTAAAGCAAAGTAGAGGTGAAATTTACAAATTTCATATTTTTCTGCAGAAATACATTTTTAATACAATTTTTTTTATAACACAGAAGGTTTTACCAGAGAAATGCAACTCAATATTTGTTGCCCAGTTTTTGCAGTTTTAGGAAATATCCCACATGTGGCCGTAGCGTGCTACTGGACTGAAACACCGGCCTCAGAAGCAAAGGAGCACCTAGTGGATTTTGGGGCCTTATTTTTGTTAGAATATATTTTAGGCACCATGTCAGGTTTGAAGGGCTCTTGCGGTGCCAAAACAGTCAAAATCCCCCAAAAGTGACCCCATCTGGGAAACTAGACACCTCAAGGAAATTATCTAGGGGTGTAGTGAGCATTTTCACCGCACAGGTTTTTTACAGAAATTATTGGAAGTAGGCCGTGAAAATTAAAATCAACATTTCTTCAAAGAAAATGTAGGTTTAGCGATTTTTTTTCTCATTTCCACAAGGACTAAAGGAGAAAAAGCACCGCAAAATTTGTAAAGCAATTTCTCCCGAGTAAAACAATACCTCACATGTGGTAATAAACGGTTGTTTGGAGACACGGCGTGGCTGAGAAGGGAAAGAGCGCCATTTGGCTTTTGGAGTTCACATTTAGCAGGAATGGTTTGCGGAGGCCATGTCACATTTACAAAGCCCCTGAGGGGACAAAACAGTGAAAACCCCAAACAAGTGACCCCATTTTGGAAACTATACCCCTTGAGGAAATTATCTAGGGGTATAGTGAGCATTTTGACCCCACAGGTTTTTTGCAGAAATTTTTGCAAGTAGGCTGTGAAAATGAAAATCTACATTTTTTCAAATAAAATGTAGGTTTAGCTAATTTTTTTTCATTTCCACAAGGACTAAAGGAGAAAAATCACCATAAAATTTGTAAAGAAATTTCTCCCGAGTAAAACAGTACCCCACATGTGGTAATAAACGGCTGTTTGGACACACGGCGAGGCTGAGAAGGGAAAGAGCGCCATTTGGCTTTTGGAACTCAAATTTAGCAGGAATGGTTTGCGGAGGCCATGTTACATTTACAAAGCCCCTGAGGGGACAAAACAGTGGAAACCCCCCACAAGTGACCCCATTTTGGAAACAACACCCATTGAGGAAATTATCTAGGGGTATAGTGAGCGATTTGACACCACAGTTTTTTTGCAGAAATTATTGGAAGTAGGCCCTGAAAATAATAATCTACATTTTTTCAAAGAAAATGTAGGTTTAGCTAATTTTTTCTCATTTCCAGAAGGACTAAAGGAGAAAAAGCACCACAAAATTTGTAAAGCAATTTCTCCCGAGTAAAACAATACCCCACATGTGGTAATAAACGGCTGTTTGGACACACGGCAGGGCTTAGAAGGGAAAGAGCACTATTTGACTTTTTGAGATCACATTTAGCAGGAATGATTTGCGGAGGCCAGGTCACATTTGCAAAGCCCCTGAGGGGACAAAACAATGAAAACGCCCAAAAAGGGACTCCATTTAGGAAACTACACCTCTTGAAGAATGCATCTAGGGGTGTAGTGAGCATTTTGACCCCACAGATGTTTCATAGAATTTATTAGAATTAGGCAGTGAAAATAAAAACAGTCCTTTTTCTTCAATAAGACGTAGCTTTAGCGCAAATTTTTTCATTTTCTCAACAAATAAAGGAAAAAAAGAACCCAACATTTGTAAAGCTATTTCTCCCGAGTACGGCAATACCCCATATGTGGTCATAAACTGCTGTTTGGGCAAACGGCAGGGCTCAGAAGGGAAGGACCGCCATTTGGAGTGCAGATGTTGCTGGATTGGTTTCTGGGCACCTGTGGGCCCAAAACAGTGGAAACCCCCCAGAAGTGACCCCATTTTGTAAACTACACCCCTCAATGCATTTACCAAGGGGTGTAGTAAGCATTTTAACCCTGCAGGTGTTTTGTAGAAATTAGTGTGCGCTCAATGTTGCAGAGTGAAAATGGGATTTTTTTCCATAGATATGCCAATATGTGGTGCCCGGCTTGTGCCACCATAACAAGACAGCTCTCTAATTATTATGCGGTGTTTCCCGGTTTTAGAAACACCCTACATGTGGCCCTAATCTTTTGTCTGGACATATGACAGGGCTCAGAAGTGAAGAGTACCATGCGGAGTGGAGGCCTAATTTGGCGATTTACAAAGTATTGGTTCACAACTGCAGAGGCTCAGATGTGAAATAATAAAAAGAAACCCCTGATAAGTGACCCCATTATGGAACTGCACCCCTCAAGGCATTTATTAAGGGGTGTAGTGAGCATTTTCACCCCACAGGTCTTTTCCATAAATGAATGCGCTGCGGATGGTGCAAATTAAAAATTTATATTTTTCCCTAGATATGCCATTCAGTGGCAAATATGTCATGCCCAGCTTATGACGCTGGAGACACACACCACAAAAATTGTTAAAAGGGTTCTCACGGGTATGACGGTGCCATATATGTTGAAGGAAACTGCTGTTTGGGCACGCTGTAGGGTTCAGGGCCGAGGGAGCACCATTTGGCTTTTGGAGAGCGGATTTTGCTTGGTACTATATTTGTTTGAGTATTGCTGGTGTTTTATAATGTGGGGGTACATGTAAGCGGGGCGGAGTATATAAGGGGCATAGTCAGGTGGTATAAAAAAATAAAAATAATCCATAGATGTGTGTTACGCTGTGAAGCAATCCTTTCTGCACAGGCCGGTGTCGCACTGATAAATGGTGTCATTTCTTATCCCCCTTTTGGTCCACACTCCGCGCCTTTGTAGTTTGGGGAATTTTGCTGGGAAAGTATTATCCTGGTATAATACGGGCACCGTCGCTTCCATCGGATATGATTGGGCCCTCCCTTCCTGGTTCCCTAATTTTAGGTCCTTGATAAATCGCCTCTTGAAACAGAAGAAATGTTCTCCTCGGGCACAACTGCATATTTTTTTATTTCCTGACTTATTGGAGCCATAACTAATTTTATTTTTCATAGACGTAGCGGTATGAGGGCTGGTTTGTTGCGGGACGAGCTGTAGTTATTATTGGTACCATTTTGGGGTACATGTGACTTTTTGATCACCTTTTATCCTATTTTTTGGGATGCCAGGTAAACCAAAAAACGCAATTCTGGCACAGCTTTTTTTGTTTTTTTTTTATACAGAGTTCACCACGCATTATAAACTACATGTTACCTTTATTCTGCGGGTCAGTACGATTCCGGCGAAACCTCATTTATAGAACTTTTTTATGTTTTACAACTTTTTGCACAATAAAATTACTTTTGTAAAAAGAATGTATTTTTTCTGTCGCCAAGTTGTGAGAACCATAACGTTTTAATTTTTTTGTCGACGGAGTTGTATGAGGGCTTGTTTTTTGCGGGACAAGCTATAGTTTTTATAGGTACCATTTTTGGATACGTGCGACTTTTTGATCACTTTTTATTGTAATATTTGTAGGGCAAAGTGACTAAAAAACAGAAACTCTGGTAACGTTTTTTACGGGTTTTTTTTACGCTGTTCACCGCGTGCAATAAATAATATAATATTTTGATACCTCCGGTCGTTACGGTCGTGGCGATACCAAATACATATGGTTTATTATTATTTTTCAATAATAAAGGACTTGATAAGAGTAAAAGGGGGATTGTGTGTTATTTGATTACTTGAAACTTTTATTGTTTTCAAACTTTTATTTTTTGCACTTTTTTTTACACTTTTTTATACTTTTTTTACACTTTTTCTCAAGTCCCACTAGGGGACTTGAAGGTCCAACGGTCAGATTTTTTTTTTTCTAATACATTGCACTACCTATGTAGTGCAATGTATTAGATCTGTCAGTCATTCACTGATAGCAAGCCGTTTAGGCTTCGCCTCCCGGCGGGGCCTAAATCGGCTTCCGTAATGGCAGAGCAGGAGACCATTGTGTCTCCTGTTGCCATAACAGCAGTCGCCAGTCCCGATTGCCTGTCAGGGCTGGCGATCTGCTTGTAACCGCTACGATGCAGCAATCGCTTTCGATTGCTGCATCGAAGGGGTTAATGGCAGGGATCGGAGCTAGCTCCGGTTCCTGCCGTTACAGGTGGATGTCAGCTGTACAGTACAGCTGACTTCCACCGCTGATGACGCCGGATCAGCTCCTGACCCGGCGCCATCTTGCCGGCAGCTACGGAAGCCGATCAGGCTCCGCCGCCGGGCGGATCTTGACCGGCTTCGGTGCTAGGCAGACCGGGAGGCCAGTATTAGGCCTCCGGTTGCCATTGCAGCCACCGGAACCCCGGCAATTTCATTACTGGGGTTCCGATGAGCTGCAAACACCTTAAGTGCAGCGATCGCGTTTGAGCGCTGCACTTAAGGGGTTAATGGCGGGGATCGAAGCTAATTTCGGTCCCCGCCGTTACAGTCGGATGTCAGCTGTAAGATACAGCTGAGATCCGGTGATGATGGGACCGGCTCAGCTTCTGAGCCGGTGCCAAACGTTTGACGTACATGTACGGCAAGATGCGGGAAGTCAGTACTTTCCATGACGTACATGTACGTCAAATGTCGGGAAGGGGTTAACCCATGAGTATGTCACCCAGCCTGAGCAGGTAATGCATTGTGTGAACAGGCTGTTAAAGAAACAGCAGCCGAGACAGAAGAGGGGATTAGTTCAAGTGTGCCCCTTGAGGCTGTAGTTGAGAAAGTCGAGCATGTCACATGTGATGTGCGTACTGTTACTGATGGTAATCCAGAGGATGTGTCCTTGGAAACAGATGTGTCAGGTGTATCTGAGATTTCCCTAGATGTTGGGATTGTTGATGTTGGTAACCTGGAGTAGAGCCCTGCCATACCTAGTGATGGTGATGAATATGTGCCTGGTGCAATAGAGGTGACTGCAGCACCTTTAGAAATGTTGACCCCTAAAGGTCATTCCTATGCTGTAGAAACTGAGACTGATGTAACGCTCACTCATTCCTTGGGGATGGGGGAAGCACAGGAGGTAGACTTCAAGTCGTGTTCAGTGGATGCTACTATAGTGTATGCTTCGGTCCCTGATATTACATGTTATGTAAAACAGGTTACTAATGACTCAAGTGTGCCCCTAGAGGTCATGGTTCACAATTACAAAACTGTTGCATGTGATGTGTGCACTGTTCCTAATGGCCACCAGCTGTATACTGCTGCGATGTGTGAGTGGAGTGGTGATAAACTCTACAGGTCTGAGAATATGGTTGGGTTCACCTCACCAGTGTGAATGTAGCCCTAAGTGACGCACATGAGTTCCTGGACAGTGGCGTCAGTGAGGTGTGTGCGCTGGTGGCTGTGGCCTCGGTCACTAATGAACCGCCCAGTAGTGAACCAGATGTACATGAAAACATTACCCTAGAGGTTGGGGCTGTCAATGGTACCAATGAGGACACTACTGCCATGTATAGTGTGAGAAGGGTTACTGCTTCACCCTTAGAAGTTCTGCCCCCTGCAGGTCTTTCACATGTAGATGTTGAGACCCACGTAGCTCCCACACTTTCCCAGTAGGTAAGGGGAGCAATAGAGGGGGTCTTCCAGGCTTGTTCAATGGATACTGTTACAGTGTGTACTTTAGCCATTGAAGTTGCATGTGACACAAGACAGGTTGCTAAGGGCAACAAGTGGTGCTATACCACTAAGCAGGATGCGGGCCCTAGCGCTGCTGCAGAGACGACCAATACCGGGTCTGATAGAAGTAACCCAGAGGGGTCGGGTCAGTGCGGTGAAAAATTGTCTCTGGACGGACAGTCTGAGCATTTAAATGCTGAGATGAAAAACTCCAAGATGGAGGGGAGTATAGCGTCTGAAAGTGGTTTGGTAGATGGTACGGTGTATACCAAAACTCACGAGATGAGTGTTACTGAACACTATGAGCCAGGGTCTAAACCAAGGGGTGACACACAAAGCCACTTCTTGGATGCGGAAAGGTCCATGAATGTAGGGCACAAAACATGTAAATACGGCTGTGATCAGCAAAAGCTAGTAGTGCCTACAAGGGATGAGGATGCTAGGCATGCCAACATAGAAGAGTTGCTAGAGCACCTGTGTAATACACCCAGGGGTGATTATCAAATGTCTGTTACTGTAGGGGTGACCCTAAGTGTGATTATGTCCCAACGTAGGAGCTTTGACCCTGGAGGGAGGTTGAAATGTGATCAGTCCTACGGCCTTTATCAAAGGGGGGGATATGTAGCAGTGCAGCTACTGGACAGTGCAGAAACTCAGGTTTTAAGCAACCAGGGAGCATGTACAGCAGAGAGGGTTTTCTCTGCTGTTGCTTGGGTGTAAAGCCTGGAATAGGGCCTGGTTTGCTGGAGTGTGGAGAAGGGCGGGCTTCCACTCCATACAGACAGTCAGCTGGATTTTCACACGAAGGACACCGACGTCGATACTTCTGAAGACTCTAATGTGTTGCTCGATTCCCGACGATTTAACGCCGTAGAGCAGCACGCCGCAAAGCAAAATAAAAACAAAAAATAACTAGGTTCGCTGTTCTCAATTGTATCCTGTATTAGGCCTTAAATAAAACTGTGTTACTCGTCTAAACTTGAAGGTCTAGGCTCACAGTATAACACAACACTTCACCGTGTACCTATGTTATCTGTCCACGCCTCTCCGCCTATCTTAGTTCACTGTTTTACACAATTTTATTGTACAAAAACAGAAATAAATTCAAAACAGTTTGGGCCTCGGCTCGCCATATGTTAAAGGGGTTAGATGCAGCTATGGGACAGTGCAGAAACTCAGGTTTTAAGCAACCAGGGAGCATGTACAGCAGAGAGGGTTTTCTCTGCTGTTGCTTGGGTGTAAAGCCTGGAATAGGGTCTGGTTTGCTGGAGTGTGAAGGAGAAGGGCGGGCTTCCACTCCATACAGACAGTCCATGTCTTGGGCTGTCTGATGAGCTTAGTTAGGCTTCACCTGAGACGGCTCTTTAATTCAGGGGTGTGCAGGTCACACAGGGCTCTCAGTCTGGGGAAGACAGGCATGCTAGCCTGTGTGAGAGTCACCACCGTGTGAGGTAAAACTATGAAGGTTTTGAGGTGCTGGGCACAAGGCTCGGTGTCTTGTGTTAGTTAGAGGCTGGACGGCCTAGGGTTTATTTTGTATGTTTATTGTTGTAACACTGACTGCTGTTGTAATGACGGGGTAGGGAGACAGACAGGTGAGCCCTAATCACTCAGTCCCTGCCTAGTTGCACGGCCCGTCCTAGGTGACGGCGTACAACTGCGCGACGGTCCCTACGCTCAATATGTGCACGACAGACAAACAGACAAGGGTACACAGAAGCTAAGGGAAATGGGGCAGTTGCCCACGGCAACACCGTGAGCAACAAGAGTAGTGAACAAGCCGAGTCAAACCAGGAGTATACGAGGTACCAAACGCAGAGCAGGAGAGTAGTCAGTAAAGCCAGGTTCAATATAAAGCAGAGGACAATATTACAAGCAGCAGCAGCAGAGCCAGGAAACAGGCAGTATCACAGGCTAAGGAGGAGCAGGAAATGAAGGTATAAATAGACAGAGGGCGGGAGCTAGCTCTGTCTGGCCAGGCTGTGATAGGCTCTCCCACTTCTCAGCCTCCCAGCCCGAGTGGTAGATGATCGAGTCACTCTATCAGACTTAGGATCAGGTGCAGACTAATTAACCATGGGCGTCGACACAGAAGCTGTGTCTGGCAGATCCTTTACAGCTGTGGTGAAGACAATAAAGCTAGCTGCGGCTGGTTTAAACCTTTTATTCAAGGAGTTGGAGTGAACTTTCTAAGTGTGCCAACCGTCTCACCCGGGAGATGGCGATCCTGTGAGCTAAGTGGTCCCCAGGTTGTCACAATATACACATATAATCTCCTGGTTGGCTCGCCATATGTTAAAGGGCTGGTATAATGGCGGGTTTCACTTGCTTGTGTCACCTACCATTACTACCTCCTTTATATTCAGGGTCACTAGGGTTATGACTAGTTCCCCTACCTTTTCCTTATACTAACGTTAATCTACTTGCATTGCTGCTACGTAAGTGTATATGACTGAGTAAATACAATTGTATAGTAAATAAAGGGTAATATTTCTTACTAAAAATAATCACACTTACATATCAAATACACCAAACACAGAACACAGAAACAGATCACAGTATAGTATCAGTATACCCCAATACATATAACAAGTTAATATATACTGAGTATACTCACACTATATGTAGTACAGTATAAACACGATATCACAATCCTACGTTATACCACCAACCACTTACCTAAACATACATATGAATACAGTTACGTTACTGTAATGTCCGTGGCTGTGGACCGTCAGCTCCAATCCTCCCGACAGCCGCAGCCACGAGTCGGCAAGCACTGGCCCCAGTCTCCTCCTCAGCAGACGCCAGCGCTTGCTTCCACTCACCTCAGCCGGATCCCTTAGGGTGCGCGCGCACGCTCGTGCCCGCTCTTAAAGGGACAGCGCGCGTACTGGACTTTTGATGAACTTTGACCCGTGAGTACTCTGGACTATAAGAGGGGTCTAGCCCCCTGCTTCTATGCCTGAGTGTTGTTGATATTTTCTAAGTTTGTCTATGTGATGGCCTCCTAGTGTGTTTCCTGTTCCTGTTTTCCATACTATCCTGGTTGAGCACCGAGCTGTGCCAAAGTCGTGTCGTGCTGTATCCACGTCTGACCTGCTTCACCTCGCCTGACGTCTACCTGCTGCCTAGTCCCAGCCGAGTCTGCCTTGCTGCTGTCCGAGCTGCCACAGGTTCCTATATGAACTATAGACATTTACCTGCGCCCTGTTGACCAGCTGCCTTACCGCCAAGGCGGTACGGCCCAGTGGGTCCACAGACCCTACGTGACAGTACGCTCAGGCCATGGACCCCGCTGGTTGATTCAAGACCATGACGACATCACAGGAGATGCAAGCAGATATGCTGGACCTCCGGTCTCGACAGGACCAACTCCTCCAGGTGTTGAACATTCTTGCACGTCGGCAGGAGCTGCTGTTCCTTCTACACCTCCTGGTAGTGTTGATCCTGAGACTACACCTCTTGGCAGTGTTAACCCGTGTGTTTCTTTGCCACTTCCTGACCGCTATGATGGAGAAGCAAGTACCTGTCGTGGATTTCTGAATCAGTGCCAGATCCACTTCAGCCTGTATATTAGGACATTTTGGTCTGATGGCGCAAGGGTCGCTTTCATCATCTCTCTCCTCACTGGCAAGGCTCTTGCATGGGCGAACCCTATCTAGGAGAGACAAGGACCAGAGACCCGTGACTTCCAAGCCTTCCTCCGGACTTTTCGCATGGTGTTTGAGGAGCCTGGACGGGTCTCATCTGCAGCGGCCTCTTTGATTAACCT
The DNA here is from genome assembly GCF_050947455.1 of Rhinoderma darwinii. Classification (NCBI taxonomy): domain Eukaryota; kingdom Metazoa; phylum Chordata; class Amphibia; order Anura; family Rhinodermatidae; genus Rhinoderma; species Rhinoderma darwinii. The sequence goes on along the minus strand of NC_134689.1, from coordinate 177,762,095 downwards.
ACGCCAAGGAGACACCTCCGTGAGTGAGTACGCCATTCACTTCCGCACCCTGGCGGATTCTGGTATGGACTGGCTCCTAAAATTAAAGGATGAACTTGCTGCTCGAGATCTGCAATCTACCCTGGATGACCTCATCCTTCTGTCTGCCCGGATTGATATACGGATACGAGAACGCCTCCAAGAGGTTTGACGGGAGGGAGTCCTTCCCAGTCTGGCTCCTACTTTGAGGCAACCCCTGCTGTCCTCAGATGTCGATCCTCCTAAGGAATCTGTGATAATGGACCAGTGTAAGTTATCCACCCAGGAGAAACAATGCAGACGCACGTCGGGACTCTGTCTTTATTGCGGCCTCGGTGGCCATCTTGTGCGCCTGTGTCCCCAAAGATCCCAAAACCTAGGGTTGCTAGCAATGACAACCTTGGGTAAGTTTGGACTTCCGTCTAAATTGTCCATACCTGTGACCATAGTGTCCGGGGAGAGAACGCATCAGGTCTCTGCGTATCTGGACTCTGGATCCGCTGCTAATTTCATCCGTAGAGACCTGGTGGACCTTCTGCAATTACCCACCACCCCTCTGGAGAGCCGGTTGACAGTTGCTTCAGTAAATGGACTAACTCTGCCAGACCCAGTTATAGCTGTCACCAAGCCGCTGAGGTTCCAAGTGGGAGGCCTTCACTCCGAATTTCTGTCTTTCTATGTGCTATCCAAAGCTGTTAACCCTGTGTTGCTGGGCCTGCTTTGGCTCCGACTGCATGCCCCAGTCCTGGACTGGTATTCCGGAGAGGTTCTCCAGTGGGGCCCTGAGTGTCAATGCCGTTGCCTGGTGCAGATTAGTTTGGCTCAGCCTTCGCTGCCTTGGTCATTGGCAGGATTGCCGAGTCATTATGCTGCATTTTCGGACGTCTTCAGCAAGAGGGAGGCGGAGACATTGCCTCCACCTCGGGCATATGACTTCCCTATCGAACGGATTCCTGGTGCATCCCTTCCCCGTGGTAGGGTATATCCTCTCTCCTTGCCACAGACTATGTCCATGTCCGCCTATGTAAAAGAGAACTTGGAGAGGGGCTTCATACGAAGGTCTTCCTCCCCGGCAGGAGCCGGGTTCTTCTTTGTCAAAAAGAAAGATGGCTCTCTTTGTCCTTGTATCGACTACCGAGGCCTCAACCAGATCACGGTGAAGAATAAATATCAGTTTCCACTGACCTCTGAACTGTTTGATTGTATACGTGGTGCCAATATTTTTTCTAAACTAGACCTGCGTGGGGCTTACAACCTAGTCCGGATTCGTCAGGGTGATGAATGGAAGACTGCATTTAACACCCGTGATGGACACTGTTAGTATCTAGTAATGCCCTTCGGCCTGTGTAATGCTCCCGCGGTCTTCCAGGAGTTTGTTAATTACATTTTCCGTGACCTCCTCTATGTTTGTGTAGTAGTCTACCTTGATGACATCTTGATTTTTTCTCCAGATCCTATGACGAACCAGAGACATGTCCATCAAATTCTGCTACGGTTAACGGAGAATCGTCTGTACGCCAAGTTGGAGAAGTGCGTGTTTGACAGAGATGCTCTACCCTTCCTGGGCTACATTGTCTCGAATCGAGGTCTCGAGATGGATCCTGAGAAGGTAAAGTCTGTTCTGGAATGGCCACGTCCTCAAGGCTTGAGGGTCATACAGCGCTTTTTGGGATTCGCTAATTTTTACAGGCAGTTTATTCCAAACTTCTCCTTACTGACTTCTCCCATCTTTAACCTCACTAAGAAGGGTATGAACGCCAAGGTGTGGACTACCGAGGCAGAGTCCGCATTCAATAGCCTGAAGAGTGACTTCACGTCAGCCTCTATCCTCCATCATCCGGATGTCTCTCTGCAGTTCTCGTTGGAGGTGGACGCATCCTCTGTCGGTGCTGGTGCACTCCTGTTCCAGAGAGGTCCCAAGGGCAAGTCAAGTGTATGTGGATATTTCTCTAAGCTCTTCTCTTCTGCAGAACGCAACTACTCGATTGGGGATCGCCAGTTACTGGCCATCAAATTGGCTCTGGAGGAGTGGAGATATCTACTAAAGGGCGTAGCTCATCCGACCCTAATTTTTACAGACCACAAGAATCTGACCTACCTCCAGACGGCCCAATGGCTGAACCCTCGTCAGGCCAGGTGGTCACTGTTCTTTACCAGGTTCCAGTTTGAGCTCCATTATGGCCCGGCCAACAAGAATGTGAGGGCCGATGCCTTGTGCAGGTCTTTCGAGAGGAAAGACCTTTTATTTGGTGGATTGGAGGGGCTTTGGTCCTGAAGAGAGGTCTTGGGAGCCAGAGGAGAACCTCAATGCTCCTACTCTTCTGAAGAAGTTTCTCTCTTGCTCTGGTTCCAAGAAGAGGGGGTGTAAGAGGGGGGATACTGTAATGCCCGTGGCTGCGCGCTGTCAGCGCCAATCCTCCCCTGACAGCCACAGCCACGAGTCGGCAAGCGCTGTCCCCAGCCTCCTCCTCAGGAGACGCCAGCGCTCGCTTTCACTCACCTCAGCCGGATCCCGTAAAGCTGCGCGCGCACGCTCGTGCCCGCTCTTAAAGGGGCAGCGCGCGTACCAGACTTTTGATGAACTTTGACCCGTGAGTACCCTGGACTATAAGAGGGGTCTAGCCCCCTGCTTCTGTGCCTGAGCGTTGTTGATGTTTCCTAAGTTTGTCTATGTGATGGCCTCCTAGTGTGTTTCCTGTTCCTGCTTTCCATACTATTCTGGTCGAGCACTGTGCTGTGCCAAAGTCGTGTCGTGCTGTATCCACGTCTGACCTGCTTCACCTCGCCTGACCTCTACCTGCTGCCTAGTCCCAGCCGAGCCTGCCTTGCTGCTTTCCGAGCTGCCACAGGTATCTATACGAACTATAGACATTTACCTGCGCCCTGTTGGCCAGCTGCCTTACTGCCAAGGCGGTACGGCCCAGTGGGTCCACAGACCCTTCGTGACAGTTACAATACAATACACATGCTCACTGTTTCTGTCCCACTCTCACCTAGCAATATCTATCCCTGTACACTAACGGTTAATCATGTAACAGGGACAGCAAGGGTTAACTTAGGAACTCAGGAGGAAAAAGGGTTAACAAGGGGAAATGGTTTGCTGTATGCCATGGGATAGCAGGTAAATAGTGGGAAAGGGTTAAACAGGTACCAGGGGATATGCAGGTCAGGCAGGTGGAAAAGGGTTGAACAGAGGTGTTGTGTTGGGGGGGGGGGAGAAGTTGTGTGTAGCTGCTGCTACACGTGGATACTTAGCGGTTCATGTGATCCAAGTTGGTGTGTCTTGAGGGAAGCAGGAAACAAGAGAGACTGAGTGTGGGACAGTTGACCCTCTTATACCTTGTCCATGCACATCTGTGACATCACATGCTCATGCACGTGCAAGGGGGCATGGGTTTATGGCTCCCCCCCCCATGGAATCTCATTACCTGGCGAGGGGGGGGGGCAAGCAGTTGGAACTTCCTGCTTCCTGGAAATACAGGATTTGTTCTTATGGCTTTCAGCCCCCAGGGTGTCTCATTACCTGGTGAGGGGGATGGAAGGACAGGCAGTGTGAGTGCATTAGATGTGTCCAATGTCTTCTCACTGTCTCTCTACACATTTCTGGAGGGACAAATATATATATCTACACTCGCATGTACATAGATATAAATATATAAAACACTTCCCTTTATATGGGCGTAGACCACTGTCTTTTTTTTTCCATGAAGACCAACCCTGCGCCAACTGGAGAAGAGGAATGTCGGATAAACCCCCATTCAAGATTGTCCTGGATATATTCAGACATCGCTTGAGTTTCGGGTAGCGTGAGAGGGTAGGTCCGCCTACGAGGAGGAGTTTTATTGGGTAGCAAGTCGATAGCGCAGTCCCAGGGATGATGGGGAGCGAATTTCTCTACTTGAGACTTGCTGAAGACGTCTGTGAAGGAAGAGTACTGCGGGGGATAACACCCTCAAGCTTAGAGGTGCACAGAGGAATCAGTTGTCTGAGGAGGTGTCACCTTCTTCAAACAGGACGAGTAACACTTAGAACGCCAAGATACAGTTTCCCTGGTCTGCCAATCGATATGTGGGACGTGACTTTGCAACCATGGTAATCCCAAGATAACTGGACTGATGGTTTTAGGAACCACAAGAAAGTCAATAGATTCCTGATGCAGGACTCCCACATTCATCAAGAGTGATTTGGTACGGGCCTGGATAGCCCCATCTGGAACCCGATTCCCATCGATGTCCACCAGGACCAGGAAGTACTTTTATGGGAATTTTCCACTCAGATACAAGAGTTGAAGAGATAAAGTTTCCGGCAGCTCCAGAGATTAAGAAGGCAGAGATGTGTTTAATCCCTACTGGTGTGTGCAGGAGCACTGGAATAGTGAAGCATGATGTCTCTTTCTTCTGTACAGGAGAAAAGCACAAGACCTAGAACATGCTCTCCTTTCTTTTCTAGGCTCTGGAGTTTCCCGATCTCTTGGGTCAGGTAGCGAATAGGTGCAGCGCAATACAGGCACAAGCGACTTTTTTATTCTTTTCTCACGTTCCTCCGGTGACAATTTTGCTTGCCCAAGCTGCATTGGTTCTTCTGGGGGTACCTCAGGTGCTTGGAACTTTGGAGCTAACTTATATATGAAACTTCTGGATCTCCGCTGCCCAATAGCTCGCTCTCGGAAACAGATATTCACTTTGTCACATAGAGAAATCAACTCCTCCAATGACAGAGGTTGTTCACGAGAGAACAATTCATCTTTAATCGGATCGGACAACCCTTGCCAGAAAACTGCCACAAGAGCCTCATTATTCCACTTCAGTTGAGGCTAAAGTCCGAAATTGGACCACATACTGGGCAACTGTCATGGATTCCTGACAGAGACGTAGCAAAGAGGCTGCAGCAGATGACACTCCCCCCGGTCCGTCAAAAATCTTCCGGAAGGTGTCCATAAAGGCCTGACAGTTGTATAATACAAGGTCATTCTGTTCCCACAAAGAAAAGGACTACAGCAAGGCCTGCGTGGAAAGCAGCGATATATTAAAGGCTACTTTGGCTTCGTCAGAGGAAAAATTTCAAGGGAGTAACTCAAAACTGATAGAACTCTGGTTCAGGAATCCTCGTCAATTTTTGGGGTCACCATCATACTTGGAAGGGAGACCCGAAGCTGATGACCGGTTACTGCGGTGGGCAGCGGTAGAATGGGAGCTTGCACCGTCGGCTGAGGCTGTAGCGCATCCAAGCGTGTGGAGAGGTTTTGCAGACACTGGAGAAGCTGTTGCTGATTTAGTCTCTTGCTTGTCAACTCGCACCAAATAGGTGCTGTAGAAGCTCGGCGGATGACGGTTCTCTGGCGGAATCCATTTTTTTCAGGCCAGAATATTCTGTCACGAACCTGGCAGGGAGGATGGGATTCCTTTTTGCCAGCTTCTAGTAGCACTTAAAAGCACTGAGGCGTCGATACTAACAGACCCCCCGGTAATCACCAGGGACTGCCGCAAGGCTGTTTGGACTTCGCTGCAGGGAATCTGCAGATCACATCCCATAAAAGAAGCGTCCTTGAACCGTGCAGATTTTACCATGGATGCAGTTCAGGATCAGAGGAACAGATGCAGAGATCAGAGATGCAAGCAGAGTTGTAACACAGGAAGTCAGATCAGGTATAGTACAAAGCAGGAGCTAGGTAGAAATGACCTGATGCTCTGGCACCTGTTGGTGCTCAGAGGCTTATATGGGCAGTCATGTGATATCAGGGGGGAGTTTACCAGAATTCAGGTAATGCCATGTACTAGCCACTAGAGGGAGTTCCAGATTGTATTTTGCATTCCAGCCACTAGACGGAGCTCCTGCCCAGTCTCTGAAACCGTCTGCCCAGTAAAGTACGGACTGAGCGTTGTTTTTTGACAGGTTGTCCAATTAAAATTTTTATATTGCCACTGATTCTGCACTCTGCCCCACAACACACTTTTAATGTACTCACATGTTTTTAAAGTGCCTCCATTCTCCACTTTCGTCACTTGACTTGTGATGTTAATTTTTTGCATCCTCCACTAACATATACTCATCACTTGGTCTAGGAGCTGAAAGTCTGTGCCGAGTATATGGCACGTCAATGGTGTTGTCATTTCTTGGGCGTCCTCTCCTGTAGCCATGGCCGTAAATGCACGCCTCCCAGTTCCTTTCACAGCGAGGACCGCCCATACAGGAATGTTGTCTCAGCAGGAAGATGAGTAAACTAACACGCCCAGAAATCTATGTCAACAAGCGGTGTGCAATGTAAAATTTAGAATCAATAAATAGCCTTTTTTTTTTGGAGGGGAGGAATAGTGTCAGCAGGTTGTCTACATATGGGGAAATTGATTTAACATACTGTTATTCAAGGGGGGATGTCGGATTACCCCTTTTAACAATGCCAGGTCTGAAAAGTGGCAAAAAAACAACCTGTAAAAATTTGTCCTACGGACGTGTCGGAAAAAGTGGCGCTACGGATTTATAAATATGAGGTTCTACCTTAGTATCATATTTTTAATGGATTTCTGCCAGAACACTGGCATAAATACGTTGAAAAATCTGTCCATTTATATTCTAGATTCGATGTTGAACTTTATTTTGCAATTTCAGCAGTCAAATGGACATAGGAAAATTACGTCAGGAATCGACTTTGGGAATGTTGTGAGCATGTTCTGACACATGTTCAGTAGTCACTGTGCAGGAGGGAGAGTCATCTGTTGTCAGCAGTGTAATCCTATGTTATCTGTCTCCAGCTTTATAATAGAGGTGCCTTTCACTGTCCTCTGATGATGCTGAAATGTGATCTCTACAAAACGGAATTGTCCCACTATTGAGGGCTCAGTAACCAGTGTGAAAAATAGTGTGTAAAATTTAGATAAGGACTTTGAAAAAAAAACAAAACAACTAAAAACGTAAAAAAAATATTTATGTTTAACATATAAACGTCATTTAAAAGGGATATTCCCATCTTAAACATTATGATATATGCACAGGATATGTCATAAATGGCTGGTAGGTGAGGGTCCCACCTCTTCATTGAATTCTAAGTGGACAGCGCATATTGTGAATCAGCAAACGGGGGTCCTATTAGCTCCCTTTCGATAGATGAGGGTCCTAGATGTGGGGCCTAAAACCTTTAGACATTTATGGAATATTCCGTGGATATACCATACATTTGTTAGATGGGAATACCCTTTGACATATTAGGTCATTTCTGACAAGAGTGTACTTTTAAGTATTTTTTAAAAGTAAATTGATTTTCCTGTAAGGCACAATCAGAAAGTATAATACATTACAAAGTGTTTCTTAAATAAAAATCTATTATTTTTGTCATTTTTTACAGGTCAATTAAAGAACTCCTGCGCATATGTCATGAAAAAGAAAGGGTTAAATATGTCATAAGGGTATGATTTCATACTATACATTATTGTACACTTAAAAATGGAAAATATGGAAACACAATGGTGCACATTTAGCACTGCCCCAGCATTTTAACAATGACTTAAAACCGAAAAATAGTCTGGACCTCCTTGTATATTAGCAGTCTTCATATTTTCTGCAAAAGCGGAATATAAACATGAGGTAACTGTCGGCCGAACAGCTAACTCCCATAACTTCACCATAAACATGTGCTGTTGGATCAGACAAACAAGCATGTAATCTATATAGTGATAGCAGGGATAATCAGACGCCAGAATCTTCTGGAGCCACATACTGTATGCTGGAGGCAAGAATAGGATTGGATTGGAGACAGCCTGCCAGTCGATAGACCGGAATCTGACTTTTATCACTTTAGACAAAAATCTTGTCTATGACAAACTACTAAATGCTGAAAAGGGGTGGCCCAGACTAGACTACTAAACTGCTATTACGGACTGTTCATATTACACAACCAAGCTGCATTTATAATTAGCGTATTGGACTAAACAGCCATACTGCAGTTATAGAAGGTCCAGGCTAAACAGCAAGATTGCTAATATAAGGAGAAGGTCCAGAATAGACAGCCATACTGCAGTTATAGGAGAAGGTCCAGACTACACAGCAGGCTGCTGTTATAGGAGGAGGTCTAGACTACACAGCCAGATTGCGGTTATAGGAGATGGTCCAGACTACAAAGCTGGACTTCTATAATAGGAGAGGTCCAGACTACACTGCCAGAATGCTGTTCTAGGAGGAGGTCCAGACTACAAAGCTAGACTGCTATTATATGAGAAGGTCCAAACTACACAGCCAGACTGCTGTTCTAGCAGAAGGTCCAGATTATACAGTCTGCTGGAGAAGTTACAGGGGGGGGGGGCTCTGAATTACTTTTAAAACAACGTGCTTTGCTGCTGGTTCTTAAAATCATACTGTTGATCAGGCTTGGCGTCCTGAATCCGCCGGCCATCTTTAGTACTGTGTACCGCATACCATATAGGCAATGTCCGACGGTACTAATCCTCCAGCAGCATGCATGTTGAATTGTAAAACATACATGTGGTTCGTTTGTTTGCTTTAGGGCTTATTTACACGAGCGTGTTAAACATCCGTGGGACGGCCGTTGAAACAGCGGCCGTCCCACGGACCTATGTAATTTAATATGGCCGTTCACACAGCCGTTGTTTCAACGGACCTTGTGAAGGGTCCGTACGAAAATAGGACATGTCTGTTCTTTTCGCGCATCATGCATCCCTCCATAGACTCTCAACTATGGGGGATGCGTGACATCGCATCCCGCAGCGCTGAGCACGGATGCACCTCGGACGTGAAAAACTGCAGTTTTTCACATCCGAGATGCGCAGCGTTCGTGTGAATCAGGCCTTAATAGCACAATAAAGTTGATATTAATTATTTAGGGATAGTTGGGAAATACGGTTCTTTGCCGGTTGGCAATTTTGTATATAAGACTAAAGCTAGACTTCTATAATAGGAGAGGCCCAGACTACATAGCCAAACTGCTGTTATAGGGGGAGGTCCAGATTACACAGCTAGAATTCTGTTATAGGAGGAGGTCCAGACTTCACACAGTCTGCGGTTATAGACTAAGGTCCAGACTGCACAGCCAGACTGCTATTATAGGAGAAGGTAGACTACACCGCCAGATTGCTGTTATAGGAGAAGGTCCAGACTACAAAGCTAGATGTCTATAATAGGAGTGGTCCAGACTACAAAGAAAAACTGCTGTTATAGGAGGAGGTCCAGATTACACAGCCAGAATGCTGTTATAGGAGGAGGTCCAGACTACACAGTCTGCTGTTATAGGAGGAGGTCCAGGCTACATAGCCAGACTGCTGTACGGCTAGCTTCACATCTGGGTTCGGTATTTCTATTGCTCTACTCTGTCATAGGTGCATATAGGTGTACTGATGTATATCACAGTATGCTTGAGTATCCTAAAACCGTGCTGCATTATTTCAGACTCTTAATGACACCTAAGACATTTTGGATTTTGTCCTCTCAAGAGAGTTAAGAAGTGGCATGAATTGTTAATCACGACTTGAGCAAAATATTTATCAATGTCTAAATACAAAACTTGTGACTGTATTTGAGACACATCATAAATTGTTTTACACTAAAAACCCGTCCAGCAATACTGATACATGAGACTGATAATCATATAGAAAGCTTGTGACAAAACTGTTAATAAATAGAATTTGGGCAAACCCAGACCAACTTATTTGATACAATTTATCTAGATATAACCTTATATTTACGATTAGTATGGACTAGTAGGAGACAAAATGTCCAGTTTCCAGAGCACATTATAACTATTTTAAGTACTCTTTGTTAAAGGATGTTATATATGTAAAGATCTTCACAGCAGATCATAGATGATAGTTAATAATAATAGTTAGATCTATGGTATTAAATTCTTTACATTTTATCACACTGGTCTTGAAATTCTCATTGATTGTAGATTGTTTTCATGTTGTTGTGGCATGGGTTTAGGATTATTTTACTGGGGTTTTTGTTTTTTTTACACACTGAATACACTCTTCCCACTCAATGGCCAAGAATTGTCAAAAATGTTTTTATTCTTTCAAATAACTTTGGTTATGGGACAATTGGTTACGGTTAACCTATTTGAGGCATATTGGTTAATTTACCCATTTTAAATCAAGGTTGTTCTGTTTAAGGCCAGCTTTACTCATAGTTATCTTTTCTTAGGTTTCTATGTTGGAGATATATAATGAAGGTGTGTGGGATCTGCTCTCTCAAAATGGAAACAAACAGCTCGAGATCAGGTCGCAAGGAAAAGTAGTAACACTTCCTGGATTAACAGAAATGGAAGTTTTGACGGAAGATAATATAAAAAAGATAACTTCATTTGGTGAGAAGAACAGAACAGTGGCCTCTACAAAGATGAACACTGAAAGGTAACATTTACATAAGTGTCATCTCTTCATATTCATCTATCGCTAGTTTTCTTTCTAGCGGCCATTATGTAGTCAGAAACATTATAAGTAGGAGAGAATTTTATTTGAGTCAAGAGTCCTCCTATTTTGGAAGCTGGTCCAGTATTGAGAAGGGTGGCCTTTAAGTGCTTGACTTGGATGATAAGTTTGGCTGTTTCAAATATTTCAATGGCTTTGAGCAAGCTTCCTGTAGAGAGAACAAGGGTCAAAGTTTTACAGAAATGGTGTATAATGTATTCAGAATAAGTCACTTATGAAACTGTTAATATTTTTTTATATTAAACAATGAAAAAATGAGTTTGCACCATTTATTAATATTTCATATGAAGTAAAGAACTAAAATGAAGCCTATTTTTCAAAACTTCTAGAAATATGTATAAAAATGAAATTTCCCTCTATAAATTTGGAGCACACCTTTATAATTGTTCTGGCTGTTTCTACACTTGTTTACAGCTCTGACACATTTTGTACATGACTCCCAGTTTGTTTATGGCTGTGTTCACCCAAAGAATTATCCTTAAAAGTGTGCCTCTACATAGCAGTGACCATAAAATAATCACATAAAAGTGTATACCGAGAAGTTACTGCTTCAGCAATTTCCACACAAATGTTCCAGACGCAGGGCCCTATAATACAACATAATAATAACAATAATAATATCCTTTTCATGGATCAAACCTGCTCTCTACTAACCGAAACTTACATTTAGGGCTCATGCACACGGCATAAGCCTCTCTGCACTGATGTACAGACTCCCCCGTATTTTACCTGTACAAATAAATTCTCCTCTAGAAGCAATTCTTCTAGGGGAGAATATCTCCATACATATGGAATCTGATGGTGCATACCATGTTTTTTTTTCTATTGGGTTTGCACGAAACCTGACAGAAAAAAACCTCTGTGTGAAATTGGGGGAATACAGAAGTACAGTAGAGGGCTGATGCACCTCTATGGAAGCCCTATTTTGGCTCCGTACATTGCAAGCTGCTCGATGCCATTCAGAACTCACTCCATCAGTCTGGTTTCCTGTCGGTTCACACTCCAGCCCCTCCCGTTCCTCTGAACCCTTATCTAAGTTGAATTTTAATAAAATCAAAGTTGATCAACTTTGATTTGATCAGGATGTTTAAGAGAGGATAGGAGGGATTGGAGAGTGAGCCTGTCTGTCGGAAAGGATAGTGAATGGCAGTGAGCAGCTTGCAAAGTATTGGAATACATGCAAGTCCCAGGAGAAAAACAGTGCAATATTTTTAATGAAAAACGATTGCAAAAACATGCAAAACAAAACAAAAAATAAAATGAAAGGTGTCCATAGCCTCTAAGTCCAGATTAAAAGAATTTCCACACAGAAATTATTATACATAACTGAATAGCATTTTTCCCCAAGGTAGTTATATTAAGACCTCATAACAAAATAATGGTACAAATACAAAAGTGTAAAATCTTGAGTGGTGCATACTAGTCCTTCTCAATGAATTAGAAAATCATCCAAAACGTTATTTATTTCAGGAATTCATTTAAAAAAAAGAAACTCATATATTATATAGATTTATTACACACAGTCAGAGTGATCTATTTCCAGCATTTTGTTCTTTTAATGTTGATGATTATGACCAACAGTTAATGAAAACCCAAAATTTTGTGCCTCAGAAAATGAGATTATATAAGCCCAATTTGAAAAATTATTTTCAATACTGAAATGTAGGCCTACTGAAAAGTATGTACAGTATATGCACTCAATGCTTGTTCGGGACTCCTTTTGCATGAATTACGGCATTTTTTCAAATCTGACATGTGTCACTTTATGTGGTAATAACTCCAGAATGCTTTTGCCTATCCAAGCGATTCTGAGATTGTTTTCTTGTGACATGTTGTACTTTATGATACTGAAAAAATTTCGTCGTTAAATTCAATATTTATTTGTAAAAAAACACCAAAATTTAGAGAAAATTTGCAAAAATCTGCATTTTTCTAAATTGTAATTTATCTGCTTGTAAAACAGATCATAATACCACACAAAATATTTACTAGTTAAAGAGGCTCTGTCACCAGATTTTGCAACCCCTATCTGCTATTGCAGCAGATAGGCGCTGCAATGTAGATTACAGTAACGTTTTTATTTTTAAAAAACAAGCATTTTTGGCCAAGTTATGACCATTTTTGTAGCTATGCAAATGAGGCTTGCAAAAGTCCAAGTGGGTGTGTTTAAAAGTAAAAGTCCAAGTGGGCGTGTATTATGTGCGTACATCGGGGCGTTTTTAATACTTTTACTAGCTGGGTGCTCTGACGAGAAGTATCATCCACTTCTCTTCAGAACGCCCAGCTTCTGGCAGTGCAGATCTGTGACGTCACTCACAGGTCCTGCATCGTGTCGGACACATCGGCATCAGAGGCTTCAGTTGATTCTGCAGCAGCATCGGCGTTGATGCTGCTGCAGAATCAACTGTAGCCTCTGGTGCCGATGTGTCCTCGCTCGTCTGACATGATGCAGGACCTGTGAGTGACGTCACAGCGTGATCAGGCAGAAGTTGGGCGTTCTGAAGAGAAGTGGATGATACTTCTCATCAGAACGCCCAGCTAGTAAAAGTATTAAAAACGCCCCGATGTACGCACATAATACACGCCCAGTTGGACTTTTACTTTTAAACACACCCACTTGGACTTTAGCAAGCCTCATTTGCATAACTACAAAAATGGTCATAACTTGGCCAAAAATGCTCGTTTTTTAAAAATAAAAACGTTACTGTAATCTACATTGCAGCGCCTATCTGCTGCAATAGCAGATAGGGGTTGCAAAATCTGGTGACAGAGCCTCTTTAACATTTCCTATATGTCTACTTTATGTTTGCATCGTTTTTGAACATGCTTTTATTTTTCTAGGACGTTACAAGGCTTAGAACTTTAGCTGCAATTTCTCACATTTTCAAGAAAATTTCAAAAGGCTATTTTTTCAGGGACCAGTTCAGTTCTGAAGTGGCTTTGAGGGCCTTATATATTAGAAACCCCCTATAAAACACCCCATTTTAAAAACGGCACACCTCAAAGTAGTTAAAACAGCATTCAGAAATTATTTTAACCCTTTAGGCATTTCACAGGAAATAAAGCAAAGTAGAGGCAAAATTTACAAATGTCAATTTTTTTTACCAAATTCATTTGTAATAGTTTTTTCTGTAACACAGAAGGTTTTACCAGAGAAACGCAACTCAAAATTTATTGCCCAGATTCTGCAATTTTTAGAAATATCCCACATGTGGCCCTAGTGTGGTAATGTACTGAAACATCGGGCTCAGAAGCAAAGGAGCACCTGGTGGATTTTGGGGCCTCTATTTTATTAGAATATATTTTAGGCACCATGTCAGATTTGAAGAGGTCTTGTGGTGCCAAAACAGTGGAAACCCCCCAAAAGTGACCCCATTTTGGAAACTACACCCCTCAAGGAATTTTTCAAGAGGTATAGTTAGCATTTTGAGCCCACAGGTTTTTTGCTAAATTTATTGGAACTGGTATGTGAAAATGAAAATCTACTTTTTTTCTGAAAACACATACGATGTTTTAGTTTTTGCAAAGAATAAAGCAGAAAAAGCACCCCAACATTTGTAAAGCAATGTATCCCGATTACGGCAATACCCCATATGTGGTAATAAACTACTGTTTGGACCCACGGCAGGGCTCAGAAGGGAACGAGGGCCATTTGGCTTTTGGAGTGCAGATTTTGCTGCAATGGTTTTCAGTGCCATGTCGTGTTTGCAAAGCCCTGGAGGGACTATAACAGTGGAAACTCCCCAAAAGTGACCCAATTTTGGAAACTATACCTCTCAAGGAATTTTTCTAGGGGTATAGTTAGCATTTTGACCCTACACAGTTTTTGCAGAATTTATGGGAATTATGCCATGAAATTGAAAATCTAAATTTTTTCTAATAAAATGTAGTTTTAGCTCAGATTTTTTCATTTTTACAATAGATAAAGGAGAAAAAACACCCCAATATTTGTAAAGCAAACTCTTCTGAGCACAGCAAAACCCCATATGTGGTAATAAACTGCTGTTTGGACACATAGAGGAAGTTAGAAAGGACGGAGCGCCATTTGACTTTTGGAGCTCAAGTTTTGCTGGAATGGTTTGCGGCCCCATGTCACATTTTCAAAGCCACTGAGGGGCCAAAATAGTGCAAACCCGGCAAAAGTGACCCCATTTGGGAAACTATACCCCTAGTGGAATTTATCTAGTGGTATAGTGAGCATTTTGACCCCACAGTTTTTTTGCTGAATTATTGGGATTATGCATTGAAAATCTACATTCTTTCCACTAAAATGTTGAATTGTTTTCATTTTCACAAGGAATAAAGGAGAAAAAGTGCCCCAACAATTGTAAAGCAATTTCTCCCGAGTACGGCAATACCCCATATGTGGTTATAAACTTCTGCTTGGATACAACGCAGGGTCAGAATGGCAGTAGTGCTACTTGGCATGTCGATTTTGGTTGATTGTTTTTTGGGCGCCATGTCGCATTTGCAGAGCCCCTGAGGTACCCGTACAGTAGAAACCCCTGAGAAGGTACTCCATTTTGGAAACTTTACCCCTCAGGGTAATCATCTAGGGGTATACTGAGCATTTTGATACCACAGGTGTTTCATAGATTGTATTAGAATGAGGCAGTGAAAATTAAAAAATGGTTTTTTTGCCAAAAATATGTAGTTTTGCACCCAATTTTTTTTTCCACAGGGGGTAATAGGAGAAAAAACACATAATTTGTTATCCAATGTCTCCCGAGTACGGCAATACCCCATGTGTGGCCCTAAACTGCTGTTTGGGCACATGGCAGAGCTCAAAATGGAAGGAGTGCCATGTGGCTTTTAGAGCACAGATTTTGCTGGACTGGTGTACGGGCACCATGTCGCATTTGCAGAGCTCCCTTAGGTACCAGAGTAGAGTGTAAAACCATGAGAAGTGACCCCATTTTGTAAACTACACCCCTCAAGGCATTTATCATTTGCCTGGACATATGACATATGACAGGGCTTAGGAGTGAAAGGGGCATGTGAGACCTATTTTGGTGATTTTCGCAGCATTAGCCCACAATGGCAGAGCTCTGGGGTCAAATAGTAAAACAAACCCCCAAGTAGTGACCCCCATTTTGGAAACTGCACCCCTCAAGGCATTTTGACCACACAGGTTTTTTTTTTCTATTAGAAATGAATGCTCAGTGGATGGTGCAAAGTGAAAATTGCAAAATTCCACAGGTATGTGCCATTTTAGTGCACAATTTTTTGTGCCAAGTTCGTGCCACTGAAGACAAATACCTCAAACTGTTAAGCGGGTTCTCCCGGGTATGGCGATGCCATATATGTGGACGTACACTGCTGCTTGGGCACGCTGCAGGGCTCAGAAGGGAGGGAGCGCCATTTGGCTTTTGGAGCGTGGATTTTGCTCGCTAGTTGTTTTGTTTGGGGGTTTTGCTGGTATTTCAGTTATGATGTGGGGGCATATGTAATCTGTGCGGAGTACATCAGGGTATAATAAGAGGGTATAATAATAGGGTAAATAAATAATTATCCACAGATGTGTGGCCAGTGTCGCACTGATAAATGGTGCCCAATCTTATCCGCTTTTGGACACTCTGCACATTTTGCATCGCCATATTCTCAGAGCCAAAACGTCTATTTTTTCTCCACCGGAGCTGGGTGAGGGCGTATTTGTTGTGGTACAATCTGTAGATTTCATTGGTACCATTTTGGGGTACATGCGATTTTTTGATCACTTTGTATTTCATTTTTTTGCCAAGCAAGGTGACCAAAAACCTGCAATTCTGATGTTTTTTATGGCGTTCGCCATGCGCTATGAATGACAATTTTACGTTATTATGCGGGTCAGTACGATTACGGCGATACCAGACGTATATAGTTTTTCTTATGCTTGATAAAATCACTTTTGTTTCAAATAATTAATTTTTTGTGTCACCATATTCTGAGAGCCATAACTTTTTTATTTTTCAGTCAAAAAAGTTGTGGGAGGGCTTGTTTTTTGTGGGACGGGCTGCGGTTTTTAATGGTATAATTTTGGGGTATATGCAACTTTTAGATCCCTTTTTTTATTCTGTTTTGCGAGGGGTAGTGACTAACAAACAGCGATTCTGGAATAGTTTTTTATTAAATTTTTTTACGGTTTTTTTTGGTTTTTCCTATAATAAAAGACTTATTATAGGAAAAAAGGCTGTTCTAATGTTTTTTAACATGAAACGTATTTTTTTTTACTTTTTTACAACTTTTATTAACTTGTTTTAACTTTTTTTTGTCCCACTAGGGAACTTGAAGACATGAAGCCCTGATCGCTATTCTAATACACTGCACTACCTACATAGTGCAGTGTATTAGAGCTGTCAGCTATCCACTGACAACAAGCCTATTAGGCTTCGCCTCCCGGCGGGGCCTAATAGTCTTCCATACTAGGAAGCGATTGTTAGGCTATGGTTGCCATAGCCACCATCGGAACACCCATGGGTGCCGATTGTTGTAATTAGCAACCATAAGGTACGATCTAAGGGGTTAATCGGCCGGATCGGAGCCTAGCTCCGGTCCTGGCAGTTAGGGCACGATGTCAGCTGTGACAAACAGCTGACACCTGCGCCCGTGGCAACCATCGTGGTTGCCGACAGGCTACAAGACACTCGCGTTGATCGATGCATCAAAGGAGTTAATCGGCTGGATTGGAGCCTAGCTCTGGTCCTGGCGGTTGCAGAGGGGCGTCGGACAACCTAATTACAGGCGGTGATAGCGCTGGCTCAGCTTCTGAGCCAGCGCCATCACATACACACGTCATGGAGCTGTGATTGGTCAGTCTGCTTTGACTGACCAATAACAGCGATTGCCGGCAGGAGACCGCTGTTATAGGTCCCCGGCCGTCTTACTGTGCCGATCAACTGTCATAAACAGTTGACGGCACAGTTCTGTCACCTTGTCCTTTGACAGGGTGACAGTTTTTAGCCAGGACGCACCGGTACGTCCCGGTGTCTTAAAGCACTGCAATACAGGACGTACCGATGCGTCCTGGTGCGGTAAGGGGTTAAAGGACCTGTCAGAGCAGATAGCATTTCTTTATGATCTTCTGTAGATACAGAAGATAGAGTATGAGACCTTCGGTCCAGGGCTCTATCAAGTTTATTGGAAGATACAGTTAATAGTCTATATGTATAAGTATGGATAATGGTTTAGCCAAAGTCTCCTGTGTCCCCCAATCCTCCACTGGGGATGTACATAGTCTGACATTATATCCTGCAAATTGTGACCAAAGGGCGTGTCTGAGCTGGAAAAAACAGAACCTGAGATGAGTCGGGATCTGGTCTTTGGACCTAAGTTATGTAAAAGTGGCCACCTTATCTTCAACTACCACATATTCCAGGGTTAATAAACCCAGGGTTGCCCACTCACTAGGGTTAGGAAGTCTTCGTAGCTGCGGCAGGAGAGGGTTATACCAATGCGGTGTCCTAAGACTGCAGGACCGCTCCTCTGAGTTAAGGAGCAGCATTGATCTCTGCCAGACCTTCAGAGTAGTCTGCATTGGAATTGTAAGTATATGTCCCGGAGGGGGGGCCTGTCTATAGATAGAGTTCACCAGGACTTTATAGGAACCGAAAAGCTAAGCTTCCAGCTTACAGGGATTAAAGGGTCTATGGGTAAACCACCACCAAATATACACCAGTTGGCTAGCAAGGAAGTAGAGATAGAGGTTCGGGAGGTCCAGCACTCACTGCTCAGTGGGTAGTTGTAGTGTACCCAGAGCGATTCTAGGAGCACCGCCTGCCCAAATAAAAGATCTAAGGTCTTTGTCAATATTGGAGTAGAGTGATAATAGGTAGCCATAACAGAGAGTTGTGAAAAAGGTATAAAAATCGAGGCTTGATTTTGAACAGGTTAATTCTGCCTGAAATTGTGAGAGGGAGGTGTTTCCATCTATCAAAGTCTATCTTGAGATACTGTACCAAAGGAGTGACATTGTCAGGTTTAAAACGACAGATATTTGAACTAATCACTATACCCAGATAAGTAATTTTATCTACCCATCGTAGTGGGGAAGGAAGCATGACATTCCTAGCCGCATCATCTATCGCCATTGCCAAAGATTTCGGCCAAATTTTGACAGAATTCACACAAAGCCCAGAGAAGGATGTAAATAAATCAAGCAACAATACTAGTGCCCGCAGAGATAGAACCGTACCATTAAGAAATCCTCCCTTCCCCCATCTCGAAGCCTTTTATATCAGGAGAGGCTCTTACAGCTAGTTCTAGTGGCTCAGTGGCCTGTGCAAAAAGGGAAGGAGATAGTGGGCAACCTTGCCTAGTCCCTCGGTCCAGCGTAGATCAGGGGGAAATATGACAAGAGTTTTTAATACTTGCTATAGGTTGGGAGTATAGTAACTGTACCCATCGGGTTAATCTCAGGGCCAAATCCAAATTTGCCTAGTACAGACCACAGATAGGACCACTCTACTGAGTCGAATACTCTCTCAAGATCCAAAGAGGCAACAACTCTGGTGCCACCTGACTCTACAGTAGATGATATGTTGGTAAAGAGCCTCCGATGGTTCACATCTGTGGCCTTCACTGGCATGAAACCAGATTGATCCGGATGAATATAATGATGATGATCTTTTGCATACGCATCGCCAGAATTTTGGCTAATATTTTAATATCACAATTAAGAAGTGAGATAGGACAGTATGAGGCACAGTTTCTAGGATCTTTACGGGGCTTGGGGATCAGCACTATAAGGAGCCTCTCTCATAGAAGTGGGAGGGTAGTACCAATACTGAAGAATTGAAAAAGGGTAAGTGAGGGGCAATCAGGTCAACATGCAATTTATACCATTCTATTGGCAGACCGTCCAGAACCAGGGTTTTCCTAGTTTGAAAGGGGCCAATAGCCTCTGTGATTTCCTCTATGGTCAGATCAGCTTCCAAAAAATTTACATCCTCACTATTCAGGATGGGGAACATGATTTATCCACGTATGCCTCTAGTTCAGATGGACTGTTTGAAACCTTAAAGAAGTACAAATTAGAGTAGAACTTAGCAAAGACATCACTGATGGCCAAGGGGTCATTGACAGGCATCTCAGTACACGAGATGTTTGCTAAAATAGGATTCGGGGTGGTGTCCCCTTTAGCCAAATAGGCCAGAAAAATACCATTCTTATCCCCCTGTTCAAAAACCCTCTGTTGGGAATATAAGGTTTTCTTCCTGGTGAGTTAAATTAGTAAAAAGGTATATTTTTGTTTCTTCGCTGTGATGGTAGTAACGGCAGAGGAGTCCATAGTCCTGAGATATTCATCTTCCGCTACAACTAGTTCAGCCTCCAATCTAATAGGTTGTTTAGCTAGTTCCTTTCTATGTGAGAAAATTGCTCGTATAACCACCCCACTAATATATACTTTGAAGGCATCCCATGCCAGATTGCTATCAGTCGAACCTATATTATTATTCGAAAAACCTGTAATTAATTTTTCTAAGTAAGTCACAACATCAGTGCAGGAGAGCCATAGGGGACTTAATCTCTATATTTTCAGTTTTGCATCTTTAGGGTGCCCCAGAGTGATCATGAAGGGAAGAGTGATCTTAATATTCCCTGAGGTAGGTATTGTGCATCTACAATACAGTGAAGGAAATAAGTATTTGATCCCCTGCTGATTTTGTAAGTTTGCCCACTGTCAAAGTCATAAACAGTCTAGAATTTTTAGGCTAGGTTAATTTTACCAAAATTAAAAGGAAAATCACATAGTCAAAATTATATATATTTATTTGCATTGTGCACAGAGAAATAAGTAATTGATCCCCTACCAACCATTAAGAGTTCAGCCTCCTCCAGACCAGTTACACGCTCCAAATCAACTTGGTGCCTGCATTAAAGACAGCGGTCTTAAATGGTCACCTGTATAAAAGACTCCTGTCCACAGACTCAATTAATCAGTCTGACTCTAACCTCTACAACATGGGCAAGAACAAAGAGCTTTCTAAGGATGTCGGGGACAAGATCATAGACCTGCACAAGGCTGGAATGGGCTACAAAACCATAAGTAAGACGCTGGGTGAGAAGGAGACAACTGTTGGTGCAATAGTAAGAAAATGGAAGACATACAAAATGACTGTCAATCGACATAGATCTGGGGCTCCATGCAAAATCTCACCTCGTGTGGTATCCTTGATCCTGAGGAAGGCGAGAGCTCAGCTGAAAACTACACGGGGGGAACTTGTTAATGATCCCAAGGCAGCTGGGACCGCAGTCACCAAGAAAACCATTGGTAACACATTACGCTGTAATGGATTAAAATCCTGCAGTGCCCGCAAGGTCCCCCTGCTCAAGCTGGCACATGTACAGGCCTGTCTGAAGTTTGCAAATGAACATCTGGATGATTCTGAGAGTGATTGGGAGAAGGTGCTGTGGTCAGATGAGACTAAAATTGAGCTCTTTGGCATTAACTCAACTCGCCGTGTTTGGAGGTAGAGAAATGCTGCCTATGACCCAAAGAACACCGTCCCCACTGTCAAGCATGGAGGTGGAAACATTATGTTTTGGGGGTGTTTCTCTGCTAAGGGCACAGGACTACTTCACCGCATCAATGGGAGAATGGATGGAGCCATGTACTATCAAATCCTGAGTGACAACCTCCTTCCCTCCACCAGGACATTAAAAATGGCTCGTGGCTGGGTCTTCCAGCACGACAATGACCCGAAACATACAGCCAAGGCAACAAAGGAGTGGCTCAAAAAGAAGCACATTAAGGTCATGGAGTGGCCTAGCCAGTCTCCAGATCTTAATCCCATCGAAAACTTATGGAGGGAGCTGAAGATCCGAGTTGCCAAGCGACAGCCTCGAAATCTTAATGATTTACAGATGATCTGCAGAGAGTAGTGGGCCAAAATTCCATCTAACATGTGTGCAAACCTCATCAACTACAAAAAACGTCTGACTGCTGTGCTTGCCAACAATGGTTTTGCCACCATGTATTAAGTCTTGTTTGCCAAAGGGATCAAATACTTATTTCTCTGTGCACAATGCAAATAACTATATATAATTTTGACAATGTGATTTTCTGTTTTTTTTTTTTAATATAATCTGTCTCTCTGTAATGATGGGGGTAGGGAAACGGACAAGTGAGCCCTAATCTCCCCGCCACTCTGTCCCTGCCTACTTGCAACGACCCGCCCTAGGCGACGGGGTACAACTGGGCGGCGGTCCCTACGCTCAGTAAGTGCACAAGACAAACAGACAAGGGAACACAAAGCTAAGGGAAATGGGGCAGTTGCCCACGGCAACACCGTGAGCAACAAGAGTGGTGAACGAGCCGAGTCAAACCAGGAGTGTACGAGGTACCAAACGCAGAGCAGGAGAGTAGTCAGTAAGCCAGGGTCAGTATGGAGCAGGATCAAATAGGTAGAAGCTGTAGCTGGACCAGGAAACCACACGAAAAGAATCACAAGCAAAAGAGGAACAGGAAAGGCAGGTATAAATAGACAGAGGGCGGGAGCTAGCTCCGTCTGGCCAGGCTGCGATAGGCTCTCCCACTCCTAAGCCTGCCATCCTGAGTGGTGGAAGATGGAGTCTGAGACATAGACTCAGGTGCAGACTGATTACCTATGGGCATATACACAGAAGTTGTGCCTGGCAGATCCTTCACACTCTCGCTGGTAAAATTAACCTAGCCTAAAAATTCTAGATTGTTCATGTCTTTGACAGTGGGCAAACTTACAAAATCAGCAAGGGATCAAATACTTATTTCCTTCACTGTATATACTAGATTGATTTCCAAATGCCAGGTGGATTCGGGAAAAGGACCTATAGGAGGGTGAGTGGCATGAATAAGCCAATGAATGAGGGCAACGAGTCCGCCAAATTTCCCGCCAGTGATAAGTGGCAGCCCAATTAGCCAAAAGGGGAACTACCCCCCAGAACTACCCCAGTTTATATAATTCAGAGCACAATAATAGGTTGCAATCCCGAGGAGCAAAAGAGGAGCAGGGCCAAACTCAGTTACCAGCAGCATTATGTCCGTGAATAATTGGACAGCGGCCGGAGGGGGATTAAAGACATTAACAATGATAAAGGATATAAAATGGATCTGACATATAATCACAATGAATCTCCCCCCTAGCATCTGACTCAACTCATGTAAACTCACACTGTAAATATTTGTGGACCAACAACGAGACCCCACAGGAGTAACTGGAATAAGAGACATAACCATGCAGAGCTACGGTTGTGCAGGAGCTCGCAATTTGGAACAGAGTAATTAAGTCTCCTGTAAAAGTATAATTTGTGGCTTGTACGTGGAGAGAAAATTAAAGACCTTTTAAATTTGGCATTAATTCCTCCCACATTCCAGGAGATACATTTAAGATGGTGTTATCCATGAGTGATATTAAATAGAATACACACCCGGAGGACATCAATATACAGGGGTTGAACACATAAGCTATGCCCCGTTTGGGAATTAGTAACTCTAACACTCACATGGTCAGACAAGTCATATATAAAACAAATCAGACAAGTTTGAAAGGCAAAAACAATTAAACCCAGCCCCACCCCACCCCTCCCATCGCCCCAAACTTGAGACAGGTTTCATTCCCAATTGCAGCAAAATACAGAAACAGAACTACAGGGTATGCTTAAATGTTTAGTGAACGGGGCAACCGACTTCCTCTGGAGTGCAGTAAGGATACTCAATTAGAACTAATAGGCTCTATAGAGCTACAACAAGGAAGACAGAAGTATTGCAGCAATATATCCAAGTCCTGGTATATCTCGCGACACCAACCACAGCTGGAGA
Organism: Rhinoderma darwinii; assembly: GCF_050947455.1. Lineage (NCBI taxonomy): Eukaryota > Metazoa > Chordata > Amphibia > Anura > Rhinodermatidae > Rhinoderma > Rhinoderma darwinii. The sequence goes on along the minus strand of NC_134689.1, from coordinate 177,738,872 downwards.
CATCAGCCAGGAAAATCTTTACAGAAGAGCAACGTCAGTAACAGGTTCCAAAATATTGAGTAATTTCCCTCGGTTAGATTTCCTTGCAGCACAGGGAGATACGATACCACAGGAGTAGAGAAATCAGAGTTCATGACGTTCCAACCAGGCAAACACCTCTTCCGGTTTGTCCAGGAATATTGTTGAGCCATTGTGCACCAATCTGAGTTTTGCAGGGTAAACCATAGAATAGACTATTTGTTTCTCCCTCTTGGCCTCTGTAAACCATTGCCTCTGTTTTTGTACTTCCAGCGAATAGCCGGGAAAGACTCTCACATCTTGGTTGCTATGTTTCAAGGGCCCGTTTCCTCGCAAGTTCCAGCATTTTGTCTCTGTCTTTGAAATTCAGAAATTTGCCAATGAAAGTACATGGCGGCGCCCCAGTTGGAGGATCTCTAGTCGGGATCCTATGTACACGCTTCACACAGAACATAGGAAAAAGGCAGTATCTCCAAATGTTGATTTGAGCCAATTTTCCAAGAATGCAGCAGGGTCTGGCTTTTCCACCCCTTCAGGCAGGCTGACTAAGCGGATGTTACATCTGCGCAAAAGGTTTTCCATGTCGCCAAGTTTAGCCCACCATGCGGACTGTTGCGTTTCTTAAATGTCGACCCTTGATCTCAAGGGTGTCACCACATCGTCCAAGTCAGAAATACGCCACTCAGACTCAGTGGCCCTTTCATGTAACATGTGTGCATCAGCCCTCAGAAGACCAAAGCCCGTTTGAAGAACATCAATTTTCTCAGTTCGAACAGTACGAGATTCCGTATAAGCCTTTAACACATCCAACATGGACTGTTCAGGAAGGGAGTCAACAGGTGTGGAAGGAAAGGTGGAGGCCTCAGAAGGCCGCGATGTACGGGGCCCAGATGTAGGACCAGTGGATTTATCCATTTGGTCCATAATTTTAGATGGTTTGCAGGGGGCCATTATGGGATTACCCCAATTTGCAGGATTATGTAAGAGCAGAGAGATAACTCAGACTAGTGCACAGCCAAACATGCGTCAGAGAAGTATTGGCATAGGGAATGGGGGAGATCCTCCATGCATCACATTATATCCGGATTACATTTTCATAGTATAAGTAGGGACAGCAGAGGGGTTGTAGTGTACCCACAATGTCATCAGCAGCCAGCTGCTAAAGTCACTCACCATTCCTTGTAGCGTCACCGAGGAGATGTAGAGGAGAAATGGGGCCCTCGGGAAACTCCTGCTCAAAATGGTGGCCGTCTCCTGCAGGGGGCTCTTGGCCCTAGCCTCCTCCTGCAACAAGGCACCAGGGCAGACTACTGCCGCCAGGCCGTAAATTTAGGCCAGGGATCTGTCTGCTGTTTTAGGCCCGAAACTCCTGCTTGAAAGATTCGGGCCAGAAAGGTCTCAAAACGTTCCCACCTGTTGCGGGAATGTAGTGAAACAGCCGATGCTGCTCGAAATTGCTCCAGGAGAGAGGATGGAGGAGGATGACAGACCTCTGCAGCGGAGCTCCCCTGCAAAGCATCCTCTCCCGCTGGAGTCAAGGCCATGCCCCCACTGAATAGCATTTTTATACACAACATGGGTGGTAAATTAAATAATTGTCCCTAAGTACTATTTTCACAGTAATTGACCCGATTCTATATGTAGCCATTATAGAGCATCGCAGGTCCAACACCCCAAGTTTAATCTTTATAATAGGAGAACTCAAAATAATGGTGTTCAGGCACTAATTGAAATATATTTTTATCATATTAGCATCCATACAGAGAGAGATAAAGTACAGAAGTGATCAATTACATATAATTAATCTCTAAAGTGCAATCACCCCATTTCCAGCACATTGATTTCTATTCAATTTGCTACGAGGCGATTTACAATCTCTTTGTAGGTCAATCATCTTCTTTAAAAGATCAGAGCTGCAAATGAACTTTATAGCGTGCACCAAAAGATTAATTACTTCCATTAAGTTTAATAGAGGAACCATCAATCGTTTGAAGTTCATATTTTAGCCATTGAGAATAATGAATGAACAATTAAAAGGTGGTTTTGGGTGAAGTTCGGCGACTATAATGAAATGGTAAAATATCAATTTCTTTTGATCCCTTGAACTGATTAATTCATTGTCTAAAAATGAATTTTTTTTTACATAGTCCCTCCATTTTCACAGACTCATTGCACAATTGACTGATGAGTAGTTTCATGGCCGGGTATGGCCTCCTTAGTTCATGACAAATTAAAGAGATAAAGGGTCTGAAGTTAAATCGAAGTGTTGGAATTTGCATTTGGTAGTTGGTCATGGGAACTCTCAATATGAGGTCCAAGGAGGTGTCAATGCAAGTGAAGGAGGCCATCGATAGGCTGAAAGATTAAAAAAAAAAAAAACTATCAGAGAGATAGCAGAAACTATGAGTGGCTAAATTAACAATTTGGTACATTCTTAAAACTAAGGAATGCACTGGCGAACTCAGTAACACCAAAACGCCTGGAAAACCACAGAAGGAAACTAAAGTAAATGATTGCAGAGTTCTTTCCTTGGTAATGAATAACCCCTTCATAATATCTAGCCAAGTCTTTGACAATAATATACTGGCCCCATAGTGTCAAAGTCTAAAATCAGCACCGTATATACAGAGGATTTATCTTAAGATGCCAACCACTGGTAACACTCAAGAACAGAAAGGCCAGATTAAAGTTTGCTAAAAAAAAAAACATCTAAAAACCTGCCCAGTTTTGGAAGAGGACACTTTGGACAGATGAAACCAAGATGAACTTGTACCAGAATTATGGAAAGAGAATAGTATGTAGATGGAAAGCAAGGGCTCATGATCTAAAGCAGGGGTCTCAAACTCAGCTGGATAAATGGACCACACGTAGCAAAAATGTGAAGTTGACGGGCCGCATTACTTTCAAATTTGATACAATACAAAATTATTGTTAATGAATTAGTTGTTTGAACTACTATTACAATACTGCACTACTATAATAATACTACATTACTAGAACAATACTACATTACTATAATAATACCGCTAGGTTTAACCCCTTAATGACCAGCCTATTTTGGACCTTAATGACTAAGCTATTTTTTACGTTTTTCAATCGTCGCATTCCAAGAGCTATAACGTTTTTATTTTTGCGTCGACATAGCTGTATAAGGTCTTGTTTTTTGCGGGACAAGTTGTATTTTTTAATAGCACCATTTTTAGGTACATATTATTTATTGATTAACTTTTATTAACTTTTTTTTGTGGGGGGGAATAGAAAAAAATCAGAAATTTCGCCCATCTTTTTTGCGTCCTAAATCTACGCCGTTTACCGTGTGGTATAAATAACACAATAAGTTTATTCAGCGGGTTGTTACGATTGGAACGATACCAAATTTGTATAGTTTTTGTATGTTTTACTACTTTTACACAGTAAAAACGCTTTTTTTTCCAAATTAATTGTTTTTGTGTCTCCATATTTGAAGAGCCGTAAAGTTTTAATTTTTTCGCCGATGCAGTTGTATGAGGGCTTTTTTTTTGCGGGACGACTTGTAGTTTTTATTGGTACCATTTTGGAGTAGATGCGACTTTTTGATCACTTTTTATCACATTTTTTTAAAGTCAGTATTCACAGAAAACATCAATTTTTCCATAGTTTTTTATTCAATTTTTTACGCCGTTCACCGTGCGGGTTAAATAATGCAATAGATTTATAGTCTGGGTCATTACGGACGCGGCGATACCAAATATGTGTAACTTTTTAACTTTATTTTGTTTTTTTTAATAGTAAAGCATTTTGTAAGGGGAAAAGCTGGGTTTTTCATTTTTTTTCACATTTTTTTTTAAATTAACTTTATTAAACTTTTTTTTCACTTTTTTACTAGTCCCATTAGGGGACTATAATATGCGATTCTGCAATCGCATTTATAATACACTGCAATACTTTTGTATTGCAGTGTATTACTGCCTGTCCGTTTAACACGGACAGGCATCTGCTAGGTCATGCCTGCGGCATGATCTAGCAGGCATTCACTCCAGGCAGACCTGGGGGCCTTTATTAGACACCCGGCTGCCATTGGAGACACAGACACTCGGCGATCGTATCGCCGGGTGTCGGTGGGGGAGAGAGGGAGCTCCCTCCCTCTCTCCAAAACCACTCAGATGCGGTGCTCGCTATTGAGCACCGCATCTGAGGGGTTAAACGTGTGAGATCGATACTAATATCGATCTCACACGGCAGAGCAGGGACGCTCCCAGCCCTCAGCTGCCTCTAGCAGCTGAGAGCAGGGAGATTTGACATCTCCCTGCTCTGTAAACTTATTCCGATGCCGCGACGTAAAAAGTCTATGGCATCGGAATAAGGCCCGTTAGTGACCGACGTAGAAACACGATGGGCCGGTCACTAACGGGTTAAACTTATGCCACAGTGCCACACCCACCCACATGTAGATAGTGCCACACACACCCCTATAGATATACCCCACACACCCTCCATAGATAGTGCCACACCCCCCTATAGATCGCTCCATTGGGACTCCCTCTAAGAGTGGAATCCCCAGCCAGAGCGTTGCGGACGCTCTGGCTGGGGACTCCTCTGCTGGAGGAGCTCCTGAAGTCACTGTCCCTATATGGACAGTGCCGTCAGGGGATCCTCCTGAACCGGATTCCCCAGCCAGAGCTCTGCTGATGCTCGGGCCGGGGATTCATCTGCTAAAGGAGCTCCTGAAGTCACTGTCCATATATGCTCCTCCAGCAGAGGAATCCCCGGCCCGAGCGTCGGCACGCTCTGGTTGGGGATTCCACTCTTAGACGGAGCTCCAATGGAGCTAACTACAGTCAGGAGGTGTAGTGCTGTCAACAGGATGGGGTGTGTGGAGTGCTATCTACAGGGGGGTTGCACAATCCACAGAGGGCTGTATGGCCATTGCTCACCTACCACCAACTATACAGCAGCGCAGGAAAGGGACTGCGCTCCTTCATGACGTCAGGTAGGAGCGCCTGCTCTCTCCTCTCCTGAGGGGGCTTCGGTGCCCCGCGGGCCGCAGATGACAGCCTCAGGGGCCGCACGCGGCCCACGTGTTTAAGACCCCTGATCTAAAGCATACCAAGTCATCTGTCAAACATGCTGGAGGCAGTGTAATGGCATGGGCATGTATGACTGCAAATGGAACTGAGTCACTGGTTTTTAATCGATTATCTGACTACGTATAGAAGCAGCAGGATGAATTCTGAAGAGTACAGAGTGAAACTTTCTGCTCAGATCCAGTCAGGACGGCACTTTACAGTACAGATGGATAATGGCCCAAAACATAACACAAAAGCAACCCAAGATTTTCTTAAGGCAAACAAATGGAATATTGTATTGTTCAATGGCCTCAACCAGATTGAACATTCTTTTCACTTACTGAAGACAAAACTAAAGGCAGTAAGACCCAAAAACAAGTAGCAACTGAATGCGGCTGCAGAAAAGGCCTGGCAAAACATCTCAAGGGAGGAGACTAAGCATTTGGTGGAAGCATTTGCTGGTGTTCATGGGTTCCAGACTTTAGGCAGTCATTTGCATCCAAGTATTAAAAATAATTCTTATATCTATAATTATATAAGTTTGTGTAATTAAATTTAAATCTGTGAACATGGAGGGACTATGTAAAAAATGGCTGTAATTAAATAACTGTTAGGGTATGTTCACACGGCGGGGGTCCGTAACGGCTGAAATTACGGGGATGTTTCAGCCTGAAAACATCCCCGTAATTTCAGCCGTACCGGCATGTGCAGGCGCTTGAACGCCGCGTCAATTACGGCCGTAATTAGCGCTGCTATTCATTGGAGTCAATGAATAGCGGCTCCAATTACGGCCAAAGAAGTGACAGGTCACTTCTTCTACGCGGGCGTCTATTTACGCGCCGTCATTTGACAGCGGCGCGTAAATATACGCCTCGTGTGAACAGACAAACGTCTTCCCATTGCTTTCAATGGGCAGATGTTTGTCAGCGCTATTGAGGCGCTATTTTCAGACATAATTCGGGGCAAAAACGCCCGATTTACGTCCGTAAATAGGCCGTGTGAACATACCCTTAATGCATTGTTTTCATTAAATCCCTTGAAATCAACCCGTTTTGCTGCCAGGGTTTTTTGAACCTCTAGTTGCCAAGACAATTTTCAAACGTTTGACATGTACCAATAAAACAATGTGACTTACAAAACAAACAAATCATATCACTAAACCCCCATATCCACATCTGTCATAATGCCACAGTGTCATAATGCCACTCAGCACTATATACACAGAGGCATCGTCATGCAATTTTGCGTTAAAGTGTAATTGTCTACATGAACATATCTTCATAAAATCACCAGAACTGTAGAGATCAAATATCTGGTTTTAAGCTGCAAATTGAAAATGTATTTCATTAAAATTTAAAAAGATAGCCTATGAAATACAGCGATTGGATAGCTTTACCCCAATCCCTTTATAATTCCTGAAAGCAGACAAACTGACAATTGCAATTGCCTTGACGTGCTGTTGGCAGCTATGTCCACCTACACGTAACTTTGCGACACACAGGAATTATTTTTTGACAAAATGCATTAAAACATAACATTTGTAATTTCAAACGACTTATTCTTCTCTAGCTACCAGAGTTGTACTGTGTATTCTAGTAATTTATACATCAATCCTTTGTAATGCTCGTTATTGCTTCAATGTTATAATATTGGGATGCTGAAAAGGTCTATTTCGTTGTTTTAACCCCTTCCCGCTCCTGGACGTACTATTAGGTCATGGCAGCTGTATCGTTCGCGCTCCATGACCTAATAGTACGTCTCGGGAGTAACGGCCGTTTCGGCCGTCCTCCCGACACATACAGGAGCTGTGACAGCTGTCTTGTTCAGCAGCTGTCACAGCTCCTACAGCGGGGACCGATCGCTGTGTCCCCGCTGATTAACCCCTTAAAAGCCGCGTTCTATAGAGATCGCGGCTTTTTAGGGGTTAAGCTGCCATCGCCGGCCTGCTACACGATAGCGGCCGGCGATGTTGACTATGGCAACCGGACACCAAACAATGGCGTCCGGCTATGCCATAGACGGAAGCCTAGTGGGTCCTGACAACGTCGGGACCCACTATGCTTGCTGTCAGTGAGTAGCTGACAGTTCTAATACACTGCACTAAGCATGTAGTGCAGTGTATTAGAATAGCGATCAGGGCCTCCTGCCCTCAAGTCCCCTAGTGGGACAAAGTAATACAGTAAAAAAAAAGATGTGTAAAAATAAGAAAATAATAGGTTTTAAAAGTATTAAAAGTAAAAATCCCCCCTTTTCCCTTATCAGTCCTTTATTATTAATAAAAATATATAAAAAAACAAATAAACTATACATAATTGGTATCGCCGCGTCCGTAACGGCCTGAACTACAAAATTATTTTGTTATTTATCCCGCACGGTAAACGCCGTAAAAGAAAATAATAATAAACCGTACCACAATCACAATTGTTAGGTCACTTCACCTCCCAAAAAATTGAATAAAAAGAGATCAAAAAGTCGCATGTACCGAAAAATGGTACTGATTGAAACTACAGTTCGTAATGCAAAAAATAAGTCCTCGCATGGCTTTATTGATTGAAAAATAAAAACGTTATGGCTCTAAGAATAAGGTAACACAAAAAGTGAATGATTTTTTACAAAACGTATTTTATTGTGCAAACGCCATAAGACATAAAAAAAAAATATAAACATAGGGTATCGCCGTAATCGTATCGCCCCGCCGAATAAAGTGAATGTGTCATTTATAGCGCACGGTGAACGCTGTAAAAAAAATAGAATAAAAAAACAATAGTAGAATTGCTGTTTTTTAGTCACCACGCCACCTAAAAATAGAATAAAAACTGATCAAAAAGCCGCATGCACCCCAAGAAAACTACAATGGATTCCTCAAGGGGTCTAGTTTCCAAATTGGGGTCACTTTTGGGGGGTTTCCAATGTTTTGGCACCACAAGACCTCTTCAAACCAGACATGGTGCCTAATAAAAAAAGAGGCCTCAAAATCCACTAGGTGCTCCTTTGCTTCGGAGGCCGGTGCTTCAGTCCATTACCGCACTAGGGCCACATGTGGGATATTTCTCTAAACTGCAAAATCTGAGCAATACGTATTAAGTTGTGTTTCTCTGATAAATCTTTATGTGTTATTAAAAAAATGGTATAAAGTGGATTTTCTGACAAAAAAAAATATGTAAATTTCACCTCAACTTTGCTCTAAATTTCTGTGAAACACCTAAAGGGTTCATAAACTTTCTAAATGCTGTTGTGAATACTTTGAGGGGTCTAGTTTCTAAAATGGGGTGTTTGATAGGGGTTTCTAATATATAGACCCCTCAAAGCAACTTCAGAACTGAACTGTAACCTAAAAAAATAAATAAATGAGGCAATACTTCGCTTCTTACATTATACTGATAATGAGCCGTGCCCACCCCGAGATGACCCCAGTTTTGACCGTTTGTATAAACGGAGACCCCTATTAGACCGTTTCAGTGCCCGGTTTTCCCAAGCATACACCCCCGAGAAGTGTATTTCTATTCATGAGTCCCTGGTACATTTTAAAGGGAGGGTTCAATTCCGCGAGTACCTGCCGGGTAAGAGGGCAAGGTATGGCGTGAAGATGTATAAGCTGTGCGAGAGTGCATCAGGGTATACCTACAGGTTTAGGATATATGAAGGAAAGGCCAAACCAGACTGCATCCTGGACTACAATAGGTACATGGGAGGGGTGGACTTGTCAGATCAAGTCCTGAAGCCCTACAGCGCCATGCGGTGTGGTATAAGAAGCTGGCCGGGCACATCATACAGATGGCTTTGTACAATGCGTACGTGCTACGTCGATGTGCAGGCCAGACGGGAACTTTCCTGGAATTTCAAGAGGTGATTATCAAGAACCTAATCTTTAGGGACCAAGAAGGGGGGGGGCACCCAGTACTTCTGGAAGCGGGGCCACACGCATCGTACCAGGGCGGCAACACTTTCCAGGAGAAGTTCCCCAAACTGGCAAGAAGGGAAAAAGTCAAAAGAGGTGCAAAGTCTGCTATAAGAGGGCGATAAGGGATGACACAATATATCAATGTGATACGTGTCTCGAATAACCAGAGCTCTGTATGAAAGAGTGTTTTAAAATTTATCATACATCCCTTGGTTTATAATTTACCCCAATTTTACTTACCCTGATGCACTCCGCACAGCTTATCCCCACTCGTCTTTCCCCTCTGAGCCCTGCTGTGTGCCCAGGCAGCTGATAACAGCCACATGTAGGGTATTGCCGTACCCAGGAGAACACACATTACAGTTTATGGGGTGTATCTCTCCGGTAAAAATGCTCACTACAACTCTAGATGAATGCCTTAAGGGTGTAGCTTTTAAAACGGGGTCACTTCTTGCGGGTTTCAACTGTACTGGTACCTCAGGGGCTTCTGCATACATGACTTCGCACTAGAAAATCCCCAGTAGGCCAAATGGTGGTCCTTTCCTTCTGAGCCCCTCCATGGGCCCAAACGGCAGTTTATCACCACAAATGGGGTATTGCCGCACTCAGGACAAATTGGGCAACAAAATGGAGTATTTTATTTCTTGTGAAAATAAGAATTTTTCAGCTAAAATGACATATTATTGGAAAAAATATATTTTTTTTTAATTCCCAGCCCAATTCAAATAAGTTCTGTGAAGAAACTATGGGGTCTAAATGGTCACATTACCCATAAATTAATTCCTCGAGGGGTTTAGTTTCCAAAATGGGGTCACTTCTGGCAGGTTTCCATTGCTTTGATACCTCTGGGGCTCTGCAAATGTGACATGGCACCCGAAAACCAAACCAGCAAAATCTGTACTCCAAAGAACACACAGCGCTCCTTCCCTTCTGAGGCCTCCCATGGGCCCAAAGGCAGTTTATCGCCACAAATGGGGTATTGCTGCACTCAGGATAAATTGGGCAACAAAATGGAGTATTTTGTTCCCTGTGAAAACAAGAAATTTTGATAAAAAATTACATCTTATTGTAAAAAATGTCATTTTTTTAATGTCACAGCCCAATTGAAATAGGTGCTGTGAAAAAAATGTGCGGTCAAAATGCTAACAACCACCATAAATGAATTCCTTGAGGGGTGTAGTTTCCAAAATGGGGTCACTTCTGGTGGGTTTCCATTGCTTTGATACCTCTGAGGCTCTGCAAATGCGACAGGGCACCCGAAAACCAATCCAGCAAAATCTGGACTCCAACAAACACATAGCGCTCCTTTCCTTCTGAACCCTCCCATGGGCCCAAACGGCAGTATATCACCACAAATGGGGTATTGCCACACTAAGGACAAATTGGGCAACAAAATGGGGTATTTTGTTCCCTGTGAAAATAAGAAATTTTGATTACAAATGACATTTTATTGGAAACAATGAAATTTTTTTCATTTCACAGCCCAATTCAAATACGTGCTGTGAAAAAAAATGTGTGGTCAAAATGGTAGCAACAACCATAAATGAATTCCTTGAGGGATGTAGTTTCCAAAATGGGGTCACTATTGGGGGATTCCTACTGTTTTGGCACCTCAACACCTTTTCAAACCTGGCATGCTGCCTAAAATATATTCTAATAAAAAAAGAGGACTCAAAATGCACTAGGTGCTTCTTTGCTTCTAGGGCTTGTGTTTTATTCCACGAGCGCACTAGAGCCACATGTGGGACATTTCGAAAAACTGCAGAATCTGGACAATACATATTTAGTAGTATTTCTCTGGTAAAACCTTCTGTGTTACATAAAAAAAATTGAATAAAATTGAAATTCAGCAAGAAAAATGAAATTTGCAAATTTCACCTACACTTTGCTTTAATTCCTGTGAAATGCCTGAAGGGTTAAAAAACTTTCTAAATGCTGTTTTGAATACTTTGAGGGGTCTAGTTTTTAAAATGGGGTGTTTTATCAGGGTTTCTATATCCCTCAAAGCCACTTCAGAACTCAAGAGGTACCTTAAAAAAAAGGCTTTTGAAATTTTCTTAAAAATATGAGAAATTGCTGTTTATGTTCTAAGCCTTGTAACGTCCAAGAAAAATAAAAGAATGTTCAAAAACAATGCCAATCTAAAGTAGACATATGGGAAATGTGAACTAGTAACTATTTTGGGTGGTATAACCGTCTGTTTTACAAGCAGATGCATTTAAATTCTGAAAAATGCTATTTTTTCAAAATTTTCTCTAAATTTTAAAATTTTTCACCAATAAACACTGAATATATCGACCAAATTTTACCACGAACATGAAGCCCAATGTGTCACGAGAAAACAATCTCAGAATCGCTTGGATAGGTTTAAGCATCCCGACGTTATTACCACATAAAGTGAAATATGTCAGATTTGAAAAATGGGCTCTGAGCCTTAAGGCCCAAACTAGGCTGCGTCCTTAAGGGGTTAAACAAATTACAATTTTGAAAGCGAAAACACACATTTGCACCTAAAACTCATATACAACAGAGGTCTACACACAAAAACAATGTCAAAAAAATAGAAAAAGGTTCTCAAAGTTTATATATACTACAAGTTTCAACATCAACAAAAGCTTGTTGATGAAACCTCTTAGCCCCTTTAGGATGCAGCCTGTTTTGGCCTTGTGGTCACAGATGATTTTTTTCAAATCTGACATGTGTCGATTTATGTGGTAATAACTATGGAATGCTATCGCCTATCCAAGCGATTCTGAGATTGTTTTCTCGTGACATATTGCACTCTAGGTTAGTGAAAAAATGTGGTCGATAAATATTCAATATTTATTTGTGAAAAACTCCAATAGTTTGAGAAAATTTGCAAAAATTATAAATTTTCTAAATTGTAATGTATCTACTTGTAAAACAGATAGTAATACCACACAAAATAGGTGCTAATTAACATTTCCCATATGTCTTCTTTATGTTTGCATTGTTTTTTTCACGTCCTTTGATTTTTCTAGGATGTTACAAGGCTTAGAACGTTAGCATCAATTTCTCCCATTTTCATGAAAATTTCAAAAGGCAATTTTTTCAGGGACCAGTTCATTTCTGAAGTGGCTTTGGGGACCTTATATATTAGAAAGTCCCCATAAATCACCCCATTTTAAAAACGACATCCCTCAAAGTATTCAAAACAGAATTCAGAAAGTATTTTAACTATTTAGGCGTTTCACAGGAATTAAAGCAAAGTAGAGGTGAAATTTACAAATTAAGTTTTTTTTGCCGAAATTCATATGTAATAAAAAAATTCTGTAACACAGAAGGTTTTACCAGAGTACCACATCTCAATATTTATTGCCCAGATTCTGCAGGTTTTAGAAATGTCCCACATGTGGCCCTAGTGTGCTAATGGACTGAAGCACCGGCCTCAGAAGCAAAGGAGCGCCTAGTGGATTTTGGGGCCTCCTCCTTTTAGGAATATATATTAGGCACCATCTCCGGTTTGAAGAGGTCTTGTGGTGCCTAAACAGTCGAAACTACACCCCCTTTTGGAAACTACACCCCCTTTTGGAAACTACACCCCTCAAGGAGTTTTATTAGGGGTGTAGTTAGCATTTTGACCCCACAATTCTTTTGCAGAATTTAGTGGAATTAGGCCGTGAAAAATTAATATCAACATTTTTGTCCACTAAAATGTTGAATGTTTTAATTTTCACAAGGGATAAAAGAGATAAAGCACACCAACATTTGTAAAGCAATTTCTCCCGAGTACGGCAATACCCCACATGTGGTCATAAATGTTTTACTAGAAATTAATTAACCCTTTCAGGACCTTTTTTGCTTTTTTATTTTTGTCTTTCACTCCTCGCCTTCCAAGAACCATAACTTTTTTTTATTTTTCTGTCAATACAGTGGTGTGAGGGCTTATTTTTTGTGGGAGGACTTGTAGTTTCTATTGACTTCATTTAAAGTACCATATAATGTACTGGGAAACTGAATAAAAATTCTTTGTGTGCTAAAATTGGAAAAAAAACCTGATTCCTCCATTGTTTTTTGGGTTTTGTTTTTACGTCTTTCACCGTGTGGTGAAAACAACAACTTAACTTTATTCTGCGTTTCAATACTACTACGGTGATACCAAATTTATATTGTTTTTTTTATATTTTACTACTTTTACAAATAAAAAAGTATTTGTTAAAAAAAAATTGTTTTGCATCACCACATTCTGAGAGCCATAACTTTTATTGGTACAATTTTATGATACATACAACTTCTTGATCACTTTTTATAATTTTTTTTTAGAGCTAAGGTGACCAAAAAAGTGTCTTAAATTCTTTATTTCTTACAGTGTTCACCGTGCACAATAAATTACGTTTTACATTATTCTGCAAGTCGGTACATTTATGGCAATTACATATGTATATAGTTTTTTTTATGTATTGCAGCGTTTGCACAATAAAATAAAATTTTATAAAATAATTTATTTTGTGTCACCATATTCTGAGAGCCATAACTTTTTTATTTTTCAGTCAAAAAAGCTGTGCAAGGGCGTGGTTTTTGTGGAACGGGTGTTAGTTTTTATTGGTACTATTTTGGGGTACATGCGACTTTTTGATCACTTTTTATTCTATATCTTGGGAGGGGTGGTGATCAAAAAATAGCGATGCTGGCATATTAATTTTATTTATTTTTTGCGATGTTCACCATGCGGGAAAAATAACTTTATAGGTTTATAGTTTGGGTCGTTATGAACGCAGTGATACCAAACAGGTGTACTTTTTTTTAACGTTTTCATTTTCCATAATAAAAGACTTATAGGGAAAAAAAAGTGTTTGATTTTTATAACTTTTATTTTGACACTTTTCTAAAACATTAACAACTACTTATTACCTGGAGATCTGATCGCTGCTAGAATACATTACACTACCAAGTAGTGTAATGTATTCCAACTGTCAGTGTGACATCACAGTCACTGACAGTAAGGTCTTATTTACACGAGCGTAGTTCACGCGCGTCGCACGGACCTATGTAACTCAATGGGGCCGTTCAGACAGTCCGTGTTTTTCACGCAGCGTGTGTCCGCTGCGTAAAACTCACGACATGTCCTATACTTGAGCGTTTTTTGCGCATCACGCACCCATTGAAGTAAATGGGTGAATGAAAATCACGCACAGCACACGGACGCACTTCCGTGTGCTGCTCGTGATTCGCGCAACAGTAGATCAAGAAATGAAAGGAGAAATAAAACCACCTCCTTCATTTCATAAACATCAAAACCGCGTGTCATAAGGATGGCATATGCGCGAAAATGACGCAGCCACGCACCAAACACTGATGACACACGGAACTGCAACGCGCAAAAAACGCTGCGTTTTTTGCGCGCGCAAAATGCACACGTTCGTGTGAATTTCACCTAAGTCTATGAGGACCAGCCAGGGTCTGGTCTCTATAGGCTTTCATACATCGCAGACCTGGATGCCGTTGTCTGGCCTTCGGTTGCCATGACAACCGTCGGCAACCCCCATGATTGCATGGGGCCTGCCGATGTGCTACAAACCCACTAAATTTAAGGGGTTAATTGCCAAAATCAGCGGCAATGAGCCGCTGATCGTCAACAGTGGAGTGTCAGTAGGCGGGGACAGCTGACTTCCTGGTTAACAATGCACAGTCACCGACGGTGAGCATCGGGAACGACACAGTGACTTTCTGTCACTCTGATAAGAAGCCTATCAGGACTAGCCGACAGTGTGCACCGGGAACACTCAGTAACTATATGTCCTCGTGCGGGAAGTACCCTCCCGCAATGACGTATAGTTACTGAGTGGGTTAGAAAAGCTGAAACAGAGGCCATGTGGCCATCATCCACAAATGTGTTAAAAATATATACTGCACACCGCAAACAGCTAATATGCTACCAAAATCTGTTTTTTGAGAGCAAACAGCATACGTGTATAAAAATACAACTTAATGAAAAGGCCAAATCCGCAGGAATGAGTGAACCAACTTTTGGATGTAAATTAAATTGGATATATATGTACATAATTTTCCAACCCACTATACGAACTCTAACCCTAATCAATAATCACATGTTCCTAAACCAATCTAATGCGTTAGATAATATTGATTTTCTACTGGAAATAGTTGTAAATGATAATTTATGGGTGAAAATGTATATTCTGGCTGACGAATATTTTTTCTATCCCTCACAAATGTGTAAGACATTCCTCTTTAGTGATAATCATTATCGCTATGACTGTAAAGTACAATTGGCATCGCTAGAGGAGCGGCCCGCAGATTTTACACTAAAAACCGTGTATAGACAGGATAGGGACAGTGTAAAATATATAAACTTTATTGATGTTTGTATTTGTGGTACGAGTGTTTGGCACGACTTATGTGACGCTTGGAGTCTTGGAGTAAATAAATGGCCTAATTAGATGAAGGGGATAATTAGAAGAACAAATGTCCATCTTCTCACTCCTTTTCTGAAAAAGAAAAGACCCCTCCCTTATATGTGTATACTCTCCGATAAGGTGGGTTGATAACATGAACAAAAGTTCATGTTGCCCCGCTCTCTGCACGCTGTCAGCATGTGCCCCGCTGGTCCCCCCTCTTCTTTCATCGGATCAGGCCACCTTCTTCCATTGCTCCATGGTCCAGTTCTGATGCTCACCTGCCCATTGCAGGCGCTTTCAGTGGTGGACAGGCATCAGCATGGGCACTCTGAGTGGTCTTCGGCTACACAGCCCCAAAAGCAGCAAACTGCTATGCACTGTGTTCTGACACCTTTCTATCATAGCCAACATTAACTTTTTCAGCAATTTGTGCTACAGTAGCTCTTCTGTGGGATCAGACCAGACAGGCTAGCCTTGCACCCCACAAGCATCAAGCAGCCTTTAGGCGCCCACAACACTGGCTCACAGGTTGTCCTTCCTTGGACCACTTTTGGTAGATTTTAACCACTGCAGACCGGAAACACCCCACAAGACCTGCCATTTTGGTCATTTGATCCAGTCATCTAGCCATTACAATTTTGCACTTCTAAAAGTCGCTCAGATCCTTACGCTTGACCATTTGTCCTGCATCCAACACATCAACTTTAAAGAACGGACTGTTCGAATGGTGTGTGTGTGTCACATCATCAATAATTCTATTCACTCTTCCCATCATTGTGGTGCAAGTTCATCTTTGTTTCATCTGTTTAGAGAATCTTCTTCCAGAACTGGGAGGCTTTTATAGATGTTTTTTTTTTTAGCACAGTCTAATCTGACCTTTCAGTTTTTGAGTGTTACCAGTGGTTTGCAGCTTCAGATAAACCCTCTGTATTTACAATCAAGAAGACGTCTTTTGATTGTAGAAGGTGACAATGATACACTTAAGTTGTTGAGAAAGGGTTTTTCGTTACCAAGGAAATTATTCTACAATAATTTAGTTGGTCTTTCATGGCCTTCCAGGCCTTTTGGCGTTGCTAAGCTCGCCGGTGCGATGCTTCTTGTTAAGAACGTACCAAATTGTTAATTTGGCCACTCCAAAAGTTTCTGCTATCACTCTGATGGATTTTTTATTTTCTTATGTAAAACCACTTTTATGCTGCAGTCTGCATTGACAGCAGCATTTGAGAAGTTATATCGTTAGGTCATGGATTTTAACCCCTTCCCTCTTTAGCCACTTTTGACCTTCCTGACAGAGCCTCATTTTTCAAATCTGACATGTGTCACTTTATGTGGTAATAACTCCGGAATGCTTTCACCTATCCAAGCGATTCTGAGACTGTTTTCTCGTGACACATTGGAGTTTATGTTACTGGCAAAATTTGCTCGATATGTTCAGTATTTAATTGTGAAAAACACCAAAAATTAGCGAAAAATTGCAAAAATTAGCATTTTTCTCAATTTAAATGTATCTGCTTGTAAGACAGGCAGTTATACCACACAAAATTGTTGCTAATTAACATCACCCATATGTCTACTTTAGATTGGCATCGTTTTTTGAACATCCTTTTATTTTTCTATGACCTCACAAGGCTTAGAACTTTAGCAGTAATTTCTCACATTTTCAAGAAAATTTCAAAAGGCTATTTTTACAGGGGTGAAGTGGTTTTGAGGGCCTTATATATTAGAAACCCCCAAAAAGTCACCCAATTTTAAAAA
The DNA here is from genome assembly GCF_050947455.1 of Rhinoderma darwinii. Lineage (NCBI taxonomy): Eukaryota > Metazoa > Chordata > Amphibia > Anura > Rhinodermatidae > Rhinoderma > Rhinoderma darwinii. The sequence goes on along the minus strand of NC_134689.1, from coordinate 177,721,776 downwards.
CTTCACCCCTCAAAGTATTCAAAACAGCATTTAGAAAATGTCTTAACCCTTTACACATTTCACAGGAATTAAAGCAAAGTAGAGGTGAAATTTACAAATTTCCTATTTTTCTGCAGAAATAAATTTTTAATACAATTTTTTTTATAACACAGGTTTTACCAGAGAAATGCAACTCAATATTTGTTGCCCAGTTTCTGCAGTTTTAGGAAATATCCCACATGTGGCCGTCGCGTGCTACTGGAATGAAGCATCGGCCTCAGAAGCAAAGGAGCACCTAGTGGATTTTGGGGCCTTATTTTTGTTAGAATATATTTTAGGCACCATGTCAGGTTTGAAGGGCTCTTGCAGTGACAAAACAGTAAAAATCCCCCAAAAGTGACCCCATCTGGGAAACTAGACACCTCAAGGAAATTATCTAGGGGTGTAGTGAGCATTTTGACCGCACAGGTTTTTTACAGAAATTATTGGAAGTAGGGCGTGAAAATTAAAATCAACATTTCTTCAAAGAAAATGTAGGTTTAGCGATTTTTTTTCTCATTTCCACAAGGACTAAAGGAGAAAAAGCACCGCAAAATTTGTAAAGAAATTTCTCCCGAGTAAAACAATACCCCACATGTGGTAATAAACGGCTGTTTGGACACACGGCGAGGCTGAGAAGGGAAAGAGCGCCATTTGGCTTTTGGAACTCAAATTTAGCAGGAATGGTTTGCGGAGGCCATGTCACATTTACAAAGCCCCTGAGGGGATAAAACAGTGGAAACCCCCCACAAGTGACCCCATTTTGGAAACTACACCCATTGAGGAAATTATCTAGGGGTATAGTGAGCGTTTTGACGCAACAGGTTTTTTGCATAAATTATTGGAAGTAGGCCCTGAAAATGACAATCTAAATTTTTTCAAAGAAAATGTAGGTTTAGCTAATTTTTTATAATTTCCACAAGGACTGAAGGAGAAAAAGCACAGCAAAATTTGTAAAGCAATTTCTCCCGAGTAAAACAATACCCCACATGTGGTAATAAACGGTTGTTTGGAGACACGGCGTGGCTGAGAAGGAAAAGAGCGCTATTTGGCTTTTGGAGTTCACATTTAGCAGGAATGGTTTGCGGAGGCCATGTCACATTTACAAAGCCCCTGAGGGGACAAAACAGTTGAAACCCCCAACAAGTGACCGCATTTTGGAGACTACACCCATTGAGGAAATTATCTAGGGGTATAGTGAGCGATTTGACCCCACAATTTTTTTGCAGAAATTATTGGAAGTAGGCCCTGAAAATAATAATCTACATTTTTTCAAAAAAATCTAGGTTTAGCTAATTTTTTCTCATTTCCAGAAGGACTGAAGGAGAAAAAGCACCACAAAATTTGTAAAGCAATTTCTCCCGAGTAAAACAATACCCCACATGTGGTAATAAACGGCTGTTTGGACACACGGCAGGGCTTAGAAGGGAAAGAGCACTATTTTGCTTTTTGAGATCACATTTAGCAGGAATGATTTGCGGAGGCCAGGTCACATTTGCAAAGCCCCTGAGGGGACAAAACAATGAAAACGCCCAAAAAGGGACTCCATTTAGGAAACTACACCTCTTGAGGAATTCATCTAGGGGTGTAGTGAGCATTTTGACCCCACAGATGTTTCATAGAATTTATTAGAATTAGGCAGTGAAAATAAAAACAGTCCTTTTTCTTCAATAAGACGTAGCTTTAGCGCAAATTTTTTCATTTTCTCAACAAATAAAGGAAAAAAAGAACACAACATTTGTAAAGCAATTTCTCCCGAGTACGGCAATACCCCATATGTGGTCATAAACTGCTGTTTGGGCAAACGGCAGGGCTCAGAAGGGAAGGACCGCCATTTGGAGTGCAGATGTTGCTGGATTGGTTTCTGGGCGCCTGTGGGCCCAAAACAGTGGAAACCCCCCAGAAGTGACCCCATTTTGGAAACTACACCCCTCAATGCATTTACCAAGGGGTGTAGTAAGCATTTTAACCCTGCAGGTGTTTTGTAGAAATTAGTGTTCACTCGATGTTGCAGAGTGAAAATGGGATTTTTTTCCATAGATATGCCAATATGTGGTGCCCGGCTTGTGCCACCATAACAAGACAGCTCTCTAATTATTATGCGGTGTTTCCCGGTTTTAGAAACACCCTACATGTGGCCCTAATCTTTTGTCTGGACATATGACAGGGCTCAGAAGTGAAGAGTACCATGCGGAGTGGAGGCCTAATTTGGCGATTTACAAAGTATTGGTTCACAACTGCAGAGGCTCCGATGTGAAATAATAAAAAGAAACCCCTGATAAGTGACCCCCACTATGGAAACTGCACCCCTCAAGGCATTTATTAAGGGGTGTAGTGAGCATTTTCACCCCACAGGTCTTTTCCATAAATGAATGCGCTGCGGATGGTGCAAATTAAAAAATTTATATTTTTCCCTAGATATGCCATTCAGTGGCAAATATGTCATGCCCAGCTTATGACGCTGGAGACACACACTCCAAAAATTGTTAAAAGGGTTCTCCCGGGTATGACGATGCCATATATATTGAAGGAAACTGCTGTTTGGGGACGCTGTAGGGTTCAGAGCCGAGGGAGCACCATTTGGCTTTTGGTGAGCGGATTTTGCTTGGTACTATATTTGTTTGAGTATTTCGCTGGTGTTTTATAATGTGGGGGTACATGTAAGCGGGGCGGAGTATATAAGGGGCATAGTCAGGTGGTATAAAAAATAAATAATAATCCATAGATGTGTGTTACGCTGTGAAGCAATCCTTTCCGCACAGTCCAGTGTCGCACTGATAAATGGTGTCATTTCTTATCCCCCTTTTGGTCCACACTCCGCACCTTTTGTAGTTTGGGGAATTTTGCTGGGAAAGTGTTGTCCTGGTATAATACGGGCACCGTCGCTTCCAGTGGATATGTTTGGGCTCTCCCCTTCCTGGTTCCCTAATTTTAGGTCCTTGATAAATCGCCTCTTGAAACAGAAGAAATGTTCCCCTCGGGCACAACTGCATATTTTTTTATTTCCTGACTTATTGGAGCCATAACTAATTTTATTTTTCATAGACGTAGCGGTATGAGGGCTGGTTTGTTGCGGGACGAGCTGCAGTTATTATTGATACCATTTTGGGGTACATGTGACTTTTTGATCACCTTTTATCCTATTTTGTGGGATGCCAGGTAAACAAAAAAACGCAATTCTGGCACTGCTTTCTTCGTTGTTTTTTTATACAGCGTTCACCATGCGTTATAAATTACATGTTAACTCTATTCTGTGGGTCAGTACGATTCCGGCGATACCTGATTTATAGCACGTTTTTATGTTTTACAACTTTTTGCACAATAAAATTACTTTTGTAAAAAGAATGTATTTTTTCTGTCGCCAAGTTGTGAGAACCATAACTTTTTAATTTTTTTGTCGACGGAGGTGTATGAGGGCTTGTTTTTTGCGGGACGAGCTATCGTTTTTATAGGTACCATTTTTGGATACGTGAGACTTTTTGATCACTTTTTATTAAAAAATTTGTAGGACAAAGTGACCAAAAAACAGAAACTCTGGTAAAGTTTTTAACGTTTCTTTTTTACACTGTTCACCGCGTGCAATAAACAATATAATATTTTGATACCTCAGGTCGTTACGGTCGTGGCGATACCAAATACATATGGTTTATTATTATTTTTCAATAATAAAGGACTTGATAAGAGTAAAAGGGGGATTGTGTTTTATTTGATTACTTGAAACTTTTATTGTTTTCAAACTTTTATTTTTTGCACTTTTTTTTACACTTTTTTATACTTTCTTTACACTTTTCTTCAAGTCCCACTAGGGGACTTGAAGGTCCAACGGTCAGATTTTTTTTTTCTAATACATTGCACTACCTATGTAGTGCAATGTATTAGATCTGTCAGTCATTCACTGACAGCAAGCCGATTAGGCTTCGCCTCCCGGCGGGGCCTAAATCGGATTCCGTAATGGCAGAGCAGGAGACCATTGTGTCCCCTGTTGCCATAACAGCAGTCGCCAGTCCCGATTGCCTCTCAGGGCTGGCGATCTGCTAGTAACCGCTACGATGCAGCAATCGCTTTCGATTGCTGCATCGAAGGGGTTAATAGCAGGGATCGGAGCTAGCTCCGGTTCCTGCCGTTACAGGTGGATGTCAGCTGTACAGTACAGCTGACTTCCACGGCTGATGACGCCGGATCAGCTCCTGACCCGGCGCCATCTTGCCGGCAGCTACGGAAGCCGATCAGGCTCCGCCGCCGGGCGGATCTTGACCGGCTTCGGTGCTAGGCAGATCGGGAGGCCAGTATTAGGCCTCCGGTGGCCGTTGCAGCCACCGGAACCCCGGCAATTTCATTGCTGGGGCTCCGATGAGCTGCAAACACCTTAAGTGCAGCGATCGCGTTTGAGCGCTGCACTTAAGGGGTTAATGGCGGGGATCAAAGCTAATTTTCGGTCCCCGCCGTTACAGTCGGATGTCAGCTGTAAGATACAGCTGAGATCCGACGATGATGGCACCGACTCAGCTTCTGAGCCGGTGCCAAACATTTGACGTAAATGTACGGCATTTTGCGGGAAGTCAATGCTTTCCATGACGTACATTTACGTCAAATGTCGGGAAGGGGTTAAAAAAAGAAAGACAACCATATGTGACAGAGAGCAAGTATGCACACTGATAACAGGGTGATATTATGAACAAAAGTTCATGTTACACCTCCCCCTTGGGTCATCTGGAGCTATACAGGGTCAAGAGAAAAAATCACAAATCCCCCTCCTCTCCCTTCACGCTGCCAGCAAATACACTGCTGTTCACACAGCTGAAGTGAGAGCTGCAAATACAGTATATGCAGCTCCCACTTCAGCCTGCTATAAGCTCGGGTTAGATGGTGGCTTTAAACACAAGTCCAAAATTGTGTCTCTAGCTGCTTTCTAGCCGGAGATAGAGTCTTTAAAGTGTAAGCTCCCGCTCCAACACCACTGCACAAGCTAGGGCTAAACGGTAAGGCCCCATGCACACAACAGTATTTTTCATCAGTAATTACTGACAGTAATGTCGGACCCATTCACTTCTATTGGCCATCTTTCAGTATTTTTACAGATAGGTGTCCATGCTGAAAAAATTATAGCACCTTACCTATTCTTTTCAGTAATTACGGTAAGGACTCTTCTATAAAAGTCTATGGGAGCTTCCGTAAAGATGGATGGGCATCCGTATACCATCAGTATTTACGGAAGCATTGCTATGCAACATGCTGATGACATCATTTGCATCCTCCCTCTTTTTTCAGACCTGTATATACGGATGGAATACGGACCGTATTTACGGACACCCTTCCGTATATATTGATGAAATACGAAAGCATGATGTCGTGTGCATGAGGCATAAGGTGTTCTTCCTTCAGCCTGAGCAGAGCTCGGGACAAACTGTTAGGCCCCATGCACACTAACGTAAAAACACCCGTAATTACGGGCCCATAGACTTCTATTGGCCACGGGTACCTTCCCGTTTGCTTACGGGAAGGTGCCCGTGCTGTTGAAAAATATAGAACATGTCCTATTTCAGGCCATAATTACGGGTAGCTACGTGTGTGCACCCGTAATTACGGGAGCGTTGCTAGGCGACGCCAGGGGATAGTCACCGTCCAGGGTGCTGAAAGAGTTAAACGATCAGTGCTGGATAGAGAGAAGGGGCTGCACTGATCGGCAGTAACTCTTTCAGCACCCTGGACAGTGACTACCGCTAGACAGTGAGTACCTTGCGCGGCGCTCACAATATAGATTTCTAATGTTTCCATCAAAAACCTGCAACAAAAAAAAAGTTAATACTTACCCAGAACTCCCTGCTTCTTCAACCAGTCCGGCCTCCTGGGACGACATTTCATCCCATGTGACCGCTGCAGCCAAATCACAGGCTACAGCGGTCACATGGACTGCCACGTCATCCAGGGAGGTCGGACTGGATGTCAAAAGAGGGACGCGTCCCCAAGACAACGGCCGGGGTACGTATGAACTTCTTTTTCACTCTATCACTGCGGAAACTCTACCCAAAAGGGCTGTCCCTTCTCTCTATCCAGCACTGATAGAGAGAAGAGGCTGCCGATCAGAGCTGGATAGAGAGAAGTGGCTGCCGATTAGACCTGGATAGAGAGAAGAGGCTGGCGATCAGCGCTGGATATGGAGAATGTGCTGCCGATTAGTGCGGTGCAATATAGCAGAGAAAACGGGTCCGTAAATACGGGTGACAACGGACCTGCATTTACGGGCACGGGTCTGTAAATACGGGTGACAAAGGACCCGTATTTACGGGAGGGAAAAAATACGGTCGTGTGCATGGGGCCTTGGGTATGTTCACACGCTAAACAAAAACGGCTATAAAATACAGAGCTGTTTTCAAGGCAAAACAATTTTTTAAGCATCAAGTGTTTTTTGCGGCTGTTTTTGGAGCCGTTTTTATATTGACCCAATGAAAAACGGCTCCAAAGGTGACATGCACTTTTTACGGGGCGTTTTTTTACGCACCATTTTTTCAAACGGCTGTGTAAAAAACGCCCCGTCGGAACGGAAAAGGCAGTTTTTCCCATTGAAATCAATGGGCAGATGTTTAAAGGCATTTAGCTTCCATATTTTCAGCCGTTACGGCCCCGAAAAATGGCTGAAAATAAGCCGAGTGAACATACCCTTAGGTGATTGTAGCTGAAAGTCTACACTTCAATGCTTCATTTCAAATCCATTGAGGTGACCTACAGAGGGTAAATTATGAACAATTGTGTCACTGTCAAACTATTTTTGGATCCAATTGTATATTTCATATATACATATACATACACATACACGAGGGTCATCAAAAAATATTCACACTCCGGTTAACTTAAAAACTCTGTTGCTTGGATGGTCTTATGAGTGCTTTTCATACGAGGTCGCTGTCTCTCCAGTTACTGCTGTGCAGGTTTGAACATGTTACATCTGTTTATTTGTAACTGCGGTGCGAGAAATAATGGCTGCCCCACTTGCACAAAAGAAGAGCAGCATGCAGTCATTCGTTTTTTGTGGTCTGAGGGTTGTCTGGTGCCGATGTTTATCGAAGACTTTGTTCGCAGTATGGAGAAAGTGTTTTGTCGCGAAGAAGTGTGCATGAATGGATAGAGAAGGTCAAGGAAGGTCGCAGAAGTGTCAGCGAAGGAGCCACACACCCGTTCACGATTGATAACATTGAGCGTGCACGTGAACGGATTCTATTGGATAGACTATCACCTGTTTGGTCCCCTGAAAGAAGCCCTACGAGGGCGAAGATTCACGTCTGATGAAGAGGTGAAGACAGTGGTGTATTCATGGCTTGCAGCTCAGCCTAAAACATTTTTTAATGTGGGAATATAAATGCTTGTTGACAGATGGACAAAAAGTGTTGAAAAGCAGCGAGATTGTCGAATAATGATGAATTTGTCTTTTCTGAAAGTTAATTAAAAAAAATTCTATAGCAAGAGTGCGGATAATTTTTGACTCCTAATATATACACATACAATATGCACAAAAATTACACCTACAGTTGACTTTAGAACATCCCATTCAAAATTATAGGCATTAATATGGAGTTGGTCCCTCCTTTGCAGATAAAACAGTTAATACTCTTCTGGGAAGGCTTTCTACAAGATTTTAGAGTGTGTAGGAATATTTGACCATTCACCCATTAAAGCATTTGTGAGGTCAGACATCGATGTTTGATGAAAGGGCTTGCTCGCAATGTCCGTTCTAGTTCATACCAATTGTGTTCGATGGGGTTCAGGTCAGGGCTCTGTGCAGGTTAGTCAAGTTCTTCCACACCAAACTCCCCCAACAATACCTTTATAGATCTTGCTATGTGAACTGGGGCACAGTAACGCTGGAATAGAAAATGGCCTTCCTAGAAGAATATCAAGAATGATGCCTGTAATGTACATTTCATTAAAGTACTATATTTACCGTATTTTTCGGACTATAAGACGCACTTTTTAGCAAGAATAAATCTTGCAAAAAAGTCCCTTTGTCTTATAGTCGGCAGTCAAGGAGCCCGGCTGTGCCAGACCCCCTGACCGCTTCCTTAACGCCTTCCCGGCACGTCATGGAGCATGGGGGGGGGGGGGGTATTGATGTTTGGAGCGAGCTTTAACATTTTCTGTATATTCAGATTTTTAGCATTTTAAATGCAGAAGGGGCGAAGTCTGCAGCAAAATACGTATATAAAATGTTGGTATTTTGCTGCAGAAAGTCTGCAGAATTTTCGTACCGTAAGAGTCAGTTCACACGTTGCGTATATACTCCGGATTGCCCACAATGGAATTCGTTGCACAAAATCCATAGCATAATACAGTAGCAGCAAAGTGGATGAGATAGAACAAATCTCATCCACATGCTGCGTAAATAGTGAGCGGAAAAAACTCTCAGAAATTTACATGTGGTGCAGAGTTTTATTCTGCAGCTTATCAATTGTATTTATGTAAACGCTGCTCATTTGTTGCCAGTTTTCCCCATTGAATTTAATGGGGAGGTAAAATCCGCAACAAATAGCAGTTGTTGCGATTATTGCTGCGGAATCGCAGCGATTCTGCCACAAAAAACGCAACTCAGAAAAAGAATAAATCTTATACTTACCCAGAAGTCTGTGTTTCTTCCTCCAGGGATAATGTTTTGACTGCTGCAGCCAATCACAGGCTGTAGTTCATCCCAGGAGACCGCTGCAGCCTGTGATTGGATGCAGCAGCGGTCACATGGAATGAAACATCATCCCAGGAAGCCGGCCCGAATGATGTCAGAGGGCCGCCTCTTGGGATGACAATTCATCCCATGTGACAGCTGATGCATCCAATCACAGGCTGCAGTGGTCTCCTGGGATGAAACGTCAACCCAGGAGGCTGGCCTGCTGAGTGCTGCAGGTTTCCGCAGTAGACATTCCGGGCGAAAAACGGTGTATCCGCCCCGTGTGAACTCCATCCGAACACTGACAAATAATGCTTGCTACCAATGCATTATAGATAATTTGATCGGATTGTGAAGTTCCCTAGGGTGTCTAAATACAATTATTAAACAAAGTTTAATAAATCTCATTTAAAAAAAAAAAAAAAGTTTAGCAAAATAAAACCTCTTTTTATGGAAAGTATTAAAAAATGTAATAAAATACGCATATATGGTGTCGCCTTAATTGTAACAACCCATAAATAACGTTAACATGTATTTTAAACCGCACAGTCAATGACAAATTTAAGTTAATCAATAAATTTTATGTACCTAAAAATGCTGCCATTGAAAAATACATCTCGTCCTGCAAAAAAACAAGCACGGATAAAGCTACATAGACTGTAAAAAGAAAAAAAGTTCTCAAAAAATGGCAACTCAAAATTAAAAAGTTATAGCCCTAAACGCAGTGATCAAAAAAAAAAAAAAAAAAGTGCTTTCGCCCAAAATAACTGCGTCCTGAAGGGGTTAATGTCACAATTCAGGAAACAGTATAATGAATGAATTGTATACAAAATACAATATCTGTGACTAAGATAAATGTACATTTTATAAACTGTTTCCTCAGCTCCCGCTCTCACCTCATTGTGATTTTTACGCTGAATGGAATAGACACCATCTCAGGTGTTGTCTCAAGCTCTACACTTACATTGTGCGACCTGGCTGGATCGGAACGTATATCCAAGACCGAGGCTACAGGCCAGCGCTTAGTGGAAGCTGCTGCGATTAACAAGTCTCTCACAGCATTGGGACAGGTGATCCTAGATGATAAAATAAGCATGTTACTTTATATTAATACCTTTCTCTATTATACGGTGTATTTTACAAATCATATTCTCATCACATCCAGAGTAGACCGGCTTCTATTTCTTCTTAGTTTGACAAATAGTGCCACCTAGTCTCAAGCCCGGCTGCCTACATCTTCTCCAGGCAGCCGAGATAACAAGGAAATGAATGAGAGAGAATTGGTCGCCTTGTGAATCCCCAGCAGAGCATTTCTATGAAGGCTATTTTTCATGCGCTTCTATTTTCTTATACTCGTGTCACACAAGGGACAATTCTATTGGCTAACGGACAACAAAATGCTATCTGCGCGCTCGCCAACCATTCTCGGATGTCTAATAGAAGTTATATTGTGGTTTGGTTTTTTTTAGCTGGGTCATAGCAGATATCTTGCCGGCAAGTCAAACATACAATACTATGCTCTCCCTCATTGCTTTTTATTATGTCTTCACAAGTCAATTCACTTGGATGAATCACATAGGCCTTTCTGATCAGGGTTGTCCCAGTCGTAGCATTCCCTGCCAGAAAGCATTTAAACAGCTTCAATTGTTTCAGCGCTTCAGTGGACTTGGGGAAAATATGGCAGCAATATTCCTGCTAGGTTATTGTAGCAGGAATCCGAGCGAAGGGGAGCAAAATATTAATAAAAAAAAACAAGCATAAAAATAAATTTTGGTGGTGTTATGCAGCGGGGTAGTTTTCTGTGCAAGTCATTTAATTCAGACATTAAAAGTTCATAAACAAACTTATAGTGTAGGATCAATTTTAATAAATCTAAACAAATATCCTAGGGAAATGCTAGATAAGCAATTTCACAATAAAGTGTTATTATCGGAGTAGCTCCTTGAATTTTCATGTACATGACCATAGGACGGATCCACAATATGGTGCCCATGCCTCAGACGTCTTACTGATGTGCAGAGGTTTTTGCTCACAGATTCCTACGGAATTTATGAGAAAGAACAATTGGGAATGTTTTATCACATGCCATGTATTCTCCCCTAGAATAATTGCTTGCAGGGGAGAATACTGTGGCATGCAGAATCATTATACCATAGGGACATCTGCCGCTGTAGTCCACCACTAGAGGGTGCTTCCCGTTCTACATTGAACTCAATGATAAGACGACACGTAGTAAGCACCAATGCTCCCCATAGTGGTGGCCGCTGCTGCAGGGGATTGAATTTGAAGTTCTATATCAGAATAATAAGCTCCAAACGATATAAGGATATATTAAGAAATTAATTGGCACAGAATTTTGGACCTAAAAACAACATGAAGATAAAAAGTGTAGATTGACTTTAAAGAAAGTCAACATACTATTTTTAAAATGCACAGAAAAAAAACTACAAAGTGAGAGCTGTCCAAAATAGCACCTCAATAACTTTGGCCAACAATGCGTGGTTTTGATGTGACTACGGTCATGTTTACGCAGTATTTCTAGAATTTACAATCATCACCTTTCCCCAGAACAGGTGATAATTGTCTAATCGCTAGGAAGCCCACCACGTGATGCAACGCCATTCAAAGTCTAAGGGAATGAGGGAAACAGCCGAGTACAGCACTTAGCTGTTTCTGCCAGTCCCATAGACTTTGAATAGAGCAGCAGCATGCATGCTTGACCGCCACTCCATTTAATGTTCTCCTCACTGTGATCGAACAATAAGGGAAGAACGAGGGTTCAAGACCCATAGGGGTCCCAGCGATCAGATAATTGTCACCTATCCTGAGGTACGACCCCTTTACATATGAGCACCGTAAATACTGTACTTGGCAATCAACATTTCATTTTTTAGATGGATAATCCCCTTCTAATACTGTTTATACCACTTGTTAGGCAAATCAAAAGATTAGTAACTCTCACTTCCATTACTTGCAGGTGTTTACAGCATTAAAGACCAACTCGCTCCATGTACCTTACAGGAACTCTAAACTTACACATCTCCTGCAACCCTCACTCAGCGGGCAAGCAAAGGTAAATATGGATCCTTTGATATGCCAATTTTTCTTTTGTTACACTTTTTAGTTCTTTTTACCAAGATTGAAGGTAAAATTAGGGTTCAGAAAGATGGAATTATAAATGAGCATTAAATGGTCATACATCAATCTACTACTAAGAGACAAAATGCAAGTCTTACAAAAAGTACAGTTTGACAGACAATTCATTGTTCTTGCCCTTTTAATTAAATTTTTAATTAAGTCAAAACCACAAGCAGCATTGCCCTTCCATCTCTACAGACTTTATATACAGGTCAGGCATTAACTTTAGACCATTATCTTTAAGGTTGTTATCTCATTTTGGAGTCTGAAGGTGTCCCGAATTAATATTTTCCCAACCTCTGACAGTGTTTCATCTGTAGAACATGGCTGTCCCAGAAAACAGTCAGCCCTGGCGATCGCGGAAACTGACAATCAGGGAGCAAAGGGAGTCCCTTTCCTATATGATGCCGCGATTGCTATTGAACGTGGCATCACAAGGGTTCAACAGCCAGGATCAGAGTTTTCTTCAAACCCGGGCCGTTCCCATGGGTGATCTCGGGGCAAGATCACAGTGCTATAAAATGTACGACGCTGGGAGTTAAGTGATGGCTCCGAACATCACACATTTACGGTGCAGGACGGGAAGGGGTTAATGTGTAGATTCATAATATGCTCATATTTTGGTACTAGATAGATTTACAAACAATATTTTTGTGGGACAACCCTCTTAAAGGGAGGGAGATCCATATAAAACTAAAATAGGGTTAGTATTCTTGGCATTATAGCGACATCATAAATTACACAATGTACACATATTTGGCATTGCTTTGCATGGTAGAATTAGAGGATTAACTAAGTAAAAAGAAACAAAAAATCTGGGGATAGACTATCAAATAAATAAAAAGGTGACATATTGCTGTGGGCATGAAGGCCAAAATCACCCGTCATGAAAGGGTTAACCTAAACCTTTTTGCTTTCTGCTGTACGTAGATTTCCTTTCCCATAAAGAGTCATATTTACAACAGATGTACACAAGTCCATGGACAGGATAAACAAAATACAATCATTGCTGGCCTGGCCTACACTCTGCTGTATGGACGTACGGTGTAAATAAACAGACTGTTGACTGCTACATTTGCTTCTTTTCTAGGCATGTGTTTTTGTGAACATTAGCCCTGATGTAAAGGACCTTGGAGAGACACTGAGCTCACTTCAGTTTGGTTCATCCATCCAGCAAATAGCACTTGGCAAGCCCACTCCTCATTCTTCCAACATTAAGCTTGGTCACTGAAGGCATGAATGCAAAAAAACCAACATAATTGTATGTTTTTTTTTGTGGATCTTTAGAATTACATTGCAAAATCCAGCCATAAATTTGCTCACCATTATTTCTACCCAACTGACCACTTTCGGGATTAAGTGGTTTCTATAAACTAAACCAATTACGATCAGGAATAATGTGTGTAATTTGTTCTAGTTGCTGCTTTGTCCTATTATAGTAGAATTATAACCAGAAGCATTCAGGAAATGGTGATGTAGTGGTATGTAAAAATGTAAAACAATGGTTTCAAGGGCTTAGGCTTATGATGTTATCTTATAGAGATTCACACGAGGGCAATAGGTCCTTTTCTTTAATATCTCCTGCAAAGAAACCCTTTAAACTGGCACTGTTCAGACTAGTTTTATGTACTAATGAATGGGAGATGATTAATTCTCAGGAGCATAGGGCATACCCTCTTGTAGAATTCCTGACACATTAGAAAATGAAAGTCGATTCTTGGTAAGAATGAAAATCTGTCTACGGTCATGGCTGTGCAGCAATGATACTAGTGTATTGAGAGGACTGAATTCATTTGTTTAATTAGGTGGCTAGTAATATGTCAGCTATGCAAACTGTATTCCCCTGAGATGTGCCCAAGAAGCTGACATCTACACAGCATGCAGCCCTCATTACACAGCAGTAAGTCAAATATGAAATAAAGGGACATCTATATGAAGACCACCACCTGAAACGTCTTTTTGTTCCATTGTGTAACACTGTGTTCCTTCTATATCCCTTTCCTCCTCATGAGAGAAATATGAGAAGCCTTAATACTGGATTCATACTCCATATTTAGTTCCTTAGGTTACGGTCACGTACAAGCTGGTTTAATATGCTGCCTTTCTTTAATGCAGCAAGGCTTGAGAGATCTTCTGCAATAACTGGGATCTCGTCATTCTGGTCTTGTGCAGTTAATTCCTCCTCGCTGTCAGATAAAGTGCACAGAAGAGAATCATTTTCATAGGTGGGAAAGTAGTACCTGCACAACATAAAGAATTATTAGTACCTGCACAACAGATTCCTGCACACTTGGATTTAAAGGGGTTTTCCAGTCCCTAAAAATTGATAGCCTATCCTCAGGATAGGCCATCAGTAGCTGATCGGTCAGGATCCCACGCCTGAGACCCCAGCCGATCATCTGTTTTGAAAGAGGTGCAGCGCTCGTACGAGCGCTGCTTCCTCTTCATTTCTACTTGCTCACTGTAAATCTTCGACACACATGTAGTGGCAGTTCACAGTATTGCAGCCTTTTCTCCCATTGAAGCGAGTGGGAAAAGGCTATAATACGGTGAAAAGCCGCTACATGTGTGTCAACGATTCAGTGAGCAAGTAGAAATAAAGGGGATCGGCGGGGGTCCCGGGAGTTAGACCCCGACCCATCAATTTTTAGGGACCGGAAAACCCCTTTCAGTACAAATCAATGTTTTTTATTGTTACTTTGAATGGTTTTACCATACGCAGTTCTACTGTGCAACATCAAATGCGAGAAAAGCAGTAGTACTAGGTTTATTTTAGTTTGTTCATGGATAAGCAAAAAAAATATCTATGAAAGGGATTGCCTAATTTATTTGCCACCGAAAAAAAAATAAAAAAAAATGGAAAATGGGGTGAAACACACTTTAAATTTAAATGAACGTCACTTTTACATATCTAAGGTACATTGTTTTGTTTTTCTTTCATTGTGACCTTTAGTCATACACATATTGTGCATGTTCTGTGGTTGCCATGGTGGCAATACGTTTCTGTTCACACTTAGACTCAGTCACTAGTTTAGTAATGCCCAATCTCCTAGCTCATCTGATAGGCGCTGTCACACTGATAATGCTAGTGAAAATTGTGTTCCAAAAAAGTTTATTATTTTAAAAGTAATGAGCTTTTTCCTAAATATGCAAATGAGGCTATTCTTGAGAAATGGGTGTCAACACCAGCGATTCTCCTGAGGTGGAGCTACCTCACAGCCTCTGACGATGTCCTATCAGAATCAAGCTGCTTCACACAGTGTGAGAGACTGAGGCTGGAGGGAAAGGGATCACTTCAGATAGCCATATCTCCGGCTGTGGACCACCTAGAACAGTGGTTATGTGGCATATGAAAGATGAGATTCTAACTGTGAAAGAACCAGAGATTTTACCAGTTGAAAACACAGTCGGGAATGGAAGCTGTATACTATAAGATCACACTGTGCTGCTGGCAGAGAAGGGGGAGAAGCTGTATGCTGATTGGACAGCATCATCCAGAAAACATTACACATTAGAGTGAAAAGAAAGCGTAACCTCCCTTTTGGCTATTAGAGCCAAATTAGCATATTTGGAAAAATGCTCATAAGTTTGCAAAAAACAAACGCTTTTGAAAACACATCACACTGTAGTTATCAGCATCATAGCGCCTATTAGATTAGTTAGGAGATAGGGAATCAATAAACTAGTGACAGATCTTCTTTAACTATTTTTCTTCAGGTTTACACATCTCTGACTGCTGGAATGCTGTTGCACGCAGCCCTGTTCTATCCATTGAAAAAACAAGATGTAAGCTAAAAAAAAAACCCTGACGGATTCATTGTCAAATTAAAAGGAACAGTCAGGATTCCATGGAACCCATGCCGCCAGTGAGAACAAAGCCTAACTCTGCATGGACATCTTGTCATGTGACCTTCACTTATAAAGGACATGCTCCTTAGGCCCCATGCACACGACCGTATTTTTCATCCGTAATTACGGACCCATTCATTGCTATGGGCTACGGACTCCCACCGGAAGTGATACAGAAAATATAGAACATGTCCTATTTTTGTCCGTAATTACAGCACGGACTCCCCATAGAAGTCTATGGGCGCTTCCGTAATTACGGCAATGGATGTGCACCAGTAGCCGCCTGTAATTATGGAAGCGTTGCTAGGCGACACCAGGTTTGCAGATGTTGCACATCATTTGTGGTTTTCATCTTTTTGCGGATCCGTATGCATCACGGGCAATATTTGCAGATACCGTTCCAAATATGCGGATAAGTCACAGAAGACTACAGATCCATATTTACGGACAGTATTTACGGATGGGTGAAAATACAGTCGTGTGCATGGGGCCTTAGAATGGAGGTCACAAGACAGGATAATCCATACACAGAAAAGTATAAGATTTCTTATAAACGAAACCGTTAAAGTGCATCTAATTTTTCAGGAGATTTTTAGAATTCGCTGTCATATGTGTGTACATCAGGAATAACAATATTTCTGGCCATTATATGACTTGCATTCTGCATTATTTATCAGCTTTCCCCTCTGCGGACTCTCTCTGTAATTCTCCATTGTCTCAAAGCTAGTGGAGACAATGACAGAGCCAGACAGAGAGCGAGAGAGCCAGAAAAAAACAACAACACTGCAGCAGCATGGAGGAGATTACAAAGAAGTAATGATGAGCGTAGCTGAGGATGCAGCACTGGGGTGACACAGAAATCTTTCCGGCAGCCTATGTCTTTCTTACTCTGCTCCTACTTGCTTTCTATCCCCTCCATAGACTTACATGCAGTGTGTGTGACTCACTCGCTCTCTTCCCCTCTCCATAGACTTGTGTAGTAGGCAGTGAAGACACCCACAATTCTGTTCTGTAACTAGAGTCGACCTATGCATGATAACAGCGGGTGGACAGAGTACAGGAAGGGAGACACCTAGTGGCAATAACATCACACAGAGTTTTCATGGATAAAACCACTAGATTTTGACAGTAAGTAAACTGCAAAGTTGATGTATATCAGGTATACTATTAGATCAGCATAAGTTGTTTGAAAAGTTAGGGTATGTGCACACGATAGCAGGCATTTACGGCTGAAAAGACAGATTGTTTTCAGGAGAAAACAGCTGCCTCGTTTCAGACGTAAATGCTCCTCCTCGCATTTTGCGAGGCTTCTCCGACAGCCGTAAATTTTGAGCTGTGCTTCATTGAGTTCAATGAAGAACGGCTCAAATTACGTCTGAAAAGAAGTGTCCTGCACTTCTTTTGCCGAGGCTGTATTTTTACGCGTCGTCGTTTGACAGCTGTCAAATGACGACGCGTAAATGACAGGTTGTCTGCACAGTACGTCGGCAAACCCATTCAAATGAATGTGCAGATGTTTGCCGACGTATTGTAGCCCTATTTTCAGACGTAAAACGAGGCATAATATGCCTCGTTTACGTCTGAAAATAGGTCGTGTGAACCCAGCCTTAGTTTCATTGTTTGTCATTCAAAATCTATTGATCTACTTTTTTTTCCCCAATCACATAACCCATTTAAATCTGATCTTGGAAAAACTGAAAGGAATTCAACAAAAGTTGACAACCAGCTTTCGTAGAAGTCAAAGGTAAACCTGCCTTGGTATGAAGGAATACATCCTCTGCCCCACAACTATTGAATAACTACTCACATTTGCTGTTCAGAACTCTGGTGACAACCCCTATGGGAAATGCCCTACTGGAGGTTATATATTCGTTGCCAGAGACAATTGTCACCAATTAACAGCAAAATTGAGTTCTTGAAAAATGTTAGAAGAGGACAACTCAGAGATCATTCTTTCTGCGGTTTCTTTTTATTTCAGGAGGAAATGTTAAAGGTTATAAATGAAAATTTCTTTATGACATCTAGTTATTAAAATAAAAAAAGACATTTAAATAACTGCAGATACCAGTTTTCTATATGGCAAGCTATAATAAAGTAGATGGGGTACAATTATTTAGGGGTGGGTAGTGCCTCTTCCAGGCGTATGTTCGAAAACAAATATCAGCTGCCATCAAGTTCCTGACAATATTTTAGGTTTCTTCACTATAAAGTGCATCATACAGAAAGCCACACAAACAGGATTCTAGGAGCCCTAGTCAACTAGAAGAGAAGAATTTATCAACACAGCTATCCTTATTCCCAGGAAAGCCGTTGGGGAAGCGGGGATACTAAGGCTGTGTTCACACTTGCAGGAAAAACATACAGCGAAAAAGCAACTGACAGCAATTGACTCAGTTTCCATTAGTTTTTTTCTGATCTGAATGATGAAAAAAAATGAAAATATTATGAGGGATTCTGTAAAAAAAAACACAGAACTGATGAAGCTATATGAACTTTGTCATCGGTTTGAGTTCTATAGGATTGAATATGATTCATCAACTCAACTGTAAAGCCGACTCAGAGCAAATAAAATAAAATAACGACCCAATTACAATGCAGCATTAGTACATGACAATCTCAAATGTTGCATTCTTACTGAGGTTGATCCCACAATGATCTCTCGGGAGGAATGCTTATATGGTTTTCTTTTTGCATGTGAGCTATTAATTCTGCTTTTGACTGACACTTCTCTTGACAGCCATAACATCGACACTGATGGATTTGCCTTCTAATAAAATTCACTAATTTGACTTGCTGATAAAACTTTAGTCCTGTCAATGATAAAACAACACAAGTCAGTAAAAACAGTGCTTGCATTGCTAGAAGTCAGTTAAGCATATCAAGAGCAGTCACAAACGATATCAATGTAAATTGAATGCATTCATCACATTGCATTTAGTAGAACTTGTCAGGTTTTTCAGTTCTCCTTGAATTATCCTGCACATTTTTTTTACAGGAACTGGAGCAGTTTTCTCTCTTTCCTTCAGAATGGCTTAGTATCAAGTATTGATTTTCTGAGGACTTGCCCTTGCTACACCGATGAAATATGTTCCCCTTTTCAGCACTTGATCTAGATAATATCTAGCATCTTCCATCAGCCTTGCATCCAGACCGGGACCACTTCGATGACTAGTGTGCGTGTGTGCCAAACGAGAAAACAAAAAACAAAACCTCCTACAGTCCCTTCTGAGTGCATTATAAGAAGTATTTTTGTTACCATTTGACTTTATTTCAAGTTCAGTGCCGTTTTCCCTGGGTCATATGACACGCCACTCTGCATCCGCCATTGTAACACACTATTTCTGCGCTAGTTTCCAGGACGCACTACAATAGAGGATGCAGAGTAATGTGTCTAGTCACCTGCTCCTTCATTCATGGTATGGATGGGAGCCGTGGCCATATGGAAGATACTGCGGTCATAACAAGGGGACGTGGCTTATGACCCAGGGAAAACGGCGTTGAACTGGAAATAAAGTCAAATAGTAGTTTGGACAAGAATACTATTTATAATGCGCTGCTGATAGAGTGGCCAACCCCTTTAACTTCAATGTATAACCGTATGCATTCATCTCCTAAGCTCCCCCTAGTGGTGGCTGCAAGCAACAAAAATGTTATCATTTAAAGAAAACCTCCAGTGGAAACACAACTTTCCAGGTCTGCATTCCCCACCTTACTGTATACCACACTCTACACTTCTTTTATACTGTACTTACTTTTGAACTTTTGGCTTGTCTGTGCTTAGAAAAAGCCTCCATCTTGATTCTTAGATTTCCGAAGCTTTCTCTTCCTTTCTGCTTTGCTATCAATCCCATGATGCTTCAGCACAGCATCACATGACCAGCTAAAGACCATACCATTTCTGCATGCTGGGAATACTGTAATTATCCTATCTATATTCTCCTAAATAAGCTGGGAACCCATAAGTATACAGACAGGGAAGGCTGCACTATATTCTGCTACATTATATCTGTGTGATAGGAACCTGTCGTGGTAGCTGATGATAGAAGTCCCCCCCCCCCCCTGTGCAAAACTAGTGTGGCGCAGGAACGTCTGAAACTTGTGATGGGTGACACATAGATCTCCATAGACTAAAGTAGAGAAAACGTGTCACCGAGCCGGATTCCCACTGCTGCTAAGCAACCATCCCAGTTTGATATATAGAGATAGAAGAAGCAAAAAAAATAACAGGTGAGAGACGGATACATAAAATACCATAATGGTACACAAGGGGAAGGTTAATTTTGGCCAGAGTGTCACTGACTCTAGAGAATTCATTTATTAATAGCTATACCCCAGTATTATGGCTCCAATAAGTTTTTGGTGCACACTATATTTACGATTTGCGACTTTTTGCAGTTTATCTATAAAAATATATTAATTAATTAATCCGCACAAAATTCTGAACCGATTCAGATTAAGAAAACAAAATGGTTTTCAACCTTACATTTACTAGATATAAAATTAATTGTATTGCCAGTACTCCCTATATATCTATATAGCAATACAAAATACATTTAAAAGGCTATGTACGCATTTACTTCTTGAGATACAGCTGCTCTGTATTTTGTATACAGAGAAACTGTATCGTGTGCTACGACCTGAATCCGTCAGGTCCACGGGACTGACTGGTTCAGGGTCAGCGGGTCCCGCGTGTCGTTGACATGCAGGAACCAACTACAGGTGAATTCTGCGTGACCCGCTGACACTTAACTCGTCAGTCCCGTGGACCTGACGGGTACAGGATTCAGCTGCTCCGTATACAGAATACAGAGCAGCTGTATCCCAAAAAGTAAAAATAACTTTTAGTAAAAACTAATTATAAAGTTGCACAAAACACACTGATTGACCTTTTTTAAAAGAAATTAAAAAAATATTAAAAAAATATATATAAATCGCTTCAAATTCAATTCAATAGGTTACATAGCCTTTAACTTCAGTTATATTCTACTTTACTTGCCCAAGTCTGTTTTTATTTTGTGAAGATCAAAGTGGTGGCAGTCCTGTATAGAGACAAAAATAGATATTTCTATTCATATTTGTCTGTAGCTTTATTAGCTTATTGCTCTTAAACTACGTGATTAATATGAACAGGCAAAGTAACACTATTATGCTAATATACTATTTGTTTGTCCTCATTTAAAGGCGGCGTACTTGATTTAAAAAAAAAAAAAAAAAGTTTCTTGTTTTTTTTAGAAACAGCACCACTTTTGTCCTTTGGCCATGTCTGGTATAGCAGCTAATCCCAATTTAAGTGGAGGGGGCTGATCTGCAATACCACACACAGCCCACAGACAAGAGTGATGCCGTTACTGGAAGACAAGCAGAACTTTTTCCCTAAATCATCCTTAAAAATTGTATGAAATGATCTTAAAGAGGCTCTGTCACCAGATTTTGCAACCTCTATCTGCTATTGCAGCAGATAGGCGCTGCAATGTAGATTACAGTAACGTTTTTATTTTTAAAAAACGAGCATTTTTGGCCAAGTTATGACCATTTTTGTAGTTATGCAAATGAGGCTTGCAAAAGTCCAAGTGGGCGTGTTTAAAAGTAAAAGTCCAAGTGGGCGTGTATTATGTGCGTACATCGGGGCGTTTTTAATACTTTTACTAGCTGGGCGTTCTGATGAGAAGTATCATCCACTTCTCTTCAGAACGCCCAGCTTCTGGCAGTGCAGATCTGTGACGTCACTCACAGGTCCTGCATCGTGTCGGCCACATCGGCACCAGAGGCTACAGTTGATTCTGCAGCAGCATCAGCGTTTGCAGGTAAGTAGCTACATCTACTTACCTGCTAACGCCGATGCTGCTGCAGAATCAACTGTAGCCTCTGGTGCCGATGTGTCCTCGCTCGTCTGACACGATGCAGGACCTGTGAGTGACGTCACAGTGTGATCTGGCAGAAGCTGGGCGTTCTGAAGAGAAGTGGATGATACTTCTCATCAGAACGCCCAGCTAGTAAAAGTATTAAAAACGCCCCGATGTACGCACACGCCCACTTGGACTTTTGCAAGCCTCATTTGAATAACTACAAAAATGGTCATAACTTGGCCAAAAATGCTCGTTTTTTAAAAATAAAAACGTTACTGTAATCTACATTGCAGCGCCTATCTGCTGCAATGGCAGATAGGGGTTGCAAAATCTGGTGACAGAGCCTCTTTAAGCAGGCAATACATATGTTAATATAATATTAAAATAATGCATAATATCTAAAAATATAGACCAGAACTGAATTGTTCTTCAATATGTAATATATAAAGTTTGTGGTTATTAGGAAAATTATACATGATTCACATAAGTTTTAACTATATAGTGCAATATCTCCCAACACGGAGATATTGCAGGTCATTTTAGTAAATCCACCTGATACTATAGCACTTCAAAACTCAATTATTAGTTGACAAGCTATATAAATGCATATATAAGATTACTAAAACAGGCTTTATAAACATGTGTATGTGGCAATCTTCACAGTAGCAATGGTGCCTGAACAAGTGAGTCTGGAAAAATGGGCAATTTCATGGAATGTTTCTACACATGGGTAAAGAGTCCGGATAAAACAGACTGGTTATCTTTTATTACTGATATCTAGCATAAGGTAGAATAAAGGCCCTTTTACACGGGCCAATGACTGTTTCCAATTCTTTTGTGCAGCAATATATTTTGTCGTAGTTGACGGTACATCTGTGTAAACCAAGGGGGGGGTTCTGACATGATGCACATGCATGGGCATGAATGATTGTAGTGAAGATCGCTCATCCTTTTACATAACCACTCATTTGAAAGGAGCAAACGAGCACCGATCAATGAGCTGTCTTGATGATCGGAGCTTATTTTCAAGATCCAAACTGGCTTAAGTTTGTAGGTCTGGAGGGCAAGAATATAGTCTTTACTTTATCCAGCATATATCAGATTATGTCATCTATATTAAGTGCAGCACATCTTCATGTTTACTTTACTAATTTGCTCACCCATTGATGGGCACATGTGTAACTGCCACCTACGGCTGTTGAGGTACCTCGATATCCATAAAAGAAAAATATAGAATCCCATATAAAACACATAAGAAAGATCTCAAGAATCTCAATCACCACATATGAAATCAACACCATCATTTTCATAAAAAGATAAAAGAGCAACCCGCACCGCACAGAAGACTTACAATGTGTGTAATAACATTCACTACTATGGGAGTTACGGAAAGGGAACTTTCATCTAAAAGATAGCAAACAAAAGAATGAAACATAGGTTCGCTCACCACGGTTTCAGATCCATTTCATACCACGCTATAATCTTGTTGGTGCTCGTAAATACAGGATATTTTCTGTATTTAGCTTTCATCTAACATGATCGGAAACCACACGCTTCAGTGGGAACACAGAATGGGGTTTAGGGGGCCCCGTTCTAGAGATAGGTGCGGGTCCCAGAAGTTGGTTGGAATTGGCCAGGCACATTAAGATGACCCTTAGTTGTATTACGGTCTTACCTTCATGTGAAAGAGAAGTTTTTCCGTTGTGTCAGCTTGTTTTTCACAAAAAAGACAAAATGCAGATATAGGGTGCTCCTCCCAGTCAGACCAATCCCTTAAAATACATTCAGATAACATTTAAAGGCTATGTACACCAATGTTTTTTTTTGTTTTGTATTTATTGAATTATAGTAATTTTGGGGTAAAAATAATTTCCCTAATATGTCTTTAGTAAAAACGTTATGTTTTGCTTGTGCAGCCTGCATGTATTCACGTGATCAATTTCACCATAATTCAGGTAAAATAAGCTTTTGTGTACTCAGGAGAGGAGACGGGATGAAGATCGAGTTGTCAGTGCACTACAGTGATCTGACTGGGTATGGGACAGAGCAGCTTGCAATATATGTGAATACATGCAGGCACAAGAAAAACGTTGCATCATGTTGGGGAAATTGTTGTCCATAGTTTTTTATTAGCCAATTGTAAATACATTTTCATGTAGCATTCTATAGTTGAGAAATACATCTAAAGCATATAATAAAACCAAATAACCATTTGATAGAAATAAGTAATAGTCATACTCCTCAATATGGTTTCCGATTTCCCGATCATCTTCAGACTGTACTTCCTCCCAACTCTTCCCTAATTCCTATAAAACAGTAAAACTTGTTTTTATATCAAATGTAATCACCTATTACATATTATCATTAATACACTAATTATAAGAGTTAGATATAAATACATTACCATCAGATATATTGCTAACAAAATTGTAGGGAATTTCTAGAAATGAATAGCCTATGCTTGTATGGGACTGAGCTGCAGTACGAAACACTGTCACATTTATGGATGTTCCGTGGTTACTGGAAAAACATTGAAATGGCCACAGCAGATCCTTCAATCTGTTAATTGGTAGGGGTAGCGGTAGGAGCGGTGGAGAGTCCGACCCAATCAGTTCAGACATTTTAGGCCTATTGCATGGACAGACCATCAATGTGTATCTCTGGAAAAAACTTTAATACCTTTGGTATTGGTTGGAATATAACAAGTGGATCCTTGACCAAATCAAGTATAATGGCCCATTTTGTAACAGAAATTACCAGACGAAAGCTTCTAAATCCTTGGAAACTACAATTGTAGACTTGAAATAAAAGACCAGAAATAAAATAAAACTTTTTAAAAATGATGAAAGCCATTGAGATGACTGAAGACCTAACCAGATGACTAGACATTCTATTTACATGGTTGCTAGGAGTCCAAATCCACTTGATATTCTTAATAAATGGCTAACATTAAGACTAGTACTGAAATAGCAGTTGTTCTACTGATGCCTCTCGTAAATCATTTACAGAAAATGGAAAGATATCAGAACTGCTATCATTTAGTATTTTATTACGAAGCAGCAGCATTATTCCAACACTACAGTGAACCAAGCTTAAAGAGGCTCTGTCACCACATTATAAGTGCCCTACCTCCTCCATAATGTGATCGGTGCTGTAATGTAGATAAAAACAGTGGTTTTTATTAATTTTTGAGCAAGTTATGAGCAATTTTAGATTTATGCTAACTAGTTTGTTAATAGGAAACTGGGCGTATTTTTACTTTTGACCAACTGGGCGTTGTACAGAGGAGTGTATGACGCTGACCAATCAGTGACTAATCAGTGTCATACACTTCTCATTGTTCCAGCCCATTGTTACAGTGGATTGTGCAGTGAAAGAAGCTGGGCTGGAACAATGAGAAGTATATGAAGCTAATTGGTCACGGATTGGTCAGCGTCATACACTCCTCTGTACAACGCCCAGTTGGTAAAAAGTAAAAACACGCCCAGTTGTCTATTAAGAAACTCATTAGCATAAATCTAAAATTGCTCATAACTTGCTAAAAAATGATCGTTTTTCAAAATAAAAACCACTGCTGTTATCTACATTACAGCGCCGATCAGATTATGTAGGAGATAGGCCACTTATAATGTGTGGACAGAGCCTCTTTAATCCAAATGTGGAGTATGATTTATATTGGCATGGTAGAATCCTGCACAGAGGACTATATGAAATACTTTTTCCTGAAGGAGATAACTCACCACTATTTAATATTGAAGCTGGACTCGCTGTGGGTCTGGCATCAGAAACCTCCAGCTGGCTATACATTTCCACTTCAGAGACCTCTGCAGTGGAAACGTTTTATTACATGTCGGCCATTCATTTGACAGGCCATGAGTTTGAAGCTCTGCTTGAAGGGAGTTTCGAGTGGGGGACACCCCTGAATGACAGCCATAAGCCTTGATAAGGATTATGGAAAGGGGTTATGTTGAAGTGACAACCCTTTTAATGTTAATTCACTCAAGTTGGACCACTAAACTTGCAAGTCAGAACAATGAACAAAAACCCCTGCTGCAGACAAGACACTTGCTTTACTGTTAATAAATTCAATACTAGATTTTCTTGCGCTAACTTTATGGCACAAGGTACTTTGTTGCTGAATCCATTTTCAGCATGGAACAATGTGCCTAACTAGGTGCTAGCCATCCTCTTTGAAAGATAGAAATCAGTGAGACATGGTAAAATATTTTCTTGTTCGGCTTTTCTCAAAGAGCGGTTATTTTAAGACGTGGTCTCAGCAGACTAACATTAACTGTGGAAGCCTCAGTTTACATAATTGGCGAGAGGTTTGAACCCTTTTTCTTTTCAATGCGACCACAATTGATATACACGTAAACTCGCTAATGATCAGAAATGTCCAGACAATTCTCAGCACAATTCCTTTGAACAATATTTGCAGACCATGTAAGATTCATCTGTTCAAAGATAGAAGGATTTCACAATCTTTAATGAGCAGACAGGCACAATGCACTGCACACTCTTCTCTGCTGTTACCCTACAGTCTTTATTCCTATGGATTTCATATCAAGCCCTCTGAAATGCACAGGATAGATAGAAGATAAATACTATAGAGACCTTGCAATTGTCTCAACAAATAAGATTATGCTTGTATTTTAATAGTTGAGAATAACCTAAGATGTGCATTTTCAAGCAGGGCAATTAACTCCTTCACGTCAGCCATACGGCTATATGCGTTCCAACTGCCGATGCCCCGTGCAGTTGTCACATATATAAACGTTGGCAGCATGGAACAGGCTTTAATGTGGCCCCGGCAATAGCCCCCCCCCCCCTGTAGCAAAACACACAAACCCTCTGACAGCGCCCCGTACACGCACACAGCCCCCTGTAGACAGCGCCCCGCACACAGCCCCCTGCAGACAGCGCCCCGCACACAGCCCCCTGCAGACAGCGCCCCGCACACAGCCCCCTGCAGACAGCGCCCCGCACACAGCCCCCTGCAGACAGCGCCGCGCACACAGCCCCCTGCAGACAGCGCCGCGCGCACACAGCCCCCTGCAGACAGCGCCGCGCACACAGCCCCCTGCAGACAGCGCCGCGCACACAGCCCCCTGCAGACAGCGCCGCGCACACAGCCCCCTGCAGACAGCGCCGCGCACACAGCCCCCTGCAGACAGCGCCGCGCACACAGCCCCCTGCAGACAGCGCCGCGCACACAGCCCCCTGCAGACAGCGCCGCGCACACAGCCCCCTGCAGACAGCGCCGCGCACACAGCCCCCTGCAGACAGCGCCACGCACACAGCCCCCTGTAGACAGCGCCACGCACACAGCCCCCTGTCGACAGCGCCACGCACACAGCCCCCTGTCGACAGCGCCTCACACACAGCCCCCTGTAGACAGCGCCACACACACAGCCCCCTGTAGATAGCGCCACACACCTCCTCTGTAAATAGCGCCACACACCTCCTCTGTAAATAGCGCCACACCTCCTCTGTAAATAGCACCACACACACAGCCCCCTGTAGACAGCGCCACACACACAGCCCCCTGTAGATAGTGCCACACCTCCTCTGTAGATAGCGCCACACACCCCCTGTGTAGATAGCACCATTGGGGCTCCCTCTAATAGCGGAATCCCCGGCCAGAGTGTCAGTCGGCCGGGAAATGGTTGAAAATTTTGAGACACACGGATGCAAAAACACCCTTGACAAACTGACAGTTGAACCGCTTTTAACGGCTGTGAATATAGCATTACATCCTTCTTCACTCCCCCCTCACAGCGATCTAGGCTGACGGAAAGAGAAGGCGACTAATTATTACAGAGCTGCAACAGTAAATAAATAAATATATTATAATATATTATATATTACAAAAAATGGGTTTGTTTTTAAAAAAAATTGTGATTTGTCTGATAAAAAATAAAAAAATTTAATTAATTAAACTAATCTAGAAAATGAAAGCCTCAAATCTCGTAAAAAACAAAAAGCAAAAATGCAACAATGCCCATTGGTCATAAAAGGGTTAAACAATAGAACGAGAACGTCAATAAAGCTAAATAAAATTGCATCAAACAAAAGAAAAAACAAGAATATTGTGTATCCTGGGGCAGACAGAAGCCACATTATAGATAGTATTTATTACAGAGACAGAATCTTACCAAATAGTTGATTATGTAGAAGCGATCATATTCATGGTTCCTGGGATTGACCTTACGGTGTTGCTTTTTCCTCATGTGATCCTTTAGAGTATTTTTGTCTCTAAAGTTTTTTTCACAATACAAACACTGCAAGCTTAGAAAATACAATATAAAAATAACATTAATAGGTAAATAAAGTAGATTCACATTCATTAGGCTTCGTTCACATCTGCTTCAGGGCATTCAGTTGGAGCTTTCCGTTTTGACGGAAGCAATACCGTAGTTGACTATCATGCCGTCAAAACGACGGAATCCTAACACAACGGTGACAAACGGAAACCATCTGCATTGGATCCGTCACCATTAAAATGAATGGTGAAGCAAAAGGAAACCTATGGTTTGCATTTGTTTCAGTCAGGGTTCCGTTTATGGATTCCCCTGATGGAAAGTTCCGGCAGAACGCCTGAACGGAGCCTTGACACAGATGTCAACGAAGGCTTAAATATACCTCATTAGTGTAGCTGTACTACGAGTGTAGATTATGAAACAACACAGCAAGGTATGCCTGCACAGGTGCATTATTCCTTTCCCAGTGTAAAAAAAGCATAAAACTAAAAACAGTGTAATTGCAATTTTGTACAAGATCCTGCAAAGATTCATAGATAAAATTGTTTAGTGCAAAACACCATTTCGAAATGAACAAAAAACAGAAGATACTTTTGGAAATTAAAATTATTTCTATAGATCGTTTATTAATAATAAAAAAAATGATCTATATTTATGCAGTGCCAACATATTCCACAGCACTTTACAATTAAGGAAGTAACAAACAAATAAAATAACAATTAATTAACAAATGAACAATCAGACAAAAGGTCCCTGTCCATAAGCATTCTTTCATAAGGCATGGGGGGAATTTATCAACAATTCTATGCCAGTTTCCTGGCGTAGAACAGTTGCAAACAGAACCAAAAGTCGCAATTTGCCGTTAAAATTGCGACTTTTTACCTTTTTATGCGCCCTTGTCACTTTTGAAAAAGGGGCCTGGCTTGAAAGGGGGTGGCCAACGTGCCCGACAAATTTATTATAATTTACGTGAGAAATGTAGCACAAATTATAGCGGAAATCTACCACAACTCCCAGAGATTTAACTCTGCGGGGCGTAGGAAGGTAGAGGCCTTGAGGGGCCCTCATAAAACTTGCCCCCGCCCCGATCAGACTACCCAAGTAAAAACCTCCCAGGTTTTAACTACCGGCCACGGCTCATAGAACGTACGGACTACACATAATAACAATAACAACAAAAGTACCTGTCCATTTTCTTCTGTAACGTGTCCAGGAATTCATTAGAATACACAATATTATCTGGCAGGCCCACATTGAATGAGTGCTCCTCGTTCATGTGATTGAACAAAACCGATCTGCAGGAAAACAGCAGTTTGTAAATAGTAAACAAAGTAAAGAGTTTGGGCTTGTCCACACACAACAAACCATTTCCTGCGGTTTTTACTGCAGAAAATGGTGTGTATTTTGCTGCGTTTTTCTCAATGCCGGGAGATGGTGACGTCTCCTCTGAAAAACGCAGCAATCCAGTCCACTTTCCGCAGCAGGAATTGACGTGCTGCGGTACGAAACACACCGTAGGTAAATTTCTAGTCGGAATTTTTACGCAGCGAGTGGATGAGATTTCTTGAATCTCATCCACTTTGCTGCTACTGTATTTTGCTGTGTTTTTTTCCGTCTGCAATTCCGGACTAATTTCCGCAACGTGTGGACAAGCCCTGAGACTCCATTTGACTACACACCTTCTGTACTAGTAAATGTAGGGCTGTCCTGAGAATATGCTAACAAACTACAACGTGAGCTCCCGGCTGCTAATACAGAGCAAGTAACCTACATTCTCTCTGTATTGTTGCAGCGGAGAGCAACTCATAAAATGCAAAAAGCAGCCTTATCAAACAAAGTATAGCTGTATGGTAAAATCCAGATTCAATAGTAATCTGTAACTATGGTGACACATAGGTCTGCATATGAGCTGTATACACAAAATGGCTGATATTTTAAGGGTCTATTCACACTGCAGTGTCCATCAAAGGTAACTGCCGACGTAAGCTACGGTATAGGTATACAGTGGCATGTGTCGCTTATAGATTTCCATTATATTTATTAAAAACAAAAAAGTATACCACGCGATACACGTATCGGGGGCTTTCACAGGTACATACGCTAAACTGAATGCAGTGTGAATATACCCTTGTTTATTAATTTTTCTAGAGTTCCGTCATTATTTTTTTTTGCATTGGAGCAATAGAAACAAATTGTTGCAAAAGTGTAAATAGCTTTTAAAGGGTATGCTGACTTTTGCAACCATTTTTTATTGACAAACACCTCACATTAGACATGACGTTACTATAGTTTTATGAATATGCCATTATTTGAGTGGACTGGTCGCCAACACTACGATTTTCTTGATACTTGAAATATGACTGCTACACATATTTATTGAGGCAGTTTTCTACCTGGCACCAGCTGTAGAATCTTGTTCTAATTCGTCTTGAGATATATACTTAACCCCTTAATACCAAAGGTATTTTAAACCTTAATGACCGAGCAATATTTTACGTTTTTCCATTGTCGCATTCAAAGAGCTATAACTTTTTTATTTTTCCGTCGATATTGCTGTATAAGGACTTTTTTTTTTTTTCTTTTGCGGGACAAGTTGTATTTTTTAATAGCACCATTTTGGGGTACATAGAATTTATTGATTAACTTTTTATTAACTTCTTTTAGTACTGGAAAAATAACCTGAAATTTTGCCATTCTTTTTTGCATCTTAATTTTACGCTGTTTACCGTGTGGTATAAATAACATAACTTTACTCAGCGGGTCGTTACGATTGCGGCGATACCAAATTTATATAGTTTTTTTTGTGTTTTCCTACTTTTACGCAGTAAAAACATTTTATTTTTTTCAAAATTAATGGTTTATGTCGCCATATTTTAAACCATAACTTTTTTCTTTTTCGACCGATGCAGCGGTATATTTGATCACTTTTTCTAAAATTTCTTTGTAGGTAGGATAAATAGAAAACAGCAATTCTGGCAATGTTTTTAATTTTTTTTACGCCGTTCACCGTGCGGGTTAAATAATGTATTTGTTTTATAGTTGGGTTAGTTACGGATGCGGCTATACCAAATATGAGCAACTTTTTACTTTTCATAATAAAGTATTTTGTTAGGAGAAAAATTGGGTTTTTAATTTTTTTTTTTACTTCGAACTTTCATTTTTTATTTTTAAACTTTAACTTTTTCAACTATTTTTTTAGTCCCACTAGGGGACTTCACTGTGCGATATTTTAA
This sequence comes from Rhinoderma darwinii, assembly GCF_050947455.1. Classification (NCBI taxonomy): domain Eukaryota; kingdom Metazoa; phylum Chordata; class Amphibia; order Anura; family Rhinodermatidae; genus Rhinoderma; species Rhinoderma darwinii. The sequence goes on along the minus strand of NC_134689.1, from coordinate 177,690,782 downwards.
TCGCTTTAATAATACACTGCAATACTCCTGTATTACTGCCTGACAGTGCAAGACTGACAGGCATCTGTTAGGCCATGCCTCTGGCATGGCCTAACAGGCAATCACCATAGAAACCATTGGCACCCCGCATGCACGCGTGATGCAAGTGGGGTGAGAGAGGGAGCTCCCCCCCTCTAAAACCACTCTGATGCGGCGCTCGCTATTGAGCGCCGCATCTGAGGGGTTAAATATGATCGACGACCACCACTAGTGGTCTCCGATCGTTGCCCTAAAGCCCGAGGCTGTTAGCAATAGCCTGGGCTTCAGGAGCACCCCGCCCGATGCAGGAAAACTTCTTCTGAATGGCCGACGTGAAAAAGGCGGCGCTTCAGAAGAACTACCCCAAACGGATGATGTAAAAAGGCTATACGCCGGTCTTTAAAAGGTTAAGTATAAATTCAGGGTATCATGATGTTGTACTTGACAATTACCATTAGTACCAATCATATTTTCAATGTTACACAATATACCGGATAACAATAATGTAGTACAACTTCTGCCACCTAAAAAATTATTTTTAAAGCTTAATTATGTGATTTTTCTCTTTTTTTCCCCCTTATTTGAACACTTCATTTTATATTAACGTCACTTTTAATGTTGCAAATAAAACTACATCAATCCAATCTTTGATTTCATTTTAGACATTTAGAACATTAAAAGCACATTATTGGTGCCATGTAACAAAGTTTAATAGATATAAATAAAATCAAACCTGTTTCCTTTAAACTCCTCACTGCAAAACATGCACCATCTCTGAAAACCTATGTCAGATCTCTCATGCTGCTGCTGCTCCAAAATACTTTTCTGTAAAATACAACAATACAAGTTAAAGCTATCATTTAAGCACCATATAAAATAGCAGACATGTCAACAGATTGAATCTAGCATATCTCGAAAACATAATAAACAGCATAATTCACTACTTATAAATAACAATAAAATAACAATAACACTGAATGAAAATTAAGGAGAAATATAAAAGCATTGAAAAGTATTGTTACAAAAAGGTTCCGTCTTCCCTTTTTTTTTTAGTAACTTTTTCTCTATAATATATGTTCATAAAGCACTTTAAATTAGAGCAGCTAAAAGATGCTCTATGTAAAACAAGTCAGCAAACAGAGATCTGAACTCCCGTCTTGGGTGCCAGAAGGTAGCACATCTGCCATGTAAACAATGGGGCTAATTTTGGCCAATAATAGGCATCATGTGACCGTTACAATTAAGGTGGCATATCCGATATGGCATATCAAATGGTGTAGCTCAGAGTACCGCAGTATTTAACTATGAATAGAATGCTGGATATTCCTATTCTGTATACTTTTTATTCAGACAGTGTCCAGTACAAACCTCCACCTGGTCCACATAACGTAAAACGTCCAAGATACCATAGATCTGGATTACGGCAGTTTCTTTGACAGTAAAAATAATGGAAAAAATTATCCACATAAGTCCTGGAAACAATATATTTTATTTTTATTCAATATCCCCCAGAGCGGACAGAGAACGACGACACTGTTCACCACAGCACCACCACATACCCCATTCCAAATATGTTCTCTGTCTACTCCAGGAAATACTGACTAAAAACGGAAGACAAAAGTTCCAGGACGTACGCGAGTCAATTTCTCAACTATTTTTACTGCTAAGGAGAGCACACGCTTCCTTTAGGACCACAGTATTTATAGAAACACGCTTCCTTCAGAACCCTATAATGTACATAAAGCTGCTTTCCTCAGGACTACATTATTTACAGAGCACGCAGTTCCTTCAGGACTACATTATGTACACAGAGAAGGGTTATTTACATGGAGCACACGCTTCCTTCAGAACCATATTATTTACATAAATGTGACTTGTTTAGGACTACTTTATTTACGTAAAGCGCTCACTTCCTTTAGGACCACGTAAGTTACATAGCGCACACGCTTCCTTTAGGCCACATTATTTACATAGAGAACTCACTTCCTTCAGAACGACATTATTTATAGAAAAACACTTCCTTCAGAAACCTACTTACATAAACGAGCTTCCTTCAGGACTACGTTATTTACAGACCATGTGCTTCCTTCAGGACTACATTATGTACATAGAGCACAAGCTTCTTTCAGTACCACATTTACATAGAGCACAAGCTTCTTTCAAGAGTATATAATTAACATGGAGCACTCGCTTCCTTCTGGACTACATTATTTACATAGAGCACTCGCTTCCTTCTGGACTACATTGTTTACATAGAGCGCTCGCTTCCACCTGGACTACATTATTAACATAGAGAGCTCGCTTCCACCTGGACTACATTATTTACATAGAGCACTCGCTTCCTTCTGGACTACATTATTTACATAGAGCACTCGCTTCCTTCTGGACTACATTGTTTACATAGAGCGCTCGCTTCCACCTGGACTACATTATTAACATAGAGCACTCGCTTCCACCTGGACTACATTATTTACATAGAGCACTCGCTTCCTTCTGGACTACATTATTTACATAGAGCACTCGCTTCCTTCTGGACTACATTGTTTACATAGAGCGCTCGCTTCCACCTGGACTACATTATTAACATAGAGAGCTCGCTTCCACCTGGACTACATTATTTACATAGAGCACTCGCTTCCTTCTGGACTACATTATTTACATAGAGCGCTTGCTTCCTTCTGGACTACATTATTTACATAGAGCACTCGCTTCCTTCTGGACTACATTATTTACATAGAGCACTCGCTTCCTTCTGGACTACATTATTTACATAGAGCACTCGCTTCCTTCTGGACTACATTATTTACATAGAGCACTCGCTTCCTTCTGGATTACAATATTTACATAGTGCACTCGCTTCCTTTTGGACTACATTATTTACATTGACCACTAGCTTCTTCCAAGACCAAATGATTTACATGGAGCACACACATCCTTCAGGTCTACTTAATTTAAATGGAGCATTTGCTTCCTTCAGGACTAAATTATTTACATAGGAGCACACGCATCCTTCAGGACCACTTTACTTACACAGCGCACTCACTTCCTTAAAGAGGCTCTGTCACCAGATTATCAAATCCCTATCTCCTATTGCATGTGATCGGCGCTGCAATGTAGATAACTGTATAGTTTTTTTTGTTTTTTTTTAAAAACTATAATTTTTGGCTAAATTATGAGCAATTTTATATTTATGCAAGTGAGCCTTTCTAATGGACAACTGGGCGTGTTTTCTCTTATTTCCAACTGGGCGTGTATTGTGTTTTTAGCAACTGGGCGTGTTTACTTCTTTCACTGCACAATCACACTGGGCTGTGGATCATGCTGGGCTGGAACAATGAGAAGTGTAGGACACTGATTAGTCACTGATTGGTCAGCCTCATACACTCCTCTGTACAACACCCAGTTGGTAAAAAGTTAAAACACGCCCAGTTGTCCATTGAGAAACTCATTAGAATAAATCTAAACTAGCTCATAACTTGCTCAAAAATGTCCGTTTTTCAAAATAAAAACCACTGCTGTTATCTACATTAAAGTGCAAATCAGATTATGTAGGCGATAGGGCACTTATAATCTGGTGACAGAGCCTCTTTAAAGAGGCTCTGTCACCAGATTCTCAAATCCCTATCTCCTATTGCATGTGATCGGCACTGCAATGTAGATAACAGTAACGTTGTTTTTTTTTAAAAAAAACGTTCATTTTTGGCCAAGTTATGAGCTATTTTATATATATGCAAATGAGGTTTTAAATGGACAACTGGGCGTTTTTTTTTCGTTATGTCCAACTGGGCGTGTATTGTGTTTTTAACTGGGCGTGTTTACGTGTATGACGCTGACCAATCAGTGACCAGTCAGCATCATACACTCATCTCCATTGATTTACACAGCAGCGATGTGCAGCCACATAAACAGAGATTAACGTTAATCAAGTGTCCTGATAATGAATACACATGATCATCCAGCCTGGACGTCATGTGTATTCAGAATCCTGACACTTCTGACTCTTTTATTTGAGATTTCTAGCAAGTGAAACGAAATCTCGTTTACCTCCGTAATCTCGCGAGATTTCGCTTCCCTTGCCGGAGTCTCACAGAAAAGAGTCAGAAGTGTCAGGCTTCTGAATACACATGACGTCCAGGCTGAATGGTCATGTGTACTCATTATCAGGACACTTGATTAACGTTAATCTCTGTTTATGTGGCTGCACATCGCTGCTGTGTAAATGAATGGAGAGGAGTGTATGATGCTGACCGGTCACTGATTGGTCAGCGTCATACACATAAACACGCCCAGTTAAAAACACAATACACGCCCAGTTGGACGTAACGGAAAAAAAAACGCCCAGTTGTCCATTTCAAACCTCATTTGCATATATATAAAATAGCTCATAACTTGGCCAAAAATGAACGTTTTAAAAAAAACAAAACGTTACTGTTCTCTACATTGCAGCGCCGATCCCATGCAATAGGAGATAGGGATTTGAGAATCTGGTGACAGAGCCTCTTTAAGGAATACATTATTTACAAGGAGCACAGGCTTTTTTCAGGTTAACATCATTTACATAAAGGGTCATCCTTGACACAGAGTCCTGGTTCTGACACAGGAGGAAGAGACACCAGTAGAGTGAATAGTGACTGTAAAAGCCGTTACAGAAAAATATAGCTAATTTTCCCGTCAAGACAACAGACACCTCGACGGAACCCAACGGACTCCATTATAAATAAATAGGGTACATCAGACTCGGCTGGAATCCGTTCTGAGAGATTATATATATATATATATACACACACACACGCGCGCACGCGCACACGCACACGCACGCACGCACACACACACACACGTTATAAATGGAAGTCACGAACCAAATGTGAAAATAACTTTATTGCAAAGTAATATTTCAGTTTGAACAAAAATTGGTTTTGCCCAGAATATTTTTTTTTTTAAGGCTTCTCCATTTAATTGACTTTATATACCAATACAATGAAAATGAATATGTAAAATGTTAAAAGCGTACCACCAATTATTACACAACTTTCCATAAGTCAACAGTACAAGCGAAGATAAGAACCTTTGTAATATATATTATTATTGCCTTTCTCCACTTATCAGAATTCTTTTCTCTCCCCCCTTCTGTTTTCTTAACGCTTCAGGTTACAGCTGCCGATAGAAGTCTCTGGAGGGGGGAGGTAATGCAGAAGCAGGAGACTTGCTAACAGTCTCCTATACACAGCATACAGAAAGGATCCATTACACAGCAGTAAGACGCAATGTAGCTAATAATCTTGAACTGGGGTGAGGTAGTAAAGAATTTACTAGAAGCTGAAGCAGCATGGAGGATATTATACAGCAGTTAGGAGCAGTGTAGCTTTAACTCCAACACTGGGGTGAGACACTTACCAGAAACTTCAGAACGTCTGTGTCTCTCTTACTCTTCAACTGCCTGCTCTTGCTCCCTCTCCCCTCTCCATAGACTTGTATTGGCAGCTGGGGGTCTGACTTTAGGGACAGCGCTGCAATACCTTGCATAGCCGCTACTGAAGTAACAGCATGTGCAAGAACAAACAGGAAAGAAACTTATGTAAACAATAAACAGGCTGCAGGACTCGTTCAGAGCCGCAGCCCCTTCAAACAGCTGATCTTGGGGGAACCGAGAGCCGGACCCCAACGAATGTAATATTGAGGGCCTATCCTAAAAATAGGCCATCAATTTTAAAAGCCCGGATAACTCCTTCAAGAAAATTGCGCGCGAGAGGAAGGGAGACTCTCAAATGTAGAAAGAGGTATTTTTCTCTAAGAACATATATTACAAAGGTTCTTACATTCGCTTACACTATTGATTTATGCAAAGTTATTTATAGCTGGATGTACGCGTTGAACTAAGATTTTACAAGCCCCTTTCAGCATTGTATGCTAATTATATGTAATGATACATGTTAGGTCAGAAGCAAAAAAATATATTCTTGCCTCTCTTCTTTTTCTCACACACTGTTTCCTTATGAGTAGAGAATACGAGAAATTAGCTGCCAGAAGAAAATTAGTTTTTCAAGCACCATGTACCAAATGTTTCAATACAGTACACTTATTTTATAGATAGATCTCTAGCAATACATTTAAAAAAAACGATAAATCCTTCTATACATTTATCTATCATTCTATCTTTATACTAGAATACACAGAACAGGGAGGTAGGGAATAGATTATAAAACTATTAGATATACAGTATATCTCAATTATACAAGGTTTTTATTTTTATTTTTTACAGCTTTTAAAAATTCTACCCCAAAAATTTGGGGGACTCATCTTAAAGGGGTTATGTGGGGACCGGAAATTATTAGCAGTGTACTCACTGAAGTATGTGAGGACACTCCCTAATATATATCCCGGTGGTAATTCGAATACGATTCAAACCGCAATCGGTTATTCAAATTAAGGCCACTATTACATTTTAAATTTCTAAATTTTTCACCCCAGAGCAGAGTGCTAGGGCTCATGCACACTACTGTTATCTTTTGTTCAATGTGCGTTTTTTTTTCTCTTCGTGGGTAGCATACTGAACCATTTATTTATCTGGGGCCATGCACATATCAGGGTTTTTTTGCGGATGTGTGTCTGTCCTGCAAATTAGAGGTCCTATTAGTGTATGTATCTGCTGTTCATCTCACAATCTAGTGTATGGGCGTGCAAAAAACGTACAGCACACGGAAGCCACAAGGTGTTTTGTGGTCTGCAAAATAGAATCCATCGTGTGCACGATGCCTTAGTGTGGATGAATCCCCCCCGAGCTTCCACGGGAGGCTTAGCTTTCACCAATATCTTCCTTCCAAAAGGGCAATATATGACATTAAGCTTTACAAACTATGTGAAAGCGGCTTGGTATATAAGAACGCCTTTAGAAAGTTTGAATAGCGGGACCGATAAATTGATCCTCCAGGATGCCCCTCTGATCTTTCCACCAGCAGCAACATATTTTGGCAGATAATGCAGTCTCTACTACACAAAGGGTGCCATCTGTACTTCAACAATTTTTATTGCAGTATGCCTCTGTTTAGGAATTTGTATGCTACAAACACAGGGACGTGTGGAACCATGCGCAAAAATCAAATTGGTTTACCACAGCAATTAGTGGGAAAGCGCAGGATATTAATGTATTGGGAACAATACATTCTGCAGCAACAGTGGCAGTTAGGGAAAGAGGCGCTTATCGGAAAAGCAGAAGCCAGTGCGTGTGTCCAAATACAAGTAAATGGGTGGGGATGGATTTAAAGGGGTTTTCCCTTAATCAATAATTATCACCTATCCACTGGATATAGGTAATAAAGATCTGATTGGTGGGGTTCCAACTGCTGGAACCCCCACCAATTACGAGAACTGGCTCATTTTGCCATTCCTAGGAGTCCCATACGAACGGACAGGAAGTGCACATGCTCGTGCACATGCTCGGCCACTGCTCTATTAATTTCTGTTTCAATATGTCTTTATTAAACAGTTGAGACATCAGAAAATATATGTGTATAACAGTTCTACTCGCAGGTAGAAGTAAATAGTTAGTCTCAAATAATAATTAAATCGTTAATTCCTATAAGTTTGAAAATGGGATTCAAAATAATATGGGTAATAAAAGAAAGGTAAATAAAATAAATGTTGTGAAGAACGTATACAGGTCATCATAAAGAAAAAATAAAATGTATGCTCTATTAATTTCAATGGGGCTGATGAAGATAACGCTTGTATGATAACGCTTGTATTATAACACCGTTGCTGACGCTTCTCTCTGATGGTCTCTGACCATCCGTCTGTCTGCAGCATTCTGGACACACAGCTGGATGAATCAAATTAGAGAAAGAAGGCGTTGTTCAAGACTAAAAAAAAAATAAAAATAAAAAAGCCAATAAAATAAAAACACACACATTACTCACTTGTTAAATCAACCTTCCGCTCCAGCGCTAATGCTCCATTGGTCCTCCGTCGATCTTTGCTTACATTACCAATGAGTGGCTACAGCAGTCATCTAGGTATGGCACATCATCCGTCATTACTGCTGGCATGTACAGTATATAAAGACTGTCAGTTGACTACAGAAGCCTTGGCGCTAGAGAGGATTTAACTGGTGAGTATTGTGTTATGGAATTGCAATTTGAGCGATTCCCCAAAGCCTGCGTGCACAAACACCGCAACTTCAAATCCGTTACAACTCTGATCAAGTGTCTTAGGCGACCCCAACTTATTCGCCAGAGCCAACCGCAAGGTGGGATGGACTTTGCTGCTTAGGACCTAGGTTGTCTTAGCAGAGTTTAGCGTTGGATAGGAGGTGCAATGCAGACTAACCTGAGCAGGAAACCAGACAGCCAGGTGTTAAACAGAAAGTCCAAATCAGAAGGCAAGCAGATATCAGGAATAGCAAAGGTCAAAACCGGCCGGGAGCAGATAATCCAAAATCCACAAACAAGGGCTTAACGAGAGACAAGCTGAGGCCAGTTTCCAAAAGGTCCAGATGTCAGAGAGCAGGGAATGTAGGAAGCTTGATCACACGCCAGAAGACAGGAAGACAGACGAAACAGATAGGCTCATGGTAAAACAGACACGCCCAGAAGCCAGAACCATAGTTCTTAAGGGAACAGGCGTTTTCCTGTCATATTGTGTTTCTTATTTTAATATATTCTCTGCTAGCAGATTTTTTCCCTCTATTAGAATACACCTTTAAAGCTTGGCTAGCACACCAGGGTCATATTGTGTTTTTTGTCATGTACCGTGCCTACAAACGGATTTTAACCGTGACATGTGAATTCAGCCTAAGAGGCGAGTGTTCAACTTGCCTTGTTGCCCACAGACCCCTATCACAAACACTTATTTTTTTCATTTATCCGCAGCTGCTTAAAGGGGTTTTCCCACTTTTTTTTTAATAAGTTGGAGAAACCCTTTAAAAATGAAAACTGCGCTGTAATGATCGTTATGGGCAACAAAGCCAGTTTTACCGATAGACAGTTTTGATAAATCTGGCCCATTGGACACATAAAGGCCTCATGCACACACAGTGGCCGATTATCATATGGGCGGTTCGGGCGGCCGCCCGGGGCTTCCAAGGGGCCCATGGCAGCCCGAACCACACATCATCTTATAAATATATTCAGCGTGCTAGCGCTGCTAACTGCCGAAGATGAGGAGGAGGAGGAGGGAATTGGCCGGGAAAGGGGTAGGACACGCCTCCCTGACATGTGCGGGCCGCCGCCATTGAGTAACAGAACAGCGACGGACGGCTGTTCTGTTACTCCAAAGCAGCAAGAGAAGAGCCGGGCGGGCGGTCACCGGCGCTGAGGTTAGTTGGCTTAACCTCCTGCCCAACTGGTTCCCGACCGCTGGCTGTATTTTTACGGCCAGCGGTCAGGAACGGGTCGTTAAAACCCGAGCCATAGACTTTCTACGGCTCGGGTTTTAACTTGCTGCACGCGCGATCGGGCAGCTGAATGTCGGGTCTCCGGCTGTCAGTGACTGCCGGGGACCCTGAGGAGAAGATAGAAGCAGCTTTCACTGCTTCTGTCTTCTCTGATCACTTGTACACAGCGCTGAATGCGCGCTGTGTACAGGAATAGAGACAGCAGCAGCGGCGCTGTCTCTATTCCTCCCGGTGATCATGTGACTGGTCACATGATCGCCGGGTGCCATTACTGAGAGACTGCTGCTGGGTCTTACTAAACCCAGCACAGCCCTATTAGTGACAATCGTCACTATGAGAGGGCTGATTTCCCCTGTAACTGGGGCTGCTGTGCAGCCCCAGTTACAGTGGAAAAACATGGTGTAAAAGAAAGAAAAAGTATATATAAAGTTCCCCAAAGGTCTTTTTTGACCTTTGAGAATCAGACCATAGTAATAAAAAAAGAGTAAAGTAAAGTGCAAAAAAAAATTAAATAATAAATACACATAAAATACCCACCCCCAAAAAAAACGTTCCCCCCGCCAATCATTGTTGTAACGCTAGCGCTGACCCAATTACCTTAATATAGACATGTAATATATAAAAATTTACGGTAAACCATGACGATTACAAATAAAAGGTCTATTTTAGGGTAAAACTATATTACCAAAAAAAAAATAGCTGAAACGTAAAAAAGTTTATTTTTTTTTACTATTATTTTCAAACTTTATGAATAAAAATTCTAAAATTGCAAAAAAGGTGTGTATAAAAACGATAAAAAACGAAACCTGCATTGTCTACGGAAAAACGTTGCAAAAATCACGTCGGTTTTATTTTTTTTTAAATAAAAATGTGTGTTTGGTGCAACTTTGTAATTACATTTTATTAAAAAATATTTTCACTTTTTGAGATACAGCTGCTTTGTATCCTGTATCCGTCAGGTCAGCAGGACTGACGGGATCAGTGAAACGGGCCCTGCGCTAAATTATAATCTTAGATGTGATAGATTTGAGGTGGATCCTGCGTGTCACTGATCCTGTCAGAAGCAAAGCACCTGTATCTCAAAAAGTAAAAATATTTTTTAATAAAATCAATCAATCACACTGATACACACACATACTAATTATATATATATATATATATATATATATATATATATATATATATATATATATATATTATAATATAAAGTTTTTAAATGTGTACATAACCCTGTGGCACTATATACAAGGGGGAGCGCTGTGTGGCACTATATACAAGGGGGAGCGCTGTGTGGCACTATATACAAGGGGGGGCTGTGTAGTGCTATCCACAGTGGTATGTGTGTGGCGCTCTTTATAGGGGGGGCTTTTTGGTGCGATTTACAAGAGGGGAAGGGCTGTGTGGCGCTCTCTACAGGGGGGCTGTATGGCACTATCTATAGGGGGCTGTGTGTAACGCTCTCTACGGGGGGGGGATGTGCGATATATAGAGGCGGCTGTGTATGGCGATATCTATGTGGGTGTGTAATATCTACAGGGGCTATGTGTGGCACTATGTACAGGGGGCTGTGTGTATGTGGCGTTTTACAGTGTGTGGTATTATTATATTCAGGCGCGCAGTGTTTGGTGCTATTATATTTAGGGGCACAGTATGTGGCACCTTGATAACTTTATTTTCGTTTATAGGTGTGGAAATGTTGGAAAAGTGAGGAGACGTCTGAGTGGCAAATTCTGCAGAAATGAGTCATGGCCGGGAGAAGTCGTCATGAGCCCTGGACCGGATGGAGAAGAAAAGAGGAAAAAAACTACTAGAATCTGAGACGTCGTCACCTGTGAGTCACTAGATTTATAGAGAATCTGTCACCTCTCCTGACATGTTTATTATAGGAATCCTTGTATTTCACAAAAAGTATTTCTGCAGTCCAGGACTGATAGACAATTCCCCTTGTCAGGAGGTTGTGTCCCTGCACAGTGTGATACTGTCAGTATGTAGGGACACCGCGCTGTGACAAGGGGAATCGTAACACTGTTAATGCTTGCCCAAAAAGGTAGTGTTAAAAATAGTTACGGCGCGGCAGGACGGCGGTGAGGAAGGGGGGCCCAAGTTTAGGTAACAGCCCAGGGCCCATGGTCTACTTAATCCGCCACTGTGCACACATCCTTCACCATTTTCACATCTGTTTAAAACGGATCCGTGTGTCCGTTGTGACATCCATGTGGTTTCAGTTGTCACTTTCCAACACCCGATTCCAGCAGCAGTCACGTGATGCGTCTTCAATAGTAGAATGTGCACTTCCGGCGCTGCTCCGTACATGTTTTCACTCCCGTTTTCTGTCTGGCTCAATGTACACTGAACACTGAGGTAAGTGTTGGATCAGATACTCTTTCTCTGGCATCTATGAGCATGCGTGGTTGCTACACCAACAGTGTTCACCACAATTGGTGCTCTAATAGCACCTGCGCAGAATTTTCTCTCCCCTAGCTTGTGAAAACCCCTTCCCCTCGTGTAGAGGCCGTGTTTGACCAGCCTTGCTCCCAGCGCATGGTATGCTGGGAGCGGAGCGGAAGCGATCATTTAAGAAACAGAGTCACATAAACAAAGTGCAGCATGTAAGCAGGGAACGTTTACCACGCGAAAAGAAACCGAAAACAAAAAGGTAATTAGGGGGATTTATTTATGGCTAATAAAAGCGGCAAACTGTTTAAAAAAATATATATTTTTTAGATCTCGGGAAAACCCTTTTAAATCATGTTTTAGACGATCTAATGCAATTACATGAATATGTAATAGCAAACCAGTTTTCTCTGGGAACAAGCATATTGAAAAGAGAGATCTGCACGTGGTAGCTTCACCCTCTCTGCTAAACATCTGTTGCATTTTATTAACACATGGTAAAAAGGGATTTAATATACTGTATTAATATTTACTTTATTTAAGCTGCAACTGAAATATTTCAAACTGTAGCACTAAATATTATGTTCTCACTGGAAAAGTGTGACCAGATATCAAAAGCAAAGATAACTCATTTAAAAAGAGCAACACATTACATACCGAATTAATAGCAGTGGTAATATTACAGGTGGACAGCAGATGGAGTTATCAGAACTCATAAAAAATACAGTATACACCAACCGTTCATCTACACTATGATGCACACCGAAAAATATTCTCTTTCTTGGAACATATGTATCACATTTTGGGTGGAGCACAAGGTAAAGTCTAATTCTACAGCTCGAAGAAATTAGTTTCTAACACCAACAGATAGTAGTACATGTGAATGTATGAGACTTTGTAATTTACCTTCTATGGGGAAGTAGCGTCTTCATCACCTTCCAGTAACCTGTAATACTCCTTTCCCTGCCTGCAGATTTATGTAAATGTTTAGAAATTCATCTTGAAGGGGGAAGTATGGAGCAGGCTCACGCTTCATATGCCGACACCTTTCTCTAACGGCAGGGATTGGAGATAACTCCAATTCTGGATGTTTAACTACTTAGATGCCGCAGCATTTAAGCCAATAGATAGGGGGGTCCTCTGTCATTCCATCGGTACCCCATGCGACATGACCAGTAAAAAAACCACAAAAAACTGCAATACATAAAATTGAGGTGTATGGTACCAGCAATCTAATAATCTCTCGTCCAAGTCCCCTACTGGTGCTAAAAAAAAAAAAAATTTAAAACGTTTGTGTGTGTATATATATATATATATATATATATATATATATATATATATATATAAAAAAGAAGAAAAATAACCCTTTTCCCCTAAAAAACACACAATTGGTATGGCCACATCCACGTTGAAGTCAGAAATATTACAATAAAACATTATTTACCCTGCAGGGTGATTGCCATAAAAATTAAAAACCACCAGAAATGCTGCTTTTTGGTCACTAAAAAAACAAAAATGGAATAAAAAGTGGTCAAAATGTTGCATGATCCTCAAAATGCTACCAAGAAGCAAGCTATCACACTGCTTCGACGGAAAAAAAAAAAGTTATATAGTTCTCAGAATACGGCACCACAAAACAATGTTTTTAACAAATGGTTTTTCGTTTTTAAAAGTAGTAAAACATAAGAAAATATATTTAAATTTAGTATTGCCGGAATTGTATTGACCCGCAGAATAAAGTTACAGTTTACCGGTCGGCGAACGCCGTGGAAACAAAGGCCAAAAAACAACAACATCTATACCTTGAAGGATTGTGATTTTTTTTCTTTTGTAACGATAGCTATACTTTAAAAGTAAAAACATAATTGCTTGTGGCTTGTAATAAATATATTGATTCAAAGTATAATTTGAATACCAATACACTAGAATAGCTTGTGCTGGTTTCCTGCACATTGATGATTCTCCATAATGGTATACTCTATCTAGACAGTTTTTTTGTACGTGACCCCATTTAAACAGACTTAAAGAGGCTCTGTCACCAGATTTTGCAACCCCTATCTGCTATTGCAGCAGATCAGCGCTGCAATGGAGATAAGAGTAACGTTTTTTTGTTTTTTTTTAAAAACGAGCATTTTTGGCCAAGTTATGACCATTTTTATATTTATGCAAATGAGGCTTTCTAAAGTACAACTGGGCGTGTTTAAAGTTATGTACAACTGGGCGTGTATTATGTGTATGTACATCTGGGCGTTTTTACTTCTTTTACTAGCTGGGCGTTGTGAATAGAAGTGTATGATGCTGACGAATCGGCATCATCCACTTCTCTTCAGAACGCCCAGCTTCTGGCAGTGCAGACACACAGCGTGCTCTCGAGAGATCACGCTGTGACGTCACTTCCTGCCCCAGGTCCTGCATCGTGTCGGACACATCGGCACCAGAGGCTACAGTTCATTCTGCAGCAGCATCAGCGTTTGCAGGTAAGTAGCTACATCGACTTACCTGCAAACGGCGATGCTGCTGCAGAATAAAATGTAGCCTCTGGTGCCGATGTGTCCTCGCTCGTCCGACACGATGCAGGACCTGGGGAAGTGACGTCACAGCGTGATCTCTCGAGAACACGGCTGTGTCTGCACTGCCAGAAGCTGGGCGTTCTGAAGAGAAGTGGATGATGCTGATTCGTCAGAACGCCCAGCTAGTAAAAGAAGTAAAAACGCCAAGATGTAAAACACATAATACACGCCCAGTTGTACTTTAGAAAGCCTCATTTGCATAAATATAAAAATGGTCATAATATGGCCAAAAATGCTCGTTTTAAAAAAAATAAAAACGTTACTGTAATCTACATTGCAGCGTCGATCTGCTGCAATAGGAGATAGGGGTTGCAAAATCTGGTGACAGAGCCTCTTTAAATATTAATAAATATGTAGGAGTATCCTGCTACCACATGTATTAGTAGAAGTGTGTTTAAATTATAGATCTTTTCTAAGGTCACAATAAGCAAGCAAAATAACGAGGCAACCTTAGATAAGTATTCAATTTAGTATTGAATAAACAATTGTAGGGACTGTTTGACAGACTAAACTTTAAATACTGTTTAAAGTTTAAATGCTGTTTAAATGCTGTAACTCACAGAGACGCTACAGAAGTGTCAGGATTCTGAATACACATCCCGTCCTGGCTGGAGGTAATGTATATTCATTGTCAGGACACTGCAGTAATGTTATAGTGTGTTTATGTGACTGCACATAGCGATATAGCTATATCGCTATCTGCAGTGTAAATGAATGGAGAGGAGTGTATGACGCTGATTGGTCAGCGTCATACACTCCTCTGTACAACGCCCACTTGGTCATATAGTAAAACACACCCAGTTGTCCATTGAGAAACTCCTTAGCATAAATTTAATATAAGTCATAACTATGATTGTTTTTCTAAATAAAAAACACTGCTGTAATCTACATTACAGCGCCGATCACATTGTGTGCAATAAAGGCCACTTATAATGTGGTGACAGAGCCTCTTTAATGCCATTTCTAGATTAAGCATATTTTAGATGGTTTTTATTGGTTTAGAAAAGCCATTTTGAAAATAGCAGATTAGGGAATTCTGAGTTACTAAAGGACCCTCATCTGTTAGCCAGAGCAGAGAGTGCATATAAAAAGTCTCTTGCACTAGATTACACCTACAAATTAAAGATCCATATTAATTCCAATTTTGTTTCATTGAAAAAATGCTGCCAATACATTTAAATGGTTTTATTCACATCCTTTTTTTATACGCACATTTTTTTAATTGCATGGCATTTTTTCAATATGCAACATGTTCCAATGGATGCGTATGGGTACCATTTATAGCCCATAGAAGTCAATGGGTTAAATTTAAAAACGCATGCTCCGTGTTTGCATAGTTCAAATGTGGTTTTTTCCCATCATCCATATTTCTCCAATATTACAAAAGCTTACAAAAACAGAAATCATTTTTTTAATCCTTTTAAAAAAAAAAAAAAAAAAAAAAAAGCACATACGGATGAAAATAGACAATTCAGAATACAAAAACAGAATTGTAATAAAAAATGTATTTGTCATCAGTTTTTGATTCATATTTTCATATGCGTGTGAATGAACCCTTACACAGACAGCCTATTGATTTCAATGGACACTATATATTGCTTCTTTAACCCCTTGCCGCTCCTGGACGTACTATTGGGTCATGGTAGCTGTAGTGTTCGTGCACCATGACCTAATAGTACGTCACGGGAGGAACGGCCATTTTGGCCGTCTTCCCGACACATACAAGAGCTGTGACAGCTGCTGTCTCATACAGCAGTTGCCACAGCTCCTATAGCGGGGACCGATCACTGTGTCCCCGCTGATTAACCCCTTAGAAGCCACGTTCAAAAGCGATTGTCGATTTTTAGGAGTTAAACCACCGACGGCCCGCTACGTGATAGCGGGCAGCGATGGTTGCTATGGCAACCGGACGCCTAATAATGGCGTCCGGCTATGCCATCTACGGAAGCCTAGTGGGTCCTGACAAAGTCAGGACCCACTATGCTTGCTGTCAGTGAGTAGCTGACAGCTCTAATACACTGCACTACGCATGTAGTGCAGTGTATTAGAATTGCAATCAGGGCTTCCTGCCCTCATGTCCCCTAGTGGGACAAAGTAATAAAAGTTGTGTAAAAATAAGAAAATCAAAGTTTTAAAAGTAATGAAAGTAAAAATCCCCCTTTTTCCCTTATCAGTCCTTTATTATTAATAAAAATAAACAAACTATATATAATTTGTATCGACGCGTCCGTAACGGCCTGAACTACAAAATTATTTCGTTATTTATCCCGCGTGGTGAACGCCATAAAAGAAAATAATAATAAACCGTACCACAATCACAATTGTTTGGTCACTTCACCTCCCAAAAATGGAATAAAGAGAGATCAAAAAGTCGCATGTACCTAAAAATGGTACTGATCGAAACTAAAGTTCGTTACGCAAAAAATAAGTCCTCGCACGGCTTTATTGATGGAATAATAAAAAAGGTATGGCTCCGAATATGGCAATACAAAAAGTAAATGATTTTTTCCAGAAATTATTTTATTGTGCAAACACCATAAGACATAAAAAAAACTATAAACATCTGGTATCGCCATAATCATATCGCCACGCAGAATAAAATAAATATGTCATTTATAGCGCACGGTGAACGCTGTAAAAAAAAAAAAAATAGAATAAAAAACAATAATAGTATTGCTGTTTTTTTAGTCACCACACCTCTTAAAAATAGAATAAAAACTGATCAAAAAGCCGCATGCACCCCATGAAAACTACAATGAATTCCTCAAGGGGTCTAGTTTCCAAAATAGGGTCACTTTTAGGGGTTTCCACTGTTTTGGGACCACAAGACCTCTTCAAACCGGACATGGTGCCTAATAAAAAGGAGGCCTCAAATTCCACTAGGTGCTCCTTTGCTTCGGAGGCCGGTGCTTCAGTCCATTATCACACTAGGGCCAGATGTGGGATATTTCTCAAAACTGCAGAATCTGGGCAATAAATATTGAGTTGCGTTTCTCTGGTAAAACCTTCTGTTTTACAGGAAAAAATTGAATAAAAAGGATTTTCTAACAAAAAAAAGAAATATGTAAACTTCACCTCTACTTTGCTCTAAATTCCTGTGAAACACATAAAGGGTTAATAAACTTTCTAAATGCTGTTGTGAATACTTTGAGGGGTCTAGTTTCTAAAATGGGGTGTTTCATAGGGGTTTCTAATATATGGGCCCTCAAAGCAACTTCAGAACTGAACTGGAACCTAAAAAAAAAATGAGGTAATACTTCGCTTTTTACATTATGCTGACAATGAGCAGTGCCCACCCCGAGATGACCCCAGTTTTGACCGTTTGTATAAACGGAGACCCCTATTAGACCATTTTAGTGCCCGTTTTCCCAAGCATACACCCCTGAGAAGTGCATTTTTATTGAGGAGTCCCTGGTACATTTTAAAGGGAGGGTTCAATTCCGCGAGTACCTGCCGAGTAAGAGGGCAAGGTATGGCGTGAAGATGTATAAGCTGTGCGAGAGTGCATCAGGGTATACCTACAAATTTAGGATATATGAAGGGAAGGACACCAGAATGCCCCCCCCCCCCTTTACTGGGAGTTAATGCCAAAAATTGTGTGGGATTTGGTGCACCCACTGCTGGACCAGGGTTACAACCTCTACCTGGATTATTTTTATACCACTGCCCCACTCTGCAAGTGCCTCGCATCCAGAAGTCCTGCGGCATGCGGCACTACTAGAAGAAATCTGAGAGGCCTCCCTAAGACTCTGCTTGGGAAAAACTCAGAAGGGGTGACAGCAGGGCACAATCTAGCAGCAACACCTATTGTGTGTCAAGTACAAGAGAGATGTCCCTGTATTGACGACAATACATGGCCACACCAGTACCCATGTACCTGTACGAGGTAACAGTACAGAGACCCCCAAACCAGACTGCATCCTGGACTGCAATAGGTACATGGGAGGGGTGGACTTGTCAGATCAAGTCCTGAAGCCCTACAGCCATGCGGTGTGGTATAAGAAGCTGGCCGGGCACATCATACAGATGGCATTCTACAATGCGTACGTGCTACATCGATGTGCAGGCCAGACGGGAACTTTCCTGGAATTTCAAGAGGTGTTTATCACGAACCTAATCTAGGGACAAAAACGGGGGGGGGGGGGGGGGGGCTTCCAGTACTTCTGGAAGCGAGGCCACACGCATCGTACCAGGGCAACACTTTCCATGAGAAGTTCCCCAAACTGGCAAGAAAGGAAATGTTAATAGTAGGGTATTGCCGTACCCAGGAGAACCCACATTACAATTTATAGGGTATGTATCTCCGGTGGCGCATGCTGGGCACAATATATTGGATATTGAAATGGCATACGAGATTACGCGGTAAATGATGAGATCACGCTTCCTTTGCTGTAACTACCATAGAAACAGTAATGAAGTGCAGGGATTGTAAATAGACATCCCGTGGAATGTCTATTCACTGTCTAAACACTTCAGTATTGTTAATGTGTTAGTATAAGACAGCATATAGCGATCTAAAAGGATCCCTATGCGCTGACTAAATGAATGGAGAGGAGTGCATGACGCTGATTGGTCAGCGTCATACACTCCTCTCCACAACGCCCACTTGGTCTAAAGTGAAAATACGCCCACTTGGGCATTAAGCAACTCATTAGCATAAATCTAAAACGCTAATAAAGTGGTAAAAATAGATCTTTTTTAAATAAAAAGCTCTGCTGTCACTGTACATTATAGCGCCCATCTTATGTAGGAGATACGGCACTTATAATGTGGTGACAGAGCCTCTTTAAGGCCAAAACTCGGCTGCGTCCTTAAGGGGTTAATTTTTCCTGCAGTGCCACGACAGAAGGAAATACTTTCTGTCAGATTCCCCAACAAATAACAGCTGATCATCATTGTGGTTTCCAGTAGAGGGACGCCCTGTGATCACCTTATACTCAGGGGATCCTTCTAACAAAAAGTTATTTCACAAGGCAGAGAATCCCTTTAAAAGTTATTGAGCTTTGAGGTCTCAATATTACAACATACATCAGCGTTGTTTGTTAAAAAGAAGAATATACTATTTTATTGTACGGAGTCTGAAAAGAGGATATCTGAAATCAATGGTTTTCTCTGGTTTGGACAACATTTTTTAGATTGTGGGTCAATTAATGGGCATCTTTTGATTTCAACGACCGCAGCCTTACAGAGGCAAATGCCAATCTTTACAGGGCACTCTGTTTTTAAACTTAATGTGCCGTAACATGGCACAATAAAAGGGATTATTTGAATAAGGTGGAGTCTGGTACTATTCCAGGCACTCTTCTTAGGCCGGGCTCCCATGGGTCGGATACGCTGCATAACACTGCGCAGCGTATCCGACCCGCAGTACCTTCGCTCTGAAAAATCGCACCACATCTCCAATGCGGAAAAAGCGCTGGGGAGAAAAAAAACTATCATACTTACCCCCTCCCACTTCTCTGCACGTAGTCCAGCCTTCCTGGATGATGTTGCAGGCCATGCGACGCTGCAGCGGTCACAAGGGATGCAACGTCATCCCGGGAGGCCAGACTGCAGGAAGAAGCATAGAATTCTGGGTAAGTAGGATTTTTTTTTTCTGACTTGCAATTTTTGCAACAAAATCGCTGCAAATTCGTTGCAAAAGTCACAACACATGGCTTTCTGTTTCAGGTTTTGCATTCCCATTGATTTCACTGGGGAAAAAACGCAACAGAAAAGCAATGAAAACGCTGCATAAGTGGACATGCTGCAGATTTTAATTCCGCACCACAGGTCAATTTATTAACGTTTAAGATGTTCTTAATCTCATCCACTTTGCTGCTACTGTAAATGCTGCAGAATTTCCGCACAGAATTCCAAAGCGGAAATTCAGCGTTTGGGAGCCAGGCCTTATAGTACTCTTTTAGGGTTAATGCACACAGGTTGGATTTGCTGTAGAAAATGCCGGCAGACAGTCTGATTTTTGGCCAAATATGCCACTGCGGAGAAGAGGGGGGGGGATTTAAGAAAATAAAATACTGAGCTATACATTCCTGCTGGTCTCTGCTAAGCTGGCCTTCTGTTATAAAGGCTCGTACCATGTGACGCTGCAGCCTATGGCTGGTTACAGCGGTTACATTAGGACAAAAAGGTTATCCCAGGAGGCCGGCAAAACACAGACCAGCCGGGTTGTTGTTCTCTGAAACAAACGCCCAACATACCGCAGCATAAATTGACATGCAGCAGACTAAAAAAAACCTGCCCCACAGATCAATTTCTGCAAGGAGATTTTGCACATAGTGTGGTCACCCACCTTGCGGCTACTGTAATATGCTGCAGATTTTCAGATGGAAAATCTGCAGCAAGTATGCTACGTGTGCAGGGGACCCTGATTTCCACACATGAACTCGACTGCACCTTCACTGGTACTAGTTTACCTCCAAATAGCCTAGATACTCATATGCTTTGTGACTTTTTATGTGGCCGCGTCCCGCATCAATAAAAGTATTTTCTGTCATTAACTACTATTTTAGTCTTATTATTTCAATGAAGTTATTTTTCTTCATAATAACCATACTGCTTGTTCACTTAAAGGTTTAGAATATAAAGAAACAAAACAGAATTTAGAAAAAAGAAAAAAAAAAAAAGTTCAGCATATTATTTTCCCTTCCAACAAATAAATGTTCTTGCTGACTGTTTAAAAACGGAGCTGTCTGTTGCTGATGGAAACTATATTAGGCTAGACCGCATCCATTATCCTGACACTGGAAGCAACTGCATTGTAATGAAGAACTAGGATAGATGTGGAGAAAAGAAGGGTTGTTGAAATCAGGATCCGAAAACAAGGTCTGAGATGCAAATACAACGAGTGCCGAAAGCGTGCTGCTGAAGACACTGAGCAGAACTAGGACAGCTAAGAGTGACGGCAGGATGTGGACCGAAATATGTATGAAGCACTTCCTAGAATTATGAAGAGGCGATGCAGCCCACTTATTTATAAGAAAAACAAGTATGTTGTAGCTGCATGTATTACAGAAGAAATGAGAAAGCTCTTTTGACAGTCTACATGTGCGATCATATACTAAATACAATCAGATTTTAAAATCAAATTAAAGACATTAAATTTAAAGCAAAAATGTAATGTAGTATTCTTGATCATTTCATCAGTAGATAAGTGAATGAAGTGAGGATACTTTTCATTTATAGAAGCAAGTTAACAAAAGTATTAAATACAAAAACGGAACACGAAAACCTAAAAAACTGAATGGAGAAAAAAAAATTATGAACATAAAAAGCAAACCCTTGCTTACTTGTCAGTCAGCAGGTGATTTAGGAAGCCCAGTGTTTACAAGCTGAGCAGCTGAATGAGGGTGTGACTACTGCAGTCTATTTCACAGATATGCTAGAATGTCCTAGAATGACTATGGTCTAAGAGAACTGCACACCGCCCTCAACATTGTAAAATACAGTGGGGGAGGTAAATACGGTCATATGATGCATTCATTTACCAGATGACGAAGTTAGAATTAAGTGAAGTAAATCTATAGCGATTGGACGATCGGATAGTGAAGTACCCTAGTGGGACTGGTAAAAAAAAAAAAAGTAGAAAAAAAAAGTTTCATAAATAAAAAATTTACAAAAAATAAAATAAAAAAAATAAAAACCCACTTTTTTCCTCACAAACGGCTTTATTATTAAAAAAAAGTTACACATATTTGGTATCGCCGCATCCGTAACTACCCAAACTATAAAGTTGTTACATAATTTAACCCGCTCGGCGAACGCCGTAGAAAATAAAATAAAAAAAAAACATGTTTTCCGTCAATCCCACCTTAAAAAAAAAATGTGATAAAAGTGATCAAAAAGTCGCATGTACTCCAAAATGGTATCAATGAAGTCGTCCCGCAAAAAAAAACAAAAAAAAACAAAAAACTTTCATACAGCTGCATCGGCGGGAAAAAAAAAAAAGTTATGGCTCTTCAAATATGGAGACACAAAAACAAATAATTAAAAAAAAAAAAAAAAAAAGATTTCACTGTGTAATAGTAGCAAAACATACAAGATCTATATAAATTTGGTATCGTTGAAATTGTAACAACCCGCTAAATAAAGTTAGTGTTATTTATACCACACAGTAAACTGCGTAAATTTAGGATGCAAAAAAGGGTGGCGAAATTGCTGTTTTTTTCTATTACCCCCCCCCCCCGTAAAAAAAGTTAATCAATAAATTATATGTACCCAAAGATGGTGCTATTAAAAAACACAACTTGTCCCGCAAAAAAAAAAAAAAAAAAAGTCCTTATACAGCTATGTCGACGCAAAAATAAAAAAGTTATAGCTCTTTGAATTAGTCGATGGAAAATGTAAAAAATAGCTTGGTCATTAAGGTTTAAAATAGGCTGGTCATTAAGGGGTTAAACTTTATTTACCAAGAAAGGAAAGATAAAAAACAGCTATTAAGGTTCGACACAGTGGTTAACCCCTTCCCGACATCTGCCGTACATGGGGAGGAAGGGACTGAGCTTGCTCCATACGCTGCGGGTGTCAGCTGTACATTACAGTTAACACCCTGCTCTAACAATCGAAGCGTTTCTGGGTTTTTTTCTATTCCACAGCACACAATTTTTAAAAGTTTCATTAAATGGTGCCATTAAATCTCGTCCTGCAAAACAAAAAGCCCTCATACGACAACGTCGACGGAAAAATAAAAAAAAGTTAGGACTCTTGGAATGCGGAGAGAAAATACCAAAAATAAAAATGTCTGTGGCAGGAAGGGGTTAAAAAGCAAAACAAAATCTGACTGGATGTACCACCATTTCAGTTAGCTGTACATTAATATAGGCATGCTGCGATTCCAGATTATTTACCAATCTTTCCTGCTGGAGCTCTTCCCGCAGAATTCGGTCTTCTGGTAAAACATCACACAAGAGGAAGTAGTTTTCTTGCTGGTCTGCAGGTGAGGAAATATAATAACTGTATAAAATAGCCAAACTAGTGTAACTCCATTTTATTTATTTTTTTAAACTTTGAAACTTGTGATGTGTCATAGAAACACGTTAGAAGTTTTCATAGGTGGAGGTCCGTAAGATAGCATCCTCAGCGATCGCTAGAGTGAAGGGGCACAGCAACGAGAGCTCCATGCCCATTCAGCTTTTAGTTTGCAGATCTCCACAGTACTGTTGACAGTGCTCCGATTGACTTTTATAGGATTATAGTGTGCAAAAGTATCTTAAGGCCCTATTACACGTGCAAATGCTCGTTCATTGGCTGATCTGCTTTTTTATGCAGCATTAAAAATCATAGTTGTCGGCAGCATATCTTCCTGTGTAATCACGGAGACGTGCTGCCGACATGATGAAAATGCATAGGGACGAGTGTTCATAGTAACAATTGCTCTTCCCAATACATATCCAACCATTGCTCCGTGTCAAAGGAGCAAACGAGCGCTGATCAACGAGCGGTCTCGTTGATCGGCGCTAGTTTACACGGCTCACATCGGGCTGTGTAATAGGACCCTTCGTCGCAATAAATGTTGGAGCGTTAACAACAGCTAAGAGATCCGCAAACCAAAGGTCAAATGGCCACCAGTAATATCATGAGATTACACAATGTTAAATGTAAGATACATGAAACTGTAATATATCTCGTTAGGAAAAAGTTACATCTTTCCCACTTTATAGCAGCCTGTCGTTCCTTACCTTCCTGCAGTTTTCTGTAAAGGCTCAGAAACCTCTTCAGTCACCAAAACACTTGTCTTCAGTAAGGGTATGTTCACACGGCTTATTTTCTGCCGTTTTTCGGCCCGTAAACGGCCGAAAAATCGGAAGTAGAACGCTTCCAAACATCTGCCTATTAATTTCAATGGGATAAACGGCGTTCTGTTCCGACGGGGCATTTTTTTACCTGCCCGTTTTTCATTGACTCTATAGAAAAACAGCTCCAAAAACGTCCGTAAAAAAACTCAGTGAAAAACGCAAGTTGCTAAAAAAAAACGCCTGAAAATCAGGAGCTGTTTTCCCTTGAAAACAGCTTTGTATTTTCAGACGTTTTTTGCTAAGTGTGTGAACATACCCTAACACAGTAATTGAAGACACAGAGAACAGGAAAGGGAGTAGGGGGATCATGCTGTAGTCTCTCTGCCTCAGCATTTGTAAGACTCATGCTGTGAGAGGGGAGGAAGCCTTACCTCATAATTTGAGAAGCACTACCTTAAGCCACTGATTAAAAACGTGCCCTAACATTTAACTTAAAACCAAAGAGCAAAATAAACTTATCTAGTTAAAAGCTGTATTCCAGCTAAAAAGGTCTAAAAAAAAAAAAAACTATACATAGGCCACAACCCCATGAGTAATGCTCCATTAGGCAAAGCTTTTATTAAAAACAACTGCAACTATGCTGAATGGTATTCTAAACTGTAAGGTTGGTCCAGATTGGCTGCTTTGTATAAGCACAATCCCAACACAAGCTCATAATGATAGTGCATGGAAAGTTGATTTTCCATACAGTAACGACATAACGTTAAGAAAAATACAAATGACTAAACCACCAGTGGAAAAAAACGTGTCTTAGAAAGAGGGAAAAGTGGAATTTACAGTACAGTGCTCTTTCAGAGCCTCCATCACAATTATACCAACCTTCGGGTGCTTGAGAATTGGTTCTTATTACTGAACAAAAATCTGTGATTTCTTGCTTTGTAAATCTTTCTTTCCAATATATAATATATCTAGAAAATAAGAAAATGTAAGTTTACAAAGCATGGAACGAATAAGCACAAGTTAAACATCGTACTCTCACGGCTACACTATATATAGAGTAACATACTGGCAGCCCAGTAAACTGCCCTTTGAATAGCAACTTACAACATTCCACAATAAAATCTGAACACCTTTGTAAATATTTAGATGTGAGACCACATACCTGACAACAAAGTGGGGAGTCATGATACATCGAAGCTTCAATACTGTTTCGATACTGTGCATCCCCAAACGGTTCGATACCGTTGTTTCATGTATTTTGATACAAAGCTGTGCGGCCGCACAGCTTAGCATTGTAACACATGAATGTATGAGACCGGGGCTGTGGCTGTGTAATACAGCCATTGCCCCGCTCCCGAGTCCTGACATGTGCGCGCGGTCAGGATGAGGTGATGCGGCCAGCGCTGCACTAATGAGCGGCGGCACTGAAGACAGAACATGGCGGGCGCACTACAAAACACCCCCATGTTCTGTCCTCAGTGCCTGAACTCATTAGTGCAGCACCGGCCGCATCTCCTAAGGCTGACTGCGCGTGCACTTATTGTCAGGAGCGGGGCAATGTCTGTATTACACAGCCGCAGCCCCGCTCTATAACGGCGCAGATCTGAGAAACCTCTCATCTCCGCCGCTATTCCCCTGAATGCTGCGATCAAAGCGGACTGCAGCTTCAGGAGAACATGAGAAGGGGGAATTCCTGTGACGCGATCGAGGGCCATACCATATATGGCCAAACAGCCCAGGGTCCATTGAAGGACCCCAGGGCTGTCTTACCATATTTCCTGTTAGGGCATACTTAGGTATGTCCCAACAACTGCCTGTGTACTATACATACACAATATAGTATTGGCGCGGCCATAATAACCTTCACAACAATTTTTTTTTCATCATTTATGATGTGTACGCTGTCAAAAAATAAAAACTACTTTCACTTATTAATGTGGGGCACGAGGTGTGATGAATTTAACCTCCATGTGCCTCACATTAATAGTAATTAACCCCATCATGTACCTTACACATTAACCCATTATGACTGAGAAACATGATGGGGTTAATTACTATTAATGTGAGGCACCTTCAAAATTCATCACACCTCGCGCCTCACATCAGAAAATGGAAGAACATTTTTTTTTTTTATTACTGTCGGCAACGTATAATTTTGGTATCGAAATCGCAATACTACACAAAGTATCGGTATCGAAGTCCAATTTCTGGTATCGTGACATCCCTACAACAAAGTGGAGATAAAACTCTGTCTGTTACAGAGGGAAACCAACAGAAATTTGAAAGCAGTTGTGCGGAATAGAATCCACTAAAAGTGGGTGGTCACCGCACTGCTGCCACTCCTTCAGATGTCAAACATTCAAGAACCATGTGAAAATAGCACATATTCCCAGCTAAACCAGAAGCACCAAAAGAACGTGTCATGTCAGGCCTGTCCAATGTGAAATTTAAAAGTTTTACAACATGGTAAACTGCACCCTTAAGAAAAGTCTGAAATACAATCCCATTTACTGGACTACAGGACATGGGCTTATTCAATTTTTCAGCTAATGTAATCGATAAAGTATGTTTAGGTGGCTGGCTACATGTTTAGGTGGCTAAATAGGAGTCTTCATGTAGCGATCATCAGTAATGGGAAATGTACTGTATATTTGTCTTAAAGGGGTTGTCTCATCACAGACAATCCCTTTAATCTGTGAGCCGCTAGGTCAGGCTCCCTGGGCTCACACCTGACAAACATTTGCCCTGCAGCTGCACATTACATGAACAGCTCGCCAGAGGCATCATATGGACAGGGGTTGTCCTGATGGGATAATAACCCTTCTAAACTGCAAATATAAACCCAGTATTAGCAACAAACAGGCCCACATAATAAAAAAACTGCATAATCACAGCTATAACTGGTTTGGCACTTTCAATGTTAAACTTTATCCTTCCATTATTATGTACTGATTTGCAGTGAATCTGTAAAGTGCTGCTTTTCCATGGTAACAGTAAAAATGTCTCATAAGGTTTCAATATCAAATTAGTGCTTCAAGATATTTTGTATATAAAAAAAATAAAAAAAAAATTGAATATATGCGCTGAAGAAGATACTGCTAAACAATTCTAAGCTTTTAGTACACCAGAAACAATTCCAAATCTCCAAATTATTAACCCCATGGCGACATACGATGTACTATTACTGTGTTGTCGCCAAGGGGAGGTATGGAGCGCGCTCCATACTCGGCGGGTGACAGCTGTTTTATACAGCAGACACCTCACTCCAGCGGGTGGAAGCAAAGTTCACTTTGATTCCGCCCGTTTAAGGCTGGGTTCACACAACCTATTTTCAGACGTAAACGAGGCGTATTATGCCTCGTTTTACGTCTGAAAATACGGCTCCAATACGTCGGCAAACATCTGCCCATTCATTTGAATGGGTTTGCCGACGTATTGTGCAGACGACCTGTCATTTACGCGTCGTCGTTTGACAGCTGTCAAACGACGACGCGTAAAAATACAGCCTAGTCAAAAGAAGTGCAGGACACTTCTTGGGATGTTTTTGGAGCTTTTTTCTAATAGACTCCAATGAAAACCGCTCCAAAAACGGACGTAAAAAACGCCGCGAAAACGGCACGAAAAACGCGAGTTGCTCAAAAAACGTCTGAAAATCAGGGGCTGTTTTCCCTTGAAAACAGCTCTGTATTTTCAGACGTTTTTGGTCACTACGTGTGCACCCTTACACTTTAAATGCCGGGGTCAATTGTGTCCGCAGCTTTTAAAATTGTTAAAAATCAGTGCGGCGCCCCCTCAAACACGCCGTTGCGGTCAGCCGTTTACAATGGTTGTTATGGCAGCCTGGGGGCCTAATAAAGGCCCCCAGGTCTGCCATCTTTGTACTCCTCTGAAGCTCCAAAGGAGACTGTCCGTATCATGACATACTGCAATACATTAGTTGGATCGCTGGTTTAAGTCTCCTAGGGGGACTAATAAAAAAAAAAAAAAGTAAAAAACAGTTCAATAAAAGTTTTTTTTTAGGTTTAAAAAAAAATAAGGATTAAAAGTTCAAAAAAAAACTTTTTTCCCATTTTTCCCCTAAGGTAATGTTAAAAATTTTTTTTAACAGTTAACATAACTGGTATCGCCGCATCCGTAAATGTCCGAACTATCACAATATAGCGTTGTTTAACCCGCTCGGTGATCGTAAAAATAAAAAATTATAAAACACATAAATTGCTATTTTTTTGTCACCTTAGCTCTCCAAAAAAAATTAAATAAAAGTGATCAAAAAGTCGCTTATACCCCAAAATGGTATCTGTGAAAACTACAGCTCACCTCACAAAAATTAAGCCATCACATTGTTAAATTGACGGAAAAATAAAAAAAGTTATGGTATGGCTCCCAGAACATGGTGACGCAAAACATTTTTTATTTTTAGCAAATAATTTTTTTTTTTATTTTTTTTTAAAGTGGTAAAACATAAAACAAAACATATAAATTTGGTATCGCCGTAATTGTATAAACCTGTAGAATAAGGTGCACATGTAGTTTTTATCGCCTGATGGACACCGTTTTTTTTTTTCCTATTTCACCCCATAAATAATTATTTTTCAGCTTCCCAGTACATTATACGGCACAATAAATGGTGCCATGACAAACAACAACTTGTCCCGCAAAAAAAACAGCCCTCATACAGCTATGTTAACAAAAAAACAAAAGAAGTTATGGCTTTTGGAAGGCAGGGAGGAAAAAATTAAAATGGAAAAACTGAAATTGGCCGTGTCTCCAAGGGGTTTAAGAGTAACTGTTGTTTCAGCAAACTTTTGACATGTCATTGTGACAGGTTTGACGTTTTGACTGGTGGCGGTCTGGGTGCCAACGATTGTTAAAATGAACGGCATAAGCGCTCACCCGAGGGCTTTGCCTGCGATCAGCAATCCCAGCACGCCTGAAGATGGACTCACATAGAAAGTCTATGAGTGCGTGATCAGGCTTAAAGAGGCTCTGTCACCAGATTTTGCAACCCCTATCTGCTATTGCAGCAGATAGGCGCTGCAATGTAGATTACAGTAACGTTTTTATTTTAAAAAAACGAGCATTTTTGGCCAAGTTATGACCATTTTTGTAGTTATGCAAATGAGGCTTGCAAAAGTCCAAGTGGGTGTGTTTAAAAGTAAAAGTCCAAGTGGGCGTGTATTATGTGCGTACATCGGGGCGTTTTTAATACTTTCACTAGCTGGGCGCTCTGATGAGAAGTAACATCCTCTTCTCTTCAGAACGCCCAGCTTGTGACAGTGCAGATCTGTGACGTCACTCACAGGTCCTGCATCGTGACGGCCACATCGGCACCAGAGGCTACAGTTGATTCTGCAGCAGCATCAGCGTTTGCAGGTAAGATCGACTTACCTGCAAACGCTGATGCTGCTGCAGAATCAACTGTAGCCTCTGGTGCCGATGTGGCCGTCACAATGCAGGACCTGTGAGTGACGTCACAGATCTGCACTGTCACAAGCTGGGCGTTCTGAAGAGAAGAGGATGTTACTTCTCATCAGAGCGCCCAGCTAGTGAAAGTATTAAAAACGCCCCGATGTACGCACATAATACACGCCCACTTGGACTTTTACTTTTAAACACACCCACTTGGACTTTTGCAAGCCTCATTTGCATAACTACAAAAATGGTCATAACTTGGCCAAAAATGCTCGTTTTTTTTAAATAAAAACGTTACTGTAATCTACATTGCAGCGCCTATCTGCTGCAATAGCAGATAGGGGTTGCAAAATCTGGTGACAGAGCCTCTTTAAGGCACGCTTACAGACTTTCTATGCGAGTCCATCTTAGGAATACTAGGATTGCTGATCGCAGGCAAAGAGGTGAAGCACTCAGGTGAGTACCCATTGTTTTAGCAATCAGTGGGGGTCTCGGCACCCAGACCCCCACAGATCAGTTCTTCTGACCCGTACGATTGCATATCAGCAAACAGTCATTCTTAACTTTTTTTTATGCAGTTACATCATACATTTCTTTACAGCTTACAAGTGGAGAAACATAGTAACTATACGGTATTGTATTACTTATCTTTTACTGATCTTGAGTAACAGCCTATATTACAGTCCAGAGCTACATTCACAGTTCTTCAGGGCTGAAATCTCCCAGCATTCTCCGCTTTCTGGAAAGCGTAGTCTTTACAATTGCACTGTACAGTGATGTAGTAAAAACTGTCCCACTGCATTACATGATTTCAGCTATTCAGTTCGGGATGGATCTGACGACAAGCTTGTCCACTTCTGAATGATATCCAGTAGAACGGTTAATGCAGTTCTGGACTATAAGACAGGCTGCAGCTCAGAGGAACAAGAACGTTTGTACAGTCAGCAATTATCCTCTCCCCAGGTTGGCCAGGCGTGCATAAGCTTGCATGTTTATTCAAAAGAGAAACTTCTGACAGCGGATCATCTCCTTGCAGAACAAACAATAAGGCATGTGGAAATCCAACATGACACACTCGTTTCCCAGCCAGGATGCCCCCATATGTAATAGATTGTTGGCAGAAGGACAATCCCTTTGGGTTAGGATTCCCTAAAAATAACCTGATCACAAGTAATCCCACTGCCGGGACCACCAGTGATCAGCTCCAATCCAATCCGTGCAGCAGCAAGTGTTAAATATAACTGCAACGCCACCACAGGGGAAAAGTAGAATGACACAGTTGATTTTTACATCAATGGGCTGTGCATGTAATGCATGGACATGTCTTGTCCTCCAGAGCAGGAGATACTCTCTCTGCTCTGGATAATAGATTTGGGTCCTGAATGGGAGACCCCTCTATAAATTCATAATTCCCTAACAGAAAAACCTTGAATGTGTATTGACAGCTTAAAACAAGCCTGCCCCAGCAATAAAGCGCCCCTTCCCAGTAGTCATAGCAGTGGCCACAAAAAGCATCTCCCAACCTACCCATCCCATTGGTCAAAACAAGACTCCCCAATCTACTACTCACCACCATCATGCTCTGGAAACGCTGTCTGCTGGCAAGAAGCTAATACAAGCAGCCTTTTACTGGCTGCTGTATATAGTTTCCTTTGTTCTGCAGGAGTGGTCTGTTATTGCAAGGAGAGATAGAGCTGGATGATGTCAGAGACGAATGCATGACAGGCAGAAAGCCAAACTCGGTCGCCATGTTCGGTCCTGCCTTAGCTTAAAATGACGATGGACATACCCTTTAAAGATTTCATGATTGCATTTAACAGCAAAAATAATGAACCAGTATAGACAGCATATTTGTGGTGTACAACATGCACCGATTTTCAGCAGAAACCACAATTTACAAATAACTTACCTCCGAAAATTTGCTATTAATTTGACATCAGCAATGACCAGCTTATGATCAATGATCATGTGTTTAAGAAGTCCATCCTTCTCTTCCTCTTTATAAGACTCTTCACAAAACATACAAGGGAGTGGTACATTTTCCTCTTGAGGAGAGTCAGCACCGAGACTTTCTGGCAATGAAAGAGATTCCAAGATGCAATCCTTGCTATCTACAACAAAAGGCAACACGAATGTTAAATTCACTAAATGTCATTTTATACAGACATACAAATTTACACTTAAAAAGGCTCTGTCACCACATTATAAGTGCCCTATCTTGTCCATGATGTGACCGGCGCTGTAATGTAGATTACAGCAGTTTTTTTATTTAGAAAAACGATCATTTTTGACGGAGTTATGACCTATTTTAGCTTTATGCTAATGAGTTTCTTAATGGACAACTGGGCGTGTTTTACTTTTTGGCCAAGTGGGCGTTGTACAGAGCAGTGTATGACGCTGACCAATCAGTGACCAGTCAGCGTCATACACTTCTCTCCGTTCATTTACACAGCACATAGCGATATAGCTATATCGCTATGTGCAGCCACATAAACACACTATAACGTTACTGCAGTGTCCTGACAATGAATATACATCACTACCAGCCAGGACGGGATGTCTATTCAGAATCCTGATACTTCTGTAGTGTCTGTGTGATATTTACAGCAAGGCAAGCGTAATCTCACGAGATTAGGA
The DNA here is from genome assembly GCF_050947455.1 of Rhinoderma darwinii. Lineage (NCBI taxonomy): Eukaryota > Metazoa > Chordata > Amphibia > Anura > Rhinodermatidae > Rhinoderma > Rhinoderma darwinii. Next base: position 177,658,629 of record NC_134689.1, on the reverse strand, counting down.
TATAACCTGTCATTTCAAACGAGATTAAGTTTGCCTTGCTGTAAATATCACAGACACGCTACAGTAGTGCCAGGATTGTGAATACACATCACGTCCTGGCTGGAGGTAATGTATATTCACTGTCAGGACACTTGAGTAACGTTATAGTGTGTTTATGTGGCTGCACATAGCGATATAGCTATATCGCTATGTGCTGTGTAAATGAATGAAGAAGTGCATGACGCTGATTGGTCACCGTCATACACTCCTCTGTACAACGCCCACATGGCCAAAAAATAAAACACGCCCAGTTGTTCATTAAGAAACTCATTAGCATAAAGCTAATATAGGTCATAACTTGGTCAAAAATGATCGTTTCTCTAAATAAAAAACGCTGCTGTGATCTACATTACAGCGCTGATAATATTATGTACAAGATAGGGCACTTATAACGTGGTGACAGAGTCTCTTTAAAAAAAATTTTTTTATATAATATTGCTTTTAGTATGTGGTTAAAATACATTTTATTTATTTGTTCTTATGTTGTACTTTTTACTTTCTCACTTTTACTTCTCTATGGGGGCTGCCATTTTTTTTTCATCTCTGTATGTGTCGATTAACGACACATACAGAGATGGAATACGGCACATACATCTCCACACAGACAGCGAACGGGATCCGTTCCATTCACTATAGCGTACGCCGTCTGTGTGGGAACGGCGCATGCGCCGCTCCCACACAGACCAAAAGGAAGGTCTTCGGCAGAGCGAAATCCGGCGCCATGTGGACCGGAAGCCGCGGCCGGACAGTAAGATGACTACTTCCGGTCGCGGCTTCCGACCATATGCGAAGGCGCAAGGAATAGGAGCGGAGGCAGCAGCAGGAAAGTTATGTTTGTGTATGTGATGTGTGTATTATGTTCGTGTTATACTGTCTGATTACCACTGTATCTAATACTCCTACACTGTGCACTCGCTCAGAAAATGGTGGCACACAGTGTAGGAGGTTTGAAGATGCAACCGCCTCCTCCTCCTGGCACTAGCCAGGATAAGGGAGGGGGGATTGTGTGAGCACACTAGAGCATGTGCGTCTACCCCAAATTTGCAGCATAAAGCAAGGAGGTTGCTTTACCACATTGCAATGCTGCAATTTTATGAATTGCTCCCTCTAGTGACCAGCACATGGAAATGTTATAAATTATAATAAAATTTTATAATATTTCCTGACTTGTGAAAAAAGTAAAACTATGTGTAATCACTTATATACTAACTGTTTAACTGAAAATAAAAATAAAAAAAATTTCTAGCGACACATTCCCTTTAAGTCAAGGGAAAAACGAGTTCCCTAGCTGAACAGGAAGCATTTATGGACAGACACAATCTGGTGTATGTATTAAAGTAAGTGACCTTCCTCCTCCACAGATCCATGCTTTTAAATGAATTCCAAGCAAATACTCTAGAGAGCTATTACAGCAGGTCTGGAAATCTGTCTATTGTACTGCTGATTATACTGCCAATTTTTTTTTATGCAATTTTATAGCCTGATGAAAAGGACACTTCTGTCAGAAAAACGTGTTTTTTTTTTTAAGAAATTTTTTTTTCCGAATATTTGGCCTTTTTTTAAAAAAAATTGTAAACTTTTTTTTGCCACAATGCATTTAAAATAAGAAATAAAGCAACTTTACAAGTTTTTAATTTTAAAATATCCTTTCATTTTGTGTCTTCAGCACTTATACAAACTATGGTTGCACGATGCATCTAAATATTAATACTATTACGATCCCGTACACCCTCAAATGGTACAATACCGTTAATTCATGTATTTCGATACTAAGCTGTGCGGCGGCGCAGTTCAGTATTGTAACACATGAATGTAGTCAGAGCGGGGATGTGGCTGTGTAATATAGCCATTGCCCCGCTCCTGACAACTGTGCGCGCGCAGTAAGCATGAGGTGATGCACTAATGAGCAGAGGCGTTCGCACTGAAGACAGAGAACATGGCGGGCGAACTGCAAAACACCCCATGTCCTGTCTTTATTGCCAGCGCTGCCACTCAATAGTGAATCGCCGTCCGTATCACATCATGCTGACCGCTCACGCACTTGTTGTCAGGAGCGGGGCAATGGCTGTATTACACAGCCGCAGCCCCGCTCTAACGCGGAGATGAGAAGCCTCATCTCCACCGCTATTCCAATGAATGCTGCGATCAAAGCGGACCGTAGCATTCAAGGGGAGATTGAGAAGGGGGATGCCCCTTGGATCGCGTGACAGGGACATACCATTTATGGGCACCAGGGACATACCATATATGGACAGACAGCCCAGGGTCCATTGAAGGACTCCAGGGCTGTTCTACCATATTTCCTGTTGTTACGGCGTACTTAGGTATGTCCTAACAACTGCCTGTGTACGGTTAGTACACGGGCAAATGTACTGAAATATATATGCCACTACATTAAAGCTTAAAAATAACAAAAATTAAAAGTAATGTTAAATAAAAAAATCAAAAACAAAAAACTATATATACATATTCGTATCGTCGCGACTGTACTAATCTGCACAACAAATTTATAGTGTCATTTAGGATGTGTACACTGTAAAAAATATTTAAACTGCTTTCTTTCACTTATTAATGTGAGGCACGAGGTGTTATGAATTTGTACCTCCATGTGCCTCACATTAATAGTAATTAGCCCCATCATGTACCTCACACATTAACCCAATGTGGTCCATTATGACTGTGAGAAACATGATGGGGCTAATTACTCTAAGGGTATGTTCACACGCACTGTTTTCAGACGTAATTCGGGCGTTTTACGCCTCGATTTATGCCTGAAAAAACGCCCCTAATACGCCTACAAACATCTGCCCATTGCTTTCAATGGGAATTACGATGTTCTGTTCCCACAAGCCTTTATTCTACGCGTAAAATGACGGCTCGTCAAAAGAAGTGCAGGACAATTCTTGGGACTTTTTGGAGGCGTTTTTCATTGACTACATTGAAAAACAGCTCCAAAAATGGCCGTAAAAAAGGCAGCGAAAAACGAGAGTTGTTAAAAAAACGTCTGAAAATCAGGAGCAGTTTTCGCCTGAAAACCGCTCCGTATTTTCAGACGTTTCTGCTCACTGCGTGTGCACGTACCCTCAAAGAGAACCTTTCACCAGTCCATACATAAATGTGCAGCTGAGTGTACCATGTAATAATAGGTACTGCTGCAAAAACCTTGGGTCACTTTAATCCATGTTTCTAGCCTCCTCCGTTATTTAGATATCGGTGCCGTTTAACTTGGCGCCCGATATGTAAATAACCCCCTGAACGGTCAATGGGGCGTTTCTTTTATAGTAAATGGCGGGGGGGGGGCGTGATACTTACCAATCAGCTACGGACAGTATCAGAGCGTCTGTGCTGTGTGATCTGTCTTGTGAGATCAAAACAGTCTTGTCGTCCTTGTCTGCCGAGAGCTGAAGAGAGAATTAGAGCGTGCATGCAGTCTTAAAACTGAACTATGTTGAAAGTGAAATGCGCCAAATTTGGCGCATCTCTGACTGTTCTAGAAACACAGCCAATGGTTTCCGTTTGTCTCTGTTGTGCAAGGGTTCCGTCGTTTTGACGGAATCAATAGCGTAGTCAGCTACTATTTTTGGGGTTTTTAATTTTTTGTTTTTCTCCTGCCCGCAATGCAAAAGCCATACATTTTTTAATTGTTCCATCGACATAGCCATATGAGGACTTGTTTTTTTTGTGGGACGAGTTCTAATTTCTAATGGCACTATTTGGTGTACCATATAATGCACTGGGAAGCTGAAAAGGTCATTACGTCCGTAATTGATGGACGTATTTCGGCCGCAAGTCCTGGACCGAACACAGTGCAGGGAGCCGGGCTCCTAGCATCATAGTTATGTACGATGCTAGGAGTCCCTGCCTCTCCGTGGAACTACTGTCCTGTACTGAAAACATGATTACAGTACGGGACAGTTGTCCTGCAGCGAGGCAGGGACTCCTAGTGTCGTACATAAGTATGATGCTAGGAGCCCGGCTCCCTGCAGTGTGTTCGGTCCAGGACTTGCAGCCGAAATACGTCCGTCAATTACTGATGTAATGACCTCGTGTGAATCCAGCCTTAGGGTATGTTCACATGTACACGTCCGATACGCATGAAATTACGGCGCTGTTTTCAGGCGAAAATAGCTCTTGAATTACAGACGTAACGGCATGTGCAGGCGTTTTTCGCAGCGTCCATTACGAACGTAATTGGAGCTGTTTTTCTATGGAGTCAATGAAAAGCGGCTCCAATTAGGTCTCAAGAAGTGACAGGCACTTCTTTGACGCGTGCGTCTTTTTTACGCGCCATCTTTCGACAGCGACGCATAAAAATAAAGCCCATCTGCACAGTACATCGTAAAACCCATTCAAATGAATGGGCAGATGTTTGCCGACGCTTTGGAGCCGTATTTTCGGGCGTAATTCGAGGCGTAAAACACCCGAATTACGTCCGTAAATAGGGCGTGTGAACATACCCTAAAGGTGGCGGACCTGAGGGCCTTCATCAGGCACCCAGGCTGCCATGCCAACTAACGGCACCCCCAATCTCACCACGGGGAGGCCATTGGAACGTTACAGGGGGTCGCCCCCCTGTTTTTAGTCATTTAAATGCCGCGGTCGCAATTGACCACGGCATTTCACGGGTTAAACTAGCGGGATCACGCTCGTTACCCGGAAGTGCCGGCTGTAATACACCGCCGACACGCTCGTCCTATGGAAAAACAGCAATTCTGGGTCTGCGATATACATTTATATATATATATATATATTGTAACATTACTTTATGGAAAAACTGGAAAGGAGGGCTTTTTGGAACTTTTTGGTATATTAAAAAAATAAATAAAAATAAAAAAAATCTACAAAACGTTATTTACCTCTTTTTTTTTTTTTAGTTCTCCTTGGGGACTCAAACAAAGAATATCAAGCAACATCGCCTTTGTATTGCAGTGTATGGTACTCTCAACCGATCATTAGCGAACAGACACGAAGCGGCTGAGCGCTCACGCGAGTGCTTCGTTCTAGCAATTGGTGGGGGTCTCAGTGCTTGGACCCCCACCAATCCAAACTTCTGACATGTCACTATGACGTCAGAAGTTTGTCAAACATTTAGCTACACTTTAAACTGTTCATGTATTTTATTAAGAACATTGAGTAAACATCCACAGTGCAGGGTGAAAAAGTGAAACATTTAGAATTTCCTGGATCTGCATTCATTACTAGTAAACCGTGGTCTGATTGTTGTCTAAGTCACAATGTAACTAAACTAATAACACAAAACAGTTGTACTGTTCATGTCTGTTATTGAGCACATAGAGTAAACATCCACAGGGTGAAAAGTGAACCTCTGTATTAACCCCTGCCCGCCGCAGCCCTTTTTCAGATTTTCATTTTCGCTTTTTCCTCCCCACATTCCAGAAGCCATAGCGTCTTGATTTTTCCGTCGATATAGTCCTATGAGGGCTTGATTTTTGCGGGACGAGTTGTAGTTTTTCGTAGCACCATTTATTTTGCCGTATAATGTACTAGGAAACGGGAAAAAAATTATTTGTGGGGTAGAAAATGAAAAAAACAGCGATTCCTACATGGTTTTTACTGAATTCACTGTTCAATTAAAACAACATGTCAACTTTATTCTGCGGGTCAATACGATTACGCCGATACCAAATATGTAGTTTTTTCTATATTTTACTACTTTTACAAGTAAAAACCTAAGTGAAAAAAAGAAAATTTATTTTGTGTCGCCAAATTCCGAGAGCCATAACTTTTTTATTTTTCCGTCGATTAAGTGGTATGAGGGCTTATTTTTTGCGAGATAAGCTGTAGTTTTTAATAATACCATTTTTGTGTAAATGCGATGGTTTGATCGCTTTTTATTTAATTTTTTGCGGGAGATTAGGTGACCAAAAAATAGACATTCTGGCGTTTACAATTTTTTTTTTTTACGGCGTTCACTGTGCGGGTTAAATAATGATATATTGTAATAGTTCAGACTTTTACGGATGCGGCGATACCAATTATGTTTATTTTTTTTAATATGCTCTAGGGGGAAAATGGCAAGTTTTTTTTTTTTTACTTTTAATTTTTTTTTATACAAAAAAAACAACTCATTTTTACTTTTTTTATTAGTCCCCCTAGGGGACTTCAACCAGCGATTGTTAGATCGCTTGCACGATATACTGCAATACTAATGTATTGCAGTATATCGTGATTCTGACAGGCATCTATTAAGCCCTGCCAGAGGCAGGGCTTAATAGGTGTACAAAGATGGCGGATCTGGGGGCGTTCATTAAGCACCCAGGCAGCCATAGCAACCATCGCCCCCCCGCGATTGCATTGCGGGGGGCATGATGAGCTGTTACAGGGGGTCGCCCCCCTCTTTCTGAGGATTTAAATGCTGCGGTCGGTATTGACCGCGGCATTTAACTAGTTAAACTAGCAGGATCACGCTCGAGCGCGATACCGCTAGTTACAGCCGACACCGGCATCGTATGGAATGAGCTCACTGCGTGAGCCCGCTCCATACTTCCCCTACCCGACTTTGGCGTATGGATACGTCAAATGTCGGGAAGGGGTTAAGGACTTATCCAACAGTTAATTGGCAAAAGGTGTTTCAATTAAGGAAATTAGATTGGAAGTGTGGGTTTCAAAGGGGCTTTGCCCATTAAATAAGGCACACAAAGCCTGGTTACTGACAAATCTGTTCTCAACAAAGATTGGTTGGTGTAAACAATGCCTCGAGGCAAACAACTTTCAGAAGACGGGTCATAGAGACGCATGAAGCTGGAAAACGTTACAAAAGCATTACTAAAGACCTGGGGAATCATAAAAAATTCAGGACTGTTGCTACTCTTCCTAGGAGTGGGCATCCTGTTAAAATCACGCCAAGAGCACAATGGATAATCCTAAAAAGAAGTGATAAAGAACCCACCTACTGAAGACTCTACAAACTACAAAAACCTGGAGACGCACTAAACTGGTGAGCTGGAGCTTTCCTCCCTTTACTATTTCTACAAAAACCTCTGTTCATGTGTTCACTATTCGAAAAACACTGAACAAGAATAGTGTTCAAGGAAGGACACCACGAAGAAAGCTGCTGCTGCCCAAAGAAAAAAAAACAGTATCAAGTTTGCCCGAGACCACCTGGATGTTCCACAATGCTTATGGGAAAATTATGTATGGACTGATTACACAAAAGTGTAACTTTTTTGTAAAAATGTACAATGCTATGTTTGGAGGGGGGAAAAAAACATTGCACACCTAAATCACCATGATGGTTTGGGAATGCTTTGCGATCAGTGAGGGAACAATGAATTCAAAAGGTGTATGAAAACATTTTAAAGGAGAACGTAAGGGCAGCAGTCCATGACGTCAAGCCGAAGAGACGACTGGCGATGCAACAAGACAAGGACCCAAAGCACACAAGTAAATCATGGATTACAAATTGGCAATAATTAGGCAGAACATGAATTTAGCCTTATGGCTTAGAACTCAATTTCCACAATAGCTTCATAGAGTTCAATAAAGCTTTTCCAGAAAAGAAGTGTACTGCATGTGTAATGAAACATAGAATCCGTCTTCTGTATGTAAATACACATATTTTAGCAGCTGATAGAATGCAAAAAGAGAATACTACAAAAAAAAGCATCCCGGCTTAAACGGGTAGTTTGATCAGAAACATGTCCTTTCAGAAAGAAGCTGCCACGGTGATCAACTGATTTTGGCATGGGGGAGCCAGGCATTCCCCCTACAGCAGCTTAAAATTGCATACGGATAGGGGTTGACCTCATGTGACTATCTAGTTACTTCCAATATGCTGTTTTTTGGTTTGTTTTTTTTTATCAAGTACACATGACTTCTTTTTAGCCACACTGTAAATATTAAAAAAAAATAATCTTAATTTACATTCGTGTGCGTTCTGTTGTAAAGTATTATGTAAACATGCACATTTTTTTACAGAGCATAATGCCTTAAAAAGAAAATATTTCTCCAATAATGGCTAAAGCATATTCATTTATATATAGAAGGTGCATAGTAGCATGAACTATAAAGGGCTTTACTAGCTATGTTTAATGTTATCTAGCGCGTGGGTGCTCTGGTAACATGACTGTTGGTAACAAGTGTTGCCATGGCAAGCCAGCAACTGGAAACACAAAGCGTACAGAAATAAAATAAATACATAGATCTACTTTTTTAGTCTTTATTTTCTAAGTGGCCTATTGGTGGTTCTAAAAAGCACAGTAGTCTCCACTTTTCAGCGCCCTAAAAAAATATCCAGGCAAAACCTGCAAAAGATGTGCCACAAGGATGCACTTTTGCCATGTTTGCACATTAGAAGGCTACTGGTATGCCACAGTATACAACCGTATACTGTTTTTTGGTATGCAGGTATGTACGTCATATGGCCCTAAACATGGTGTATAATTTGTATGTCATCTCTTTTCACAATTCCATAATTTTTTTTTTTCCAGTTTGGCTCAACGGGCTGAATAAAACATATTATACTGACCAGGTTACTAAACTGGCATAACTTCATATTACTTCTACTACTACTTACCCATCTCCTAGATCAAAGGAAAAGCAAGTGTCAACCAAATCTGTTCCTAGTGATTGTCCCTCTCAGGTCCAAAATCCAAGACTACCCCATGAAGTTCAGGGCTTTTCATTGGTTTATCAATTAGGTCGGATTCTCCTTAGCACATGGGCATTTTTGTTCTCCTTGTGTTGTATGGAATCTTACACCACCACAACATATGACACTTTATAAATTCTTATTAAAAAAACGTGGTCAGATTTGCAGTGTGGAACTAAAAGTCCCTGCACCTGCAAACAACTCTCATCCCATCTGACCATGGAGTGCTGGTCTAATCGTGGAATTGTATGATTTGTTATTATAGCTTACATTACAATGCTATATTCCAGTGTAAAGTCTTATTATGTAACCAACTAGTAAGATCTAATGTCTCATGCTTTAACCGAATGAAGCAGGAAGGTTTTAAAAAATGTCAATCACTTACATGATAAAATAGGAATGTGAAACCGAAATAAATAGAAATAGGAGACCATAATATTAGCCCAGTCTGACTTAACCATCTAAAATATCTACAGTTGTACCAATGACATTGTGTGAGAATGACAGTCCTGCAGCTCTGTGGCATCATTTATCACAGGAAAGCTTCATACCAGTGCACATAATACTGAAGGCAACTGCTGAGAAATGTCTTCTGAACTACCGTCCAAAAATAACCATAGAATAACATGGCCAGACACTACAGTATGAGAGTACCACTGGAAAGCCGACATTTCTATGCTATAAAAAATAAATACAATACAGATGTGTCTATTTCTTTAACCTAAGAAATAAACTATTCATAGTGGCATCTACAGGATTCATATAAAAGGTAAACATTGTGGGGGATATACATCCCCTCTCAGAGTTTAGGGGTCTATCCACCGCATCCATTTAAAAGCCAGTTGACTTGGTGGCGCATCGATTCACCGGACAGGACTACGCTACCCGTCCAGCCGTACTAGTGACATTGTACACAGTGGATGTGATCCAGAGAGAGCTGTAATCTGTCCTGCTATTGTCCATGCAGGGGTCTGTGTAGCCACCTACATCCTGTGTGGTTGATGGTACAGTGCCCTGCGTAAAGGAGTAAACCTTTGAACATAAAGAGATCTTTCTAAATGATCACTATTGCAATTCAAGGTAGGATGGCAAATTTGTAATTTATTAAACATATACTTAACATAGAAAAATATGTCATTAATATCTGTCAAATAAAGAAATTAGACAAATTTGCTCCAACAGAAGGTTGCAAAAATGAGTAGACCCTTGATTAAATGCAACACATAAGTCATATACTAGTACTTAATATGTCCTCCATAACTTAGAAGTACTGCGCTGACCCTTCTTGGCATAAAGTGTACAAGTTTATGACATATTGTCCCGTCTATCCACTCCTTCAGGATGGCCTACATATTGTCATGTCTATTTCACTCTTTAAGGATGACCTCCTTGAGTGCCGTGATATGCCTCTTCAAAATACCCCACAGGTGCCCAATAGGATTGAGGTTGGATGGCATACTTGACCAATGCAACACTTTCACCTTCCTCTTATTTAGGAATGCTGCAGCGGCCTTGGAAGAAAGTTTTAAGGAAATGATCCTAGTTGAAAATTGTTGATGACAAAAGAGAAGGTAGTATTCTTCTCTTTCAGGATTTTGCAGTATATCTGGGAATTCATGATGTCATCGATGAAGTACAATTACCCTACACCTTTACCACTCCTATAGCCAAAAACTTTACCACCGCCTGGAGATCATGCACTTTACCATACTCATCCCCCTTGCAACTTCATACATTCAGGATGCCATCAGGACCTCAAAGATTGACTTTGGTCTCATCAGACCAGAGTATGGATTCCCAAAAGTCTTGACCTTTAATAATATAAACCTTGTAAAGCTAAACTGGCTTTCTTGTGCCTTGTCTTTATGAATAGACAATAGCCATGCATTCCACTTCTATACAGGTTGCGTCTTACTGTGTGCGATGAAATAGTCACTCCAGTTTGGCTTGCTATAGCTTTTGCCAGCACTGAGGCACTTGCTCAGCAATTCTCCTGCACTTTTCTCAGCAAAACTCATCACGAGGTGAAAGCGTACGCCAATGGCCTGAAAGTTTCACTGAATTTGTCATTAGAGCATCTTTTTTTAACTTTTGCTAATTCTCTCCCATGTGGTACCATTGTTGTCAGCATTCAAGGGAACCTGTCACGTTGAACATACTGTGGGAAATTATACTCATAAGTGCGCTGGAGTTCAATGAGCCAAAATTTATTAAGGAATGTGCGCGCCTCTTAATAAATTCGGCACATCTTTGGCTGTCCATGCGGCTGAAATTAAAATATACACCTGCTATGAGCAATTTCTGTCCATGTCAGTCCGTAGGAGGTGATAAATTAACTATAGTTTTTCTTAGTTTCCTTTGGACTGATTTATGCGAATATCTAACTGATAAATACATTGCTACTGCTATTGTGTGATAAAAATAGAAGCCTGGTAAAACACAATCTGCAGAATTTCTGTTCTATGTGATTCCAACTTAAAAATGGGGTCCATCGGAGCTCCGGGATTCCAGTATTTTGGACACCAAGAATAGAGCTGCATGCTGCGCTACTGATGCCATCACAAGTGCCGGAGCCTCCTATTTATTTATATAATAAAGACTATAGAGAATAGCAATACAGCTCCTGTCTTGTTTATTGTAAGTCGTAGAAGGAGTAATAGTATCACTAGAATCTAACCATATTCTCATTTAGAAGCTGTTGCCTTGGAGTTTTCTGCCTTGTTACACATAACAGAAGGATTAAGGGGAAAATGTGAAAATGATGAAAACAGACAACTTATTTCATAGCTTGTGCGGTAGATCAACTCCCACTCGCAATATCATTTACAATCCAGATTGTTGGTAGGTAAGGGGCATACAAGTGTGCCACTTCTGATTCTTATCAAGTGGGCTTCAGGCATTAGAAAACACACTCCTGTGTGATGCGCCTGTAAATCTTAGTTCTATTAGGGCATATAGAGATAATGGGAGTGGTGGAGGGGGTTGTGCTCAAATTGGTATAGTATACTCTTTATTATTATTAAAAACACATCTTCTGGACAGTATCTAGACCAGGGGTCTCAAGCACGCGGCCCCTGGGGCTGTCATCTGCGGCCCGCGGGACACAGAGCCGCTAGTATCGGCTCTGCTCCGAGACTCTGGAATTCCCTGACATCGCTGTCCACATATGAACAGCGATGTCTGGGGTTTCCCCAGAGCCGGAGTCCCGAGCAGAGCGCTGGTGTCGGCTCTGCTCCGGGACTCTGTGGAATTCCCTGACATCGCTGCCCATATGTGGACAGTGTGTCAGGGTCTTCCCCATAGCGGAGTCCCGGGCAGAGCGCTAGTATAGGCTCTGCTCCGGGACGCTGCAGAATTCCCTGACATCGCTGTCCATACATCGACAATGATGTCAGGGGCTTCCCCAGAGCAGGAGTCCCAGTGATGTCAGGAGCACAGCTGGAGTCCCAGGAAGAGCCTACTAGCGCTCTGCCTGGGACTCCAGCTCTGGGCAAGCCCCTGACATCACTGGGGCAGCCTCTACAGAGGGCACTGTGGCAGCCTCTACAGAGGGCACTGTGGCAGCCTCTACAGAGGGCACTGTGGCAGCCTCTACAGAGGGCACTGTGGCGTTATCTACAAGTGGGTGTGTGGCAGTATCTGAAGAGGACACTGGCATTATCTAGTGGTGTGTTGCATTATCTACAGAGGGCACTGTGGCCTTATCTACAGAGGGCACTGTGGCCTTATCTACAGAGGGCACTGCGGCCTTATCTACAGAGGGCACTGCGGCCTTATCTACAGAGGGCACTGCGGCCTTATCTACAGAGGGCACTGCGGCCTTATCTACAGAGGGCACTGCGGCCTTATCTACAGAGGGCACTGCGGCCTTATCTACCGAGGGCACTGCGGCCTTATCTACCGAGGGCACTGCGGCCTTATCTACCGAGGGCACTGCGGCCTTATCTACCGAGGGCACTGCGGCAGCATCTACCGAGGGCACTGCGGCAGCATCCACCGAGGGCACTGCGGCAGCATCCACCGAGGGCACTGCGGCAGCATCCACCGAGGGCACTGCGGCAGCATCCACCGAGGGCACTGCGGCAGCATCCACCGAGGGCACTGCGGCAGCATCCAGAGGGCACTGCGGCACTATCTAAAAAGGGGCTGCCCAATCTTGACATGTGTGCTAACTGAGCCGCCGGACTGCATTTAGCGACACTTAAACTGGATTGTTGAAATAAGCACGTGGAGAAATATCTCAAATTTTAAACCTAGCGCTATTATTATAGTAATGTAGTATTATTATAGTAATATAGTGTTATAGTAGTTCAAATAACTAATTGATTAAAAATAATTTTGTATTGTATCAAATTTGAAAGTAATGCGGCCGTCAACTTCCCATTTTTTCTATATGCGGCCCACTTACCCGGCCGAGTTTGAGACCCCTGATCTAGACTATGTATGGACACAATCCATAGACCAAGGGAATGGGAACACCCAGTTTTCAAGTAATTCAAAACATTTCCAGGAGGAATAACAGAGGAACAGCACACCAGAGAGTTCTAAGAAAACATGCTCCAGAACTGTTATTTTATGGGGAATGCAGGTAATTACTAAAACAGACATGTCAGGAGGGATGAAAGGGCCTCTTTAAAAGAATCCTAAAAACTCACTTATATTTACTATTCCTAAAAAGGGTTGTCCCACAATTAAATTTCTTTATTAGGCTGGGTTCACACAGTTATTTGCAGGAGGAAATTCTGCCTCAAAATTCTGTTTGGAATTTTGAGGCAGATTTTCCTCTGCCTGCACACCGATTTTGAGCGTCGCGGGCATAAAACGCCACGAAATACACTTTCTCTGCCTCCCATTGATGTCAATAGGAGGTCAGAGGCGTAAACGCCCGAAGATAGGGCATGTCCCTCCTTTCTCCCACGAGACGGTTTTACCGCTCGTGGGAAAAAACCACCTCCGCCTCCCATTGAAATCAATGGGAGGCATTTTCGGCCGTTTTTTGGCGACTTTTGCGGCGCGGTTTCCGCGCCAAAGAACTTGTCAGAATACTCCATGTGAACTTAGATTTGCAAAACAGAAAAATTTTCATTTGGTATCAATTAAAAAAAAAAAAAATCTCCTGTGTCTAGATATTCCTGTTCCAACGTTGTTATAGTGCCCCCTAGTGTTCTTTTGATTCCCTCTAGAACAGGGGTCTGCGACCAGGTTGTAAAATCACGACTCCCAGCATGCCCTGACAGGCGCAGCCGACCGCTCCCCTAGAAGATGAATCTAGAATGTTCAGTGCCAGTGGACAGACATGGCCAGTAGCTCAGTCCCACTTTACTTGTCTACACAGGTGGCTGAGTAATTTGTGCAATGCGTTTGCAATGCTAAGACTCATGCCCACTCTGGTGTACCCGATCCATTCACATTATAGTAGCTGGTTGCCAGGGTTACCAAGAGCCGAAAGTGCAGCTGTTTTCTGGCATTATTTTGATGACACCAATAAAGGTGTTAAATAAATGATTAATAATGTTAAAGGGTTATTCCCAAGTTGAGTCACATTTTTTTTTTTAATGCATCCTAAACCTAACTAAAATTCTAATCCTAGTGTTGTTAAAAACATTCCTTCATTAACTACCTTTTTTTCCAAGTTGATAACTCATATAGGGCTGGTTATCGTTTATAAAAGGGGGCGTGAGCGGCTCGATGTCAATCAAACCGCTCTGCACAGTGCGCACTCCCGACGTTGCTAGATAAAACTAGTTCTAGAAGCATCGGGAGAACGATCGTCTCCATCTGTGCGAACACCTGTAACAACTCCACTCTCAGCACCACTGCCCCCCCTCGCGATCAGCTCCTTACACCCCCCTCGCTGCAACAACGCCCCCCTCTTTGCAACCCCCTGCCCTCCTCATGGCCCCAATGCCCTCCCTCTCGATAAGCTGCATCACCCCCTCGCAGGAACACGTCCCCCCACCTATGTGAACACCTGTAACAACTGGAGCCGACCACTGATGCATCCACTCGAGAGGTGGCCGGGCCGGTATCTAATGCAGATGCACTGATATGCGCGTTCACGACAACACTGACATCCTCTTCTAAGGACGGAGAGGATATCATTGCGCAAGCGGGGCCACCTCTAAAGGAAATCAGCGGTGGCCGGATCCCTAGGTAACGAGCAATAAACATAGAGGGACTGACAGTAAGATGGATATCTCTCAAAGTACAGCATTTAAAAACAAGGTGGTATTTATAAAAATGCCTTTTATGTTGTTAAGCTTTATAGGTATATTTATCAAGATGGGAATACCCCTTGAATATAGTGATGTACGCCTAGTAGACTTTATTAAAGAAAAAACATGTTGCATTATTTTGACATTTTCATTGCTTGAATTCTACTTTTTGTTTTACATTTATTCCACAATATTGGCTTAAATTAAATGTATTGTTAGAAAATGTAATTTTTGAAATCAGGTTTTTATTTTTGGTGGTGTTTACTTATGTGATTTTCTATCTGAAAGAAAATATGAACATATTCCAAGGGAATGGGGAACAGACTGAAGTGCGTGTGTACTGAACAGTGCATGTGCAGTATTCTCTCAATTATAAGAGAATGGGATATTTTCCGGCCCAATACGCTTATATTCAGTAAAAGGGATTTTCTCATAATGATCATTTAGCCTCTCTCCATCGACTATCTCCGGCAGTCCAATAGAAAGTGAATAAAGAGGCAGAGCATTCGCTCCATTCTCATAGGGCTCTCCGGGAACCCTGTTCTAGGGGTCGGTGGGGGTCCCAGCGGTCAGACTCCACTGACCAGACATTTATCACCTATTCTGTGGATAGGTGATAAATGATCATTATGAGAAAACCCGTTTAAAGAAACTTTTCACATGATGTCAAGACTAAATAGCTATATCCAGCACGGACATTTTCTTCTCAAAACAATCCCAACAGTAGTGGGGGTGACCGCTGTCCACATGATGTTCAACTACCGCTTCTCTGCTGCGGTAACATGGGGAAAGTAATGTTTTTTAGTAGTTTTCCCACCCCTCCTTTCTAGAAAGTGGCCAGGGTGGAATATAATTATAAAATGTCACATATTTCACCTATCATAAAACAGCCCAGGTCTTCCAATGAGTCTACTGGGTAAGAATAATGTGAAATATAAAAATAATGGTAGAATAGCTTTATGGGTTTACTATTTATGCATGGATACACTATATTGCTTAAAGCGGTATTCCCATGTCAGACATTTATGGCATATCTACAGGATAAGGCCTCATGCACACAAACTTATTTTTTCCTGACGTAAATACGGGTCCGGTGTCACCAGTATTCCACCCGTACTTACGGATCCGTTTTCTCTGCACTAATCGGCAGCCCCTTCTCTCTATCGGTGCTGGAAAGAGAGAAGGGGCAGCCCTTTCGGGCAGAGTTTCCCCAGCAATTGAAAGTAAAAGAAGTTCATACGTACCATTGTCTTGGTGATGCGTCCCTCTTGACATCCAGTTTGACCTCCCTGGATGACGCGGCAATCCATGTTACCGCTGCAATCCCGGGAGGCCGGACTGGAGGAAGAGGCAGGTAAGTTAACTTTTAATACTATTAACTCCAGCGGTAGTCACTGTCCCGGCTGCTGAAAGAGTTACTGCCGATCAGTTAACGCTTTCAGCACCCTGGACAGTGACTATCCCCTGACGTCGCCTAGCAACGCTCCCGTAATTACGGGTGCACACACGTAGCCACCCGTAATTACGGGAGCCCCATAGACTTCTATGTGCCTGCCTGTGCCGTTATTACGGCCTGAAAAAGGACATGTTCCATATTTTTCAACAGCACGGGCACCTTCCTGTAAGCCAATAGAAGTCTATGTGCCCGTAATTACGTGTGCATGGGCCTAAAGGTTTAATAGATGCGTGTCCCAGATGAGAACGGGAGTCACCTGATCCGGCTGGTAAGTTGGCCGTCGATTCCAGACAAGGACTAAGTGAAGAGGTGGCTGCTGACGATTCACAGCTTTCTCCATATTACTGGGCATAGAGTGCAAACAATAAGGCACTGGATCAGTCCACAAAGCATGCAGCGGTGACACACCCTCTGTGCAATGTACAGGTGTCCTGTACATTGCACAGAGAGTGGGAAAGAGAGGAACATGTATAGACTTGAGCGCCTATGCAATACTTACACCCCCAACCCCCTTCAAAACCGCTGATAACCTGGGGTGTGGGGAGTGGGACATCCACTGATCAGATATTGATGGTCTATCCTGAGAGTCCTAAGGCTGGGTTCACACTGAGTTTTTTGTAGGCGGAAAATCTGCCTCAAAATTCCGCCATTGTGCGCCGCGGGCGCAAAACGCTGCGAAATACGCTTTCTCTGCCTCCCATTGAAGTCAATGGGAGGTCAGAGGCGTAATCGCGCAAAGATAAGGCATGTCCCTTCTTTCTCCCGCGAGACTGTTTTACCGCTCGCGGGAAAAAGACGCCTCCGCCTCCCATTGAAATCAATGGGAGGCATTTTTGGGCCGTTTTTGACGAGTTTTGCCGCGCGGTTCCGCGTCAAAAAACTCTGTGTGAACCCAGCCTTAAACCCACCCCAATGTATATTTAGGGTGTGGATTAAGGCTAGCTGTCCAAGCAATCAGGGAACCAAATATCAGGTGCTCAGCAGCACCCTGGAGAGAAGACAGGAGCAGTTTTCACCCCTTCTGTCTCTTTGTTCTCACATGCACAGCGTTCCACGAGCAAAGTATGAAATAGAGGCAAAGACTGATCACATGCTTATAGGGATACCAATAACTGGAGGCTCCTGCTGGGACCCAGCACGGCCCAAAGTCACGCAGAGTTTTCAGGCGTATTTCGGGCGTAAGCGGCCCAAAATACGCCTTGAAAAACGCTGGCTAAACACCTACAACCATCTGCCCATTGAATTCAATGGGAAAAACAGCGTTTAGTTCAGACGGGCATTCATCGATGTCGCGGTTTTAAAAAAACGGCATGTAAAAAACCTCCCCGTAAAAAGAAGGAGCATGTCACTTCTTGAGCCGTTTTTGGAGCCGATTTTCATTGTGCCAATGGCAAAACAGCTCAAAACACCAACTCAAGGGCTGGATTCAAACTGAGTTTTGTGCAGGCAGATTTTGCTCTGCCTGCACACCGATTTTCGCTGCGTCTTTCACCCATTCGTTTGAGCGCCGCAGGCAGAAAACGCAGCGAAATAGGCTTTCTCTGCCTTCCATTGATGTCAATGGGAGGTCAGAGGCGTAAACGCCCGAAGATAGGAAATGTCCTTTCTTTTTCCCGCGAGATGGTTTTTCCACTCACGGGAAAAAACGCCTCCGCCTCCCGTTGCAATCAATGGGAGGCATTTTTGGGCGCGTTTTCCACGTCATTAAACGTGTCAAAAAACTCTGTGAGAACTGGGCCAAAAACTGTTTTTGGCTACAAAAACGGCTGAATATCAGGGACTGTTATTCCTTGAAAACAGTTTTGTCATTTTCAACCGT
Organism: Rhinoderma darwinii; assembly: GCF_050947455.1. Classification (NCBI taxonomy): domain Eukaryota; kingdom Metazoa; phylum Chordata; class Amphibia; order Anura; family Rhinodermatidae; genus Rhinoderma; species Rhinoderma darwinii. Next base: position 177,640,489 of record NC_134689.1, on the reverse strand, counting down.
TTTTGATTTTGCGTGTGAACATACCATAAGGGTCCGTTCACACGTTGCATAAACAGTGCAGATTTTCCGCAAACTGAATTCATTGCGAAAAATCAGCAGCAAATATAGTAGCAGCAAAGTGGATAAGATAAAACAAATCTCATCCACACGCTGCGTAAATGCTGAGCGGAAAAAACGCTCAGTAACGGACCTGCGGCGTTGTATGTATTCCGCAACATGTCAATTGTATTTGTGCAAATGCAGGTTTTACCCATTGAATTTAATGGGGAGGTAAAACCCGCAACAAATAGCAGTTGCGTTTTTAGCGCCAGGTTCGCAGCGATTCCGCCGTACAAAACGCAACTCAGAAAAAAATAAAAATCTTATACTTACCTTGGAGTCTGTGTTTCTTCCTCCAGGCCGGCCTCCTGGGATAATGTTTCATCCCATGTGACCACTGCAGCCAATCACAGGCTGCTAGCAGGCCGGCTAAGTGCTGCAGTTTAAAAACTGCACCACAGTTGACTATAAATACAGCACTGCATGCTGCGCTATTTTTTTGGGCAAATATGGCGAAATCTTTAACAGAGCCTCCAACGCACACATGAACTCAGTCTAACACGTGCATTACAAACTATTAAATGGTGTCTGGACCTAAACCAGTTATAATATTCCATAAAGATCTAGAATTGTAATGTTTACTTGTCAAAAGTCTCCACAGCCTGGGCTGCAGTGCTACATAAACGTAAAGCACAGCTGGACTGCAGTGCGCAGGACATGGACATACTCCACATTACTAAAGTACCTTCCATGTTGCTGCTGGCCTCTGCCATGCTGCCACGGCTTCCGGGAGTGGTACAGGACAGGCTACACGGACACTGATAGGAGCCGCTCACATGGTGGGGGCAGGACGAGTTCTGGAGGGCGGGCCCATGTGGCTGTCAATCACCAGGATAGGCGGTCCATGCGGCTGTCAATCACCTGGCTCCTACTGTGGTGTAATACTTGTATGAGGTTTGCGTAACCCGCTACACTGTGTATGGCGTAACCTGCACTCCGTTATTTCACCTCACTACTGAAGTAAACAGGCGGCCCTCCGTATGACAGCCCTGCCCATCATTGCTGTGTACGCCAGAACTGACACTTCCTGTGCATTGCGCTGGTTTGTACTACATATCCCGGCGTGCATCGCTCCGGCAGCCTGCAGCGTTGCTTTGCTCCTGGTTACCAGAACAATAAGCCCACTGCTGCCTGTGAGCTAGGCTGGCAGATAACGGTGTGCATGACGCATGCTCCTGCCCGTAGCTAAACAAGGCACCCTCCATGTAACACTGGCACAGGAATGAAGAGCACAGGAGGCAGACCCATTCTAAACACTAGTGCACTGGTTAGACTGCTGCACAGGTAACTGCACGTTAGTGTAGCTATGCCAGGCATGTGAGTCAGCTGGCACACACTGGAGCAGTAAAAAGCACAGAGCGCCAGGCAGTGGCACAACTCAGGGCAAGCGTTATACACATGCCGGGGCTGCCAGCATCCTTGGCACACATACACATGACTTGCATTGTGTGAGGAGCCGCTGACACACCAGTCCCCGCATCCTTTCGACCACTGACAGGAGAGGGGGACTCATACACAAAGACAGGGTAGAGGAGGAGGGGGCAGAGGAAGCCGACCCGGGGAGCAGCTCTGTCACTGACGCCGGGCGAGGATGTCCCGCTTCTCCTGATTCAAGGACGTGGAGCAGCACTGCAGACATGTGGAGACCCTCGGAACACGAGAAATACGGTATCGGTGAGTAGTGCAGAGCTGCGTACAAATACGGTGTCGGTGTGTACAGTGTACAAATACGGCGTCGGTGTGTGTGCAGTGTACAAATACGGCGTCGGTGAATAGTGCAGTACAGTGTACAAATACGGCGTCGGTGTGTGTGCAGTGTACAAATACGGCGTCGGTGAGTAGTGCAGTGTACAAATACGGCGTTGGTGAATAGTGCAGTACAGTGTACAAATACGGCGTCGGTGTGTGCAGTATACAAATACGGCGTCGGTGAATAGTGTAGTGTACAGATACGTCGTCGGTGAGTAGTGCAGTGTACGGTCAGCTGTCACCTGGACGGAGCTGCTCTTATTATTGTCACTACTCACATAGCTGCACTGCTTGATCTCTATAGGAGAATGCATACTGCTGCCGCCTGTATGTACGTATGTGTCATATCTGCTGTCTCAGCACCCGAGTGTAGTGTGGTACACACGGGCAGCACTAGGGCATGACATTCCTGCCATCATCCCAGAACTGCAACTTTACTGAATGTGTAAACAAAGAGGCTGTCATTGGGTTAACCTAATGCCAACAAAGAGGCACAGTTTTCTGGATGGACAGTGGCAGTCCTATACCCTGGCAGAGCTACATACACAATTATTCCTCTGATGGGTTGCTTTTTATGTGATTATGACAGAAGACTGCGGGGGAATACCTCTAGATAACCCATCTGGAATCTTCATTTATCTATTGCAGTCATTTTACCAGCTTTACTAAATGCCATGAATTGGGGAATCTTGTGTAATGTTGTTGTATCTGCCACTGTTACTGGTTTTTCCTACAGATGTGGTTAATATTGATCTGATTTTGGCATTTTTATATATTTGTACATAGTTCTTTACTGCCTGTTCTGTGTGTTATTTAGTGTATTACCCCCTTGGTTTTGAGCATGGCCTTCAAATCATTGCTTGTTGTCATTCTTGAGAGGAGTCCTTTTAGGAAAATGAAATTCTCTATGGCTTGTGGGCATTGGAAGTGAACAATTACCAGTCAGTGATCCAGGAGTTTCTTTGTATTGTTCCCCTGCATGCCTTTTGTTATTGCTTTTGTTTGTTTGTGCTGAGGGAAGTGTTGTGATTGTTGACATGATGTGAGGTCTGTTCCATGGGATGTCATTTAGCAAGTCCCGCCTATCGCTCTCCCAGCAAATGAACCCCTTAGAAAACCCATCACAGACCTCCTTTGTACTTTGTGGCACATATTATCCGAATATATTACTGCTTGCTTTAGCTGTGGAAACAATGGCTGTATATCAGTTTGCCAGGGCATGGGCCATTAACTTATATGGCATGAAAGCGGTTAATGTTGGTGGTGGGTAATAATATACAGAGCTCTTCAATATCCGTTGCTCATTTCCTATGGACTGTTACCATCTGCCCTGCTTTCTCTGTGGTTGCAGTCTTGTAAAAATAAGCACCATAGCATTTTGTGTTAGTCATCCTTCAATAAAAGAGTCATTTTATATGTTGAGCTCCTTGTATTACCATGTATTTATTATTTTGCTATTTTTGGTTAGAATAGTCCCTTTTTTTTTTTTATCTGGGGATTATTTAAAAAAAAAAAGTAAGAAATAAAAGTTCTGCCTTATTCTAATGATGTGTGATGTAGGTTAAGCTTATGGACCAGTTTCCATCTTTAGTTTTATAGTCTCTACAATATGATTTCTTCTGGGTATGTGGTCACTAGACTTGTGTTCTCTATTCATGATGCTCTACAGGCCATGTGAAGACATATGTTATGGGGTCATGTAGATCTGTGGAGTTTATAAATCATTGTATACAGGGAGTAATGCTGGGAGTCCATTCTTGATATGGTGACATTGAGGAGGGGGCTTAGGGAGCTGCTCCTGGAATGGTATGTGGAAGCCAAGCAGTTTATTTCAGGCAGCTTATTCTGTAGTCATCCAGGGAGCTGTCTTTGTCTTTGGTGCTGTTCTGTATGTGGAAATCATTCATGTATCTCTCTGTAGTATAATGCATTACGAGACGAGGTTGCAAAATATATATATATATAATCAGCTCAGTTTAAGAGTTGCAAAGTGGTTGAGAATATAAAGCGCTGGCTGTTAACACTATAGACTATGTGAGCTGCCATACAGTGTCTCAGAGCATCTGCTATTACAGTACATAATGCTGCATGTGTTGATATTTCTATATTTGTCTGATGTTCCAAACATGCTTGATATTTTGAAAATACTTTACTTGTAATAAACAATAATGGCACTGTACTTTTAGGGTATGTTCACACATATTCTACTTTTGTTTCATGTCGAGCCATTTACTTGTCATCACAGCTGGCAAGGAATCCTTTCCAAGGCAGAATGGAATTTAAACCTTTAATCCACATTATTTTTATGACGTTGACTGTTAAAGGGAGTCTGTCACCAGAAATTTGCCTATCAAACCAGCAGCACAGTAATATAGTGGAGCCTGACCCGAATCTAAAGCTTTTCTTAATTTTTCAGATGCGTGGCTCAGTTGCAGTGAAAATCACTTTATTCCTTATATGCAAATTAGCATTTTGGAGCAACGAGGGCGTCACCATTGCTCCAAACTCCTCTACCTACACTGCCTGTCAATCAATGAAAGAAGGGAGGGAGGGAGGGTCGGACTGGGGATAGAAGGTAGATGAGTTTGGAGCAACGGTGACGCCCTTGTTGCTCCAAAAAGCTCATTTGCATATAAGGAATAAAGTGATTTTCGCTGCAATTCAGGCACTCAGCTGAAAAACGAAAACCGTGTTATAGAGGCTCCACTATATTGCTGTGCTGCTGGTTTGATAGGCACATTTATGGTGACAGGTTCCCTTTAAAGAACTGTTATGCAATACATTAAGGGGGTAATCCCATCTTGAATATCCAATTGGAAGAAATATTTTTTCACATACAATCCTTTTTCTAAAGCGCTGTATTCAAGAGATCTTCTTACCAACTTCCATTGGCAACTTCGTTGTTTTTTCAGTGTTACTCCTGGACACGGCTAACACTGGTCTCTGTAAATGGTGGCCAGTCTTGCGCCAATCTACTCCATCTTCTCCACTGCTCCCAGCCTTTTTATTGGGATTGTTCATATCTTGTGCATAAGTACTAGCTCCTGGCTCCGCTACCACCAGGGCAGCAGTTCCAAGTACAGATGTTGAAGTGCACATTGAGACCTGGCTCAGTATTTAAAAAATATATCAATGTTTCATATTGATCATGTCTTTAGTCCGTCACATGACCTTGGACAGGATTGTATCCACTGGAAGTAAATAAATAACAAGCAGAGATCTTGATAACTGTAAGGAGTTTTTGCAGAAAGTATATTGGTAAATTGTACAACTTTTAATTATATGAAAATTAACATTAATTTACTGAAACCAGACAACCAAAATGATGTTCTAATGGCACTCACAGGTTGCTTTTAAGCTGGTTTAGGGGGTATCAACAAAACCAGAGACGGGAAAACCCCTATAAGACAATTTGTATAAATAGTTTTATAATATTGAATCACATTCATAACTAACATCCCCTGATCACAGCTGATAATGGCCCCACTTTCTATATGCAACTATGAAGCAGCCACAATAGTTGCTTTTTCATGTTATTTTCTTGCAGTAGTGCACTCCACACCAATTGTCCGCATTGTAAGGGGTGTAGCGAAGGGGGAGGCAATTGGGGGCATGTGCCAACGGGAAATCGGGGGCCAATGTGCTACTTTGCATTGGCCAGGATATTTAGATACAGGATGGGGGCAGGAATCTGAACCTTTGCACTCGGTGAAGGAAAGACTAGCTAGAGTATGGCTCTAAACGGTCTGTTTATCTGGAATGTCTAGGCTTCCATTCACCATATACATTAGTTCTCCATATACATGTCAGTGGTGTTCACCAACCACTAGATCTCATTTTAATTTGGTTGGGGAAAATTGGCTTTAATATAACATTTATTCCCCTTTCTTGCTGCTTTGCCTCATCATATCGATGGGACACATACATGAGGATACTCTTTGATAACAAAAAGCAAACTAAGAAGCTCAACTATATGGTCCTACCAATATAGCATTAAAGCACATATAATAATACAATATCTATATGTCATTTCACCATAGAATAAAGATAGCTGATAGTTTACAATGTGCTACAGTATTATTCTATTTACTCCACAATATGAATGTATTTGTATAGTATGTGTAATATGCTAAGATGCACAATTCACAATATTACACTGTAAGATGTTTATTGTGTATGAATCATTTGTATACTATTCCTGGTCTTCGTGTGTGTGGTTTTCTAGTTGGTATAGAAATATTTAGACACTTGAAAGCATTACCTAAGTTGTTCATTTACCACTATACAGCCTCCTAAAATGTATGTGAAGGCTCCTGCTAGAGAGGATGGTTTGTGTCTAGCATAGTACTAGGCTATTGGAAGCAGATGGTGTTACAGTGATGTGCTCTGCACATTCAATGTGCGTGACTGCTGTGTTTTGACTTGCTCAGTAATCTTCAGATTCCTTTGCACCAGGTGACTTCTGCTCCTTATAGCCCTGATTTGTTATAGCTATTTAGATATTGGGGATGAAAAAAGCTGCGTAGCTTAAGTTATAGAGCGAGGTCAGGTTCAGACATGGTGTCTTTTTCCACTTTTATGTTTGTGCTTAGAAATATATATTTTTCTCTTATACAATGCTTTGTTGCGTTTGTTATGGGCATTTGTAATGCATCCTGTTTTCTTTTGATTGCCGCGTGCTCTAGGTGTGACATTTTTGTGGCGGTCTAACCTATTTAATGGGTAAAAATGTGACATTTTAAATGTACAAACACACATATATTTTCCCATAGACTTTTACTGGAATGATGTCTGTAATAAAAAAAATTGTATTGGCAATTGCAACAAAAAACATGTTAGATTTGCAATCTCCACATATCGCACTTGTGTGAAACTAGGCTTAGACTGAACTGAAGGCTTAGCTAAAGTAGGAGGGTAGTTAAAGTGTACCTAACTTTTCAGGTGGCTTTTCAGAATAAGCTGTCATATGTGTGTACTTGAGGAATAACACTATTTCTGACCATTATATGATTTGCAGAAGTCATTTTATTTTTTTTAGCAGCTTTCCCCTCTTCAGACTCTCTCTCTAATTCTCAGTTTCCTCTAAACTAGTCGGCGGAGCCTAACGGCTACCTTGTCTCCTATACACAGCACACATAGAGAAGAGGAGAACTCTTCTCTCCTATCTCTATTATATATATATATATATATATATATGAGTGAGATAGAACACTTACCAGCAGCCTGTGTCTCCTCTCTGCTCCTGCTTCCCCCTCCCCTCTCTGTATGGGAAGCATGTCAGTGTTTCTTTGCTCCCTTCTGCTTCTCCCCCTCTCCATAGACTTCTATCAATAGCTTGTGAAGAGACACTCCCCCATTTCATGCAGTTCATCTCCACTGCTCTGTAACTTAAAGAGGCTCTGTCACCAGATTAAAAATGCCCTATCTCCTACATCATTTTATCGGCGCTGGAATGTAGTTAACAGCAGTGTTTTTTATTTTGAGAAACAATCTTTTTTCAGCAAGTTATGACCTTTACTACATTTATGCAAATTAGTTTCTTAATGCCCAAGTGGGCGTGTTTTAACTTTTAACCAAGTGGGCGTTTTACAAAGAAGTGTATGACGCTGACCAATCGACATCATACACTTCTCTCCATTACACCGAAGCTTGTTTCACTGAACAGCGTGATCTCGTGTGACGTCACTTCCGCCCACAGGTCCTTCGTCTCTAAGGAGTTCTATATGCTTACCTGCACTGTGTGATGCTGCCTCCTCCGCTGCTGCTGCTGTACGTTTAACTTCTCATACGCCTAGAGACGATCTATGTTCAGTCTTCAGACGCAGGGATGAAGGACCTGTGGGTGGAAGTGATGTCACAGCGTGGTCTCGCAAGATCACGCTGTTCAATGAAACAAGCTTGGGTGTAATGGAGAGAAGTGTATGACGCTGATTAGTCAGCGTCATACACCTCTTTGTAATACGCCCACTTGGTTAAAAGTTAAAAAACGCTCACTTGGGCATTAAGAAACGAATTTGCATAAATGTAGTAAAGGTCATAACTTGCTGAAAAAAGATTGTTTCTCAAAATAAAAAAACACTGCTGTTAACTACATTCCAGTGCCGATAAAATGATGTAGGAGATAGGGCATTTTTAATCTGGTGACAGAGCCTCTTTAGGGTATGTTCACACGTAGTCAACCAAAACGTCTGAAAATCCAGAGCTGTTTTCAAGGGAAAACAGACCCTGCTTTTCAGACGTTTTTTACCAACTCGCATTTTTACCAACTCATTTTTTTACCAACTCGTTTTTGGAGCTGTTTTCATTGGAGTCTATGAGAAAACAGCTCCAAAAACGTCTGAAAGAAGTGTCCTGCACTTCTTTTGACGAGGCTGTATTTTTACGAGTCGTCGTTTGACAGCTGTCAAACGACGACGCGTAAATAACAGGTCGTCTGCACAGTACGTCGGCAAACCCATTCAAATGAATGGCCAGATGTTTGCCGACGTATTGCAGCCCTATTTTCAGACGTAAAACGAGGCATAATACGCCTCGTATACGTCTGAAATTTGGCCGTGTGAACATACCCTAAAGATGGATTTTGCTTGATAACAAGGGGTGGACAGCAGACTAAGGGAAACACCTAGTGGTAGTAACATCACACAGAATTTGCATGGATAAAACAACTACATTTTAACAGTAAGTAAATGAGAAAGTTGATATGTATAAGGTATACTACAAGATTAGCATAAGTTTTAAAAGTTACTATCCATTTAAAGAAGAATTAGTCATTATAAGATGTGTGGCTAGAATGTATTTTATGTTGTATGTGCCTTTAAGGCCCCATGCCCACTTCAGTTTTTTCCTTCAGGGTGCTAGCCGTTTTTCTGACGGCTAGCACACTGACCCATTAATTTCAATGGGGCCATGCACACTTCAGTTTTTTTGACGGTCCCGTTGCTCCGTTCCGATCCAAAGTAGAGCATGTGCCATCCGTGTACCGTCCGTGTGTGACGGAGCCGTTGCCTAGCAACGGGCGGGCGGGCAGAAAAACATAACAGAAATATCACACTAATCGGCAGCCACTTGTCTCTATCAATCACTGATAGAGAAAAGAGGCTGCTGATTAAAAATAAAATAAAAATCAGTTCATACTTACCCGGTCGTTGTCTTGGTGACGAGTCCCTCTTCTTCCTCCAGTCCGACATTCCAGAATGAAGCGGCAGCCTGTGATTGGCTGCAGAGGCCGCTGCAGCCTGTGATTGGCTGCAGAGGCGGTCACGTGGGATGAAGCGTCATCCCTGGAGGCCGGCCTTCTGACGTCATCCTGACGTGCGTGACCGCCACTACAGCCTGTGATTGGCTGCAGCGGTGACATGGATGAAACGTCATCGCTGGAGGCCGGACAGGAGGAAAGTAAGTATGAATTTTTTTTTTATTTTTTTTTTATTACATTATTATTGTATTTTCCGAGCGCCAAGTATGGTACTGTCCAGGGTGCTGAAAGAGTTACCGCCGATAAGTGCAGCCCATTAACTATTTCAGCACCCTGGACAGTACCATGCTCGGCGCACGGAAACACGGAGTGCACATGGTAGTTTACACGGCCGCTAAAACGGACACACAGATCCGTCAAAAACGGCCGTGAAAACCGTGCCGGAAGTGTGCACGAGGCCATACTGTAAGGTCTCATCTTGGATGTCAACTGTTGTCCTTCTCACTTATCCATTATGGCAAAAATGTTATCTTAATATGTAAATGCTGTGTATTGTGTTTTGGTTTTTTTTGTATTTAGTTTTGTGCTTTTGGCTTACTATCAGTGTAAGAAATAGGTGCCATTCTGTGATTATGCATTATAACTGTTATTTTCCTATATGACAGTTGATACTTGTTTTCTATATACTTTATTTGTATATGAACTGATTTTGTAGTTTTTTATTTTATTTTATTCTTTGTTACACTTTATTATTTTAAATGATTGGTGGACGTTCGCCGGCTGACTATTTCTAGGCATCGTTTACTTGAAGCTTATATTTGGCATTTTTAATATTTGGAGTAGTAATATGTGATGTATTTTTAATGAATTATTAGTATAATTAACTTTAGCTTTTAACATATTTTGGACCGGTGCTTACTCAGGTCAAGAACCCAAAGTTTCAACAGGGTAACTCCCATCATATTTTCACAGCCTGGCATAATAATGGTATTAACGGTTTAAATGCCCTCCTACAGCCCACACTCCATACAATACTCCCCCTGAAGGACCTACAAATGAAATTTCAACATATCCCCATCCCCTTATTTTATTACTTACAGGTACAGAGCTATGCGCAGACTGTGAGTCGGATATCACCAGATGAGTGGACATCACCATTTAGGTCAATGATACTAGAGCCGGGAACACAAACCGGACGGATATCTAGACTGTACAGATTTTCACCCCTCCATAGACTATGGAGCATCTAGTTTGGGTCTGGCCAAGTGGGCAGTAGATGATCCGTCCTTAACCCTTTCTGTTATACTACAAGCCACAACTCCTGCATACAAATTCTTGCCCTCGGCAAGGTATACACAAATGTAGCACAAAGTGGTTCATGGGTTTTTACGAGACATCTGAATTCTTCTTCAAATGTGGACAGACGGAAGCCAATTTGTACCATTGTATGTGGGCATGCCCTCAAATTCAGATATTCTGGGAGAGGGTTGGAGAATTTGCAAGGGCTCATATGACTGGACAGTTTTCTCTGACTTCACAATGGGCAATACTGGCACCTGTGGAAACGGAAATACAGGAACACACTAGACATGAAATTTTCATATTACACATGACAGCAGCAGCTGGTAGGAAGGCAATACTACAGGTCTGGAATTACACCCAGTCCCCACCGCATCCCCGCATTTTCTTAGTCAAATTATATTTTATGATGACGATGGATTGGATGGTGGCCTTTTACCAGAAGGAGAAAAGAGTCCAAATATTTTTGCAGAGGTGGGGGGGCTTCATGTCTTTATTGCCTCAACGAGTTAAGGATAAATTACGTACTCTCTTCCAAACCACGACATGGTACCAGGAACAGAGGCTACTGGGGGTTACTCCGCTGTGAGAATTTTCACGTATAAAAGTATTGTAAGACAGTTGGTGACATCCATTTAGAATGGGACAAGAGACGGATGACACAGATTTCTAATTGGTCTTGGATCTCCCAAACCATCTATCTTCAATTTTAGGGAGGACCATCATTTGGTCATACATAGTACTCATTCTGCTTTTGGAAAAGATGGTGTAATGTTCAAATGTATCTGATTAACCTGGCTTACATGACACTACATACTATTCCAGCATTTGGACCGCTTATGACAACATTATGTTGATGTTATGTTGTATTAATATTGAAATCAATCAAAAACAATTTTGGAAAAAATATATATTTTGGTATATAACTTAATCTATAGCTTGCTCTCTCTTTCTGGGATTTCCATGGAAGTTACTGTTGGATAGCAAATTATTTGTTTACCTCTCCTGAAGCAATCTGAGTGAAAAAGACTGAAGCACAGTACAGTTTTTATCTTTATTAAATCTACATGTTAAACCTTAATGACCTGGAATGCGGGGACCCCCTTAAATGGCAAGTCTTATTAGAAACTGTTATGTAATAATCAAATGGTGAGAGCAGTACTTGAATGTTATGAATTGTCGGCAGTAGGAAAGCAGATGTAAATGATCCTTTGTGGACATGAAGCATGACTGCATCCCACTCTTGGAACAATATATACTTTTCCATAACAAGTAATGAAGCTCATTACGATCTGTACTTTACCTTGAAATCCCATGCCGTTCTCACTAAACTTTATTGTATGTATAAGCAGGATAGCATAATAAATAGATGGTAAAACGCCTTTAAAGGGACTGCCTGCTTTAGATACCCTAATAGGGCTTATAAAAAGGGGCTATGTTGAGCTGGTGAAGAGAGAGGACCCTCTATCAGCTAAAGCTGGGAGCTGGCTTCTTGACTCTGATGGACCTCATATCTCTGTTGATTTATAAAAAGGTTCCCCTGTCAATAATGTGATCAATGGGGCTCCGAGCATCAATAACAAAATGCCCCCATAATTGGCTGCAATAAATGGGATCCATTATATGAGCTAGAATTTTATAAACTGAACAACCTCTTTTATCTGACATTAATAGACAAAATATTGGACAATTAAATGTAGAATCAAAGAAACCTACATTAAATCAGTCACTATGGACTCCTTTTACATCTGTAAACTAAATATTTAATGGGTATTTCCATTAAAGGAAAAAAGTAATGTAAAAAAAAAAATAACATTTGAGGGTTTGTCAGATAGCGCCCCATTGATGCATGGAACAAATGAAAGTTCCAAGACTGCACTATATCAGAAAACCTCTTTTAATGAAAGATAAATGATATGGACAAAGGTATTTGGACACGCCTATTACACACTGAATTCGGGTGTCCCATTACCACAGGTGTATATAATCCAGCACCTAGCCATGCAGTCCGCCTTTACAAACAATTGTGACAGAATGGGTCGTTCTAAAGAGCCCACGGAAATCAAGTGCGGTACTGTAATAGGATGCCACCATTGCAACAAGTCAGTTCTTAAAATGTCTTCCCTTCTAGATATTCCACGATCAAATATGACTGGTATTATTGCAAAGTGGAAGCGTTCAGGAACCACAGCAACTCTGTCAAAAAGTGGTAACCACAAAAAGTTACAGAGCGGGTCGCTGAGTCCTGAGGCGCATAGTGCATAAAGTCACAAACGCTCTGCTGATTTCATAACTGCAGAGTTCCAAAAATCCTCTTGCATTAACAACTGCACAAAAACTCTTCGCCAGGCTTCATGGCATGGGTTTTCATCGCCGAGCAGCTGCATGCAAGCCTTATATCATCAAGCACAATCCAAGTGTGAGATACAGTGGTGTAAAGCACAACGCTACTGGACTCCGGAGCAGTGGGAAAGTGTTCTGTGTAGTGACAAATCACCCATCTCCATCTGGAAGTCTGATAAACAAGTCTGGATTTGGCAAATGCCAGGAGAACGTCACCTGCTTGACTGCATTGTGCCGACTGTAAAGTTTAGTGGAGGTATAATGCTATGGAGTTGTTTTTCAGGGCTTGGCCTAGGCCTTTAGCTCCATTGAAAGGAAATCTTAATGCTTTAGCATACCAAGACATTTTAGACAACTGTATTCTTCTAATCGGGAAGGTCCTTCTCTGTTCCAATATGACTGTGCCTCAGTGCACAAAGCAAGGTCCATAAAGGAATGGTTGGGTGAGGTTGATGCGGAAGAAATTGACTCGCCCACAAAGAGCCCTGACCTCAACCTCATCAAACACCTTTGGGATGAACTAGAAGGAGATTGCGAGCCAGGCCCTCTCGTTCTTGAGAAAGGCTCGTAGCTCAAACGTCGCACGGGTGAATACATCTTTGTTCCTTTGGATGTGCTACCTGGATCTCTTCTTTTTACAATGTCCAACTTGAGTGTCTGACCTTACAAATACTCTTCCAGATAATTGGGCAAAATTTCTCAGGCACACTCAAATTTTGCAGAAAGCCTTCCCAGAAGAGTAGAAGTTGTTATACAGTAGCTGCAATGGGGGACCAACTCCATATGAATGCCTATGGGGTTAGAGTGGAATAAAAACTCTTGTAGGTGTCCCAATACTGTTGTCCATGTAGTGTATGATGGACAGTAAAAAATAAAACCGTACATAAGATCTAAATTTATACTTTTAGTGATTCATTTAGTTCCCTGTAGTCAGCACATAGTGTGAAAAACAGGAAGTATACTAATAAAGTATGTGGAGTTTATCACACTTCACATCATTTATAGTATGTCTTGCTTTGTGCTAAGCCTAAAAGTGGTCATAGATAAAGGTTGTTCCCTGTTCCAACCAATTTTCCAATATCTTTCATTATCTGAGTGCCTTTTGTTAAAATAGATTGCATGCAAAAATATTAGCAACAATATGATACATTTTTTTTTTCCAGTAGCGGATTAAAGGCTAAAATTGTTTTCCAATGAGGATTGTGGAAAGTTTTATATTAGTAATTAGAGAACCAATCTCTTTAGTACCATAGAAATAATACTTATCATTAACTATCGTCCTGTACAGTTGTTTTTTTTCTCTGCTATTCTTACAGGGTAAATTCTCTGCGGGAAATCTGCAGCATTTACAGTAGCATATCTCATTCACACGCTGCAGAAAAAAAAATCGGCTGCGGAACGGTCCATAAATTAACCTGCGGTGCGTTGTTTTAATCCGCAGCATGTCAATTTATGCTTCAGAAACTTTGCTCTTTTGTTGCAAGTTTTCCCTGTTGAATTCAATACGGAGGTAAAATCTGCAGCAAATGTTGCGATTTTTCCGGTGGAAATGCTGCAATTCCACCGCATAAATTGCAAATCGATAAAATAAAAAAATAAAACTCTTTTGTTTGGATCTAATAAAATTTTTAATAAAAACTCCCTGGGCATTGTCATAGAGACGCGTTCCTCAGTTCTCTGTCCAGCTCGTCCTCCTGGGATGACGTTTCATCTTGTGACTTCTGCAACAGTCAATCACAGACTACAGTGGTCACATGGGCGGCAGCGTCATCCAAGGAGGACAGGCTGCACGAAGAACAGAGGGACGTGTCGCTGTGACATCGCCTGTGGGGTAAGTATTAGATTTTTTATTTTTTTTCTCGATCACTGTTTTTCCACATCGGAAATTCCATCCCGAAAATTTGCACCACAATTTGGTGCGGTTTTCTGGCCGGAATTCCCTGCAAGTTCTAAGTTGCATAAGCTGCATACTTTTATGCAGCGTATCTGACCGGTAGGAACATACACTAACTCATGCTTTGTTCTTGTACAACCTCCAGATTTATGAAGATTATTTTTAAACTCCATTTTTCATGCCATTTATTACACTTGCGTTACTTCATCTGATCTAGATTAAAGAACAAAACATTCTGGGTATTTTTTTATATTGTCTACAAGAAAATTTCCATAAACACATATATTTTTCTCTTCTTCACAAAATCACATCTTACCCTTTTTTCAAGTTCCAATTCACTAGGCTGCTCTGAAGGTGCACATAGTTAAATTCTGTAAAAAAAATTTTTTTTAGGGTAACTAAACGTTTAACAAACTTCTGACATGTCAGAAGTTTTGGTGGGGGTCTGAGCACTGAGACCCCCCACCGATCACTAAAACGAAGCGACAGAAGTGCTCATGTGTGTGCTCAGCCACTTAGTTTCTATTCGGCTTTTTCCGGAAAGCGGATGTATCAGAGTACAGGCCCAATATAAAGTCTATGAGCCCGTACTCCGATACATCAGCTTTCCTGGAAAAAGCCGAACAGTAACTAGGTGGCAGAGCGCTCACACGAGCACGTCTGCTGCTTAGTTTTAGTGATTGGTGGGGGTCTCAGTGCTCCTACCCCCACCAATCAAAACTTCTGATGTATCACTATGACATGTCAGAAGTTTGTTGGACGTTTAGTTACCTTTTAAGGTTGAATTCAAACTTGGTGTAAAAATACACCACAAAATCTGCTTTAAAAGTATGTTAGCATAATTTTCGTGAAGTGTAGCTAAATGTTCGACAAACTTCTGACATGTCATAGTGACCTGTCAGAAGTTTGTATTGGTGGGGGTCCGAGCACTGAGACCGCCGCCAATCGCTATAACTAAGCATCTGAAGCGTTCGTGTGAGCGCTCAGCTGCTTCGTTTCTGTTCTGCATTTTCCATAAATAAATGCATCGGAGTACGGGCTCATAGACTTTCTATTGAGTCAGTACACCGATACATATATTTCCGGAAAAAGCCGAACAGGCACGAAGCAGCTGAGCGCTCAAATGAACGCTTCAGATGCTTAATAAAACCCACCCACTTAACTAACATACATACAAGTTACAGTGTTACTCACGCTTGCTTCTGTGACCCACCCCCACCTGGCTCTAACTTTCATTATACACTTAAAGAGACTCTGTCACCACATTATAAGTGCCCTATCTCCTACATAAGGAGATGGGCGCTGTAATGTAGGTGACAGTAATGCTTTTTATTTAAAAAAACGATCTTTTTTCACAACGTTAGGAGCGATTTTGGTTTATGCTAATGAGCTTTCTTAATGCCCAAGTGGGCGTACTTTTACTTTCGATCAAGTGGGCGTTGTACAGAGGAGTGCATGACGCTGACCAATCGGCATCATGCACTCCTCTCCATTCATTTACACTGCACTAGCGATATAGATATATCACTATGTGCAGCCTCATACACAAGCCCTAACATTACTACAGTGTCCTGATAATGAATACACATGACCATCCAGCCTGGACGTCATGTGTACTCAGAATCCTGACACTTCTGACTCTTTTTTGTGAGATTCCAGCAACGGATACGAAATCTCGCGAGATCACGGAGCTAAACGAGATTTGGTTTCACTTGCCGGAATCTCACAAAAAAAAGATTCAGAAGTGTCAGGATTCTGAGTACACATGACGTCCAGGCTGGATTTCATGTGTATTCATTATCAGGACACTGTAGTAATGTTAGGGCTTGTGTATGAGGCTGCACATAGCGATATATCTATATCGCTAGTGCAGTGTAAATGAATAGAGAGGAGTGCATGATGCCGATTGGTCAGCATCATACACTCCTCTGTACAACGCCCACTTGGTCGAAAGTAAAAGTACGCCCACTTGGGCATTAAGAAAGCTCATTAGCATAAACCAAAATCGCTCCTAACGTTGTGAAAAAAGATGGTTTTTTTAAATAAAAAGCATTACTGTCACCTACATTACAGCGACGATCTCCTTATGTAGGAGATAGGGCACTTATAATGTGGTGACAGAGCCTCTTTAAAGAGGCTCTGTCACCAGATTTTGCAAACCCTATCTGCTATTGCAGCAGATCGGCGCTGCAATGGAGATTACAGTAACGTTTTTATTTTTCAAAAACGAGCATTTTTGGCCAAGTTATGACCATTTTTGTAGTTATGCAAATGAGGCTTGCAAAAGTCCAAGTGGGTGTGTTTAAAAGTAAAAGTCCAAGTGGGCGTGTATTATGTGCGTACATCGGGGCGTGTTTACTACTTTTACTAGCTGGGCGCTCTGAAGAGAAGTATCATCCACTTCTCTTCAGAACGCCCAGCTTCTGGCAGTGCAGACACAGCCGTGTTCTCGAGAGATCACGCTGTGACGTCACTCACAGGTCCTGCATCGTGTCAGACGAGCGAGGACACCGGCACCAGAGGCTTCAGTTGATTCTGCAGCAGCATCGGCGTTAGCAGGTAAGTCGATGTAGCTACTTACCTGCAAACGCTGATGCTGCTGCAGAATCATCTGTAGCCTCTGGTGCCGGTGTCCTCGCTCGTCTGACACGATGCAGGACCTGTGAGTGACGTCACAGCGTGATCTCTCGAGAACACGCTGTGTGCGTCTGCACTGCCAGAAGCTGGGCGTTCTGAAGAGAAGTGGATGATACTTCTCATCAGAGCGCCCAGCTAGTAAAAGTATTAAAAACGCCACGATGTACGCACATAATACACGCCCACTTGGACTTTAACTTTTAAACACACCCACTTGGACTTTTGCAAGCCTCATTTGCATAACTACAAAAATGGTCATAACTTGGCCAAAAATGCTAGTTTTTTAAAAATAAAAACGTTACTGTAATCTACATTGCAGCGCCGATCACATGCAATAGCAGATAGGGGTTGCAAAATCTGGTGACAGAGCCTCTTTAAGGGGTTAAATACCAGGGGAAATCTATACCAGGGAAAGTAGGGTTGGCAGATGGTAAGGGTTACTAGGGATGAATGCGCAGACAGATGGGAAGGGTTACTAGGGAACCAGGTGTATGGGAATGTGCAGGTAGGGGTGCAGGTCATGTTCGGGTTGTAGGAAAGGGTTACTGGGGAGGTATAGGTATTAGCTTGTTGTATAGGGGGAGATACTTAGCGCTCGTTGTCCAGGGGATCGTTGGTGGAGTGGAGGACGTCGGTGGAGCAGTGAGCCACGGAGAGGAAACCAGGAGCGGAGATGTCCATTGGTGGAGCCGGGGAGCAGGAAACAGAGGCAAGAGAGAGTAGTATGGGACAGTTTGTCTTTTTACACCCTCCCGTGTACTTCTGTATGAAATCATGTGCTCATGCACGTGCAAATGGGGGGGGGGGGGAAGGCCATGGGACTGTTTATGGCTCCCCCAATGGAATATCATTACCTGGCAAGGGGGGAAAAGCAGTGGGAATTTTTTGCTCCCTCCACAACCTCAAGGGGGAAGGGAGGTAAGTTAATCAGTGTGGATGTCCTGTGGTACACAAGTGCATCACATGATACATCCCCAATTACCGCTCTGGTCCCATGCAGAGTATGGAGGCAGTATCTCCTGTCTCACTCTCTGCTAATTAAATCAGGACAATGACTAATTGTCATTGTCTTCTTTGAGCAGATTCCCACGACTAGGTTTATACAGACCTGGCTCCTGGGACATCAAGATATACATATTAATTATATATAATATATATATATATATATATATATATATTACACATACCCCCCTCATCTCCATTGAAACGGGACACTTCCTTTTACAACAGCCGATGCCGTTTTGCACAGAGAGCTATTATGTTTCCAGAACTCGGGAGCTACTTAGTGTAGCTCGCTGTGCTAAGCTGTTTCTGTCACTCTGAATTACGCTTGGCTGTTTCTGGAAATCCTGTCTACCTGATAAATCAGTTGCTGGAGCCTAACGACTAGGCATAGATGTTTAAGATGGGAATACCAACTTGCCAAGGACTGACTTTTATATATAAATTTGTAAATCTGTCATATTCCGGAGAGCCCCAGATTCCTGACTGCTTCTGGCACAGTTTTGCATATGTTATGGGACTGTTGGCTACTCCAATGCTACTGTTGTGTTTTTTTTTTTGGGTGGGGGGATTTACCGAATCCTATCTTGGCGCTCTCTTTTGAACCCTAAATTATTTCTCTTTGGCGTTGTAGATGAGATCCCTGGTGGTGTGGCTGCTCGTAGCTTACTAAACTTTTCCTACTTTATGCAAAAAGTTAGCTTAATTGGAAATAACCCAAGCAGCTCACATGTGAGGCATGGGGAGATAAAGTCAATAAGGTGATACCCATGTATAAACGAAATTATTGCCTTTTTAGATGGCCGAACTGGTTTCATCAAATTTTGTTATTTTCTGTATAATTAAGAGAATATACTTTATAATTATACTGTATAATTAAGAAATATACTTTCTGTATTCCTCACGGTTTTCAAGATCTCTGCTTGTTATGCAATAGGGACATTCTCTCCATGGTCATGTGATGAACACACTAGTGGCTTGAAAAGCATTAGAAAACCTCTCTGACCCACGTACTGTAACCAAAACATATTGGTAAGTATATTAGAAAATGAAATAACTTTTTTATTTATCTAAAAAATAGCATTCATTTGCTTAAACCGAACAACCCCTATAAGATATGGGTTGATAGCGCTGGTATTGCAGAAGCCTCTTATGGGACCTGATTTGGCGCCGGGTGGAGAAAGAATGTCCTTTTCATTGATTGCTTATCGTGCAGATTCTTTCCTTCCTCCTCTCTACTTTTTTTTATGTTGGTCATTGGTTATATATAAGTAGGATACATGTACAAGATCTCTAGTTAACATTTGCTTGCATATGACAAATGATGGATGAACGAGACTTCTCATTCTGTAAACACCATGCTTTATTGTAATTCTTTTGTGTCTAAACAGTGATGGTACATTTTTCTTTTGCCAATATGTATGTGATCTGCTCTTTGCATAAAAAAAATCCGTAGTGTGTTTTTTTTTTTTTTTTTTTTTTTATGAATGGTATCTCACATTGGTAAACTCTTGTGCTTGTTCACAACTGAGATTTGACCTGTGTAGTGAAGTACAGAACCACCTATATTTATAATAATGGGGAGGGGAGTTCTCACTGGGATTGGCTTGTAGGAAAGAAGTTGTAGGCTGTGACGTTGGCCTGAGAGCGATAATATGGGTGACAGGAGGTAGCATCTGTTGTATCATAGACTGCAGGCAGGAGAAGACTGCACACAACTACTACACATGAGGTTGCAGGAGCAGTGTGCATTTTGTCAGGAGATAAGCTATGTCTACCATATTGGTGGTCCAATTTAGAGCTAAAATAAAAAATGAAGACACTATGCAAACAATCTTAGTCCTACAATTGCGTGTTTATAGCTCCTATGCAGACCTGTATCCATGGCTACAAACTTGTAAGAACCTGTGTCGTCTCGGAGACCCCTTCACCAAGCAAAGCTGACCGTTCTCTAATTGAAGTCAATGGGACTGTAATCCCCCGTCACCTCTATTCACAGAAATCCCAGAGTGAATCGGAAAGTGCACAGTGATTCATTTATGACACCTGCCGAAAACGTTGTCTTCTGAAATTCCCTTCGGTGACATCTCATATTTTCGCCCCTTTATAGCTTAGTTGACAAATAGGAAAAGGAACCCACGATAGTTACTTTTGATTTCATTGTCCAGAGCTTTGTGCCAGTTGGCATTTTGCTATGAATCCGGAGTATGGTAGTGTTGGTAGATAATGTGCAAATTGCTAGATGACAATGCCAGTTACCAAAGAAGTAAAGCGCTCCTGTGTTACTAATATTACCTTATTCTGTGCCTTTTGCTAGGCAACGGTCAAAATATATTTGGCCAGTGCCTAGTTAAAGGAGTTTTCCAATCACTTTTTTTTTATTTATTTTTTTTAAATAAATCAATGCAACGCTTCTCTATCCATATATTTGTGCACTCTGACTATCCTTTTCTTGATTAACCCCTTAGTGTCTAAGCCTGTTTTGGCCTTCAGGACCAGCCCCATTTTTGCAAATCTGACATGTGTCACTTTATGTGGTAATAACTCTAGAATGCTTTTACCTATCCAAGCGATTCTGGGATTGTTTTCTCGTGACATGTTGTACTTTATGATACTGAAAAAATTTTGTCATTAAATTCAATATTTATTTGTAAGAAACGCCAAGATTTAGAGAAAATTAGCAAAAATTAGCATTTTTCTAAACTTTAATGTATTTACTTGTAAAACAGATAGTAATACCACACAAAATACATACTAGTTTATATTTCCCATATGTCTACTTTATGTTTGCGTCATTTTTTGAACATTCTTTTATTTTTCTAGGACGTTACAACGCTTAGAACTTTAGCAGCAATTTCTCATATTTTCAAGAAAATTTCAAAAGGCTATTTTTTCAGGGACCAGTTCAGTTCTGAAATGGCTTTGAGGGCCTTATATATTAGAAAGTCACCATAAATCACCCCATTTTGAAAACTGCACCCATCAAAGTATTCAAAACAGCATTCACAAAGTATTTTAGCCCTTTAGGCGTTTCACAGGAATTAAAGCAAAGTAGAGGTGAAATTTACAAATTTCATTTTTTTTCTTCAAAAATTCATTTGTAATAAATTTTTTCTGTACCACAGAAGGTTTTACCCAAGAAATGCAACTCAATATTTATTGCCCAGATTCTGCAGTTTTTAGAAATACCCCACATGTGGCCCTAGCGCGGTCATGGACTGAAACACAGGCCTCAGAAGCAAAGGAGCAGCTAGAGGATTTTGGGCCTCTATTTTATTAGAATATATTTTAGGTACCATGTCAGGTGTGAGGAGGCCTTGTGCTGCCAAAACAGTGGAAACACCCCAAAAGTGACCCCATTTTGGAAACTATACCCCTCAAGGAATTTATCTATGGGTATAGTTAGCATTTTGAACCCACAGTTTTTTTGCTAAATTTATTTGAATTAGTATGTGAAGGTGAAAATCTACTTTTTTTGTGAAAAAATTAGGAAATTTTAAATTTTTACAAGGAATAAAGTAGAAAAAACACCCCAACATATGTAAAGCAATGTCTTCCGATTATAGCAATACCCCATATGTGGTAATAAATTGCTGTTTGGACCCACAGCAGGCCTCAGAAGAGAAGGAGCACCATTTGGATTTTGGATTTCTGATTTTGCTGGAATAGTTTTCAGTGCCGTGTCGCGTTTGCAATGCACTGGAGGGAAGAAAACCGTGGAAACCCCCCCAATAGTGACCCCATTTTGGAAACTATACCCCTCAAGGAATTTATCTATGGGTATAGTTAGCATTTTGAACCCACAGTTTTTTTGCTAAATTTATTTGAATTAGTATGTGAAGATGAAAATCTACTTTTTTTCTGAAAAAAGGTAGCCATTTTTTATTTTTACAAGGAATAAAGGAGAAAAAGCGCCCCAACATTTGTAAAACAATTTCTCCTGATTACGTAAATACCCCATATGTGGTAATAAACTACTGTTTGGACCCACACCGGGGCTTAGAAGGGAAGGAGCGCTATTTGGCTTTTGGAGCTCAAATTTAGCTGGAATGTTTTTGGGTGTCATGTCAAATTTGCAAAGCCCCTGAGAGACCGAAACAGTGGAAGCCCCCCAAAAGTAACCCCATTTGGGAAACTACACCACTTAAGGAATCTATCTAGGGGTATAGTGAGCATTTAGGCCCCACACGTCTTTTGCAGAATTTATTAGAATTAGGCCGTGAAAATTAATAACATTATTTCCACTAAAATGTTGAATTTTTTCAATTTCACAAAGGATAAACGAGAAAATGCACCCCAACGTTTGTAAAGCAATTTCTCCCGAGTACGGCAATACCCCACATGTGGTCATAAATGTTTTTTCATTAGAAAGTAATTAACCCTTTACGAACTGATTCATGTTTTGCTTTTTAGTTTTTCCTCCCCGCTTTCCAAGAGCCACTACTTTTTTATTTTTCTGTCAATAGAGCGGTGTGGGGGCTTATTTTTTGCGGGACGAGCTGTCGTTTTTATTGGTACCATTTTTTGGTACGATGCCATATCGGTGGACATAAACGGCTGTTTGGGCACGCTGTAGGGCTCAGAAGGGAGGGACGCCATTTGGCTTTTGGAGCGCATATTTTGCTTGGTAGTAGCTCTGCCGTTTTGCTGGTATTTCAGTTTATAATGTTGGGGCACATGTAGGCTGGGCAAAGTACATCAGGGGCATAATAAGAGGGTATAATAATGGTTGTAAATAAATAATAACCCACAGATATGTGGCTAGTGTCGCACTGATAAATGGTGCCCGATCTTATCCACTTTTGGAACACTCTGTACATTTTGCATCGCCATAATCTGGGAGCCGGAACTTTTTTTATTTTTTCACCACCGGAGCCGTGTGAGGGCTTATTTGTTGCGGGACAATCTGTTATTTTCATTGGTACCATTTTGGGGTACATGCGATTTTGTTGATCACTTTTTATTCAATTTTTCGGCAAGCCAGGTGACCAAAAACCATCAATTCTGACAATGATTTTTATTTATTTTTGACGGCGTTTACCCTGGGCTATAAATGACTATTATACTTAATTCTGCGGGTCGGTACGATTACGGCGATACCATATGTATATAGGGTTTTTTCTGTTTTGCAGCGTTTGAGCAATAAAATAACTTATTTAGAAAATAAATGTATTTTCTGTGTCACCATATTCTGAGAGCCATAACTTTTTTATTTTTCAGTCAAAAAAGCTGTGTAATGGCTTGTTTTTTGCGGGACGGGTTGTAGTTTGTATGAGTACTATTTTGGCGTACATGCGACTTTTTGATCACTTTTTATTACATATTTTGTGAGGGGTGGTGACCAAAAAAGAGTGATTCTGGCATTGTTTTTCGTTTTTTTTTTTTGCGTGGTTCACTGTGCGGGAAAAATAATATTATAGTTTTATAGTTGGGGTCGTTACGAACGCGGTGATACCAAATATGTGTACTTTTTTTTTACGTGTTCATTTTTTTTCCTATAATGAAAGACTTATTATAGGAAAAAAAGCAGTTCTTTTTTATATCACTTATAACTTTTATTTGTACACTTTTTTTAAAACATTTTTATTCTTTTTTTTTTACTTTTTTCACTTGTCCCACTAGGGGACACTTAGACTTGCAGCTCTGATCGCTGCTGGAATACATTACACTACACACGTAGTGTAATGTACTCTGTCATTGTGACGTGACAGTCACACTGACAGGAAGCCTACGACGACCACCCTCGGGGTGGTCCTCATAGGCTTCTGTACATGGCAACCCGGAAGCCATTGTCTGGCGTCCGGTTGCCATGGGTACCATCGCCAGCCCCCGTGATTTCACATGGGGGCTGCCGATCGGCGCTAAAGACCTTAATTGTGGCGTTCAAAATCGAGCGCCGCAATTAAGGGGTTAACTGCCGATATCAGCGGCGACAGGCCGCTGATCGGCAACGGGGAGAGCAGGGCTGACACCCTGCACAGTTAACCGCCGCTGCGGTGTAGCGCCGCGCGGCGGTTTACTGTCAAAGCACTGAAGTAACTGTACGTCAAGGTGCGCGAACTTACTGCTCACCATGACGTACAGTTACGTCATGGTGCGTTAAGGGGTTAAAATAGTTTCTAGTAACATTACGCCCTATTGTTTACCTTTTGAGGATTGTTTACCTCAGTATGTTCATTCCCTTTCTCTTCCTGTGTTTCTCCTCCCTGCATGCAACGCTTTTGTCCCAGCATGCAATGCGCCAGCAGCAGGGACTTACTGCACCTACTCCACCCAGCTCTACATTACAGCTTAGGGTATGTGCACACGACAACGCCAAATACGTCTGAAATTACGGAACTGTTTTCAGGAGAAAACCGCCCCTGAATTTCAGATGTTTTTACAACTGCACGCGTTTTTCGCGGCGTCTTTTACGGACGTAATTGGAGCTGTTTTTCATTGGAGTCAATGAAAAACGGCTCCAATTACATCCCAAGAAGTGTCCTGCACTTCTTTGACGCGACTGTAATTTTACGCACCGTCTTTTGACAGCGACGTATAAAATTACAGCTTGTCTGCACAGAACATCGTAAGACCCATTGCAAGCAATGGGCAGATGTTTGCAGACGTATTGGAGCCGTCTTTTCAGGCGTAATTCGAGGCGTAAAATGCCTCCATTACGTCTGAAAAGAGGTCATGTGCACATACCCTAACAGAGCATGCGTGTTGGACGCTGAGTGTGTCTCAACCACGCATGCTCTAAATAGGATGAGGACATTGTACAACCCATAAACATGTGGTACAGTTATGTCATTTGTGATGTGACCGTACAATCTGAGAACAGGAAACCGGAACTTGGAGCTAATGGACGGCTCTGCGGAGGTTAGCGAGCGGTCACGTGACTGAAGATGGGATACGCCGCTACAAACATCGGATCCAACGTAAGTATATTGCAACATGATTTGTTTTGCATTGTTTAGTTTAACTAAATAGGATTGTTTGGTTCCGGAAAACCCCTTTTACCCCTTAATGACCGCTGATACGCCTTTTCACGGCGGTCATTAAGGGGCTTTTATTCTGGGCCGTTGCCTTTTCACGACAGCCTAGTGAACTATCTGCATGGTGTCCCGTGCAGGCTGGAGCTGGACTCCTGCTCCAACGGTAGCGATCAAAGTTTACTTAGATCACGGCCGTTTAACCACTCAAATGCTGAGATCATTAGCGACCGCTGCACTTGAGTTGTTTACAGAGGGAGTGCGCTCCCTCTCACCCATCGCCGACTCGCAAAACGCAATTGCGGGCCTCCGATGGGGTGTCATGGCAGCCAGGGCCTAATAAAGGCCCCCAGGTCTGCCCTGGCTATATACCTATTAGGACGTGCCAGAGGCACGTCCTAATAGATTGCCTGTCAGATTTACACTGACAGGCAATAATGCTTTGGTATACCAAGTATACCAAAGCTTTACAGGAGCGATCAAAAGATCGCATAGTGAAGTCCCCTAGTTGGACTAAAAAAATAAGTTATGTGAAATAAAAATGATTTTAAAGATTACAGTAAAAAAAAAACACCCAAAAACTTTTTCCCCATGAAAAAATATTCTTCAGTAAAAGTGTAAAAATAAAATAAAAACTACAGATATATGGTATCCCCGCAATCGTAATGACCCAAAAAATAAAGTTAGCTTATTATTTAAACCGCAAGGCGAATGCCGTAAAAAAAGAAAATAAAACGCAAAAAAAACAACGCCAAAATTGCTATCTTTTTTTCCATTCCTCCCCAAAAAAAAAATAATAAATGGTTAATCAATAAGTGAAAATGGTAGCAATGAAGTCCTGCAAAAAACAAGCCCTCATATGGTGACATGGACAGAAAAATAAAAACTTATGGCTCTTGGAAAGCAGCGATGCAAAATAAAATAATTTTAGTTCAAAAGTAAAAAACTATACGTGTGTGGTATCATCGTAATCGTACAGACCCATAGATCGAATAAAGGTAACATGATATTTACACCGTACGGTAAGCGGCGTAAATGTAAAATGCATAAAACGATGGCTAAATTTCTGTGTTTTTTAAAATCTACCACTGATGCCCTGTAAATAACATTTCTGCCAAAAGGGAAACTTACAAGCCATGAAGCAGTTACTTTGAAGTTACTAGTCATGGAATTAATCTAAAATAAATCACTTGCTATGCCATGGTTACTTTGCAATATTAGTAGCATATTTAAGTGAAATCTTATCATCCAAAGGTTCATTATATCAGTTAATTGCTGTCGTTAATGGAAATTGGCTTGTTAAATTGGTGATCATATCTTCTTTATATTTAGTTTCATACTAAAGTCTCCGTCTCCCCTGGCACCACTGCTCTCTCTACTTGTTTGTTCTTATAAATTAGCTTTGTTGTTGTATGATCTCATTGCTGCCACAATATTGCTAAGTTATAATTAATAACAATGTTACTGGTGTTGTGTTGATACTATTAGTTTTGTTTATTTTCATAAATTTCAACAAATTTATTTCACAAACGCCAAAGCTTGTAAAAAGGCTTTAAGCGCTATCTGTAGGGAAGTAAAGTGATTGTTCCGCTAATTTAAATACAATTTAAATACAATACAATTTGTTACAAATTGTTTTTCTAGGACTTCGGGTAATAACTATGAAACTTGAGGTAATTCACTCCCCGCCCCCGACACTTTATTAAAATAACGTTTTGATATCCGCTGTCAGATTATAAAAAGTATAGTGCAAGGGCTCTACATTTTCATGAAAGATGAATGGCTCTGTGACTGTGTAATAACTCCTCAGCTGCCCAAAAATGGCTGCTATAATTAAGATGCCAAAAGTGTGTCTTTTTGTCATTAGTTTGACCGGTTTATGTCTGGATGCTTTTGTTTTTTTATTTCTTACTTTTGGTAATGAAAGCTTGGGCTGTGCTTTTTTGTTTTTTGTTTTTTTTTTGGTCTGCTACGGACTTTCATTATTGAAAAAGTCACCTGAAGAAAAAAACAAACTGCTCAAATAAAATAAAAACAGCCTTAGGCCGGATTCACACGAGCGTGTTCAGTCCGTGATATACGGTCCGCAAGTCGGCCGCATTTCCCGGACTGAGCACACAGCAGGGAGCTGGGCTCTTATCGTCATCTATGATGCTAGAAGTCACTGCCTCGCTGCGGGAAAACTGTCACGTACTGAAAACATGTTTTCAGTACGGGACAGTAGTTCCGCGGAAAGGCAGGGACTCCTAGCGTCATAGATAACGATAAGAGCCCAGCTCCCTGCTGTGTTCTCAGTCCGGGAAATGCGGCCGACCTGCGGTCCGTATATCACGGACTGAACACGCTCGCGTGAGTGAATCCGGCCTTAGTTACATCTTGGACCCTGCCACAAAAGTAAGAAACCATACGTACATTACTGGCCCACACGAGCAGGGCCGAGATGAAGAATATGGGAGCTAGACCATCACCTATTGTGCCATTGAGTAGGGGGGGCGCAATATATGGATTAAATAAAAAGCAATGTACAGGGTGGGCCATTTATATGGATACACCTAAATAAAATGGGAATGGTTGGTGATATTAACTTCCTGTTTGTGGCACATTAGTATATGGGAGGGGGGAAACTTTTCAAGCTGGGTGTTGACCATGGCGGCCATTTTGAAGTCGGCCATTTTATATCCAACTTTAGTTTTTTCAATGGGAAGAGGGTCATGTGACACATCAAACTTATCGAGAATTTCACAAGAAAAACAATGGTGTGCTTGGTTTTAACGTTACTTTATTTTTTCATGAGTTATTTACACGTTTCTGACCACTTATAAAATGTGTTCAAAGTGCTGCCCATTGTGTTGAATTGTCAATGCAACCCTCTTCTCCCACTCTTCACACACTGATAGCAACACCGCAGAAGAAATGCCTCCCGATCTGACCCCCTTAGACTTTTATCTTTGGGGTCATCTGAAGGCAATT
Source organism: Rhinoderma darwinii (assembly GCF_050947455.1). Taxonomy (NCBI): domain Eukaryota; kingdom Metazoa; phylum Chordata; class Amphibia; order Anura; family Rhinodermatidae; genus Rhinoderma; species Rhinoderma darwinii. The sequence goes on along the minus strand of NC_134689.1, from coordinate 177,612,327 downwards.
GTCTATGCTGTGAAGATACGAGATGTGCAGCAACTGAAACTATGGATACTGGAAGCCTGTGCTAGCATTTCTTCTGCGGTGTTGCTATCAGTGTGTGAAGAGTGCGAGAAGAGGGTTGCATTGACAATCCAACACAATGGGTAGCACTTTGAACACATTTTATAAGTGGTCAGAAACTTGTAAATAACTCATGAAAGAATAAAGTAACGTTAAAACCAAGCACACCATTGTTTTTCTTGTGAAATTCTCGATAAGTTTGATGTGTCACATGACCCTCTTCCCATTGAAAAAACTAAAGTTGGATACAAAATGGCCGACTTAAAAATGGCCACCATGGTCAACACCCAGCTTGAAAAGTTTCCCCCCTCCCATATACTAATGTGCCACAAACAGGAAGTTAATATCACCAACCATTCCCATTTTATTTAGGTGTATCCATATAAATGGCCCACCCTGTACATATAATGAAATATATTTATTTTTAAGGCTTCTGTTTTGTCTTACCTGTTCACACACTTCAGATTAGACAAATCCATGGCTATGATGTAGCTATTTGAGGTAGAAACCTTCTCCCACTGCTCTATGTGTAATAAGACTAACTAAGCTTGGTCATTTCAGTAACCCCTTAGCATTCATATCTTTTTGTAACTACCACTAATATAAGAGACAACAAATTTTGATTCCAACAAAATGAAACAAAACGTGTATACACTAATCTAAGACTGCAAAATAATACAATATCCAATAATGGCGACAGCACTCTCCGAACACTAATGCCCCCTAAACACTATAAATAAATATTCTTTGCTGCTGAATCTACTTACAATAGGGAGGTTCTTAGTGCACATTTTGATCAAATTCTGTGAGCCCACCTGCCACGACAAGGCAAGCTCTATAACGTAGGTTCCTACACTGCTCATACACCCAGAACTGGGTCTAAGCCTACATATACGTGGGGATGGTAGGAACCAGCATTAATATAATTAAAATCACCCAGGGCAGAATAGGAGGAGTGCAAGATCAACAATGGAGGCAGTCAGCCCCACATATATGCAATACATAAGAGATATACCACTAATATAGGAGTTGGGACTGCTCATATGTGGCCTTTTCTTCACCAAAAACGGAGGCATTACTATTCTGGCAAACAGCTATGACATGTTTCATTAAGAAGTCCTAAATTTCACTTCTAAGGGTCAAATTTAACCTAATCTTTTCACATTCTCCCACACTCTCTGTATAGGTATATAGTGGCATACGTCACCAATAGGCTCCCATTATAAAAACAAAAACGTATACACTCTATATTTATTTACTGTATGTCTCAGTAAAGCACCACAGACTACGCTTTTCTATACAGAGAAAAACTGTGAACGGATCCTGACTTAGTATTCTTATATTCTAATATCTAATTCTACTATTCTAATGTCTTTCCCTCAAACTTGGTAGAGCAGTTTCATCAGACTGTCTTGTTTGTAGACATCTTGAAAAAGTTCTCTCAAAAATGTTTTTCTCCTTTTCATTCATATCCAAATTTCCTTACTTTGTCACACAAAAAACACTTGAACAGCTTGTTTGTAATCTTTTCACATTTCTCAGTTTTTCATTCCGGGTTCTATCAGGCAAACAAGCTACATTAGAAAGCAGTGGCACTTTAGTTACTCTCTCAGGCGTTTGAGAAACCTGTTGATGTGATCTGTATTTTAATTTGACATTTCAGGATCAAATTTTTTTTATAATATCAATGATAATAAGCTGGCATGGTGCGTTTCATTAGTTTGCTTAACCACTTAACGAAGAGCGACGGATATATCTGTCACAAGCCGGTATTAGTTCCTGCAAAGCGGCGGATAAATCTGTCGCTCTGATCGCGTGGGTACTGCCAGTGTACCCACACGATCAGCGGCAGGAACACGGCTGTTATACACAGCCTGGCTCCTGCCGCAACTGCCGGAATCGAAGCGCGCTCCAATTCCGCTAGTTTAAACCATTAGATGCCACTGTCAGTAGCGACAGCGGCATCTAATGTGTTTGACAGAGGGAGGGAGCTCCCTCTGTCACCCCATCAGCACCCCCGCAAAGAAATAGTGGGGCGCCATTTTGTTTCCATGGCAGCCGGGGACCTAACAAAGGCCCCCAGGTCTGCCTTCAGCAACTGCCTATTAGGCCACGCTTATACTAAGTATACTAAAGCATTATATAAGTGATCAGCAGATCGCATGGTGAAGTCCCCTATTGGGACAAAAAAAATAAATGTAAAACCGTTAAATAAAATTTATGGAAAAAAAAAAGATCGCAGTAGAAATAAAATCAACATTTTTCCCCAAAAAGTGGTTTTATTTAGTAAAAGTATAAAAAAAATAACGTACACATATATGGGATCGCCAGGATCGTAACTACACAAACAATAAAGTTAACACATTGAGTATTATACATTATATGTGGGCACTATGTACATGAGCACTGTGGTGTTTTCGGGGGATTGGGACAAAAAAAAACCTGACAAAGGAAATCCATTTGGAGACACTGATGCAAAATAAACATAAAAAGCGGATAATTGATCAGTTTTTAATGGCCGTTTTTTACCACTTTCGTGTGACTGCAGCCTAAGTGATTATGATGTAGATAGTGCCCCCAATAGTGGCACCTGTAGATAGTGCCCCCAATAGAGCCACCTGTAGATAGTGCCCCCCATATAGCCCCCTGTGGATAGTGCCCCCCATATAGCCCCCTGTAGATAGTGGCCCACATATAGCCCCCCCTGTAGATAGTGGCAGACATATAGCCCCTCTGTAGATAGTGACAGACATATAGCCCCCCTGTAGATAGTGGCCCACATATAGCCCCCCCTGTAGATAGTGGCCCACATATAGCCCCCCTGTAGATAGTGGCCCACATATAGCCCCCCTGTAGATAGTGGCCCACATATAGCCCCCCTGTAGATAGTTGCCCACATATAGCCCCCCTGTAGATAGTGGCCCACATATAGCCCCCCTGTAGATAGTGGCCCACATATAGCCCCCCTGTAGATAGTGGCCCACATATAGCCCCCCTGTAGATAGTGGCCCACATATAGCCCCCCTGTAGATAGTGGCCCACATATAGCCCCCCTGTAGATAGTGGCCCACATATAGCCCCCCTGTAGATAGTGGCCCACATATAGCCCCCCTGTAGATAGTGGCCCACATATAGCCCCCCTGTAGATAGTGGCCCACATATAGCCCCCCTGTAGATGGTGGCCCACATATAGTGCCCCCTGTAAATAGTGCCCCACATATAGAGATGCCTGTAGATACTGCCACTCAAACTTTTAAGTGAAAAAAACAACTTTACATACTCACCTTGATCCCGTTCCCACGCCGTCCTATGTCAATGCAGGCCTGACGTTGAAAGGTGCTGATTGGCAGGGCAGAATGACTTGCCCGGCCAATCAGTGCCTTTAATCAATGGAAGCGGCGCAATCGGCGTCATTGAAAGGAACGTGTCCTGTCATTCAGCGCTTATGCATGTAACTGTATCTGCGTCCTATAGACGCAGGTCAAATCAGTGCAGCAGGGGGTGGCGGCGGCTAGTTTCAGTGGTGAGAAGGCGAGAAGCTCAACTCTCCTTATGGACGGTGCGGCCCTGCACACAACTTGCTGCACTGACAACACAGGAAGGAAGTGTGTGTCTTCAATATGGCTACCCCATGGCAGGTTTACCAACAAAAAACATAAATAGCTAAAAAAAAGACCTGATACATTATTTATCATCGGTATATTTAAATCAAATTTAATTAAACTAAGGCTAAGTTCACACTAGCGTTAGTATACGTTTACCTCTCTTTAGTCAGAAGAAGAGAGGATCGAAAGGTTAAATGGAAAGCAACGGTTCCGTTAGAATTACCATAAAAGCAAAAGTGCAGTCTGCAGAACTTTTGTTTCCATGAAAAAAAACGGAAACCTAGCGAACGGAGACAAACGGAAAGCAACTGAAATAAAATAATTACCATTGAAATCAAGGTAATTCTAACGGAACCTTTGCTTTCCGTTTAATCTTTCATTCCTCTCTTCCTCTGACGGAAGAGAGGTAAACGTATACTAACGGTAGTGTGAAAGAAGCCTTAAATTAAATACATGAGACATTCCCTTTAGGGTATGTACACACGGCTTATTTTTAGCTGTTTTTCGGGGCGTAAAGGCCCCAAAAAATGGCTGAGAATACTGGGGCTTTAACGCATCCAAACATCTTCCCATTAATTTCAATGGGAAAACGGCGTTCCGTTCCCTTCCAATATTTACGCGGGCGTTTTTAAAAACGGCCGCATAAAAAAACGCCTTGTAAAAAGAAGTGCATGTCACTTGAGCCGTTTTTGGAGCAGCTTTTCATTGACTCAATAGAAAAACAGCTCCAAAAACGGGCGTAAAAAAATGCAAGTTGCTTAAAAAACGGCTGAAAATCAGGGGCTGTTTTCACTTGAAAACAGATCCGTATTTTACAGCCGTTTTTGGTTTGCCGTGTGAACATACCCTCAATCTCAGCAGTTTCCCTTATGTGTCTCTGCAGTGGCTACTGTGATCCAGGTGAATAGTTTCATTGGAACCCTTCTTTCCCCAGCTTTTAATGCAATGCTAAATGTACTATATAACAAGACTGGATGAATCCAAAGAGCCTTAGAGCCAATGGGCCTAGAAATTTGTTTTTGGCATCTAACTTTATGGCTGATTTGTATTAACTTTTTTGTTTCTAGGTTAGCTGGTTCTAAAAATCTATATTTAGTCGTATTTTGGTTTTAGACTGCATATGCAAACGCCAGTCTAAGTAAATCTCCCCCTAAGACTTGGAGAGATCATGACATTTTGGAGGTTTAAAATTAAGTTCTATTGATAACAGTTTATTATTATTATTGTTGTGGTGCAGTCGTAGACATGCATGTAGTTCACCTAGACGTTTAAATATGAAATAGAGAGATGTGGTGTACAACATTTCACAGGAGATGTTCTACCGTGTGAGAGGGGTAGAGGACTCATTGGAACATTTGCCATTCCTGGTCCAAAAGCATTGACATTCTAAAACACCACTCTGACATTTCTTTTCTCTACTTTTGCACTTAAAGAGGCTCTGTCACCAGATTTTGCAGCCCCTATCTGCTATTGCAGCAGATAGGCGCTGCAATGTAGATTACAGTAACGTTTTTATTTTTAAAAAACGAGCATTTTTGGCCAAGTTATGACCATTTTCGTATTTATGCAAATGAGGCTTGCAAAAGTACAACTGGGCGTGTTGAAAAGTAAAAGTACAACTGGGCGTGTATTATGTGCGTACATCGGGGCGTGTTTACTTCTTTTACCTGCTGGGCGTTCTGATGAGAAGTATTATCCACTTCTCTTCAGAACGCCCAGCTTCTGGCAGTGCAGATCTGTGACGTCACTCACAGGTCCTGCATCGTGTCGGCACCAGAGGCTACAGTTGATTCTGCAGCAGCATCAGCATTTGCAGGTAAGTAGCTACATCGACTTACCTGCAAACGCCGATGCTGCTGCAGAATCATCTGTAGCCTCTGGTGCCGACACGATGCAGGGCCTGTGAGTGACGTCACAGCGTGATCTCTGGAGAACACGGCTGTGTCTGCACTGCCAGAAGCTGGGCGTTCTGAAGAGAAGTGGATGACACTTCTATACACAACGCCCAGCTAGTAAAAGTATTAAAAACGCCCCGATGTACGCACCTAATACACGCCCACTTGGACTTTTACTTTTAAACACGCCCAGTTGTACTTTTGCAAGCCTCATTTACATAACTACAAAAATGGTCATAACTTGGCCAAAAATGCTCGTTTTTTTAAAATAAAAACGTTACTGTAATCTACATTGCAGCGCCTATCTGCTGCAATAGCAGATAGGGGTTGCAAAATCTGGTGACAGAGCCTCTTTAAGTGTGGGCAGGACCTTGGAACTGGAACACAAATTTTCCACTGATTGCCTTTGAATAAATTGCCTTCGATCATTGTAATCCTTGTAAGAGGAGGTGAAGTGCTTACAGCTCTAACATTATTTAATGTAGGGTTCTATTACCATGCCTCTTTAGCCTGGTGTATAGTCTTTATACATCCTGCTAGATATACAGCTTTTTAGATGAAATAGAGGATGGATAAACAGAATTTCTCTAAAAGCTAAAATTGTAAAGCGTAAAGTTGTCCTGGAAACTGTCACCAGTGACTTGCTCCATATTCTTTGAACAGACGAGGTATAGCAACCAGTTAGATTACAGGTTTTTTTTTCTAAAACAGACTAGAAAATGAAAGCATATTGGTTGCTATGTGGATCTACTACAGCTTTACTTTGTTCAGATTTTTAGAAATCTCCCGACTGTCTTCGAAAAGTGTACGACAGGTCAGGCCTGAGGCACAGCTTGCTTTTCCTTTTTGTTTAGTTTTTGTTTTTTTTTATAATTTTAGCTTTTTGAAAATAGGTGGGTATAGAAAGTTCATACTATCCATTTGTAACAGCTTAACTTCGGTATACGCTTTTTTTTTTCTTTAACTAAAAGAATAAATATCTGTTAAAATGGAAAACAAAATGTAATATGAACATAACCTATTCAATGGGTATGATAACTGTGCCTTTTCTGCTACATTCAAGCGCTGCCTTAATTTTTTATTCGACTTCCATCCTTTTTCTGATCCTTCTAGTGCAGAGTGTTAAAAATGCGTTTAGATATTTTATAAGAAGAGTAACCTGTATGAAATTCTCGCTGAAAACTCAAAGGTGTTGTCTAAAAATATAAAAAAATGGCGTATCGGCAAATCATAGTAATTTGAGGCTCATATGAATATAATGTGTTATTTCTAGCCCTGGTCGCGACTGCAGAATGCTCACGGCCCCGTGCACAGAGCAGGATGCCATGGAAGATGCAGTCACCTCATTATATCGCGCATCTACTGGATGTCATGTCGTATGGATAGATTGACTCGCAGACATAATGTTTATGAAGAATGTAAAAGATAAGTGAGGCTCTGTAAACATCATGTTTATGGGCTACATCTGAAGGATTCGTTTGGTTCGCAAAAAATTCAATATTTTAATGTATGTCAAAAGAGTGTGCCATTATCATATGTTTGACAGGTAAACATGTGGATACTGGGTCTTGAGCGTATTGAAAAGCATAGTCTACTATAGTATTCAGTAATGCAAATAACTTGCGTAATGTTATGTTTTTACAATGAAAGTCAATAGCAGATGTATACAACTCTTTTGGCATATAGGTTCATACCGTTTTGGCATACAGTTAAGCGAATATAACCTTAGTTTCCATACCTTTCATTAGACCGTTGAATCTGTGAGACTAGAAAATCCTCACATGCTGCAGTAACGGACATTTATAGATGCTGGCAAAATGGATTGTTTCTATTTCTGCTGGTTGTGCGCTGTGCCATGTGGTGTTTCTATATAGTTGATCAGCATTTATCTCCCTGGGAGTTGTGTATTGGAGACTGGCATAGGTCAGGCGGCATGCATTGCTTGCATTATAGTCCAATGTTTAGCTGCAAGACTAAGCGCTCCATTGTTTGCCTGTTTCCTTAGTCCCTCACTCACTTCCTTTTGGCATGACATCCATTAATTAGTCTTCTCAATCTTGCTGCTGAAGACAAACACAAGAATTGGGCTCATAGCAGGGTTCAGATCTCAAATAGTTTTTTGTATATGGAAAGGTAAATGATGGAGGATGCAGTGCGGTGTCGTTCTCTGATGCCGGATGCTGCTGGGCCAGTGCATTAGTCTATGTCCGTTATTTTACAAGCCTGGCACTTACGGTCACCCACAATAAAGTCATAAACCACTGTCTTGGCAGTCTTATTACGTTAAATACTTTTAACAAATAAGAAAAAATATCACCCTGTGATGCCAACTTTTGGTAAGCTTTAAAAGAAAAAGTGCCTATTTCACTCCTATAGATTTCCCTAGTTATATATATTATTTATACACATAATAAAATGAATCAATGCTAAATGTAACCTTTCTCTATTTTGCTGTTATACATAAAGTATTCAGCTATGTATGGTATATTAGAGGTTAGTCATTAGACCTGATGTGACATTGTGACGTGACATCTGCATTTTCTCCATAGAAACTAAACTGACAGCATTATCTTAACTAATAGTAGACACCTGTACAGAGGTTTTTGTAGTTTGTAGTCTTCAGTAGGTCTTTTGTTGTTACCCTTGGATTTTTTTCTTACCTCTTTTTTTTTTCCAGAATTCCTCATTGTGGCCTCATGTTTCTTTATAACACATCTACTGAGGTCTTCTGAAAGTTATTTGCCTCGAGGCATGGTTCAGAACACATTTTATTAGTAATCGATGCACAAATCCCCGCAATTCTTGCAACTGTAAACTGTAGTTTACAGTGATTTTATAGCTTTTTCAGCGTAAAGATCTGTTTCTTGTGAAATGTTATAGCGTACCTCCACTTTCAGTGAAAAACTATTTTTATTGCAGGGGTGTGCACATTAATAGTTTTTCTAAATACCTTTAACCGGTTCCCGACTGCTGGCTGTGTATTTACGGCCAGCGGTCAGGGTCCTTAAAACCTAGGTTGCTGCCTGAGTGATCGGGCAGCTGAATGTCAGGTCTCCAGCAGTCAGTGACTGCCGGGGACCCTGAGGAGAAGATAGAAGCAGCTTCCGCGGCTTCTATCTTCTCTGATCTCTTCTACACAGCGCTCAATGAGCGCTGTGTATAAGAATAGAGGCATCGGCAGCGCCGCTGTCTCTATTGGTCCTGGTGATCATGTGACTGGTCACATGATCGCCGGGATGCCGTTAGTGGCAGGCTGCTGCTGGGTTTTACTAGACCCAGCACAGTCCTATTAGTGACAATCGTCACTATAAGAGGGCCGATTTCCCCTGTAACAGCAGCCCCAGTTACAGTGGAAAAGATGGTGTAAAAGAAGAAAGAAAAAAAAAAAAGTCCCCCAGTGATCTTTTCTGACTTTTGAGGGACAGACCATAGTAATAAAAAAAAATAAAAGTAAAGCAAAGTGCAACATTTTTTTTCAATAATAATACACATAAAATACCCACCCCCAAAAAAACTTTCCCCCCGCCAATCATTGTTGTAATGCTAGCCCTGAGCCAATTACCCTAAAATAGACATGTAATATATTAGACAATGACGATCACAAATAAAAGGTCTATTTTAGGGTAAAACTATGTTATCAGAAAAAAATAGCTAAAAAGTAAAAGAGCTTATTTTTTTTACTATTATTTTCTCCATGGCTCCCGTATGCAGAATGGCCGCCAGCACTAAAGAATCCTATAGTGCTAACGGCCGTTCTGCATATGGGATTTTTTCTTTTGGCTGCTTGAATACGTTTTTGTCAGGAACCCTATTACACGGGCCAATGATCGGGCAAACGAGCGTTCATCTGCTCTTTTATGCAGCATTCAAAATCATCGTTATCGGCGTCACATCTATGTAATCAGGGATGAACATGATTAAAAATGTATGGGGATAGTAACGAACGCTAGTGCCTATACATATCCAATCATTGTACCGTGTGATATGAGCAAATGAGCGCCGATCAACGTGCTGTCTCATTGATTGGCGCTCGCTTACATGGCCATGTCGGGCCGTGTAATCGGATCCTTGCTCATCGGCAGTTAAGACCTTATAGATACTTTAGGCATTATGCTACAATCAATTGGTTTCTTTACTGCAGATAGTTAGGGTAAGTTCACACGTTAAATAAATACTGCAGATTTTCCGCAACGGATTTTAATGCGGAAAATCCGTAGAGTATAACAGTAGCAGCAGAGCGGATGAGATTTGAACAAATCTCATCCACACGCTGTGTAAAAATTCAGCCGAAAAAAGGTTAGTAAATTGACCTTGGGTGCAGGTTTTTATTTCGCAGCATGTCAATTTATGCTTTGGAATCGCCTCTTTTCTTTTGTGGCTTTTCCCCATTGAATTCCGCAAATTCTGCGATTCCGGCGCAAAAATCACAACTCAGAAAAAAAGAAGCTTTTTTTTTGGCTTAAAATTAATAAAAGGTTTATACTTACTTACTACCTAGGCGGTGTCATAGCGACACTTTCTTCTGGTCTCCTTCCAGGCCGGCCTCCTGGGATGAAGTTTTACCCATGTGACTGATGCAGCCAATCACAGACTTCAGCGGTCCTATGTGCTACAGCATCATCCAAGGAGGCCAGACTACACGGACAACAATGGGACAGATCGACATGACGGAGTAAGGCCCCATGCACACTAACGTATTTTTTGCGGCCACAATTCACCTGCAAATCTGCGGGTGAATTGCGGCCCCATTCATTTCAATGGGCTCATGCACACGACCGTGGTTCCCACGGTCCGTGCATTGCCCAGAAGCCTGGACCACAAAAAGATCGGACATGTCTTATTACGGCCGCATCCTGCTGTCCAAACTCATTGAAATTAATGTACACGGAAATGTGCACGGCCCGTATTTTGCAGGAGGCCGCGGGTGACACTCCGCAGCCGTCCAAGACGCAAGTCACGGCCTGTGCACACCACTGTGGTTGTGTGCATGAGGCCTAAGTATAAATCATTGGCGAGATTTTAATTTCAGTAACTGTTCATTCTAAACTCAAAAGACAGTTCCAATGATAAATGAGGTTGTTACACGTGCCTTTCTTGTTGCGGTTTTGCAGCGACGGAAAGGTCGGATGGAACCGATGAATGGAAGCCTAACGCTGATGTGAACAGGCCCTTCATAGGAATTTCCGGTGGCAAAAGCTAAATCTGCAATAAAAAGTATTTTCAGATGGAAGGATCAAGAAACAAATGGCTCTAATGCTTCACCTAAAACTTTATGAAACAGGAATTTTTGTTGTTTCTCGTATTAATGTAGGCAATTGGTTTTGTACTCTGAATATTCATGACATTTGATGCATAGGCATATCCACAGTGTGAATATTACAAGACAAAAATACATGTACTAAAATACATTGCAATTATATTTTGAAAGGGGAAGATTTGTTATTGAAGACCAGCATTGGTGATCCAGCAGGTTGTCATGTAGCAGAGTGTTCACCCATTTATACAATTCAACATGTGGTTGACATTGCACAGTAGAAACTACCTGTTCAGCTGTTTCTTAGGAAAATGTTGCTGTTTCCCAAGCCCAGGACAGGTTCTCCTCTCCCCCCTACTTTTGAGAGGGGGTAGAATGTTGAAAAAGTGACATGCGGAATTGAGCATAAGATCAGAACGCTGCGACTTCCCTTCTATCACATCAGTATTTTGAAGTCTACCATATCACGATGTATTTTGTTACATTTTCATTTTTTTTGTCCCTTTGCCGTTTTCAGTTATTAACTCCAAGTTGTGGTTTATTGCAGTTGTAATAAGTTCTTAAAGGGAGCTTCAGCCTTTTTAGAATGCATAGAAGTTACTGTCCAGGTTTTCTGCCTCTATCTGAGGGAATTGCTTTGCTACTTGTTTACTTTTCTACATTTGTCCAGTTTTAAAAGGCTGCCCTGGCAACTGTGTGGCTTGCTAAGAAAGAACATTGAAATCCTGACTTGTTCAATACAGCTGAATGAGTGACAGAACCCAAGTATCCACGAATATTCAAGCTATCCAGACCCTGCCAAAATACCGTCAGTGTACCGTCATTTCTACGTACTTCACTTTTTGTTTTACTCTACTATTTGAATCTACAGCCTGTCAGATTACGAACTACTAGAGAGAATAGTTCTGTTTACTCTACTGATAAAATAGTTTATTATTACGTACAGGACATCAGGAGCTGTAAAATATGGCTGTAGGTTTTCTTCCAAGTGCGTAGTAGGCCTGATGCACTTGGATCTTGAATATGCCAACCCATTCTGTATTTCAGAGGTCTTCTTCCTTAGAAGCATTGCATATAAGGGAATATGTTGCCTCACGGAGGCACCAAAATGTGGCCAGCTCAGTATACTATGGATTCATACTTCAAAAAAATGTTCCAGTTTCTTGCAGTTGTAAATGTGCCGCTATCTGTATGAATACGCCCTATGTTCTATGAGCGCACATCTCTCAGATTAGTATCCTCAGTTCAGCTTAATGGTAGGGAAATGAAAATGCAAAAAAAGGCAGCATAGATATTGCAGCAAAATGCCAATTATTTTAGAAGACATAAATAAGCATATTCAGTGAAAGCTCTTTGAGACGATTACCCACAATTGCAGTGAGGAAAGGTTTTCTAGCAGGTTGGACCTCCTTGAAGAAAAGGCTTTATATGTGTGTATATATGTTCATGAACTTTAAAGGGGTTAACCGGACAGATAAAATTGATGGCTTATCCTCAGGATAGTACATAAATATCTGATAGGTGGAAGTACGACTCCCGGCTTCCCTGCCGATCAGCTGTTTGAAGGGGTTGCGGAGCTTGTGTGAGCGCTGCTTCTCATTCATTCCTTTGCTCCATGCTGAAAAACGCTGACATAATTGTAGCGGCGGTTCACAGTATTACAGACCTAACTCATGCACAAGCGCTGTGGCGCCTTCAAACAACTGATCAGCGGGTGTGCCAATAGTCTGATCCCCACCACTCCGATATTGGACACAAACCGGTAGAGGCAGTGTGATGCCCTTTGCAATGTTCTACTGAGAAGCCTTGGTTCCTGATACTCATGTAGATTTGAAGGTGTTCAGGCCACACTAGGTTTTCATATGGGTGCATGCGCAGGGGCCCAACCCGTATAGTATAAGAAAAGGTACAATGCACACCAGAAGTCGTTATCCAAAGATAGATTTTTAATATTAGTAATTATGCCAGTATAAGTGCGACGTTTCGGTCAGGTCTCTAACTTTCATCAGGCACTATAGAATTAATAAATCAATAAATCAAAGTATATTAGACTGGAAACATAAGGTTGTGTCTATAAGCATATACGAGAGAGAATATCACTAATAGGTGGTATATACAGATCATAAATCTGATGTTCCTTCTGAGGCTCTACCCCTCCTGTTAATGTCTACCTCCTCTTCTCGCCAAAAGGTGCAACTTTTTTACACCATAAAACTGGCATAAACCTTTTAATATATTTCCCCAACGTGTTTTATTTCTTTTTGCTTCTTGCAAGAATGTTTCCTAACACAAGACTTTTAATAAAAGTTAATTACAAATGTACACTTGAAATACTTTGCAACAATTTTATAAGTTTAGAGGCCCTGTCACCTCCCTTGACATGTCTGTTTTAGTAAATAATTTAAAGCATTGTTTCTTAGAACTCCGTGTTGTGCCGTAATCCCTAGAGCATCAGATGGCACCCTCTCCTGCGAGTAAATGCAGGTAGATAAAAACAATGGGAACCAGATGGGATCCACTGTGAAAAAGCGATACCTCATATGATTATCATTATCTGTTTTAGACAATAAATAATATTTTTTCCAAAAAACGTGTTGGACTCGTGGAAGTATTGCTCCTGGATAGTGTAATTTTTTCATAGTTGATCCCACCTGGTTCCCATTGTTTTTATCTAAAGCGCTGTATAGGGAAGGATGAGTGTTTTTCATAAATATCTATGTTGCCCAAATTAGCCCATTGCGAACTAAAAAGTGGCATTATTCCTCCAGGTGCTGTATGCACATGAGCACTGAAGAGTCCTGCAAGCCAGGAAGTGTCCTGCATTCTATGTGGACCCTTCCTGGATTGCAGAAATCTTCAGTTCTTATTTGCATATGGCGCCCAGAGGAATAAAAGCCCTTTTTTAAGCCCCATGCACACGAACGTGCCCGCAATCACGGCCCGACTGACAGCCGCATTTTCGGGCCGTGCTCCCATACAAAGTATGGGAGCACGGCCCGCAAAATGCAAAAGAACGGACATGTTCCATAATTCCCGGAACATTTCCACGGCACGGACACCCTTCCGTAGTGCTACGGAAAGGTGTCCGCGTTCAATGAAAGTGAATCGATCCGTTTTTGCAAACCGGGGCCTTAGGGTTTACTATGGGCTGACTTGGACAAAATAGGAATGTTTTGAAAATTATCATCCTTCCCTATGTAGTGGTATTGTCTTCGCTGTATGGGAGGCAAAAATGTGATGGCAGACTCCCTTTAATCTGCTAGGAGAAGGAAGATAAAGCTACTTGTAAAAGAGTTCATCTGCTAGAGAAGAAGACAGCTGCCTGTAAAAGGTTATTCTGAGGCCTCATTTACACGAGCGTAATATACGCGCGTGCTTTTCACGCGTGTCGTACGCACCTATATTACTCTATGGGGCAGTGCAGACGATGCGTGAATTTTGCGCAGCACGAGTGCGTTGCGTAAAACTCACGACATGTTCTATAATCGTGCGTTTTTCGTGCATCACGCACCCATTGAAGTCAATGGGTGCGTGAAAACCACGAAGGTCGCACGGAAGCACTTCCGTGCGAACTGCGTGATTCGCGCAAGAGCTGTCAAACTGAATGTAAACAGAAAAGCACCACGTGCTTTTCTGTTTACAAACATCCGAACGGAGTGTCTTAGACATGAGCGAACCGAACTTTACCGGGTTCGGCCGAACTCGTTTTGACCGAACCCGGCAGGAGACAGTCACTGTGCAGGGTGCTGAAAGAGTTAAACTGGTTCAGCACCCTGGACAGTGACTTCGGATTCCAATATACGTGAACGTGTAAAAAAAAAAAAGTTCTGACTTACCGATAACTCCCGGCTTCTTCCTCCAGTCTGACCTCCCGGGATGACAATTCAGCCCAAGTGACAGCTGCAGCCAATCACAAGCCAAGCACAGGCTGCAGCGGTCACATGGACTGCCGCGTCATCCAGGGAGGTAGGGCCAGATGTCAAGAGAGGCGCGTCACCAAGGCAACGGCCGGGAAGTTCTCGGTAAGTACGAACCTCTTTTTTTTTTAAACAGGTTACTCGATATGGTGATCGGAATGCACTGTCGAGGATGCTGAAAGAGTTACTGCCGATCAGTTAACTCTTTCAGCACCATGGACAGTGACTGACGTCGACTAGCCTCATCTCTATGATGGCGGCTGCGCGAAAATCACGCAGCCGCGCATCATACACGGATGACACACGGAGCTGTCAAGTGCCTTTTGCGCACGCAAAACGCTGCGTTTTTTGCGCGCGCAAAACGCACACGCTCGTGTAAATGAGGCCTCAGTCTCACTACATACAGAGCCATCAGCAGTCGCACATTAAAGGCAGCATCCTTCCTAACCAACTGGCTCCGCAATAGTGTTGTGCCTATCTATGAGCAACCCCTAAGGGTATGTGCACACGATAGCAGGCATTTACGTCTGAAAAGACAGACTGTTTTCAGGAGAAAACAGCTGCCTCGTTTCAGCCGTAATTGCTCCTCCTCACATTTTGTGAGGCTTCTCTGACAGCCGTAAATTTTGAGCTGTGCTTCATTGAGTTCAATGAAGTACGGCTCAAATTACGTCTGAAAGAAGTGTCCTGCACTTCTTTTGACGAGGCTGTATTTTTACGCGTCGTCGTTTGCCAGCTGTCAAACGACGACGCGTAAATGACAGGTTGTCTACACAGTACGTCGGCAAACCCATTCAAATGAATGGGCAGATGTTTGCCGACGTATTGTAGCCCTATTTTCAGACGTAAAACGAGGCATAATACGCCTCGTTTACGTCTGAAAATAGGTAGTGTGAGTAAGGTGAGCCTCCGTTTACTATACCGAACAGAGAAAGCCATTGCTAATCTGACGTACACGCCCTATGTAGCGCCTATTGTTTTCTCTGTTCTCAACCAGCCTTTATACACGCCGGTGAAAATGTGATGACCGACTCCCTTTAACCCTTTACAAGCAGCAGTTTCCTCCTCCACTAGCTAAGCTGCAGAATACGCACAGTATTCTGTATGCAGTAAAGTTCAGGCGCCTGGCTAGTAGTGAGGAAAATGTTCACCTGTTTTGCATTTGATTGAATCTCTCACCCCTTAGGGTATGTTCACACGCTGAGAGGCATTTACGAGTGAAAAGACAGACTGTTTACAGCTGCCTCGTTTCACACGTAAATGCTCCTCCTCGTATTTTGCGAGGCGTCTGAGACGCTCGTAAATCTTGAGCTGTGCTTCATTGAGTTCAATGAAGAACAGCTCAGATTACGTGGCAAAGAAGTGCCCTGCACTTCTTTGCCGAGGCAGTCCATTTACGCGTCGTCGTTTGACAGCTGTCAAACGACGACGCGTAAATTACTGGTCGTCTGCACAATACGTCGGCAAACCCATTCAAATGAATGGGCAGATGTTTGCCGACGTATTGTAGCCCTATTTTCAGATGTAAAACGAGGCATAATACGCCTCGTTTACGTCTGAAAATAGGTCGTGTGAACCCAGCCTGACTCCTGACCAGACCTGAGCACATTTTCCATTCAGGTTCTGTATAGAATCTGTTCCTCCCACTCACGGTTGGTATCTCCTAGGGAAGAGCGATTTTAACCAAATTTTCACCATATTTTGACCTTACTCTGCTAAAATGAAAGTAAAACCGGTGTCCTGAAATACTGAGGGAAACCCTCTGTACTGCTAAATATATGTATTTATTTGAGAAAAGTCTTAGAATTTCATCCACTGTCACTTTTATGTTTTTCTCAAAACCGCTTAGTCCTTTTTAAGTCAGAAATCAACATGGCTATGGATGTGGCTACTTATAGTCCTAGTTAGACGTTCTGAGTTAAAGGGGTTGTCTCACAATGACATCCTCTGTCCATATGCCATTTGGAATCTCCTCCATAGCGGAGAGCCATTAACAATTAGTGGATACTGCTCTGGTGGACTTGAGTTGTCTATGAATTACATGCAAGATCATTCACTGCAGGGGAAATGTATATGGCTGACAGGAACTTACCTGGCAAAATGAGCTCTTTGCCGGTGGTGTGTGAGAAGCAAGAGCAACAACAATCCGCTAATCACCATATTGCCTTCCATCTGAAAGAGGTTGACTTGTGGGAATAAGCATCTTCTTAAAGGCATTTCACCTATTAAACCAGCAATACCTGGTAGTAGTGGGTGAAAAATAATTTCTATATAACGTATAATTGTCTTCTTAGTCGGCTCTGTAGCTTTAGTATTCAGTTGTTTAGTGTTCCCACACCGTATGCTAATGAGCATAAGAGTCATATCTTCGTTTGAAAAGACTAATATCTTCATTCCTCAAGTCTTTACGAGTTTACCCCTCCTTCTTACTTTTCATTCACAGCTCCTCTCCGTCCCCCAGCGTGCAAAATCCAGCGCTTGTGCATTGTTGTCCTCTTCTGGGGTGTGCTCACAAAGGAACACCAGATTATTACGATAAAAGGCGCAAAATGTTTGCAGGCCGTTATTTACAGTCGGAGGAGGAGTTTAGCAGTCGCCAGTGAGGGATAAGTAAAGTTCAATAGGTGAAATGCTGGTGACCGTTTCCCTTTAAAACTGTTATGAGTGGTGCAACGTCATTTGTGTTAATGGTTGCAAAATATTTTTTGTTTCTTTAGAAGGTAAGGGTGTGGTAAATACTTTTGCGGTAGTGGCATGATGATCTAAGGCCCTAAATATCTACAGAATGTTGCAAACCATTTTGTGGTTTGGAAGTACCTGTAGACGACTTGTTTTTGTATTGGTGCTAGTGGAAAGAAGGAACACAAAACATTCATCTGCAATGGACAGATCACGATTACAGTCAACTTCTGATGTGAATTATTATTTGAGGTAGAGGATAATTGGAATATGCACACCACACCTGTCTTTATTGGCTTGCTTGTTGTCCTCTTGCAAAGGGTGAGACGGGCCAATATGCCCACTTATTTTTTGGCCTCCAGTATTTATGGTGAAATTGGCTTTTAGATGGTGCTTTCAAATCTATTCTTCTTTCACCAAATTTAACAGTTACATTTAGAAAAATGTTAAAGACTTTTCTGTTAAGATAACATGTTAATAATCCAGATTGAGAGTGATCAGAGAGTTAACAGAGATTCTAAATTAGAATTGTTGCAGAAAGCAAAGATTGAAATGTGTATGTCAGAAGGAGAAATTCTAACTTTATTATCTTATTTTGTTGGAAGTGTAATGGTAATAATTTACCCCTTAACACAACATGATTCAACTGTAAAAAAACAAAACAAAAAAAAAAACACAAAACACCGAAAAAGGCCATACTTGCAAATGGACACGGACAGGTCAGAAACGCTGATGAAGGAGAGTGAACAGGTGCATTTAAATAATAATGTCCACTCCCACTAGTCTTGAGGGGAGTGGCGTGTAGTGCATAATATGTGTAGTAAAAAATAATAAATGAATGGTGTATGTGCAAGTGATAATAATATAAGTGAAATATAGGGGGCAGTAATGAGTAAAGTGCCTAAATGAAAATAAATGAATAATGGGGTGCAAGTGTGTGAAACATGGAGGGATAGTGTGTAAGTCATGAGGCGCAATGTGTATAGCCAGGTAAAAGCCTATTTGTGACGCCTTGATATCGCATAGAGCGGGCTACCCTGCTTGCTAAGCCAAACGACAACACACTATACTCTCCCAGCATCAAAGAACCGGCTGTGTCCAAAAGAAGCAAATAAAGTAAGCATGAAAAATACCTTCGGTATTCGTAATCGTTTTGGCCAAAAGGACGCAAGCTCGCAACATGATTCAACTGTATGTCGTGATGGGTGAGAAGTATTGAGCGGGTTAAAAAGCTGAGCCCACTCCGTACACCTTGTCTAACAGCCAGAATCAGATATAACTCTCCGATATCTGTCATTTAACTACTAAGATGCCAAGAAGTCAATAGCGATCCAGGGCCCCCCTCGGTCACCCTAATGAAGGCCCCCAGGTCTGCCATGTTTCTCCTTCTATTAAGCCCTGCCAAAGGCATCGCTCAATAGGACACTGTTAAAGAACCATACACTGCAATACATAAGTATTGCAGTGTATGGTACCAGCAATCAAACGATCGGATGTTCAAGTCCCCTAGCGGGACTAATAAAGAAATGTCAAAATTAATATAATGAAGTTCTTTACATCCAATACACTTTGGATAAAGTGACAGCCTGCATGCTTGACTGCCACTACAGTCTAAGGCTATGTTCACCCAGAATTTTTTGCGGGGCGGAATTTCTGCCTCAAAATTCCATTTGGAAGTTTGAGGCAGATTTTCCTCTCCCTGCACGCCGATTTTCGCAGCGTTTTTCGCTGCGTTTTTCACTCGTGGCCATTGAGAGCCGTGGGCATAAAACGCAGCAAAATACGCTTTCTCTGCCTTCCATTGAAGTCAATGGGTGGTCAGAGGCGGAAAGGGCAGGTCAACGGGAGGCATTTACGGGCAGTTCTTGACGAGTTTTTTGGCGCGGTTTCTGCGTCAAAAAACTCGTCAAAAAACTCTGTGTGAATATAGCCTAACTCTTCTTCACTGCAGATGAGGAGTAACAGTGATTGTTGGGGTACCATTGATGTAACGTGGATTTTTTTTTTTTCATTTTTGACTGGGAAGTCTGAAACCTTGGTTCTAGAAACTATCCTAAAACAGCTCATAAAGTGTCACAGAGGGGACATTTTACCTTGTAACAAAAATACTTCACAATATTGTCAAACTTAGCATTTGATGTTTAAAGAGGCTCTCACCAGATTATAAATTCCCTATCTCCTACATAATCTGATCGGCAGTCTAATGTAGATAACAGTGATTTTTATTTTGAAAAACCTCATTTCTTAGCAATTTATGAACAATTTTAGATTTATGCTAATTAGTTTCTTAACCCCTTACGGTCCAAGCCATTTTTTTGATTTTTCGTTTTTCACTTCCCGCCTTCCAAGAGCCATAACGTCTTTATTTTTCCGTCAATAGAGTGGTGTGAGGACTTATATTTTGCAGGAGGAGTTATAGTTTCTATTGGTAGCATTTAATGTGCCATATAATGTACTCGGAAGCTGAAAAAAAATTATTTGCGGGCTGACATTGGAAAAAACTGCGATTCCTCCATTCGTTTTTGGGTTATGTTTTTACGTCTTTCACCGTGTGGTAAAAACAACAACTTAACTTTATTCTGTAGCTCAATACGAATACGGTGATATCAAATCTATATAGATTTTTTTTATATTTTACTACTTTAAAAAAAAACAAAAAAACTTTTTGTTAAAAAAAAATAGTTTTGTTTTACCACATTCTGAGAGCCATAACTTTTTCTTTTTTATTTTTCCGTGCATTGAGCGGTGTGAAGGCTTATTTTTTTGCAGAGTGAGCTGTAGTTTTCATTGGCACCATTTGTTGGTACATATGACTTTTTGATCACTTTTTATAAAAAAAAAATTGTGCGCTAAGGTGACCAAAAAACTGTGATTTTGACGCCTTCGATGCTGCTGTCGCGATTGACTGCAGCATTTGAGGGGTTAAACAGCCGGGAACAGCGTGATCGCTGCTCCTGGCTGTTAGTCCCGGGTGTCGGCTGTAAAACACAGC